>NC_143520.1:60343581-60968961 GCF_031878675.1 Megascapheus bottae | reverse complement strand
TTCTGTAAAAGGGTGAACAAATTACATAGTATAAGAGTATGGAAAGAGGGCTGGGAATGAGGATTAACGGTAGAGTGCTTGCCTAGTTTGCATGAAGTCCTGGGTTCAATTCCTCAGTACCTCCTCCTCCTCCTCTTCTTCTTCTTCTCCTCCTCCCCCTCCCTCCTCTCCCTCCTCCTCTCCCTCCCCCCCCTCCCCCTCCCCTCCTCTTCCTTCCCCCCTCCTCCCCGTTCTTCTTCTTCTTCTTGCTTAAGGCTGGTGCTGCACCCCTTGAAGCCATGCCTGTCTACTGCTGTCTCGTTAGTTCATTGGAGATCAGTCTCTCAGATTTCTCTACTTGGGTTAGCTCTGAACTATGATCCTCCATCTCAGCCCTCTGAGTAGCAAGTGAACCACCAGTCTGGCTCTCTCTTCGTCTTCTTACAGAACTCAGGGCCTCACCTAATACCCACATGCACGCAATCACTGTACCTTCAAATCCCACCTCCAAACACCGTCCACAGGAATCTAGAGATGATTTGCTGGCATGGGAATGTTTTATTTTTTGAGTGTGGGGTGGGATAGAGTCAGAGAGGGAGACGCAATTAGGATAAAATCAAGCTGCCCCTCTCACGGTTGTTGTGACTTGAGAGAATGAAAGCAGGGGGCTTAGCACAAAGTCAAAATACATTCTTGGTATGGACTCACTATTGGAGGCGGGGGGTGGGGGGAGGGGGAGAAAGGAGGAGGATTATGGGAGAAAATTGCCCCAGATACACCCCCACCCCTAGGAAGATAGCATAACATCAGAAACAGGATGGGAGGGCAGGAATGGGGGCCTAGTGGTAGACTGCTTGCCTAGCACACATGAAGCCCTGGGTTCGATTCCTTGGTACACAGAAAACTCAGAATGGGACTGTGGATCAAGGGGCAGAGCACTAGCCTTGAGCAAAAGGAGCTCAGGGACACTGGGCAAAAAGACAAACCCACATTTTCTGACTTTGTAACTGCCCTGTTCCTGTAGCTGTTACAACAAGTCATTTCTATCAGGACTTGTTTTTCTGCAGGATTCTGTGGCAAACCATGGTATGCCATCCTATCTGGAAGGTGAATTGTTCTTTTTCCCAGGCAATATCCAAATTGCAGATCTTACCTGTCCTTCTGTCACTTGGATGAGTGGAATGATGGATGAATGGATGGATGAATGAATGGGGGGGGATGGAAAGATGAAACGATTGGATGGATGGATGAATGATGATGAATGAATGAATGGATGAATGTCTAGATGGATGGATGGAAGGATGAATGAATGGAGGAATGTCAAGATGGATGAATGAATGGATGAAGGGATGGAGGAATCAGTGGATGGATGAATGGAAGAATGTTTGGATGAATGAATGGATGAAACGATGGTGACTTTATTTGGATAACTTTTATTGCTACTGTCATTGTGCCTCATGTACATGAAACGTCATAAGTGTAATAGTATAGAATATATAGGGTTCAGTAATATTTTCAGTGTTACCTATCCATTCTGGGTCTTGACATGTGACCTAATGGATAAGGAGGGAATATTGCTTTATGACAGAAGACTGCATTATGTTCACTTGGAATAGAGGGATGGTCCAGCTACATCATAAAGAGCAATAGTGTCAACTTACATGCATAGATCTCTTTGTGTCTGTCTCTTCTCTCTCTCCTCTCTCTCCTCTCTCCCTCTCTCTCTCTGTTTCTCTCTGTTGGTTGTAGGGCTTGAACTCAGGGGCCTGGGCAATGTCTTCCTTGTGCTCAAGACTAGTGCTTTACCACTTGAGCAACAGCGTCACTTCTGGTTTTTGCTTTTGGTTTGTAGACTGATTCACTGGAATGATAAGAGTCTCACAGACTTGTCTGCCTGGCCTGGCTTCAAACTGCAGTTCTCAGATCTCAGCCTTCTGAGTAGCTAGGATGACAGACATGACCCACCAACATCCAACCCCAATCTCTTTGCCAAGGTCTAGTTTACCCTGACCTGATTGAGAGGTATTTAGAGAAAGAGGGGCTCAAGGGAGAACAAGACAAATTAGTTAAGTTCCAGAGGAATCCATTATGAAATCAACTATGAAAAAGTTTTCAACATTTAACGTTGAACAACATTCTTGGCTATTCTCTGTCAGTGCTTAAAAAAAAGAAGAAGAAGAAAAGAAAGAAAAGAAAAGCAAAACTTCCATTTCAGAAGAAGGTAAAATATTCAGCGTGGGGGGCGGGGACAGAGAGTGGAAGCTGTACCCATGATTCAAGTGGCAACTTGGCATTGAGTATCAAACAACCTGAAAGAGTATGTTATTCTTTGACCAGAAATTCCATTTTAAGGATTTATCTTCAGGATTCACTCAGACAAGTTTAGTAAGATGTATATACAAGGCTATCTCTCATGATATTGTTTATAGCAGCACATATACTAGAAGTGATCTAAATAACCATCAGTAAGGAATTGTCTAAAGAAAGTGTTATATCTGTACTGTAGAATGCCATGCAGGCTTTTACAAAGGATGTTACAAATCTACATCTGTTGGGCAGAGAAAAGGTGCCTGGGATAAGTTATCAAATGCAAGAGAAGAAAAAAAAATGAGTTAAAAGAATAACAAAAAACCCTAGCTGGCCTCTAGTGGCTCATACCAGTCAACCTAGCTACACAGGAAGCTGAGATCTGAGGATCACAGTTCAATGTCAATCTGGAGAAGAGAGTCGTCTTTTCCCCTAGTACTGGGGCTTGAACTCTGGGCCTAGGTGCTGTCCCTGAGCTTTTTTTTTTTTGCTCAAGGCTAGCTTTCATAGACCCACTTCTGTTTTTTCTGTGATTCATTGGAGATAGGAGGCTGGACTGGGCTGGCTTCAAACTGCCATCCTTAGATTTCAGCCTCTTGAGTAGCTAAGATTATAAATGTGAGCTGCTGGCGCCTAGCTGCTCTTTTTTTTCAGTATCCTTGTGCTCTAACAAGATATATAGACTACTTTATAAAAGCTGGACTAAGGGGGTGGGGGAGAGGGTAATGGGTACCAAGACATGTGAAAGGGTATCAATGTATGTGAATTAATGCACCTTCTATCTGGCAAATATCATGTAACTCTTTTATTAATTACAATAAAAAAAGCTGGACTTAAAGCTTCCCAAATTTGGGCTTGGCAAAGTGTTTATTGGACTAGAAAATTTGACTGTAGAGGGAAAGATTCATGCATTGTAAGGCACTTAGTAAAAGCCTTGATTTTGAGCTAAACAAAATGTTATTTTTTATGGTATCCTCCCTCATATATATATATATATAGTAATTAATAGAAGGATTACATTATATTCACCAGATAGAAGGTGCATTACTTAACAATCATTGCTACCCCCTTCTCGTGTTTTTGTCCCCATTTCCCTCCCCCACCCCCTAAACAAGATGTTATTAATACTTTTTTCTTTTCCCATGCTCATTGTGACTGTCTACAACTGTCAATGGTAGGGGAAAGGGCATTTCCAGTTGAGAAAAACTTCTCTAGACAGGATGACAATTGTCAAGGAATAGAAAAAAAACTTGGAAAATAAGATGCAGGAACAAGGGGCCGGGAGTTTGGCCTAGTGGTTAAAGTGCTTGCCTAGCATGCATGAAGGCCCGGGTTCGATTCCTCGGTACCACATACATAGAAAAAAGCTGGAAGTGGTGCTGAGGCTCCAGTGGTAGAGCTCTAGCCTTGAGAAAGTCCAAGGGCAGTGCTCAGGCCCTGAGCTCAAGCCCAGGACTGGCAAAAAAAAAACAGATGCAGGAACAAGCAAGCACTGGCAACTCACACCTAGAATTCTAGCTGCTTAAGAGGCAGACTCATATGAGGATTGTGGTTCAAAACTAGTCTGGGCCCACATATTTGTGTGAGATTCTTTTCTCCATTTAACTAGCAAAAAGCCAGAGGTGGAGATGTTGTCTCAAGGGATAGATCCCCAGCCATTTAAAAGAAAAAGCCAAGCAAGAGTGTGGGTCCCTGAATTCAAGCCTCAAGCCCCAATTCTGGCACACACACACACACACACACACACACACACACACACACACACATCTGGTAAAAACCAGATAGTTTTTCAATATCTTATCCTTCTGGCCTTTCCTTGAGTTTAAAGTTCTGGAGATACTGTGAACATTTTTCAGAAGGCTAAACCCAGATGGAGAACATAGAGTCAGAGAAGGCCCTGGATTCCCATGAGCTGTGAACTTGAGGTCCTGGCCTGCCTAGTTTGGGGCTGTGGACAGTCTAATGAGTTCACTTAGGCTGCAACATGTGTTTACTCTCATGTGTTTTGGTGATTTCCATCCAAACCAACACTGTCAGGGTGCTGTGCTCACAATGAACCTTGGAAAATTAAAAAAAGAAAAAAAGCCAGCTGGGTGCCCGTGGAAGTGGCGCTATGGTTCAAAATGGTAGAGTACTAGCCTTGATCAAAAGAGCTCAGGGACAGCACCCAGGCCCCAAGTTCAAACCCCACATGACACTAATGACACACACACGACACACGCGACACAAGCGACACACACGACACACACATGACACACACGACACACACGACACACACATGACACACGTGACACACACATGACACACATGACACACACATGACACATGACACACAACACACACAACAAACACGTGTGTGTTGTGTGTCATGTGTGTGTGTCGTGTGTGTTGTGTGTCGTGTGTCGTGTGTGTGTTGTGTGTCGTTTGTGTGTCATTTGTGTCATGTGTGTGTCGTGTGTCATGTGTGTGTCATGTGTGTCATGTGTGTCGTGTGTCATTTGTGTCATGTGTGTCATGTGTGTTGTGTGTCATGTGTCGTGTGTGTATCACATGTGTGTATCACATGTGTGTCTCACACACGACACACACGACACACTCGACACACACACATGACACAAATGACACACGACACACACGACACACATGACACACACGACGCACATGACACACATGACACACACATGACACACACATGACACATGACACAAATGACACATGACACACATGACACACACGACACACACGACACACATGACACACACGACACACACGACACACACGACACACATGACACACACATGACACACACATGACACACACATGACACACACATGACACATGACACAAATGACACACACGACACACACGACACACACGACACACGACACACGACACACGACACACGACACACACACATGACACAAATGACACCTGACACACACGACACACACAACACACACGACACACATGACACCCATGACACACACGACACACAACACACACGACACACACACGACACATGACACACGTGACACACACACGACACACGCAACACACATGACACACACATGACACATGACACACACGCGACACACACGACACACAACACACACATGACACACATGACACACGACACACATGACACTAATGACACACACACCACACACGCGACACAAGCGACACACACGACACACACATGACACACACGACACACACGACACACACACGACACACACGACACACACGACGCACACGTGTTTGTTGTGTGTGTTGTGTCATGTGTCATTTGCGTCATGTGTGTGTCATTAGTGTCATGTGTGTGTCCTGTGTGTGTCATGTGTGTTGCTTGTGTCGCGTGTGTCGTGTGTGTGTCATTTGTGTCATGTGTGTCGTGTGTCATGTGTGTCATGTGTGTGTTGTGTCTGGTGTGTGTCGCGTGTGTGTCATGTGTCATGTGTGTGTGTCATGTGGGTCGCGTGTGTCGTGTGTGTGTCATGTGTGTCATGTGTCATGTGCGTGTGTGTCGTGTGTCGTGTGTGTCATGTGTGTCATGTGTGTCACGTGTGTCGTGTGTGTCATGTGTGTCATGTGTCATTTGTATCATGTGTGTGTGTCGTGTGTCGTGTGTCGTGTGTGTCGTGTGTGTCATGTGTGTCGTGTGTGTCGTGTGTGTCATGTGTGTCATGTGTCATTTGTGTCATGTGTCATGTGTGTGTCATGTGTGTGTCATGTGTGTCATGTGCGTCGTGTGTGTCATGTGTGTCGTGTGTGTCGTGTGTCATTTGTGTCATGTGTGTGTGTCGAGTGTGTCGTGTGTGTCGTGTGTGAGACACACATGTGATACACACATGTGATACACACACGACACATGACACACAACACACATGACACACATGACACAAATGACACACGACACACATGACACACATGACACACACATGACACACGACACACACATGACACAAATGACACACAAACGACACACAACACACACACGACACACGACACACAACACACACGACACACACACATGACACACAACACACACGTGTTTGTTGTGTGTGTTGTGTGTCATGTGTCATGTGTGTGTCATGTGTGTCATGTGTGTGTCACGTGTGTCATGTGTGTGTCGTGTGTGTCGTGTGTGTCATGTGTGTGTCGTGTGTGTCGCTTGTGTCGCGTGTGTCGTGTGTGTGTCATTAGTGTCATGTGGGGTTTGAACTTGGGGCCTGGGTGCTGTCCCTGAGCTCTTTTGATCAAGGCTAGTACTCTACCATTTTGAACCATAGCGCCACTTCCACGGGCACCCAGCTGGCTTTTTTTCTTTTTTTAATTTTCCAAGGTTCATTGTGAGCACAGCACCCTGACAGTGTTGGTTTGGATGGAAATCACCAAAACACATGAGAGTAAACACATGTTGCAGCCTAAGTGAACTCATTAGACTGTCCACAGCCCCAAACTAGGCAGGCCAGGACCTCAAGTTCACAGCTCATGGGAATCCAGGGCCTTCTCTGACTCTATGTTCTCCATCTGGGTTTAGCCTTCTGAAAAATGTTCACAGTATCTCCAGAACTTTAAACTCAAGGAAAGGCCAGAAGGATAAGATATTGAAAAACTATCTGGTTTTTACCAGATGTGTGTGTGTGTGTGTGTGTGTGTGTGTGTGTGTGTGTGTGTGTGCCAGAATTGGGGCTTGAGGCTTGAATTCAGGGACCCACACTCTTGCTTGGCTTTTTCTTTTAAATGGCTGGGGATCTATCCCTTGAGACAACATCTCCACCTCTGGCTTTTTGCTAGTTAAATGGAGAAAAGAATCTCACACAAATATGTGGGCCCAGACTAGTTTTGAACCACAATCCTCATATGAGTCTGCCTCTTAAGCAGCTAGAATTCTAGGTGTGAGTTGCCAGTGCTTGCTTGTTCCTGCATCTGTTTTTTTTTTGCCAGTCCTGGGCTTGAGCTCAGGGCCTGAGCACTGCCCTTGGACTTTCTCAAGGCTAGAGCTCTACCACTGGAGCCTCAGCACCACTTCCAGCTTTTTTCTATGTATGTGGTACCGAGGAATCGAACCCGGGCCTTCATGCATGCTAGGCAAGCACTTTAACCACTAGGCCAAACTCCCGGCCCCTTGTTCCTGCATCTTATTTTCCAAGTTTTTTTTCTATTCCTTGACAATTGTCATCCTGTCTAGAGAAGTTTTTCTCAACTGGAAATGCCCTTTCCCCTACCATTGACAGTTGTAGACAGTCACAATGAGCATGGGAAAAGAAAAAAGTATTAATAACATCTTGTTTAGGGGGTGGGGGAGGGAAATGGGGACAAAAACACGAGAAGGGGTAGCAATGATTGTTAAGTAATGCACCTTCTATCTGGTGAATATAATGTAATCCTTCTATTAATTACTATATATATATATATATATGAGGGAGGATACCATAAAAAATAACATTTTGTTTAGCTCAAAATCAAGGCTTTTACTAAGTGCCTTACAATGCATGAATCTTTCCCTCTACAGTCAAATTTTCTAGTCCAATAAACACTTTGCCAAGCCCAAATTTGGGAAGCTTTAAGTCCAGCTTTTTTTTTATTGTAATTAATAAAAGAGTTACATGATATTTGCCAGATAGAAGGTGCATTAATTCACATACATTGATACCCTTTCACATGTCTTGGTACCCATTACCCTCTCCCCCACCCCCTTAGTCCAGCTTTTATAAAGTAGTCTATATATCTTGTTAGAGCACAAGGATACTGAAAAAAAAGAGCAGCTAGGCGCCAGCAGCTCACATTTATAATCTTAGCTACTCAAGAGGCTGAAATCTAAGGATGGCAGTTTGAAGCCAGCCCAGTCCAGCCTCCTATCTCCAATGAATCACAGAAAAAACAGAAGTGGGTCTATGAAAGCTAGCCTTGAGCAAAAAAAAAAAAGCTCAGGGACAGCACCTAGGCCCAGAGTTCAAGCCCCAGTACTAGGGGAAAAGACGACTCTCTTCTCCAGATTGACATTGAACTGTGATCCTCAGATCTCAGCTTCCTGTGTAGCTAGGTTGACTGGTATGAGCCACTAGAGGCCAGCTAGGGTTTTTTGTTATTCTTTTAACTCATTTTTTTTTCTTCTCTTGCATTTGATAACTTATCCCAGGCACCTTTTCTCTGCCCAACAGATGTAGATTTGTAACATCCTTTGTAAAAGCCTGCATGGCATTCTACAGTACAGATATAACACTTTCTTTAGACAATTCCTTACTGATGGTTATTTAGATCACTTCTAGTATATGTGCTGCTATAAACAATATCATGAGAGATAGCCTTGTATATACATCTTACTAAACTTGTCTGAGTGAATCCTGAAGATAAATCCTTAAAATGGAATTTCTGGTCAAAGAATAACATACTCTTTCAGGTTGTTTGATACTCAATGCCAAGTTGCCACTTGAATCATGGGTACAGCTTCCACTCTCTGTCCCCGCCCCCCACGCTGAATATTTTACCTTCTTCTGAAATGGAAGTTTTGCTTTTCTTTTCTTTCTTTTCTTCTTCTTCTTTTTTTTAAGCACTGACAGAGAATAGCCAAGAATGTTGTTCAACGTTAAATGTTGAAAACTTTTTCATAGTTGATTTCATAATGGATTCCTCTGGAACTTAACTAATTTGTCTTGTTCTCCCTTGAGCCCCTCTTTCTCTAAATACCTCTCAATCAGGTCAGGGTAAACTAGACCTTGGCAAAGAGATTGGGGTTGGATGTTGGTGGGTCATGTCTGTCATCCTAGCTACTCAGAAGGCTGAGATCTGAGAACTGCAGTTTGAAGCCAGGCCAGGCAGACAAGTCTGTGAGACTCTTATCATTCCAGTGAATCAGTCTACAAACCAAAAGCAAAAACCAGAAGTGACGCTGTTGCTCAAGTGGTAAAGCACTAGTCTTGAGCACAAGGAAGACATTGCCCAGGCCCCTGAGTTCAAGCCCTACAACCAACAGAGAGAAACAGAGAGAGAGAGGAGAGAGGAGAGAGAGGAGAGAGAGAAGAGACAGACACAAAGAGATCTATGCATGTAAGTTGACACTATTGCTCTTTATGATGTAGCTGGACCATCCCTCTATTCCAAGTGAACATAATGCAGTCTTCTGTCATAAAGCAATATTCCCTCCTTATCCATTAGGTCACATGTCAAGACCCAGAATGGATAGGTAACACTGAAAATATTACTGAACCCTATATATTCTATACTATTACACTTATGACGTTTCATGTACATGAGGCACAATGACAGTAGCAATAAAAGTTATCCAAATAAAGTCACCATCGTTTCATCCATTCATTCATCCAAACATTCATCCATTCATCCATCCACTGATTCCTCCATCCCTTCATCCATTCATTCATCCATCTTGACATTCCTCCACTCATTCATCCTTCCATCCATCCATCTAGACATTCATCCATTCATTCATTCATCCATCCATTCATCCATCCATCCAATCGTTCATCTTTCCATCCCCCCCATTCATTCATCCATCCATTCATCCATCATTCCACTCATCCAAGTGACAGAAGACAGGTAAGATCTGCAATTTGGATATTGCTGGGAAAAAGAACAATTCACCTTCCAGATAGGATGGCATACCATGGTTTGCCACAGAATCCTGCAGAAAAACAAGTCCTGATAGAAATGACTTGTGTAACAGCTACAGGAACAGGGCAGTTACAAAGTCAGAAAATGTGGGTTTGTCTTTTTGCCCAGTGTCCCTGAGCTCCTTTTGCTCAAGGCTAGCGCTCTGCCCCTTGATCCACAGTCCCATTTCTGAGTTTTCTGTGTACCAAGGAATCGAACCCAGGGCTTCATGTGTGCTAGGCAAGCAGTCTACCACTAGGCCCCATTCCTGCCCACCCATCCTGTTTCTGATGTTATGCTATCTTCCTAGGGGTGGGGGTGTATCTGGGGCAATTTTCTCCCATAATCCTCCTCCTTTCTCCCCCTTCCCCCACCCCCCGCCTCCAATAGTGAGTCCATACCAAGAATGTATTTTGACTTTGTGCTAAGCCCCTGCTTTCATTCTCTCAAGTCACAAACAACCGTGAGAGGGGCAGCTTGATTTTATCCTAATTGCGTCTCCCTCTCTGACTCTATCCCACCCCACACTCAAAAATAAAACAGTTCCCATGCCAGCAAATCATCTCTAGATTCCTGTGGAGGGTGTTTGGAGGTGGGATTTGAAGGTACAGTGATTGCGTGCATGTGGGTATTAGGTGAGGCCCTGAGTTCTGTAAGAAGACGAAGAGAGAGCCAGACTGGTGGTTCACTTGCTACTCAGAGGGCTGAGATGGAGGATCATAGTTCAGAGCTAACCCAAGTAGAGAAATCTGAGAGACTGATCTCCAATGAACTAACGAGACAGCAGTAGACAGGCATGGCTCAAGGGGTGCAGCACCAGCCTTAAGCAAGAAGAAGAAGAAGAACGGGGAGGAGGGGGGAAGGAAGAGGAGAGGGGAGGGGGAGGAGGGAGAGGAGGAGGGAGAGGAGGAGGGGGAGGAGGAGGAAGAAGAAGAAGAGGAGGAGGAGGAGGTACTGAGGAATTGAACCCAGGACTTCATGCAAACTAGGCAAGCACTCTACCGTTAATCCTCATTCCCAGCCCTCTTTCCATACTCTTATACTATGTAATTTGTTCACCCTTTTACAGAGCTCTTTGGGGCTAAGATATCCAAATGTAAGTAGATAGAATGATGGGGATTTCAGGGACTGTTTAGTAAAAATAATTTATTTGTACACAGTACTAGGGCTTGAACGCATGGCTTTGCATTCTGACATTTTTGCTCAAGGCCACCATTTCAGCCACAGCTCTTCTTCCAGCTTTTTGCTCATCAATTGGACATAAGAGTGTCATGGACTTTCCTACCCAAGCTGGCTTCAAACCACAATCCTTAGATTTCAGCCTTCTATATAGCTAAGTTTTGTCATGATCCATCAGGACAAAGTAAATAAATATTTTTTGCTTAAGAGAAAACTTGGTTCTAGGCTTAAAAAATGACTTCATCATTTTTTCATATATTTTTTATTGTAATTAATAGAAGGGTTACATTATATTTGCCAGATAGGAGGTGCATTAATTCACATACATTGATACCCTTTCTCATGTCTTGGTCCCCATTTCCCTCCCCCCGACCCCAGCCCTGACTTCCTCATTTTTATTTTTATTTTTTTCTTTGCTAGTGGTGCCTTGCTAGCAAATTTCCAGAGTGAAAAGCACGAACATTTATATATATATATATATATATATATATATATATATTTTAGAATGGTGTAGGCGTGATGTTTCTGAAAATAGAATGCATCTTTATAATTGAAGTGCATACTTAATGTGTTACCAGGCAATAGAGTTTATTGGTATAAAACAAGAGTTCTTTCATTGGATGGCTTTGATTCAAATTGTGGTTCAACCGGTTCTAGCTGTGTGCTCAAATGACTTAACTTTACTGTTCCAGTCCCCATTTAATGCAGGCAAAATGATGGGAGTAATATTACCTGTCTCACCTAATCTTTGAGAGGAATAAAGAAATATAACTGAAATAGAATGCCAGACACAAGGAAAGGTCTCCATAAATATTAGCTATGATTTTTATTTGCAGATCCCCAAAGGCAAAGGCAAATTAGTGATTGTACAAGAGAATTCTTTTGATTGATGGATGGATGGATTGGCCCGTCCTGGGGCTTGAACTCTGGGCTCAGGCACTTCCCAGAGCCTCCTGGTACTCAAGGCCACCACTTGAGCCACAGAGCCATTTCTGGCTTTTTCTGGGTAGTTTATTGGAGAGAAGAGTCTCATGGACTTTCTTGCCTCGGTTGGCTTCGAACTGTGATCCTCAGATCTCAGCCTCCTGAGTAGCTAGGATTACAGGCGTGAGCCTGCAATGCCTGGGTCTGTACAAGAGAACTCTTGATTTTTGTTGTTGTTGTTGTTTTGTGCTAGTACGGAGACTAGAAACTCAGGGCCTCACATTCTCTTCTAGCTTATTCATCCTCAAGGGTGGTTCTCTACCACTTGAACCAGAGCTCCACTTTCAGCTCTTCAAACCTTGCTCTTCAGCATCTTGAGTAGCTAGGATTGCAGACGTGAGCCACTGTGCCTGACTTCAAGAAATGCACTTTTGAAGAGAAAGTAGGCATGGAGGAAGAGAATTCTGGGAAGCTGGAAAGTCGAGATTGATCAAGATGAAGAACACAAAATAAATCTGGGGGACAAAGAATTAGGAAGCCCAGTAACACTCAGGATCAGAAACTAACTGTATTTCATGAATAGGAATCAAATATAGGAAACTGGTTATAAATATGCATAGGGACATTATAAGGTGACACACTGCTCCAATACGCAGCCTGGTACCCCCCAGTGCCAACACCCCTGTAAGGAGGATCTTGTTCTAGTAGCTGAGGGGAATCCCAGAGCATTCTCCTGTAAGTGCAGCTGAAACACTATGGATATTTAGGGAAGCCTTCCACAGTTTTGCTGCTGCTACTGCTTAAAATTGCTGCCAGAGAACTGGGAATGTGACTCAGTGGTAAATGCTTGCCTAGCATGCATAAAGCACTGGGTTCGATTCTTCAGTACCAAGTACACAGAAAAGGCCAGAAGTGGTGCTATGGCTCAAGTGGTAGAGGGTTAGCCTTAAGCAAATGAAGCAACCAGGCCTAGAATTCAAGCCCCACGATCGGCCAAGCAAAAGAAACCTCCCATGGGGCCTTGCTTCATCAAAACTCGTACATCTTTCCAGAGGTCCCCTCTGGGGACCAAGCCCTTAACACACGTGGATCTTTTAGGAACAAATCCAAATGTAAACAGAAGGCATATATGAACCTTTCCTGTGAGCTCAATGCAGGCTACTTGAGCTGGGATGAGACCCTTGTGAGACACCTCAGAAAAACCATCTAGAAGATGCTGGAATCTTGTTTTTCAGTACCAGGACTTGAACTCAGCTTGCCTAAGCAGATATTTTATCCCTTGAGCCAGTGCCACCAAAACTAGAAGAAAAAGAAGATGAAAGAGAGGAGTAAGTGGGGGGGGGAGAGAAGGGAGAAGAGGAGGAGGAAACAAAAGGAAGGAGGAGGCGGAGTTGGAGCCAGACACCAGTGGCTCACAACACCTGCAATCCTAGCTATTGAGGAAGCTGAGGGCTGAGGGTTGTGGTTCAAACCCAACTGGGGCAGGAAAATCCATGTGACTCATCTCTAAGTCATCAGCAAAAAGCCAGAAGTAGGTCTGGAGTTTGGCCTACTGGTAGAGTGCTTGCCTAGTATTCACGAAGCCCTGGGTTCGATTCCTCAGTACCACATACGTAGAAAAAGCTGGAAGCATCGCTGTGGATCAAGTGGTAGAGCTCTAGCCCTAAGAAACCTCAAGGACAGTGTTCAGGCCCTGAGTTCAAGCTCCAGGACCGGCAAAAAAACAAAAGCCAGAAATGGAGCTGTGGCTCAAATGGTAGAGCAGAAGCCATGAGCAAAGGATAGCATCCAGGCCCTGAGTTCAAGCCCTTGTATGGCACACACACACACACACACACACACACACACACACACACACACACACGGCCTAACTTCCCCCACTCCAAGGGCAGGGAGCTTCCAGTAGCCAGTGTTGGCTTTCACCCACTTAGCCTATACCGTCTGCCTGGCATCTCTTTGATACCAGGCCCTCCAAGGCTGTCACAGTTAGATCAGAAGTATTGGTGACATTTAAGTGAGTTAATAGAATCCCCAAAGTAGAATCAAAGGGAATCCTCTCTGAAGGCGGTTTTTACAGGATGGGCTCCTTCTGAATCTCCTCCTGATTAAAGACCTTTCTTTTCTTCTTCTTCTTCCTTCTTCTCCTCCTCCTCCTCCCCCTCCTCCTCCTCCTCCTCCTCCTCCTTTGTTCCAGGGTGGCAGACCACAGGAGCTGCAGCTCTATTGGTCCAGTGTGTGTGTGTGTGTGTGTGTGTGTGTGTGTGTGTGTGTGTGTGTGTGTGTGTGTGTGTCTGTGTGTGTCTGTGTGTCTGTCTGTCTGTGTGTCTGTGTCTGTGCGTGTGTCTGTCTGTCTCTGTGTGTGTCTGTGTGTCTGTGTCTGTGTCTGTATAAATGTCTGTGTCTGTATCCATGTGTGTGTCTATCCTGGGTCTTGAACTCAGGACCTGGATTCTCTCCCTGAGCTTTTCACTCAAGACTAGTACTCTTCCACTTGAACTTCTGGCTTTTTGCTGGTTGATTGTAGATAAGCGCCTCTCCGAGTTGTCTGCCGGGCTTTCAATTGCAATCTTAACATCTTGGCCTCCTGAGTATCTAGAATGACAGCATGCGCCCTGGACTCCTGCCTCAAGTTCCTCTCTTTTCCTTTTTCTTTTTCTTCTCTCTCTCTTTTTTTTTCAGCTGATGTACATCAGTGATGTTTGATTCCCATTGTACACTTGTATACAATTCACAACAAATACCAAAACCTAATCTGCTTTCCAAGGTCTGAGAATGGCCAAAGGACCAGCGCCAGAAAGACAGAACACTGAAGGAACAAAATGAGCCCAAGATTCCTGAACAAACCACATTGCCTGCTACGTGGTGTTTCTCAAACTAGAAATATTGCTACCAGAGTGCTTGGACTATGACCTCCACAGCCTCCTGCCTGTGAGCCTTCTTTGGGGACTGGAGGAGACGAGAATAGGAAAGGGACTGTAGATATGGGGGGTAAAGGGATATGGAATAAATAGTGGCTTACTGATTGGGGACTCCAGAGTGGAAGACAGCAGCTGGAAATTCTGCCCCCAAAACCCAAACTGGTGGCTACCAGCACCCTTTACTAAATCCAGATGGCACACAGGGAGACAAAGTACGTGTGTGTGTGTGTGTGTGTGTGTGTGTGTGTGTGTGTGTGTGTGTGTTGAACTCAGAGCCTGAACCCTGTCCCAGAGCTTCTTCTACTCAGGGCAGATGCTCTGCCATTTGTTCCACTTCTGGCTTTTTTCTCCAGTAGTTTATTGTAAATAAACATGAACTCTCCTGCCCAAGCTGGCTTCGAACTGAGATCCTCAGTAACAGCCTTCTGAGTAGCTAGCATGACAGGCATAAGCCACCAGCACCCAGCTATAATGCGTGAAGATCCATTTGTCGATTGGGGGGCACGAACTAAGCACCTGGGTGCTGTCCCTGAGCCTCTTTATGCTCAAGGCTAATGCTCTATACCTCGAGCCACAGCGCCACTTCCATTCTTTGAGTGGTTTATTGGAGATAAAAATCTCACCAGCTGGGGCCGGGAGTTTGGCCTAGTGGTTAAAGTGCTTGCCTAGCATACATGAAGACCCGGGTTCGATTCCTCGGTACCACATACATAGAAAAAAGCAGAAAGTGGTGCTGAGGCTCAAGTGGTAGAGCTCTAGCTTTGAGAAAGTCCAAGGACAGTGCTCGGGCCCTGAGCTCAAGCCCAGGACTGGCAAAAAAAAAATCTCACCAGGACTTTTCTTCCTAAGCTGCCTTTGAACCGTGATCCTCAGAACTCAGCCTCCTGAGTAGCTAGGATGGCAGTCGTGAGCCACTGGCACCTACTATATAATCAGAGCGACCCCTCCCATGCCTCCCTCTCCCTCCTCTAGCCCAAGAAGTCAGAGATTTTCGCATTTGTGCCAAAGGCTCTGACATTGGCATTTAGTGCTAGAATCACATGGTCTAACGATGGGTAGTAAATTCAGGCAGTAATGTTTCTTTGCTTAGAATGACTTCAGGGGAAGTCTAGAGAGACAAGGAAAAAAAGAATAACATCTGAGGACCAACGAAGCACATTTTAAATATTCCCTGAACCAGCAGCAGCTCTGAATATTTCTTTTGCACTGGCCCTGCTCCAACTCCTGTTGGTTGGATGGGAGCATACATAGCCTACAAATCAATATTTTATAATAAGTTCATTATTTTCTGCTTCCTGACAGCTCCATATGCAATCAGGTTTGCACACACATTACAACTGCAAGCATAGCTAAATAGCCAAGTGTGAGCAGCTCACACCAGTCAGCCTAACTATTCAGGAAACCGAGAGCCAGAAATCATAGTTCAAAGCCAGCCAAAGCAGGAAAGTCTATGAGACTCTTCTTTCCAATAAACTACCAAAAGTGGAACTATGGCTCATGTTGGTAGAGCACTAACCTTGAACACAAAGATCAGGGATAGTGCCAGGCTCTGAGTTCAAGCCCCAGGACAGAGGAGGAGGAGGAGGAGGAGGAGGAGGAGGAGGAGGAGGAGGAGGAGGAGGAGGAGGAGGAGAGGAGGAGGAGGAGGAGGAGGAGAAGGAGGAGGAGAAGAAGAAGAAGAAGAAGAAGAAGAAGAAGAAGAAGAAGAAGAAGAAGAAGAAGAAGAAGAAGAAGAAGAAGAAGAAGAAGAAGAGCTGAGTAATAAAATTACTCAGGGCCAGGCACCAGTCATCCTAGCTATTCAGGAGGCTGAGATTTGAGGCTCACGGTTGGAAGCTAACCCCTGCAGGAAAGTCTGTGTGATTCTTATCTCCAATAAACTACTCAGAAAAAGCCCAAAGTAGAGCTGTGGTTCAAATGGTAGAACACAAGCCTTGAGCAGGAAGAGGTTCAAGGACCACCCCCCCCTGCCTCCAGGCCCTGAGTTCAAGCCCCAGGACCAAGGGGAGAAAAAAAAATTACTCAGGAATCACACTAACCAAATCTGTTACTTACTGACAGGGATCTACTCTGAATAATTCCTCCTTAAGTGATTTCTGTCACTGTAGGAATATCATACTTAGGACACAGGTTTTCTGCTGTGATGTAAGCTGCCTCCCTTTTAGCTCCTTAGGCAACAATGACAGCTCAGTTTCTGCCACTACTGACAATGGCCAGCTCAGTTATTTGACATCTGAGGTCCAGGACAAGAGTCACTGCAGTCTCCCTGACTGCTGCCTGCCCTTGTATCCATTCATCCATGGCTGTCCTTTTTCTTTCAGCAGCCCCGAGCCAAGGAGTTCTTACACCCTGGGCTGTGCTTTGATTGGTTGCCCTTAATTTGATTAGGATTCTGCAAGATGACACCTTATTGGTTGGCTGGTATGGCATTCCGATTTGGTTGCTTTTATGTTGGGCTTTTTTTTTGGGGGGGGGAGGGTTGAGAGATTGGTTGAAGTTGGTTTGTTTTTTGTTTGTTTGTTTGTTTGTTTTCCAGTCCTGGGGCTTGAACTCGGGGCCTAAGCACTGTCTTTGAGCCCCAGTGCCACTTGTGGCTTTTTCTGAGTATGTGGTGCTGAGGAATTGAACCCAGGGTTTTGTGAATGCTAGATAAGCTCTCTACCACTAGGCTACACTCACAGCCCCATGACTGAGGTATTTTTTTATGCCAGTACTTAAACACAAAACCTGAGTCCTGTCCCTTGGCTTTTTTTGCTCAAGGTTTATGCTCTCTTTTTGCTAGTTGATTGGAAATAAGTTTCACAGACTTCTGCCCAGGCTAGCTTCAAACTGGGGGATCCTCTGCTCTTGGCCTCTAGCTAAGATTTTGGGAGGGGTGTGGCAGGGGAGGGGGGAGGGATGAGCCTCCAGAGCCTGGCTCTGATTGGTTAATTTCTAATCAAGCTCCTCACCACTGCAAACCCTCTCTCCAGGGCCATGGAAGGTTATAAATGCCAGAAGGAGCAAGGCAGGCATTGGTGACTCACTCATATTTACAATCCTAACTCCTCAGAAGGCTAGAATCTGAGAATTGTGGTTCAAAGCCAGCCTGGGCGGGAAAGACAGTGAGACCTCCGCTCCAATTAGCCACTAAAAAGCAGGCAATGGAGCTGGGGCTAAAGTGACAAGAGTGCTAGCCTTGAGCAATGAAAGCTCAGGAACAAACGAATGCCCAGGCCCTGACTTTTTAGGACAAGAAACTGTGAATGGGGACCAGCCAGAAGATGCATTTGGGCTCTGGCTTTGGCTTGCTGGACCAAGTTCTTGTCTAGGGGCCCTGGACCTTAACTAAATTACCCTTTCACCTACCCAAATCTAAATGATCCATCACTCCTCTTGGCTTCCATCAGATCAGAAACAAGAAATGCCAGGTGTAGAGATAACTAATTTTGTCAAGTGTCTACATTGTGTGCTTGTGTGTGTGTGTGTGTGTGTGTGTGTGTGTGTGTGTGTGTGTGTGTTGAACTCAGAGCCTGAACCCTGTCCCAGAGCTTCTTCTACTCAGGGCAGATGCTCTGCCATTTGTTCCACTTCTGGCTTTTTTCTCCAGTAGTTTATTGTAAATAAACATGAACTCTCCTGCCCAAGCTGGCTTCGAACTGAGATCCTCAGTAACAGCCTTCTGAGTAGCTAGCATGACAGGCATAAGCCACCAGCACCCAGCTATAATGCGTGAAGATCCATTTGTCGATTGGGGGGCACGAACTAAGCACCTGGGTGCTGTCCCTGAGCCTCTTTATGCTCAAGGCTAATGCTCTATACCTCGAGCCACAGCGCCACTTCCATTCTTTGAGTGGTTTATTGGAGATAAAAATCTCACCAGCTGGGGCCGAGTTTGGCCTAGTGGTTAAAGTGCTTGCCTAGCATACATGAAGACCCGGGTTCGATTCCTCGGTACCACATACATAGAAAAAAGCAGAAAGTGGTGCTGAGGCTCAAGTGGTAGAGCTCTAGCTTTGAGAAAGTCCAAGGACAGTGCTCGGGCCCTGAGCTCAAGCCCAGGACTGGCAAAAAAAAAATCTCACCAGGACTTTTCTTCCTAAGCTGCCTTTGAACCGTGATCCTCAGAACTCAGCCTCCTGAGTAGCTAGGATGGCAGTCGTGAGCCACTGGCACCTACTATATAATCAGAGCGACCCCTCCCATGCCTCCCTCTCCCTCCTCTAGCCCAAGAAGTCAGAGATTTTCGCATTTGTGCCAAAGGCTCTGACATTGGCATTTAGTGCTAGAATCACATGGTCTAACGATGGGTAGTAAATTCAGGCAGTAATGTTTCTTTGCTTAGAATGACTTCAGGGGAAGTCTAGAGAGACAAGGAAAAAAAGAATAACATCTGAGGACCAACGAAGCACATTTTAAATATTCCCTGAACCAGCAGCAGCTCTGAATATTTCTTTTGCACTGGCCCTGCTCCAACTCCTGTTGGTTGGATGGGAGCATACATAGCCTACAAATCAATATTTTATAATAAGTTCATTATTTTCTGCTTCCTGACAGCTCCATATGCAATCAGGTTTGCACACACATTACAACTGCAAGCATAGCTAAATAGCCAAGTGTGAGCAGCTCACACCAGTCAGCCTAACTATTCAGGAAACCGAGAGCCAGAAATCATAGTTCAAAGCCAGCCAAAGCAGGAAAGTCTATGAGACTCTTCTTTCCAATAAACTACCAAAAGTGGAACTATGGCTCATGTTGGTAGAGCACTAACCTTGAACACAAAGATCAGGGATAGTGCCAGGCTCTGAGTTCAAGCCCCAGGACAGAGGAGGAGGAGGAGGAGGAGGAGGAGGAGGAGGAGGAGGAGGAGGAGGAGGAGGAGAGGAGGAGGAGGAGGAGGAGGAGAAGGAGGAGGAGAAGAAGAAGAAGAAGAAGAAGAAGAAGAAGAAGAAGAAGAAGAAGAAGAAGAAGAAGAAGAAGAAGAAGAAGAAGAGCTGAGTAATAAAATTACTCAGGGCCAGGCACCAGTCATCCTAGCTATTCAGGAGGCTGAGATTTGAGGCTCACGGTTGGAAGCTAACCCCTGCAGGAAAGTCTGTGTGATTCTTATCTCCAATAAACTACTCAGAAAAAGCCCAAAGTAGAGCTGTGGTTCAAATGGTAGAACACAAGCCTTGAGCAGGAAGAGGTTCAAGGACCACCCCCCCCTGCCTCCAGGCCCTGAGTTCAAGCCCCAGGACCAAGGGGAGAAAAAAAAATTACTCAGGAATCACACTAACCAAATCTGTTACTTACTGACAGGGATCTACTCTGAATAATTCCTCCTTAAGTGATTTCTGTCACTGTAGGAATATCATACTTAGGACACAGGTTTTCTGCTGTGATGTAAGCTGCCTCCCTTTTAGCTCCTTAGGCAACAATGACAGCTCAGTTTCTGCCACTACTGACAATGGCCAGCTCAGTTATTTGACATCTGAGGTCCAGGACAAGAGTCACTGCAGTCTCCCTGACTGCTGCCTGCCCTTGTATCCATTCATCCATGGCTGTCCTTTTTCTTTCAGCAGCCCCGAGCCAAGGAGTTCTTACACCCTGGGCTGTGCTTTGATTGGTTGCCCTTAATTTGATTAGGATTCTGCAAGATGACACCTTATTGGTTGGCTGGTATGGCATTCCGATTTGGTTGCTTTTATGTTGGGCTTTTTTTTTGGGGGGGGGGAGGGTTGAGAGATTGGTTGAAGTTGGTTTGTTTTTTGTTTGTTTGTTTGTTTGTTTTCCAGTCCTGGGGCTTGAACTCGGGGCCTAAGCACTGTCTTTGAGCCCCAGTGCCACTTGTGGCTTTTTCTGAGTATGTGGTGCTGAGGAATTGAACCCAGGGTTTTGTGAATGCTAGATAAGCTCTCTACCACTAGGCTACACTCACAGCCCCATGACTGAGGTATTTTTTTATGCCAGTACTTAAACACAAAACCTGAGTCCTGTCCCTTGGCTTTTTTTGCTCAAGGTTTATGCTCTCTTTTTGCTAGTTGATTGGAAATAAGTTTCACAGACTTCTGCCCAGGCTAGCTTCAAACTGGGGGATCCTCTGCTCTTGGCCTCTAGCTAAGATTTTGGGAGGGGTGTGGCAGGGGAGGGGGGAGGGATGAGCCTCCAGAGCCTGGCTCTGATTGGTTAATTTCTAATCAAGCTCCTCACCACTGCAAACCCTCTCTCCAGGGCCATGGAAGGTTATAAATGCCAGAAGGAGCAAGGCAGGCATTGGTGACTCACTCATATTTACAATCCTAACTCCTCAGAAGGCTAGAATCTGAGAATTGTGGTTCAAAGCCAGCCTGGGCGGGAAAGACAGTGAGACCTCCGCTCCAATTAGCCACTAAAAAGCAGGCAATGGAGCTGGGGCTAAAGTGACAAGAGTGCTAGCCTTGAGCAATGAAAGCTCAGGAACAAACGAATGCCCAGGCCCTGACTTTTTAGGACAAGAAACTGTGAATGGGGACCAGCCAGAAGATGCATTTGGGCTCTGGCTTTGGCTTGCTGGACCAAGTTCTTGTCTAGGGGCCCTGGACCTTAACTAAATTACCCTTTCACCTACCCAAATCTAAATGATCCATCACTCCTCTTGGCTTCCATCAGATCAGAAACAAGAAATGCCAGGTGTAGAGATAACTAATTTTGTCAAGTGTCTACATTGTGTGCTTGTGTGTGTGTGTGTGTGTGTGTGTGTGTGTGTGTGTGTGTGTTGAACTCAGAGCCTGAACCCTGTCCCAGAGCTTCTTCTACTCAGGGCAGATGCTCTGCCATTTGTTCCACTTCTGGCTTTTTTCTCCAGTAGTTTATTGTAAATAAACATGAACTCTCCTGCCCAAGCTGGCTTCGAACTGAGATCCTCAGTAACAGCCTTCTGAGTAGCTAGCATGACAGGCATAAGCCACCAGCACCCAGCTATAATGCGTGAAGATCCATTTGTCGATTGGGGGGCACGAACTAAGCACCTGGGTGCTGTCCCTGAGCCTCTTTATGCTCAAGGCTAATGCTCTATACCTCGAGCCACAGCGCCACTTCCATTCTTTGAGTGGTTTATTGGAGATAAAAATCTCACCAGCTGGGGCCGGGAGTTTGGCCTAGTGGTTAAAGTGCTTGCCTAGCATACATGAAGACCCGGGTTCGATTCCTCGGTACCACATACATAGAAAAAAGCAGAAAGTGGTGCTGAGGCTCAAGTGGTAGAGCTCTAGCTTTGAGAAAGTCCAAGGACAGTGCTCGGGCCCTGAGCTCAAGCCCAGGACTGGCAAAAAAAAAATCTCACCAGGACTTTTCTTCCTAAGCTGCCTTTGAACCGTGATCCTCAGAACTCAGCCTCCTGAGTAGCTAGGATGGCAGTCGTGAGCCACTGGCACCTACTATATAATCAGAGCGACCCCTCCCATGCCTCCCTCTCCCTCCTCTAGCCCAAGAAGTCAGAGATTTTCGCATTTGTGCCAAAGGCTCTGACATTGGCATTTAGTGCTAGAATCACATGGTCTAACGATGGGTAGTAAATTCAGGCAGTAATGTTTCTTTGCTTAGAATGACTTCAGGGGAAGTCTAGAGAGACAAGGAAAAAAAGAATAACATCTGAGGACCAACGAAGCACATTTTAAATATTCCCTGAACCAGCAGCAGCTCTGAATATTTCTTTTGCACTGGCCCTGCTCCAACTCCTGTTGGTTGGATGGGAGCATACATAGCCTACAAATCAATATTTTATAATAAGTTCATTATTTTCTGCTTCCTGACAGCTCCATATGCAATCAGGTTTGCACACACATTACAACTGCAAGCATAGCTAAATAGCCAAGTGTGAGCAGCTCACACCAGTCAGCCTAACTATTCAGGAAACCGAGAGCCAGAAATCATAGTTCAAAGCCAGCCAAAGCAGGAAAGTCTATGAGACTCTTCTTTCCAATAAACTACCAAAAGTGGAACTATGGCTCATGTTGGTAGAGCACTAACCTTGAACACAAAGATCAGGGATAGTGCCAGGCTCTGAGTTCAAGCCCCAGGACAGAGGAGGAGGAGGAGGAGGAGGAGGAGGAGGAGGAGGAGGAGGAGGAGAGGAGGAGGAGGAGGAGGAGGAGAAGGAGGAGGAGGAGGAGAAGAAGAAGAAGAAGAAGAAGAAGAAGAAGAAGAAGAAGAAGAAGAAGAAGAGGAGGAGGAGGAGGAGGAGGAGGAGGAGGAGGAGGAGGAGGAGGAGAAGAAGAAGAAGAAGAAGAAGAAGAAGAAGAAGAAGAAGAAGAAGAAGAAGAAGAAGAAGAAGAAAAAGAAGAAGAAGAAGAAGAAGAAGAAGAAGAAGAAGAAGAAGAAGAAGAAGAAGAAGAAGAAGAAGAAGAAGAGCTGAGTAATAAAATTACTCAGGGCCAGGCACCAGTCATCCTAGCTATTCAGGAGGCTGAGATTTGAGGCTCACGGTTGGAAGCTAACCCCTGCAGGAAAGTCTGTGTGATTCTTATCTCCAATAAACTACTCAGAAAAAGCCCAAAGTAGAGCTGTGGTTCAAATGGTAGAACACAAGCCTTGAGCAGGAAGAGGTTCAAGGACCACCCCCCCTTCCTCCAGGCCCTGAGTTCAAGCCCCAGGACCAAGGGGAGAAAAAAAAATTACTCAGGAATCACACTAACCAAATCTGTTACTTACTGACAGGGATCTACTCTGAATAATTCCTCCTTAAGTGATTTCTGTCACTGTAGGAATATCATACTTAGGACACAGGTTTTCTGCTGTGATGTAAGCTGCCTCCCTTTTAGCTCCTTAGGCAACAATGACAGCTCAGTTTCTGCCACTACTGACAATGGCCAGCTCAGTTATTTGACATCTGAGGTCCAGGACAAGAGTCACTGCAGTCTCCCTGACTGCTGCCTGCCCTTGTATCCATTCATCCATGGCTGTCCTTTTTCTTTCAGCAGCCCCGAGCCAAGGAGTTCTTACACCCTGGGCTGTGCTTTGATTGGTTGCCCTTAATTTGATTAGGATTCTGCAAGATGACACCTTATTGGTTGGCTGGTATGGCATTCCGATTTGGTTGCTTTTATGTTGGGCTTTTTTTTTGGGGGGGGGAGGGTTGAGAGATTGGTTGAAGTTGGTTTGTTTTTTGTTTGTTTGTTTGTTTTCCAGTCCTGGGGCTTGAACTCGGGGCCTAAGCACTGTCTTTGAGCCCCAGTGCCACTTGTGGCTTTTTCTGAGTATGTGGTGCTGAGGAATTGAACCCAGGGTTTTGTGAATGCTAGATAAGCTCTCTACCACTAGGCTACACTCACAGCCCCATGACTGAGGTATTTTTTTATGCCAGTACTTAAACACAAAACCTGAGTCCTGTCCCTTGGCTTTTTTTGCTCAAGGTTTATGCTCTCTTTTTGCTAGTTGATTGGAAATAAGTTTCACAGACTTCTGCCCAGGCTAGCTTCAAACTGGGGGATCCTCTGCTCTTGGCCTCTAGCTAAGATTTTGGGAGGGGTGTGGCAGGGGAGGGGGGAGGGATGAGCCTCCAGAGCCTGGCTCTGATTGGTTAATTTCTAATCAAGCTCCTCACCACTGCAAACCCTCTCTCCAGGGCCATGGAAGGTTATAAATGCCAGAAGGAGCAAGGCAGGCATTGGTGACTCACTCATATTTACAATCCTAACTCCTCAGAAGGCTAGAATCTGAGAATTGTGGTTCAAAGCCAGCCTGGGCGGGAAAGACAGTGAGACCTCCGCTCCAATTAGCCACTAAAAAGCAGGCAATGGAGCTGGGGCTAAAGTGACAAGAGTGCTAGCCTTGAGCAATGAAAGCTCAGGAACAAACGAATGCCCAGGCCCTGACTTTTTAGGACAAGAAACTGTGAATGGGGACCAGCCAGAAGATGCATTTGGGCTCTGGCTTTGGCTTGCTGGACCAAGTTCTTGTCTAGGGGCCCTGGACCTTAACTAAATTACCCTTTCACCTACCCAAATCTAAATGATCCATCACTCCTCTTGGCTTCCATCAGATCAGAAACAAGAAATGCCAGGTGTAGAGATAACTAATTTTGTCAAGTGTCTACATTGTGTGCTTGTGTGTGTGTGTGTGTGTGTGTGTGTGTGTGTGTTTTGTGGGTCAGGAGGCTTGAACTCGGCCTCGGCACTGAGCTCTTCAGCTCTAGGCTACCTCCCTTGAGCCAAGCTCCATTGCCCATTTTCTAGAGGTTCATTGGAGATAAGAGTCTCAGATCCTTTTGTGTCTGGTCTGGCTTTGAACCTTGATCCTCAGATCTCAGCCTCCTGAGTAGCTAGGATTACAGGCGTGAGCCACCAAGCCCTGCAACATTCTTTTTTTTTTGGTGAGTCGTGGGGCTTGAACTTGTGCCTGAGTGATTTCCCTGAGCTCTTTAACTCAAGGCTAGTGTTCTACCCCTTGAGCCACAGGGCCACTTCCAGGTTTTCTGGTGATTAATTGGAGATAAGAGTCTCATGGACTTTAGTGCCCGAGCTGTCTTTGAACACTGATCCTCAGATCTTCTTCACCAGTCCTGGGATTTGAACTCAGGGCCTGGGCACTGTCCTTGGGCTTTCTCAAGGCTAGTGCTCTACCACTTGAGCCACAGCACCATTTCCAGCTTTTTTCTATGTATGTGGTACTAGGGAATTAAACCCGGATCTTCATGCATGCATGCTAAGCAAGCACTCTACCACTAGGCTAAACTCCCGGCCCTCTTTTTTTTTCACTCTACACAATGAGCCACAACACCACTTCCAGCTTTTTCTGGGTAGTTTAGTGGAGGAGATAAGAGTCTCACAGACTTTCTCACAGGCTTGCTTCAAGCCACCATCCTCAGACCCTCAACCCCCTGAATTGCTAGGATTACAGGCCTGAGCCACTAGCCCTCAGCTTTTCTTTTGCTTTTTGGAGATATTATCTTGCTACATACCTCAGGTTGGACCTGGAACTTTCTGTATAGCTCAAGCAGGACTCGAACCTTCTGTTCAAGCCTCTGGAATGCTGCAATTCCACTTGTATCAATACACCTGGTCATGGGTGTTTTATTCCATTGAAACACAATTTATCTAACCTAAAATTCACACTGTATGACTTCTGACAAACGTTAAGTCCAGAAGAAAGCAGGGTGAGTATGGAGGGACTTTATTCAGCAACATAACTTAGCCAGACTCACGCCTGAAATTCTAGCTATGCAGAAGGCAGAGGTCTAAAAATCTCAGTTCAAAGCTAGCCCAGGCCAAAAAGTCCGGAAGACTCATCTCCAATGAACCACCAGAAAACTGGAAGTAGCTCTGTGGCTCAATGTGGTAGAGCACTAGCCTTGAGCTGAAGAGCTTAGAGACAGAGCCCAGGCCCTAAGTTCAAACCCCACAACCAATAAAAAGCAAAATCAAAGCAGCATATCTTACTCAAAAGCCTTTTGTGTTCTTCTCTCCCCCACCCCACTCTGGGCCTTTTGTGTACCACATGGTCCACAGCTCCACTTGGAGCTTTTTGGAGTCTCCCAGATTTTCCTGGCCCAAGTTGGCTTCAAATCCCAAACCTCAGAACTCAGCCTCCTGAGTAGCTAGGATTATAAACATTAGTCTTTGGTGCCCAGCTTATCGTATTTGTTCTTCTGGCCTTTTGTTATTTAATTGGGGATAAGAATCACACACCTTTTGGAGGGTGACATCTTATTGGTTAGGTCCCAAGGCATGGTGGGTATTAATTCTTAATCAAAGCTTCTGCAAAGGTCTTGGGAAGGTTAGGGAAACCAGAAAAGGCTGGGGATCACAGCTAGGATGTTCTGAAACAAAGTCTCTTTTGTATCTAGTTTCAGCTAGCTAGCTCAAGATCCTGTCCAGAAAGAGGTCTGGGTTCTAATTACCTTCCACTGACATCCCCACCCTCCCACCCACTCCATACACCCCACACACCCCATACACCCCCAGCTCCTGGCAATGGCTGACCTGATTTCTATGAAGTATTCAGCCTGGCCTTTTGCACAATGTCAAATAAACGCAATTATACTAAACACAGACATTTTTGTGTCTGGTTTCTTTCACCTGCGTGATGTGTTTGAGATCCATTTACGTGGTTTCACATCTTAACAAACGCTTCCGATGATGGCTGAGTAATATTCCATTGTGTGGGGATGGCTGGGTTTAGGCTGCTTCCTCTTTGAGGGATGACTAAAGCTGTTATAAGTCTGTTGTCAGTCTTCCTGCAGATGTGTTTGCATTTTGTTGTTGTCATGTAAATAACCCAGAGTGGAATTTCTAGGTCTTAAAGTCTGTGTTTAGCTGTGTAAGGTCTTGTTGCAACAGTATCAGGACAGTTCTAGACTCTTACACACACACACATACACACCAACCCAACAAAAAGAACTGTCAATAGTAAAAGAAATGTGTGTGTGTGTGTGTGTGTGTGTGTGTGTGTGTGTGTGTGTACCAGTCTGAGGCTTGAACTTGGGGACTGGGCACTGTCCCTGGGCTTTCTACTTCTGACTTTTTGGTGGCTCACTGGAGACAAGAATCTCACAGACTTGGGGCCAGGAGTTTGGCCTAGTGGTAGAGTGCTTGTCTAGCATGCATGAAGCCCTGGGTTCGATTCCCTGGTGCCACATACACAGAAAAAGCCAAAAATGGCACTGTGGCTCAAGTGGCAGAGCACTGGCCTTGAGCAAAAAAGTGTCCGAAAACAGTGCTCAAGCCCTGAGTTCAAGCCACAGGACTGGCAAAAAAAAAAGAAATCTCAGACTTTCCTGCCTAAGCCGGCTTTGAACTGGCATCCTTAAATCTTGGCCTCCTGAGTAGCTAGAATTACAGGCATGAGACATCAATGCCTAGCTACAAGAACTTGTCCATCATCTTCATATGTCAGTACTATTATCTTATTGTGGTTTAATTTATTTATTCACTTTTCTGGCAGTACTGAGCTTTGAACTCATGACCCCTCTTCTTCTAGACCATCTCTCTACTACTTTGAGCCATGCCTCTGGCCCTTTTGCATTCGTTATTGGCTAGCCTTAGATCCTCATCTTCTTTTTTAAATATAATTTTACTATGATTATTTTTGTTTATGTGGTACTGAGGAATTGAACCCAGGCCCTCATGCATGATAGGCAAGCACTCTACCACTCAGCCACATTCCCAGCCCCTTATCTTCCTCTTAAATGCATCCTAAATAGCTGAGATTATAGACACACCACCATGTTCACTGGTACTTGTTGAGATGAAATCTCTAACTTTTAACCAAAATTAGTCTTGAACCACAGTGGTGCAAATCTTGTCATTCTGGGTAGCTGAGATCAATATGATAAACCATCCTTGTAGTTTTAATATGCATTTATGTAAGAGTTAATGAAGTTGAACACTTTTTCATGTCTTCACTTACAACTTTTCCTTGTTGAAATGCACACATAATTCTTCTGCTCAACAAAACTCCACCATCGAATACTAAATTGTAAAAATGTTTTATATCCTTAGACCACAAGTCTTTAATCAAAGCTGTGTTTTGAAATATTTTCCCAAGTCTGTGACTCATCTTTTTATTCTCTTAGTAATATCTTTTGGAGAGACAAACTTTGAAATTCAATAAAGCCTGATTTATACATTCATTTGTTTTTATAATTTCTAGTCTGTGTGTGTGTGTGATGAGACTTAAACTCAGAGACTGAGTGCTGTTCCTGAGCTTTTCCACTCAAGGTTGGCACTCTACCACTTGAACTCTATCAGCACTTCCAGATTTTTGCTAGTTAACTTCAAATAAATTTCATGGAGTTTCCTGTCCAGGCACCTCCTGGCTTTGAACCTCAGTCTTCAGATCTCAGCCTCTAAGTAGCCATCACATCGGCACCTAGTTTCTTTGCAATTTCTTTTTTCTTTTCTTTTCCGATGGAACTTGAACTCTGGAGATATATACATATACATATATATATATAGTATTTGTGTATGTATGTGAGTATATATCTCCATAAATACATCACGCATATATGCGTGCATGTATATATACATATAGATACATATTATACGCATATGCTACACATTGTATACAGTGTACAGATGCACATACTAAATACTGTATGTATGTTATGTATCATGTATATATACTATACATGCTATATAGTATACATGTATAGTGTATATGCATGTGTCTATAGTGTATAATATAGTATATACTGTATAGTGTATATATAGTATATATAATGTTTATATGTATATATTCTATACTACATGTGTATAATAAGTGTCTGTATGTATGTATTATATACATCTATAATATATGTATATGTGTATATATCATACACATATATTATACATGCAGTGTGGTGTGTATATATACATATGTACATACATAATATATACACATACTACTTATAGCATATATACATTATATGTGTACTATATAGCATAGACGTAGTACCTGCTGTGCCATATATATGTATATAATATGTTACTGTATGTATACATATATACACAGATACATACTATTGGTTTCACATGTGACTTATCTTCATTTCTAAAGTGAAAAGTTCCTCACCACATAGGAACAGGGCATGGCTTGGAGAGGGGGGGCCTTTCCTCTGAGCCAATCACTTGCTGCTGACTGGTGCCCCACCCTCCCCCCTCCCCTCCCCCTCCACACATACATCCTGGGTTCTCTTCCCTCCCTTTTGCAGGTGAGAAGGTAGCCTGCGGGTCGCTTGCTCAAGTAACAGCGATATGGCGAGACTGACTTTTGCCTGGACAGTCAAGCCCATGCCCCCACCCCTTACTGCTCAAACCTAAACTTGGCCTCTGGGCCTTCCTGGATGACCATAGTTCTTCTCCTGCCATCTTTTCCGTGAGGCAGGCTCTCTGCTGCCCAGGCTGCTCCTGAACGCACAATCCTCCTATCTCGTCCTGCTAATGCTAGAGCTATAAGCCACCACATCGAGCTTGCCCACCCGCCCACTTTGTGGCTCTCTCCATTGGGGAGTGAGGGAGATACAGGTCTGTGGGCTTGAACTCAGGGCCTGAGCTTGCTTTGCTCAAGGCTAGCTCTCTACCACTTGAGCCACAGCACCACTGTGGCTTTCCCTGTGTGTGTGTGTGTACTTAATTTGAGATAATTGGTCTCCAGGATTTTCCTGTCTGAGCTTGGCTTCGAACCACGATCCCCGCATCTTCACCTCCTGACTACGTGAGGATGTCACAGGGGCCAGCCACCAGCGTCCACTGGCCTTCTCCTTCTGTCCCCAGCCCCTTCCTTCCTCCCCCCTCCCCACAGTTGGGAAAGCCACCGACCTGCTGGCGCCGGCTGGCCCTTTGTGTGGGGATGGTTAGGGTGGCAGCTGGGCTCCGTGGGCCAGGTGGCTGGGGGGCCATGGCTCCCTGGGGCATTGGCAGGCACTCGGGTTACCTCTTCATCACCTCCTCCACCGTCACACTCCACCCTGGGTGGGCTCGAGGAGGGAGAGTCCTGGGGCAGGAGAGTCCTGGCCCGGCCGGCCATGCAGCGAGCAGGTGCCCAGAGGACCTGGCCCCACAGGCCACGCGGAGGCTGTGGGACTCTGTCCACGCGGGAGGAACTGAAATGTGGGTGCTGCCAGCGGCTGCAGCCGGGTGAGTTACCCCCACCCGGGAGAGGTGACCGGGCTCCCGGGCTTCTCTGAACAAGCGGTGATGGGCGAGGGAGCTGTGGGGACGTGAGGACGGCGGCCTTCTCCTCTGCTCCCATCGGCCGGGACCTGACTTCCATTGCTTGAGCAGCAGGCTGGGGTGGAGGAGGTGTTTTCAGTGTTGTTGGACCCGGGAGATGAGGCCCCGTCTCACCCACGCCCTGACCTTGGCTCTGAGGGAGGCTCCGCAGTGGGGCAGGCTGATTGACAGGCAACTGCGCCACCAGGAACTGGGCAGAGAGCTCCGGGGGTGGAGCCTCTGCTTGGAGGGCGGAGCTAGCACTGAGGAGGCGGAGCTTCCGCTAGGGAGGCGGGATCTGTGCTGGAAAGACTAGGGTGGGGGCCAAGGCCTGGAGGATGGGCTAGGCGTGGTGGGCGTGGCCAGCCTGGAGGGCTGATGGGGCAGGCGGGTTGGTGGGTGTGGTCAGTTTGGTGGGAGTGGCTGGGCTTGGAAGGCAGTCAGCCTGGAGTGGTGGAGCTTGTTGGGCGGGGCCAGTCTGGATGGAACGTCGTGGTGGGCGTGGCCGGCCTGGGGGGCGGGGCCTTGGAGGCAGAGCCAGCCAGCCAGGGTGGAAGGTGTTGGGTAGGCGTGGCCATCCCGGAGGGAGCAATGTTTCTGGGTGGGACCAGGCGGGAGGGGCTGTGGCTTGGTGGGCGTGGCCTGTGCGGGGGGCGTGGGCATGCTGGCCTTGGTGGGCGGGGTCTGCCTGTCCTCTGGTCCCGGCAAAGGCGACCTGGTGAAAGGAGGGGACGAGAGAGAGAAGCACGGAGAACCTGGTGGACGTGGGGTGGGGGGCAGCGGGGAGGGGAATTTGTTCGTGTACCAGGTTGCATGCGTGGAAGCATCACAATGACCCCCCCACACACACCTCGTATTGCAAAGGTATGAAATAAAACCTCCACCCTGAAGTGCGTCCAGAGACACCCTTCCAATTGAGGTGTGCCTCAGTTTCCCCACAGTATTGCATCCCCAGGGCTACGTCTTGGGGCACAGCACCCCAGATCTCCACTTCCCCTTCCCCTTCCCCTCAAGACCAGGGGTGCCTGGTGAAGGCAGTACTGGACTCCATTAGGGTCACATCCTGGGAACCACTAACACACAGTAGGAGGTCTCCAAGTCTCAGTGGGGTGAGCAGCACCTGACCCTCCCTCAGAGGTAAACTGAGGACAAAGCAGGTGTGCAGAGTGAAATCCAGACAGGCCACGGGAATCTCCAGGGTCTCCAGGCCTGGGCATTGCCTTGAGAGAAGGCAGAATCACCGTGGTGAGTGGAGATCATCTCAAGTGAGGCCCCAGCATATGACCAATCAAAATAATTTAACACCCTGTCTCCAGTTTTCCTTACTTTGTGGTCATTGAGCTGTCTTGATGATATGATGGTTTCGAGTAAGTGGGGGAGGGGGGAATTACAGCCAACATTTTTCGTGTGCTTAATTAAGTAGGGTGTTTCAGATGCCTATTTCAAATAAATCCTTTATACAAATGTGTTTTCGAGTGTAGTCACTAGAATTCAAGGAAAATTCCATCACTTTAGCTTAATCCATATTTTTCCGGTTACTCTCCTCTGTGTGTGTGTGTGTGTGTGTGTGTGTGTGTGTGTGTGTGTGTTCTTGATGTTCTTGATTCTATTTGATCTGTTTTAAGGGATTATCTTTAAGGAAAAAAAATAAGATTGTCCTTTCCTCTAAGGTTTGGATTAATAGTTTACAGTAAGAAGTCCTACAGTCAAATTTTGCAATGAATACTCTACTGCTTCTCTCACCTTGCATCTTTCCTAATTCTACTGTGTGATCGTATCAAACAAAAGAACACAATGCACGTAAAGATTAATTAACTCTCAATACCAGTAAAAGAAACTTTCCATTTTCATCTAAGAGTTCAGTGCATGCAAATAAAATCTTTGAGGGGTGGGGGGGAGGGAAAGGGGACAAAAAGATGAGAAGGGGTATCAATGTGTGAGAAGTAATGCACCTTCCATTAATTAAAAAATAAAACCTTTGACTTCCCCTATGGTATGTTTTATGCTTTATAAAAACTCATTTGTAGGGCTGGGAGTTTGGCCTAGTGGTGGAGTGCTTGCCTAGCATACATGAAGACCTGGGCTTAATTATTTGGCACTAATACATAGAAAAAGCTGGAAATGGTGCTGTGGCTCAAGTGGTAGAGCACTAGGCCTTGAGAAAGCCCAAGGACAGTGCTCAGGCCCTAAGTTCAAGTCCAGGACTGGCACAAAAAGAAAAAAACTAATTTGTAGCTGGGTGCTGGTGGCTCACACCTGCCATCCCGGCTACTCAGGTGAATGAGATCTGAGAACTGAAGTTCGAAGCCAGCTCAAGTGCAAAAGTCTGTAAGACTCTTATCTCCAATGAACTACCAGAAAACTGGAAGTAGAGCTGTGACTCAAAATGGTATAACACTAGCCTTGAGCTGAAAAGCTTAAGGTCAGCACTCAGGCGCAGAGTTCAAACCCCGGGACCAAAAAAAAGAGTCATTTGTTATGTACTTTCCCCAAAGAGTTTCTTGTCCCTTGGTCTTTTCACTTAAAAGAAGTTTCAGCTTATTGAGAAACAAAGGTATGTGGTGGGGGCTGTTTTTCATAGGAGGTCAAGGAAGTCCTTTCTGTGGTCTCATTTCAGTAATAGCAGGGATTAAACCATGTGGTAGAGAATAGTAGCCAGTGCAAAGGCCCTGAGGTAGAATGTATTGTGTGTTTTTGAGCTTATTGCACAGCACAAAGGTCAGCAGGAGCCCAGGCAGAAGGAGTGAAGGATTCAATTTGGGGGGGCCGGGAGTTTGGCCTAGTGGTAGAGTGCTTGCCTAGCATGCATGAAGACCCGGGTTCGATTCCTTGGTACCACATACATAGAAAAAAGCCGGAAGTGGTGCTGAGGCTCAAGGGGTAGAGCTCTAGCCTTGAGAAAAATCCAAGGACAGTGCTCAGCCCCTGAGCTCAAGCCCAGGACTGGCAAAAAAAAAGATATCCAGACCCCGTGAAAATGCCTTTATATGAATTCTGTGGTCTTTGGTTTCAAGAATTCTGCAAAGGGAATTGAAGTTGTTTGTTTTTTAATGGTGCCAGTACCAGGACTGTAACTCAGGGACTGAGCACTGCCCCAGAGCTTTTTCACTCAAGACCAGTGCTCTACCACTTTGAGTCACAGCTCCACTTCTGGTGATAAGTCTCATAGACCTGCCTGCCCAGGCTGGCTTTGAACCTCTATCCTCAGATCTCAGCCTCCTAAGTAGCTCAGATTCTTAGTCTTCTTTTTCTTGCCTCACAGACTGTGTGTATTGTTCTCTTTACCCCTTCAATCTACGAGTCACATAGGAGTTGGTGCCATTCTACAGAGGCCCAGAGCGGGGAAGAAACCCACTCACCCACAGAGGTGTAGCCAGAAATGCTCTGCTGAGATTTTCCTACATATCAAGCTAGGCTTAGAGACAAAGAGCCTTGCACAGGCCTTCTTGTTGAGTGGACAGGAGAGGGGGACCCCTCCTGCCACCTGTGTACCCCAGGCATCTATGAACAAGAGCAGCTCTGAGCCAGATCAGCGACTCCAACAATTCTTCATCTGATCATGCCTGGCTTGTTTCTAAGAGAAACTTGGCCCCTTCCCACATGCTAGGCCGGCTGGGACCCCCTTCCTGGTGGGTGTCCATTTCTATTTCCATGTAAGGACTCGACAGGGTGATTCCCACACCCGGAATGGCTTTTTTTTTGCACACAGGTGTCTTTTTTTTCCCTTCCCCTTCGCCTCTCCCTACTTCTTGGAAGATGGCCTATTTGTTTTGTTTTGTTTTGTTTTAATAGGACTTGTCATAATTAATCTCCTTCAAGTTCTGTGTGGGGTCGGACTCAGGCCAGGTAACTGGAAAGAAAAATCAAATCAAATAAAAAAAAGCAGTGTCTTTTGTGTTGTTGTTTTTGTTTTGGGTCGGTTTGTAGGGCTTGAAATCTGGGCCTGGGCACTGCCCCTGAGCTCTTCAGCACAAGATTTGTGCTCTTCAACTTGAGCCACAGCACCACTTCCAGTTTTCTGGTGGTTCATTAGAGATAAGAGTCTCACAGACTTTAGTACCTGGGCTGGCTTTGAACTGTGATCTTCAAATCTCAGCCTCCTGAGTAGCTGACAGGCCTGAGCCACCAGCACTCAGCTTTTTGTTTTGTTTATGTTTGGTTTTCTGTCTCTTGCTACCTACGTGATCCACTACCCCCCTTGAATTTCAGTTTCCTCGGCTGTGAAATGAGCACAGCCAGGTTTGAAGGAGTCAGGGAGAGGCATTCACTTATCCTTGGTAGAAGGAATCACACACACACACACATACGCACAGTGTAAGACTCATTTGTAACCCCATATATATGGCAGTGCGGCCTTGTTTTGGGGGTATCCTCTTTGTCTCACCTGCTGAGCCATAGCAGGGTGTCAAAGCTATGTTAAATGACCTGATCTCTTGCTAGGTCTGTAGAGCCTCTACGTGCAGCTTGCTGGCCTCAGGAGAGCGTCAGAAAAGGCAGACAACAGACAGGTCTGAGCCAGGGACTCGTGCTTGCACCTGTAATTCTCACTACTCAGGAGGCTGAGACGGGAGGATCAGAGCTGGAGGCTAGAATGAATAGCAGACACGGTCTCTTTGGGAAAAGCTACAAGTGGAGGTATGGCTCAAGTGGTAGAGAAAAAAAAAGTTGAGTCAGTATCCAAACCCTGAGTTTAAAATCCTAGTGTCAGCACAAAGAAAAAAGGAAAAGGGGGGAGGAAAAGGAGGGAAAGAGATGGGAATAGAGAGAAAGAAAGAAGGGAAAAAGAGGGCTGGGCGTTTGGCCTAATGGTAGAATGCTTCCCTAGCATACACAAAGACCCGGGTTCGATTCCTTAATACCACATGCATAGAAAAAAGCTGGAAGTGGTGCTGTGGCTCAAGTGGTAGAGCTCTAGCCTTGAGAAAGTCCAAGGACAGTGCTCAGGCCCTGAGCACTGAATCAAGCTCTAGGACTGGCAAAAAAAAAGAAAAGAAAGAAAGAAGGAAGGAAGGAAAAAAAGAAAGAAAGAAAGAAAGAAAGAAAGAAAGAAAGAAAGAAAGAAAGAAAGAAAAAAGGAAGAAAGAGGGCGGGAGGGAAGGCTCTGTGGAACGTTTAATTAATTCCATCACAGAGTAATTAAGGATCACCTAGTTTCCTGCTTGCTAGAAACAGAATGAGCAGATGTAAAGGCATGCATGGCTTACATTTCAATTTGTTGAGTTTTCCAAAACAGAGTTGGGGGTAACAGCTCTCTGTGTGTGTGTGTGTGTGTGTGTGTGTGTGTGTGTGTGTGCATCCTGGGGCTTGAACTCAGGACCTGGGATCTGTCCCTGAGTTTTGGCCTTCAAAGCTGCTGGTGCTCGACCATTTGAGCCATAGCTCCACTTCTGGCTTTTTTCCTCCTGGGATAAGAGCCTGTCAGAGTCATCTACCCCATCTAGCCTCCAATCCTGATCCTCCGACCTCAGCCTCCTGAGTCTTTAGAATGACAGGCGTGAGCCACAATTCCCCAGTGATGGCCCTTTTGGAATGAAGGTTCTGGAAAGGAAGTGACCCACGCAAAGTCCCACAGTCATTTGTGTCATGTGTCATGTGTGTGTCATGTGTGTGTCATGTGTGTGTCATGTGTGTGTCATGTGTGTCGTGTGTGTCGTGTGTGTCGTGTGTGTCATGTGTGTCATGTGTGTCATGTGTCATTTGTGTCATGTGTGTGTGTCGTGTGTGTCGTGTGTCGTGTGTGTCATGTGTGTCGCGTTTGTCATGTGTGTCGTGTGTCTGTCATGTGTGCGTCATGTGTGTCGTGTGTGTCATGTGTCATTTGTGTCATGTGTGTGTGTCGAGGGAGCCTCGGGTGGGGCCCGCGGGAGCCACGTGGCGGGCCGGGCGGTGGGCGGCGAGGCCGGGGCGGGCTGGACGGCAGCAGTGCAAGCGGGTACACGGAGCGACGGAGACCGGGCCGACGCACGCCCAGCGCCCGGGCCCCGCGCCCTCGAGGACGCGGCTCCTCCTGCAGAGAGGCGTAGGCGGGCCTGGCTGTGGACAGAGGGGACAGGTGTGAGCGGTGACCGCGGCACAGACCCCCGACGGCGGGGAGGGGCGGCCGAGGACACCCCGGCGACCACGCGGGCTTACCTGCAGCCTCGGGCAGGGCCTGGGACACGCGCATGGCTGGGCCTGGGACACCCGGACTCGGGAGACAGCACCAGAGGTCAGCCCTGAGGAGTGGAGGTCAGCACGGGAGGACCGGAGGTCAGCACGGGGAGGACTGGAGGTCAGCACGGGGAGGACCGGAGGTCAGCTTGGGCAGGACTCGAGGTCAGCAAGGGCAGGACTCGAGGTCAGCATGGGCAGGACTGGACCAGGTCTGCACTGCCCTGGCCATTTCAGGGTAGAATTATACCCAGGGCTGTGGGCGGGGCCCAGGGTGTGACCAATGTGGGACCAGCTTGGACCTGCAGATTTTGGGCCAGGGTTGGGTGTGCAGCCAGGGGTGGATGTTTGTCTCACACACGACACACACGACACACAACACACACGACACACACATGACACACATGACACATGACACACACATGACACACACATGACACACAACACACACGACACTCATGACACACGACACACAGACGACACACACATGACACACATGACACACAACACACACAACACACACATGACACACATGACACAAATGACACACACACGACACACATGACACACACGACACACGACACACACGACACACACATGACACATGCGACACACACGACACACGACACACACACGACACACAACACACATGACACACAAATGACACACAACACACACACGACACACACATGACACACACACGACACACACACGACACACACATGACACACAACACACATGACACACATGACACACATGACACATGACACACGACACACACGACACACATGACACACACGACACACACATGACACACAACACACATGACACACATGACACAAATGACACATGACACACACGACACACACATGACACACATGACACAAATGACACACACGACACACACATGACACACAACACACACGACACACACACGACACACAACACACACGACACACACACATGACACAAATGACACATGACACACACGACACACATGACACACACGACACACGTGACACACACATGACACACGACACTCATGACACACGCCACACACACGACACACACATGACACACGACACTCATGAAACACGACACACACGACACACACGACACACACATGACACAAATGACACATGACACACATGACACACATGACACACATGACACGACACACATGACACACATGACACACATGACACACATGACACGACACACACGACACACATGACACACACGACACACACATGACACACAACACACACGACACACATGACACACACATGACACACAACACACACGACACACACACGACACGCACATGACACACATGACACACGACACACAACACACGACACATGACACACGACACACACAGGACACATGACACACAACACACATGACACACATGACAAAAATGACACACATGACACACACATGACACACGACACACACATGACACAAATGACACACAAACGACACACAACACACACAACACACACGAGACACGACACACAACACACACGACACACACACATGACACACAACACACACGTGTTTGTTCTGTGTGTTGTGTGTCATGTGTCATGTGTGTGTCATGTGTTTCATGTGTGTGTCACGTGTGTCATGTGTGTGTAGTGTGTGTCGTGTGTGTCATGTGTGTGTCGTGTGTGTCGCTTGTGTCGCGTGTGTCGTGTGTGTGTCATTAGTGTCATGTGTGTCGTGTGTCATGTGTGTCATGTGTGTGTTGTGTGTCGTGTGTGTCGCGTGTGTGTCATGTGTCATGTGTGTGTGTCATGTGTGTCGCGTGTGTCGTGTGTGTGTCATGTGTGTCATGTGTCATGTGTGTGTCTCGTGTGTGTTGTGTGTCGTGTATGTCATGGGTGTCATGTGTGTCGTGTGTGTCGTGTGTGTCGTGTGTGTCATGTGTCATTTGTGTCATGTGTGTGTGTCGTGTGTCGTGTGTCGTGTGTCGTGTGTGTCGTGTGTGTCGTGTGTGTCGTGTGTGTCATTTGTGTCATGTGTCATGTGTGTGTCATGTGTGTGTCATGTGTGTGTCATGTGTGTCGTGTGTGTCATGTGTGTCATGTGTGTCATGTGTCATTTGTGTCATGTGTGTGTGTCGTGTGTGTCGTGTGTGTCATGTGTGTCATGTGTGTCGCGTTTGTCATGTGTGTCGTGTGTGTGTCATGTGTGTGTCATGTTTGAATATTAGACACTGGAGCAGATGTGTCTGTGATATCTAAAAAACATTGCACAGCCCAATGGCCCCTGACAACCTCTATGACTTCCCTACAGGGGGTTGGGCAAGCAACTGACCCACAGCAGAGCAGTGCGATCCTTGTTTGGAGAGATGAGGAAGGGCACTCTGGTCATTTTCAGCCATTTGTCTTGGATCATCTGCCAATTAATTTATGGGGTCGTGATATCATGGAAAAAATGGGAGTGTATATGTTTAGTCCTAGTGCTGCGGTCACTAAGCAGTTACTTGATCAAGGCCTCCTCCCCTTTAGGGGACTAGGCCGAACAGCACAGGGGGAGCTAGAGCCACTCCAACCCCAGTCTCACCCTACGAGACAAGGATTGGGGTATCCCTTGACGGGAGCTGTCGTTTGCCCTCCCCCTCATGCTGATCCCATAAATTGGCTCTCTGAACAACCGGTATGGGTTGAACAGTGGCCTCTTTCTCTAGAAAAGATCATTGCAGCTCAGCAGCTGGTACAGGAACAGCTGGACTTGGGACATATGGCCCCTTCTAACTCTCCATGGAATTCTCCAATTTTTGTTATAAAGAAAAAGTCAGGTAAATGGAGGCTGTTACAGGATTTGAGAAAGGTTAACGCGACAATGGAACTGATGGGGGCCCTACAGCCTGGCTTGCCTTCACCCATGGCAATCCCAAAGGATACTTATAAGATTATTATAGATTTGAAGGATTGTTTCTATACTATACCCCTGGTGCCTCAAGACTGTAAGCGCTTTGCCTTCAGTGTCCCCTCTGTTAATTTTAAAGAACCCATGAAGCGATATCACTGGCTTGTGCTCCCACAGGGCATGGCAAATAGCCCAACTTTATGTCAAAGTTTTGTAGCTAGAGCCATTTCTTCCACTCGTGAAAAATTTTCTTCTGTTTATATTGTTCATTATATGGATGACATCTTGTTGGCTTGTTCTGACCCTATCGTCGTACGACAAGCCTTTGGACAACTAAAGCAAGATCTGAGCCTCTTTGGCCTTATAATAGCAGCTGAAAAGGTTCAGGAACACCCCCCTTTTACATATCTAGGCCATATATTAGGCCCACACTATTTTAAAAGCCAAAAAATACAATTAAAAACTGCACACTTAAGAACTCTTCATGATTTTCAGCAATTCTTAGGAGATATAAATTGGCTTCGGCCTTATCTAAAGCTCTCCACAGGAGAGTTAAAACCCCTTTTTGATCTCTTAAAAGGAGATACCAACCCTACATCCTTGCGTGAATTAAATCCTGACGCCAGGAGGGCCATCCAAATTGTAGAAAAGGCAATTTCCCAGCAACAAGTGACCTATTGTGACTATTCTAAACCATGGGGAGTTTATATTTTAGCTACTTCTCACTCCCCAACTGCTGTATTGTGGCAGGATGGCCCACTTTTATGGCTTTATCTACCATCAACACCCGGCAAAGTGCTGACCCCCTACTACGAATTGGTAGCTAATTTGATACATATGTGCCGAGTGGATTCCCGTAAATATTTAGGTCAGGAACCTCATTTTATCTGTGTCCCATATAATCTACAACAACAAGATTGGCTATTCGCCCATTGCGATTCTTGGGCCATTGCTTGGGCCAATTATACGGGGAAAATTTTGCATCACTACCCGTCTAACAAACTTCTCCAATTTGCTGCGTGTCATACGTTTCTATTTCCTTCCATAGTACAGGCCTCGCCTTTATCTTCTGCTGCTTTGGTATTTACAGATGGATCCTCTAATGGAAAGGCTGCTTTGACCATTAATGGGAAAACTCAATCTTGGGTTACGGGTTTTTCCTCCGCCCAAGAGGTGGAATTAGAGGCTGTTTTACAAGCACTCGTCCTGTTACAAGACGAGCCCTTTAACTTATACTCAGACAGTCAATATGTAATTCGTGCTCTTCAAGTCATAGAAACTGTTCCCTTTATTGGAACTACTAACTCCAATATTCACACCCAATTTCGCCAAGTACAAACTTTGCTTTGTTCTCGCAACCACCCCTGTTTTTTTGGCTTTGTTCGTGCTCACACTAATCTTCCTGGCCCTTTAAGTGAGGGCAATGCAGTTACTGACTCCGCCACCAGAGTTTACTTAACTCAGGTTGAACTTGCTAAGCAGTCACATGCCATCCATCATCAAAACAGTCGAGCCTTGCGCCGACAGTTCAAGTTATCTAGAGAAGCGGCACGTCAAATAGTTAAGACTTGCTTCAACTGTGTCCCTTTTTCACCAGCCCCCCATTTAGGCAGAAATCCACGAGGACTGCTTTCTGATCACATTTGGCAGATGGATGTCACACATGTTCCATCATTTGGCCGATTAAAATATGTTCATGTTACTGTAGATACTTATTCTAATTTTATCTTGGCCACCCCCCTTGCTGGGGAAGCCACTAAACATTGTATCTCTCACTGCATTCGATGCTTTGCTGAGATGGGGATTCCCTCGCAAATAAAAACAGATAATGGCCCTGGCTATGCAAGCCGAGCATTTCAATCCTTCTGCCATTCCTATAATATCACTCATATTACAGGCATTCCTTACAATCCTCAAGGTCAAGGCATTGTGGAGAGAGCTAATGGATTATTAAAACATCAAATTGCTAAAATACAGAAAGGAAAGTCATATCCCGCTACCCCTGTGAATATACTTAATCATGCTTTATTTGTTTTAAATTTTTTGAATTTGGATTCAAATAATTTATCTGCTGCTCAGCGATTCTGGGAAAAAAGAGCGCAGCGTCCTTTTGCCTTAGTAAAATGGAAGGATCCCCTAACTGGTGCTTGGCATGGACCCGATCCTGTTCTAACCTGGGGTCGAGGGCATGTATGTGTTTTTTCACAAGGAGAAAATGACGCCCGCTGGCTGCCTGAACGCTGCGTTCGGATCGTGGAGAGTGACAGTGGCCATCCAAGCAGCGACTCACTGGGCCTACACCCCCAACCCTCCAGTGGTGCATCCTGCGACGTGGGAAGGACCTGAGTTATTTGTGCATGTCAATCGGGACTGCTACTGATCCACTTGTTCCACACATTCATATGAGCTGTGTTTCTCCTCCTTTTACTATTATGTACGGACCTTTTAACATATTTATTGACTCTACACAATTTAATATGTGACATTATTTTGTCTTTACCAGCCCTCTTCTTAATAACCTTTTTTGTAAAAGATGCCCAGGTGAAAAGCAAAGGCCTCCAGAGGTAAGTAGAAGTCGGCCGACCCCCTTGTATGTCTGCGTTTTATTTTATTTTATTTTATTTTATTTTATTTTTGTTTGTTTGTTTGAAAAGGTGCACTGTGGGCCTAAAACAGAGGCTTGGGTGGTCAAGGGACGCCTTGACCCCCCCTCCCCTTCTGAGTTTCTTGTCGATAACAAGGCATACCTGAGAGTCCCACCAGCAAGACATGTCTAAATCTAAAAATAACTGTTTGGTGAAAACATTCACTTGAGCTCATGTTTTTTGTGTTAAGTGTATCTGATTGAGTCCAATTTTCTTGTTATATGTCAATGTCTGATTATTTAAAAGTCTCCGTTTCTCTGTCTTGTTCGTGTTGCATATTTTTTCTTGTCCAGTTTTGTCTTTAAAATTCGTACCATTTCTAAGTATGGATCCTTATGGTTTTTCTGTGCATACTCAAGCACACATCCTTGTTATTTATTTGAACATTTCTGGGCCTAGCATGGCCGCTCCCCCATGTCTGCAGTTGTGACAAGCCCTGGAATAATAAATTCCAGCTAAGTTGCCTTGCAAAAAGTTTTGTTTTGAACCTGGTTCTCATCTATAAGAGTAAAATTGGCAAAACTCTCTTGACACAAACTTCCGGAAAACGAACGGCCAATATTAATTTTGCGCACTTTATGATCTTTGAGTATGAATGTGTGTGAATGAGTGAGTGAACATGTTCAAGGTTAAATTGTCAGCATGCTGTATAAAACAATGGTTGAACTCATTTGAAACAAAGGCAATTGGGTAAATCTAAGTCTAAACTTCAAGAAAATTATTATGCTTGAATGTTTCCTATGTCTTAAAAGTATTATTGCATTGTTTTAAAGAAAAACTGGTAAAAAGTATTTTTCTAAAGATCCTGAAATCTGCATTTTAAAAAATCTGGTATTGCAATACATACAGCTGTTTACATTGTAAACATTGTATCCTGTTCAGCACAGAGGTGTTAGGGAATTTGGGATTTATTACTTTAAGTTAAAGTTTGGAAACATGTATTAGAAATTTAAATGTAAAATTGTTCATTAACGTCAGAAATTTTGCCTGTCCTTTCTTGCAAACTGACACTAGAAATCTGATGGTAAAATGTGGATAATGTGATTAGTATTTTAAAGGAATGTTTAAAGGTTTATCTCCATGCTATTGGGTGTATTTTAAAAAAGGAGAGGAAACTAAGTCCAGACTTAGACTTTTGGTGCACTGATGTCTATAGTTCTTGAATTAGGGAAAAACTGTTATTTGAGTTTAAACTGTTGTTGGAGTTCTAGACAGTAATCTAAACTGCAAAAGAGCCCTTTTTTCTAAAAGGCAAGAGGAGTGCCTTGAGCCTTAGGGGGCCTGAAGGCAGAAGGAGTTCTTTGTGCCCTTAAAGGTTTTTCAATTGCAAATAAAGGCTAAGGTGTTAATTGTTTAAGCCAGTATCAGTAAAAGTTATTAAGAACATTGGAAATGGGTTTCTAAACAATATTTGAAAGTGAAGTTGTCTTAAATGTTTAAAGAAAGAGAAAAAAGGAAAATTAGGATTACCAAAGTAATTGCTTAATTGCTATTTCAGCTTGCTCTTGTAAGTTACCGTATAGCAACTTCCAGCTAGCCCATGGAGAAGGACAGCAATCCTTATTCAGATGTAACTTTGGCTTTTACCAGGTTCTAGGTAAGCTCATGCTTAGAGACTATTTCTGTATTGACCACCTTGTTGCTTCTAATTGGAGTAAAGTGGCCTTTTGTAGGACTCATTGATCTGAAAGCCACAGTTTTGAGCCTGCCCGGGCAAAGCAAAGTCCCTGTGAGACTGTGGTGTCTAATCTGCCAGCAGGATGCTGGGACAGAGTTGCTTTGGAGCTCGAAGTGGCAGAGTGCTAGCTCTGAGCTGAAAAGCTGGGGGGAAGCACTCAAGCACCAAGCTCGGACTCACAGTGGCAGGGTGCTAGCCTTGAGCTGGAGAGCTGAGAGACAGCGCCCAGACCCTGAGTTCAAATCCAGCAATCAACAAAGTGAAATGCCAATGGGATGTTTATCCCTGTGTGGAGAGACACTACTGGGACAGGAAAGCCTCTGCTTGGATGGCAGAGATGGTGTCAGATCTTAGAGTCACTTGTGCTTGGCCATTCAAATTAATCAGAGCCGGGAGGTCATAGAATAGTTTGTAAGCATGCCTTACTAATGCCCGTTCCTTTCATAACTGGGCAGGAACTTGTCAATCTTCTGTGATAGCGGGTAGTTTAAAGTCCTAATTGAGTAAAATTTTTATTTTTTATTTTTGACACCAGCCACAAATTCAGGAAAAGTTTGTGGATCTGAGGCTTGTGTCTCTATTAATCTGTTTAGATCTGACAACTGAAGCATTGTTAAGGTTGCAGAAATTTAGTTCCCCAGACAATCAAGAAAAAGCCTTTGCAAATGGGTGCTAGGTAGGCTGTGCTGTTGTGGCCAAGGATGGTTTGTGCAGTTGTTGAATGTCAAGTATGATTTCTAGTTTGGAGTAGATTGTTGTTCCTGGTGTCTAATCCTTGCAACCCCTTGATAAAACAGGCTGGGCTTCTTAAGGTCCCTGGTCAAGCGTGGAGACGGCGCCCCTGAGTCAGCTTGAAGAAGTCACGGAAGTTGAATCTCCGCCCATCAAATCCCCATTGGACCAAGGGACCAAAGTCATTTTTGGAAAATGTGACAGGATAAATTAGGGGTATAGAAAAGAGTAAAAATTGCACTTGTGTTTCTTTTAAAATAAAAAACGGGGGACATGTTGGGAGCCAGAGTGGAATCAAACTGTACCTTGACTTGCATCAGATGATGGCTATATTGTTTTATTGCTTTCTGGCCCTATTCTATGTAAATGACCTGAGAATTACCATATGAATGTAACACCTGGAGGTTCCCTGGGAGAGGAGGAGGGAAGAAGGGGGAGTGGAAAATAAACGCGGCAGTCTCGGCAGTCTTTGCCTGGACTGCGGACATCCCGGACCCGGTGTGTGTGTCTCTCTTCTTTTTCTTCCTAGTCCTTGTCCCCTATTTCAGGAACCGCGATCTGCGAACCCTGGTTTGCTGCCGGTTGGCCCCGGCACAGCCTATGCCGTTTAATTGGAGATTTAAGACCATTGATATTGAGAGTTAGGATTGAGAGATATTTATTAGGTCTTACCATTTTAAAAGCTTTTATTTGAGCCTGTGTCTTGACAGTTCTTGTGGTCCTTAGATGGTATGCTGTTTAGGTGCCATTTCTTTCCCTATATTGAATTTATTTTGGATTTCTATGTGTAGAACATCTTTGAGAATTCTCTGTAGTGTTGGTTTTGTTGCGACATATTGTTGCAGCTTTTCCCTGGAATGGAATGTTTTTATTGTTCCCTCAGTTATGAATGAGAGCTTAGCTGGGTACAGTATTCTTGGTTGGTAGTTATTTGACTTAAGGGCATGACATGTATGCTTCCATTCACTTCTTGCTTGCATGGTCTCTGCTGGGGTTATTCTGATTGGTTTTCCTTTATAGGTTACTGAACCCTTTTCCCTGGCTGCCTTTAGGATCCTTTTTGGTTTCTATTGATCCAGTTCGGATTACAATGTGGCAGTGGGATGTTCTTTTCTGGTCAGGTCTCTTTGGGGTTCTAAAATCTTGTTGTATCTGGATGGGCCTGCCCTTCTGGATATATGGGAAATTCTCTGAGATGATTCCTTGAAGTATATTTCCAATACCATTGACCTCTTTCTCCACGCCCTCCTCAATACCAATTAGCCTTAAATTAGGCTTCCTAATTGTATCTTGGACCTCCTGAAGCGCTCTCTCATTTTTCCTAGATTTGGTTTGACTCATTTTCTGTTCTTTCTCTATAAAAACTAAATTATCTTCAAACCCGGAAATTCTCTCCTCTGCATTGTCTAACCTGCTATCAAAGCTATCTACTTTATTTTTCATCTCCCTTCTAATTGCTCATTTTTGATGCCTTGCATCTCTTCTTTTAGATCATGTATGGATTTCTTTAGCTCCTTGATTTCCATTTGAGTGGTTAGCTCAGTAGCTTTATTTTCTTTGAACATTTGCTGGAGTTCGGTCACTTTTATTTGTGGATTCTATGAATTCATCCATCTTTCTTTGAAAAAACCTTTATTATGGCCTCCTGTATGGCTTCTTCTTTTTCACTTATCACCTTGTTTATGGTTTCCTCTTGTTCAGCTATGGCTTCCTCCCTTATCTCTTTCTTCATATTTTCACATTTTTCATTAATGATGTTTATCAATTGCATTTGTACAGCACTTGGAAGACTCTTCTCTAGGTTTGCCAGTGAGTGTTCCATTGGCTGTTTACATTGTGTGGGTGGGTGGGGGATGTTGTTTCTTGATTTGACATTTTTCTTGAGTTTCTGGTTCTGCCCATTTGAAAATGGGAGCAAGATTAATACTAAACACGATTATAGTTTTTCAGATATAACCAACCTAGACCTCTGTAGCTGGCAGACTCTAGATGTTCACAAGTTTTGATTGGTGTTATCACTCTTTATTTTTGTGCAGTTACCATCCAGTCTAATAATCCACTGATAAGCAATTTATACCCAAAACAATAAGCCTCTCAATCCAATCTCTATTGTCTTTAAGTCCCTCTGAGCCTAGAGAATAATTAAACACCTAGTTATACAGTGTTGCTCAACAGCCATCAAGTGTAGATCCATGCAGTATAAGGATTGAAAGATGAACAGACGTCCAGAGATAGAAAAATAGAATGAGAGAGGTCAGGGGGTAAGTAGGTAGCGTATTTGAGTACAAAGTTTGGAAAGTATTAGAATAAAACTTATGTGTTGCTGCATGACTAGCTCTTAGCCCAACCAGTGGCCTCACAGTGGACCATGGGATGGCTCTGCGAGCTTCCATCTGAGCGTGGTTGGCGGACGTTTTCCTGTGCTGCTTCCAGGGGCGGCCCCAAGCCAAGGGTCTGGGGATTGAGAGTTTCAGGGGCTCTCAGCAGGACCAGCAGGAGACCCCCTCTGTTCCCAGGGGCAGGGCCCAGCTAAGGAAGTAGGCTCCAAGGGCAGAGCCTCACATTTTTGATTCTTAGAAGGGGAGCTTGGCTGCTGGTCAGCCCTTCAGATCCCTGCTGTGTTTCCACTGGTTTGTCCGAGTCTGTGACTGTGGGGGCGCCCCTTGGTGCTGTCTTGCTCAGGATTCCCAGCTGGAGGATGCCCCGCTCAAGAATTGAGGGGGGGGCAGATGCTGGCTCCTATTTTCCCGCACCGTCTACCCACTGTTGTAAGGCAGGGTTCCAACGCCCTGCACTCTCCAGATCCCGTGGTCTGGGAGAGGAGCCTGGTGGGCGGGTGGGAGCTGGGACAGCTCCGCCTCCCCTGGTGGGGTGCTGAGTCTTAGGGTCCGCCCGCTTGTCAGTCTGCAGTCAGAGGGCTGGGGGTTGAGCCAGTGGGAGAGTGGGAGTTGGGACAGCCCCTACTCCCTTGGTGGGGTGCTGGGTCTTATGGGTAGCCCGCCTGTCAATCTCCAGTCAATGGTCTGAGGGAGGGGGCTGTTGAGGGAAGGGACAGGATTCTAAATTCCTTGCCCCCCTGCTCCCGCCAGTCTTTCTCGGGCGGGGTGTTGGGGTCTGAGTTAAGTTCTATTGCTTGGCACCCGCTCTGCTTTCCCAATGTGTTTGGGGATGCTCTGTATTACTCACGCCTCTGCGTCTGTCTGCGGGTGCTCCACGGTGGTGGGGAGTCTTTCACTCCCCTCAGGTCTCTGCCGCCGCCTGTGTTCTGCGTCTGGGTTCCGCTGCTTGCTGTTCTGGTTCCGTGTCTGGGTTCTGCTGCTCCCGCCGTTCGCTGGCCCGGTTCTGTCCTGGTTTCTGCAGCCGTTGGGCTCCCAGCCTGGCGCCCTCCACTGCCGCCGCTTTTCATGGATTAGAGCCGGTGCCCTCTGCCGCTTTCCCAGCATGGATCCAGCACCCGCTCAAGCCGCTTTTCGCGGCTTGATCCAGCGCCAGCTGCCGCTCTTCGCGGCTTTCCGCAGCTTTCGTGGCTTGGATCCTGCGGTGAGAGGTGGGGGAGGGGTCTTCGCGTTTCTAATTCTTTGAGAAAGTTGGATGTGAGCTTTATCTGTATTTCTTTTCCGGTTTCAGTCCTTCTCCGTTGCTTTTTGAGTTTGTTGTTGTGGATTTCTTTAGGTAGTTGGCTTGTGGGGCTCCCTGGTTCTCTCTTTTTGTCAGAGAGAGCTAGGCAGCGTCCCTATTGTCTCGGCGCCATCTTCCTTCCCCCTTCCTCACTGACAAAACAATTCTTGTCAGATAGAACAATGCCATAGGAATTTCAACGCAAAAATCTAGTCTCCATTATATGTATCAAAGACCTCGATGAAATAAAAGTAGATACACTGAAGTTGCATGTGGAAGAATAAAACGCCCAGTTTAGACAAAACAGATTGTAGCAGATAGAACAATGCTGTATGTATTTCACCTCAAAAATCCAGTCTCTATTATACTTTTTCAAAGTCCTCGAGGAAGTACAAGCAGATACAGGAAAGTTGCATATTTAAGACTAAGAGACCCCATTTAGACTGAACAATGGTTAGCAGATAGAAGAATGCCATAGGAAGTCACACAAAAAAGTCCAGTCTCCATTATACTGGATCAAAGACCTCATAGAAGTAAAAGGAAATGCACTGTAGAGCATTGTGGAAGAATAAAAGACCTCATTTACACTTAACTATTTTTAGCAGATAGAAAAATGTAAGTGGAAGTACAGTCACATTTATGGTGGTGCAAACACCTCCATGAAATAAAAGGAGACACACTGAAGTTGCATCTGGACAAATAAAAGACCTCATTTACACTGAACAAATCTTAGCAGATAGAACAATGTAGGTTGAAGTACAGTCTCCCTTATACAGTATCACAGAAGTCGATGAAATAAAAGTAGATACACTGAAGTTGCATGTGGAAGAATAAAAGACCCCACTTAGACAGAACAAATCTTGGCAGAGAGAACAATGCCATAGGAAGTTCAATGCAAAAATCCAATCTCTATTATACTTTATCAAAGTCCTCGAAATAGTAAAAGCAGATACAGTGAAGTTGCATGTGGAAGAATAAAATATCCCGCTTAGACAAAACAATTCCTAGCAGATAGAACAATGCCGTAGGAAGTTCAACGCAAAAATCCAGTCTACATTATACTGGATTAAAGACCTTGAAGAAGTAAAAGCAGACACACTGAAGTTGCGTGTGGAAGAATAAAAGACCCCTTTTAAACAGAACAAATCTTAGCAGAAAGAATAATGCCCTAGGTAGTTCTACGCAAAAATCCAGTCTCCATTTTACTTGTTCAAAGTCTTCGAAAAAGTAAAAGAGGACAGACGAAAGTTGAATATTTAAGAATGAAAGACCCCGTTGAGACGGAACAAATTGTAGCAGATAGAACACTGCCGTTGGAAGTTCAATGCAAAAATACATTCTCCATTACACTGCATCAAAGACCTCATAGAAGTAAAAGCAGATACATTGAAGTTGCATGTGGAAGAATAAAAGACCCCATTTAGACAGAACAAATCTTAGCAGATAGAACAATGCCTTAGGAAGTTCAAGGTAATAGCCAGTCTCCATTTTAGTGTATGAAAGACCTCGAAGAAGTAAAAGCAGATATAGTGAAGTTGCATGTGGGAGTATAAAAGACCCCGTTTAGACACAACAATCCTTGTCAGATAGAACAATGCCATAGGTAGTTCAAGGCAAATATCCAGTCTCTCTTATACTTTTTCAAAGTCCTCAGAAAAGTAAAAGCAGATACTTGAAAGTTGCATATTTAAGAAGAAGAGACCCCCGCCCCCCGTTTAGACGGAACAATACTTAGCAGATAGAACAATGCCGTAGGTAGTTCAATGCAAAATCCAGTCTCCATTATACTTGATCAAAGACCTCATAGAAGTAAAAGCAGATACACTGAAGTGCGATGTGAAAGAATTTTTAAAGGACCTCATTTACACTTAACAATCCTTACCAGATAGAACAATGTAGGAGGAAGTTTAGTCTCCTTTATACTGGATCAAAGATGTCCATGAAATAAAAGCAGATACACTGAATTTGCACTTGGAAGAATATAAGACCAGGTTAACACAGAACAAATCTTAGCAAATAGAACAATACAGGAGGAAGTTCAACGCAAAAATCCAGTCTCCAATATACTGGATGAAAGACCTCAAAGAAGTAAATGCAGATGCATTGAAATTTTATGTGGAAGATGGAAAGACCCCTTTTAGGCAGAAGAAATCTTAGCAGATAGAACAATGCCGTAGGCAGTTCAACGCAAAAATCCATTCTCCATTTTACTGGTTGAAAGACCTTGAACAAGTAAAAGCAGATGCATTGAAGTTGCATCTGGAAGAATAAAAGACCCCATTTAGACAGAACAAATCATAGGACTTTCAACGCAAATATTCATTCTCTATTATAGTTTATCAAAGTCCTTGAAAAATTAAAAGCAGATACAGTGCAGTTGCATGTGGAAGAATAAAAACCACGTTTACCCAGAACAAATCTTAGCAGATAGAACAATACAGGAGCAAGTTTAACTCAAAATCCAGTCTCCATTATACTGCATCAACGACCTCGATGAACTAAAAGCAGATATACTGAAGTTGCATGTGGAAGAGTAGAAGACCATGTTTACACTGAACAATTCCATAGGAAGGTCAACGCAAAAATCCAGTCTCCATTATACTGCATCAAAGACCTCACAGAAGTAAAAGCAGGTACAATGAAGTGGCATGTTGAAGACTAAATGAACACGTTTACACAGAACAAATCTTAGCAGATGCAACAATACCAGAGGAAGTTCAACGCAAAAATCCAGTCTCCATTATATATTGGATGAATGACCTCGAAAAAGTAACAACAGATACACAGAAGTTGCATGTGGAAGAATAAAATAACCCATTTACACAAAACAATTCCTAGCAGATAGAACAATGCTGTAGGAAGTTCAATGCAAAAATTCAGTCTACATTATTCTGGATTAAAGACCTTGAGGAAGTAAACGCAGACACATTGAAGTTGCATGTGTAAGAAGAAAAGATCGCGTTTAAACAGAACAAATCTTAGCAGAACGAAAAATGCCATAGATAGTTCTACACAAAAATCCAGTCACCATTTTACTTTTTCAAAGTCATTAAAGAAGTAAAAGAGGACAGACAAAAGTTGCATATTTAAGAGGAGACACCGTTTAGACAGAACAAATCGTAGTAGATACAACAATGCCGTTGGAAGTTCAACACAAAAATCCATTCTCCATTACACTGCATTAAAGACCTCATAGAAGTAAAAGCAGATACAGTAAAGTGGCAGTGGAAAAACAAAAGACCTCATGTACACTGAACAATTCTTACCAAATAGAACAATGTAGGCTGAAGTACATTCTCCGTTATACTGGATCAAAAAACTCCATGAAATAAAAGCAGATACACTGATGTTGCCTGTGGAAGAATAAAAGATGAAGTATACACAGGACAAATCATAGCAGATAGAACAATACCATAGAAAATTCTACTCAAAAATACAGTCTCAATTATACTACATCTGTTGGGGCCTGACCTCCATCTCTGAGGCCTAATTCTGGCTCAAGCGGCAATTAAAATGCTTTGTCCAGGCATTCGGTCCTTTGCATACCTCTCTTAAGGCATCTCTGTGTACGTGACTCTATTGAGCCCACTGCAGCTTTGTGGGTCTCGCAGCAGCACAGGTCTCGCGTGCTTTCCTGCACCTGTCCTGCCCAGTACCTGAAAGCCCCACCCAGACCCTTAGTGGTAGCACAGAAGCCCTCTTCCTATTGGCTACCTTCCCATTTCCCACCTTCTCCTACCCCAACAGTATATAACTAATTGTCTGATGCAATAAAGAGAGAACATGAGAGAACAGCAGATCAAATCAGCAGAGATCAGCAGAGAGATCTGATGCTCTTTCATGGTTAACACTGCTTCTGACTCAGCATGGTTTTTTTCTTCCCCGGTAATTGGGGGAGGGCTGGGTTATCGATATTTACCATCTCGCTCGGTTCCCGGGGGACTACAGGCTGGCCCTGTGTGTCCCTCCCTGTTCCCGTGTTGCTGCCCCAGAGAGAAGCAACTCTCTGGGATTATGAGGGATGCCAGTAGTATGGGTAATTTGCCATTGTTTAAAGAAGTCGTCGAGAGACTTGCTTAAAAAACATGGACCGTTATCGGTTTTTATTTGGTCTGCAATCTGAGAGTAGCCAAACATTGAAGAAAATGACTGATAGCATGTTTAGCTTTCTCCCCGGAATGGGCTGTAGCCCAACAGGCATGGGAAAGGGTGTCTTGTTAAAAAATGTATTTAAGTTTTGCAAAAAAGGGAAAATGTGTAACATCGGTTTGCCATAGATTATTAGGCTTAAGGCCACGAGGGTTAACACAGCCCATTTGGAGCGGTGGAACCTGTAAGAAAGGGTGGCATGACTTACAGGTCCTAATAATCTTTTTTAGGTCTTTAATAGCAACTTGGGGAAATCGGTGGTGTAGTCCCTTCCAGTTGACATGCGTGAGCTGATGGAAAGAGATAGCCTCCTGTAAAGTGTAACATTCAGGATTAGAGGCTAACCGATCATTGAGGGCATTGCCTTTGGTCAAAATACTTGGAAGGCTTTGATGTCCCCTCAGATGTTGAATAAACATAGGAGCAATCCTTTGTTTGAGCAAATTTCTAGCTTGAATGATCAAAGGAGTGATGGGGTTACTATCAAGTTTAATATAAGTTCTATGACGTTAGGTAACAAATTGACCACATAAAGGCTATTTGAGAATAGGTTAAGAGGACCACTAACTTCAGATAGAGCTAAGACCACAGCATAAAGTTTCTTAAATTGTGCTGAGCCCTGTATTTCATGAGACAGGGTCACTGCAGGAGAAGAATTGCCTTTACCTGGGGAGAAAATAACAACAGAAGCCCCCTTCTTGCCTCCATCTGTGGATACGGTGGGGAAGGAGGGATTGGCTTCACTTAGAAAAAGTTTTGCAGGTCCCCACTCCAGCTGGCTAAAGGAGCTCATCCATTTATGGGGACCATAGTGACAATCCACTTTACCTGGAAAGCCTTCCATGGCTATTGCTAGTCTAGCATTGTTTATTTGTAGCCAAGAGAAATCATTAATCCTAAAAGGGACAATAAGAGAGTGGGGTTCACTCCCCAAAAGACGAGTGGATAAATCTCGTCCTTTGACAATACAATCTGCCATCTGGTCAATCATGGAGTAAACTCTAGGTGTTCCTCTGACTGACAGGTGAATCTAGTGAAGAGGTTCCCCTTCCTGGCCTAAAAGGGCAGTAAAGAGGGTCCGTCCTGATAGGACATAGAGCATTAGGGGCATAGCAGGATCATACCTCTTTAAGGCTGCTTCATTGATAGCTAATTGAATTTTATTTAGACCCTCTTTCATGATCAGCTGACAAAGTTACCATGGAGGTCAGATCAAGACCCTTTAAGAGATCAAAAAGAGGTGTAAGGGTTACAATGGTTATGGGGATCCATGGTCTCATCCAAGTAATTTCACCAAGAAGTTTTTGAAGTTGGGGCATGGTGTAAGTGTCTTGGATAGATAATTGGGGTTTTAAAGGTGACATAACATCCAGTGTTAGGACAGATCCCAGGATTTTAAAGGGGGGTATCTTTTGGATTTTTTCTGTGGCAATTTGGAAGCCATTATCTTTTAACAGTTGGAGACATTTATTAAAAAGACAATCTAAATGCTGAGTGTCTGGGCTTCCTATAATGATATCATCCATATATACATAGAAAAGTGAGCCTGTCTCCTCGTTAAGAGGGGATAAGACTCTAGACATATAGTCCTAACATATAGGAGGACTATTGGCCATACCTTGAGGTAGAACTATCCATTCAAAATGCAAATCAGGGCCTTTATAATTTAATGAAAGAAGGGAGAAGGCAAACTTCTCAGTATCTTCCGGGTGGAGAGGAATAGAGAAAGAACAATCTTCGAGGTCTATGACTATGAGATATTGGTCATTAAGAATGGCAGGTATCCAGGGCATCCTCCTTTGCGGGGGGTCCCAAAAAGTTCCATCCTCACATTTATTTTTCTCAAATCTTGGAGCAGTCTCCACTTGCCATTAGGTTTTTTCATCACAAATACTGGGGAGTTCCAAGGGCTCAGAGAGCGTTGGATTTGTTGGTCAACCAAATGATGAAGTTGCTCTAATTTTTGGCGAGGCAGTGGTCACTGCTCCACCCAGACGGGGGGACCCTGGGTCCAACGTATTTTCGGTGTCCCTGGAGGAGCAGTGGCCCTTAGGATTGGGGGTGAGGCCGGGAGCAGGAAAGTGGTTGATCCCTTCTGGTAGGGTGGTCCCTATAACTTCTTTGACCCTCAAGAGAATACTGCCGATATTCCTCGTCATCCAGGTCATTATAAAAGGCTTTATGGTCAGTGGTAATAAATGCTTCCATTTCCCCTAATACATCTGGGCCCAGCAAATTGTCGGTTAAGCCCGAGGCCACTAGGGGGCGAACTTTTCCTGTATTGACATCGGGATCCTTCCAAGTTACCCAATCAGCTGTCTGTTGCGATCCTGTCTGTCCTCCAACCCCCAACAGGGGTGGGCTGGCAACCAGCTTCCACTGAGCGGGAATTTCCTCTTTTCAGCACTGTCCAATCCGCGCCTGGATCAATGAGGCATTTGAAGGGCTTTCCTCCTATAGTGAACACCATCTTAGGCCTAACCCCAGACACGAGAGGCTCCGTTCAATGCACACGCATTGGAGTTTTCCCCTTATTTAATGGGGTGGGAGTACGCCCCTCTTGGAGTTTAAAGGCCTGCCCGGAATATCAGTTTTGGATCGGCAGTCTTTAGCCCAGTGAAATCCTTTTCTGCACCTAGGACAGAGGGTAAGAGGCAAACTGGAGTCTTGTGATCTACTGAATGGAAGTGGCGGTGGCGGAGGCGGTGGCTTATTGGGACAGTTTTTCTTAAAATGTCCCTCCTGACCATAACCAAAACAAGTATGCCCTCTACCAGGGAGTGTCTGCCTGAGGGTACAAGCAAGGGCGGCCATATCATCTCTGTGGGATGCCTGGAGCACAGCGCCCATGGTCTGTGCATGGTGGGAATGAGTAACTATATCCTGGGAGGCCATGATCCACCTCTCCATGGATCTGCCTTTTAATCCCGAACAAGCCATTTTGTGCTCATTGTTCATACCCTCCCAAACCATCACCTTTTTTATTGTAATTAGTAAAAGGGTTACATGATATTTGCCAGATAGAAGGTGCATTAATTCACATACCTTGATACCCTTTCACATGTCTTGGTACCCATTTCCCTCCCCCCCACGCTCCCCACCCGTCTTGGTTTTTCCCCCTTCCCTATCAAATTTCAAATATCCAAATACAAATGAATTCAATATATCAGATAGCAAAGTGAGATACTATAACAATATGAGATAACCAAGGGACAGCAAAGGAGATGAGAGACAACATAGTACATTAAGGACAACAATCATTCCTTATATGGCTTTTGTTTCAGTATCCTGGAGGTCCTTTCAATTAGCTTCACATTATATGGCCTTATGTATCAAGATTTTGCTCTATTGCAGATCTCTGCTAGTAGAGCCCAAGGTTTCTACTGATTATGACGAATGAGGGAAACCATTGAGCCTAAGTTCCCTTGAGTCTGGCTTACTTCACTTAATATGATTTGTTCTAAGTCTTTCCATTTCCTAACAAATGGGGTGATGTCATTCTTTCTGACAGCAGCATAGAATTCCATTGTGTACAAATACCACAACTTGTTGATCCACTCAACAACTGAGGGACATGTAGGTTGGTTCCATATCTTTGCTATGGTGAATAGTGCTGCAATGAACATTGTTGTGCTAGTGGATTTAGTATGTCCTTGTTTCTGGATGGTTGGGTAAATGCCAAGTAGTGGAATTGCTGGGTCATAGGGGAGTTCTATGTTTAGCCTTTTGAGGCACTGCCACACTGCTTTCCATAGTGGCTGAACGAGTTTGCACTCCCACCAACAGTGTAGTAGTGATCCCTCCTGGCCACATCCCCTCCAGCATCTGTTATTACTCGTTTTCCTGATCCTGGCCATTCTAACTGGAGTGAGGTGGAATCTTAGAGTTGTTTTGATTTGCATTTCTTTTATGACCAGAGATGTTGAGCATTTCTTCATGTGTCTATAGGCCATTTTTGTTTCTTCTTCAGAGAAGACTCTCTTTAAAAAGTCTTTGGCCCATTATTTAATGGGATGGTTGTTACTTTGGAGGTTAGTTTTGGAGTGATTCAATTTTTTGTGTTGTTGATATATGTTAGATATGAGGCCTTTTTCCGTTGTTTGGTTGATGAAGATCTTCTCCCACTCTGTAGGCTTCCTGATTAGTTTACTAGCTATGTCCTTTGCCATACAAAAGCTCTGCAGTTTAATGCAGTCCCACTTATCCAGCCTTTCACTGATTTGTTGTAATTCTTGGTCCTTATTAAGAAAGTTTCGACCTGTGCCAAGGAGGCCTAGTGTATCTCCTATTCCTTCCTGTTATGTTTTCAGTGTGTCAGCTTTTACCTCCAGGTCTTTGATCCATTTGGAGTTCATTCTAGTGAAAGGTGACAAAGAAGGATCCAACTTTAGTTTTCTGCAGGTGCTTAACCAGTTCTGCCAGCACAACTTGTTTCTTGATTTGACATTTTTCTTGAGTTTCTTGTTCTGCCCATTTGAAAATCAGAGCAAGATTAATACTAAACATGATTATAGTTTTTCAGATGTAACCAACCTAGACCTCTGTAGCTGGCAGACTCTAGATGTTCACAAGTTTTGATTGGTGTTATCACTCTTTATTTTTGTGCAGTTACAGACCAGTCTAATATATCCACTGATAAGCAATTTATACCCAGAACAATAAGCCTCTCAATCCAATCTCTATTGTCTTTAAGTCCCTCTGAGCCTAGAGAATAATTAAACACCTAGTTATACAGTGTTGCTCAACAGCCATCAAGTGTAGATCCATGCAGTATAAGGGTTGAAAGATGAACAGAGGTCCAGAGATAGAAAAATAGAATGAGAGAGGTCAGGAGGTAAGTAGGTAATGTATTTGAGTACAAAGTTTGGAAAGTATTAGAATAAAACTTATGTGTTGCTGCATGACTAGCTCTTAGCCCAACCAGTGGCCTCACAGTGGACCATGGGATGGCTCTGCGAGCTTCCGTCTGAGCGCGGTTGGTGGACGTTTTCCTGTGCTGCTTCCAGGGGCGGCCCCAAGCCAAGGGTCTGGGGATTGAGAGTTTCAGGGGCTCTCAGCAGGACCAGCAGGAGATCCCTCTGTTCCCAGGGGTGGGGCCCAGCTGAGGAAGTAGGCTCCAAGGGTGGAGCCTCGCCTTTTTGATTCTCAGAAGGGGAGCTTGGCTGCTGGTCAGCCCTTCAGATCCCTGCTGTGATTCCACTGCTTTGTCCGAGTCTGTGACTGTAGGGGGCCCCTCGATGCTGTCTTGCTCAGGATTCCCAGCTGGAGGATGGCCCGCTCAAGAATTGAGGGGGGGGACAGATGGTGGCTCCTAATTTTCCCGCACCCCCTACCCACTGTTGTAAAGCAGGGTCCCAGCGCCTTCCACTCTCCAGATCCAGTGGCCTGGGAGAGGAGCCTGGTGGGCGGGTGGGAGCTGGGACAGCTCTGCCTCCCCTGGTGGGGTGCTGATTCTTAGGGTCCGCCCGCTTGTCAGTCTGCAGTCAGAGGGCTGGGGGTTGAGCCCGTTGGGTGGGTGGGAGTTGGGACAGCCCCGCCTCCCTTGGTGGGGTGCTGGGTCTTAGGTAGCCCGCCTGTCAATCTCCAGTCAATGGCCTGAGAGAGGGGGCTATTGAGGGGAGGGACAGGATTCTAAATTCCTTGCCCCCCTGCTCCCGCCAGTCTTTCTTGGGTGGGGTGTTGGGGTCTGAGTTAAGTTCTATTGCTTGGCACCCGCTCTGCTTTCCCGATGTGTTTGGGGATGGGCTGTATTACTCACGCCTCTGCGTCCGTCTGCGGGTGCTCCAAGGTGGTGGGGAGCCTTTCACTCCCCTCGGGTCTCCGCCGCCACCTGTGTTCTGCATCTGGGTTCCACTGCTTCCTGTTCCGGTTCCGCGTCTGGGTTCCACTGCTTCCGCCGTTCGCTGGCCCAATTCTGTGCTGGTTTCTGTAGCAGTTGGGCTCCCAGCCTGGCGCCCTCCACTGCCGCCGCTTTTCGTGGATTAGAGCCTACGCCCGCCGCCACTTTCCCGGCATGGAGCAGGCACCTGCTCAAGCAGCTTTTCGCGGCTTGAGCCGGCGCCAGCTGCCGCTTTTCGCGGGTTTCTGTGGCTTTCTGCCGCTTTCCGTGGCTTTCGCGGCTTGGATCCTGTGACGAGAGGTGGGGGAGGGGACCTCGTATTTCGAATTCTTTGAGAAAGTTGGATGTGAGCTTTATCTGGATTTCTTTTCCGGTTTGAGTCCTTCTCCGTTGCTTTTTGAGTTTGTTGTTGTGGATTTCTTAAGGTAGTTGGCTCGTGGGACTCTCTTTTTGTCAGAGAGAGCTAGGCAGCGTCCCTATTGTCTCGGCGCCATCTTCCTTCTCCCAGGCCATCATCTTAATAAACTGGTCCCTAAGATCTCCAGGAGGGAAATTCCTTTTTATACTCCCCTCAACTCTTTCAATAAAAGTTGACAGGTCCTCTTCTGGTCTTTGGTTAATTCCTGCTATCGGAGACTCAGAGGGGCCTTCCTCCAATTTTCTCCAGGCTGCTCGGCCCAAAGCTCTAATCTGGTCCTGATAGGGAGGGGGGATGGTGGCCTGCTGGACCCCGGTTGAGTATTGATCAGAGGTCCCTGGTAGCATCCCTAAAGTAATGGGGATCATAGGCTAAGCATGATGATTCCTTTCCCCCTGTTGGCAACATTATTTTTTATACAAGGCACACCACTTAATGAAAAGCAGGCCTGGACGAACTGCCTTGGCCAGCACCATCCAATCAGCCAGAGTACATGGTTGATGAGCAAGGCCTTGGAGGGTGGTTTCTGTCCAAGGAGCATTAGGGCCAACTTCTAGGACAGCTTTTTTGAGTTCCTTAAGGTTGCCAGGCTCCCAGGGTTACCCGGTTGCAGGGTGGTTACCGCCCTGGTCAATATTAACTAGGAATAGCTGGCAGGACTCTGGACAAGGTTCAAATAGTGCCTCATTAGTGACACTGTCTGTTGGGGTCACGCTCTCCGGCCTTTCTGACACGCTTCCAGACAAAGACTGCAATATCTTGTGGACCTCAGAAGCACTGTGCAGAAGCCTGTCTGGTGGACTGAGCCCTGGCGCTGTGGGGGTTGGGAAACTAGCAGGGCAGCCCAGGCCCAGACCCTCCTGTGAGACTACTAAGTGTGGATGGAGCCCTGGCGCCGTGATGGTTGGGAAACTAGCAGGGCAGCCCAGGCCCAAACCCTCCTGTGCAACTGCTAAGGCCTCTGGGTCTGGGTATGGGTGGGGAGGAGCAGAGGGTGGCTCCTTTGCATCTCCCTGAGGGGAACTTGGCCTTTCCATAGAAAATGAGAGATTAGAATCTCTGCAGGGTGTCAGGGAGGCATCTGGCCTCTCTTTGTTAACTATGTCCCCAGGGGAACTCAGCCCTCTGGTTGGAATGCTGAGGAGAAAAACTAGACTTTAGAGCTTACAAGACTGATAAACTTCGAGTGGGGAATAGCCCCTTGATTAATCTGGGCTTTTCCGATTAGATGCTCAATTTTGTCCCAAGTATTCCAGTCTAGCAAGTTGCTAGTTGGCAACCACGGGGCGATTTTACCTAAAGTATCCCAAACTTTAGATGTCTGTGTAGCTAAAATCTCTAACCCTCGACTCTTAAGGAAGAACTTAAGAGAGTCAAGGGAAGGGTCATTCTTAGAAAGGATCTTTCCCATAATTTTTATGAGAGTATACTTAGCCGCAGTCTGATTGGCTCGTTGGCAGTGAGTTTCAACCATGTGGAATCCTCACACGGGCGGCAAAGTGTCCTCACACGGGGCACCAGCTGTTGCTTCTCTCTGGGGCAGCAACATGGGAACAGGGAGGGACACACAGGGCCCGCCTATAGTCCCCCAGGAACCGAGCGAGATGGCAAGTATCGATAACCCAGCCCTCCCCCAATTACTGGGGAAGAAAAAACCAAGCTGAGTCAGAAGCAGTGTTAACCATGAAAGAGCATCAGATCTCTCTGCTGATCTCTGCTGATTTGATCTGCTGTTCTCTCATGTTCTCTCTTTATTGCATCAGACAATTAGTTATATACTGTTGGGGTAGGAGAAGGTGGGAACTGGGAAGGTAGCCAATAGGAAGAGGGCCTCTGTGCTACCACTAAGGGTCTGGGTGGGGCTTTCAGGTACTGGGCAGGACAGGTGCAGGAAAGCACGGGAGACCTGTGCTGCTGTGAGACCCACAAAGCTATGGAGGGCTCAATAGAGTCACGTACACAGAGATGCCTTAAGAGAGGCATGCAAAGGACTGGATGCCTGGACAAAGCCCTTTAATTGACGCTAAGCCAGATTCAGGCCTCAGAGATGGAGGTCAGTCCCCAACACTACATCAACGAACTCAATAAAGTAAAAGCAGATATACTGAAGTTGCATGTGGGAGACTAAAAGACCACGTTTAGGTAAAAGAAATCTTAACAGACAGACAATGTCATAGGCAGTTCAATGCAAAAATGCAGTCTACATTATACTGGATGACAGAACTCGAAGAAGTAAAAGCAGATGTATTGAAGTTGCAAGTGGAAGAATAACACACCCCATTTAGAAAGAATAAATCTTAGCAGATAGAACAATGCCGTAGGAAGTTCAACGCAAAAATCCAGTCTCTATTATATTTTATCAAAGTCCTCGAAAAAGTAAAAGCAGATAAATTGAAGTTGCATGTGGAAGAATAAAACACCACGTTTACACAGAACAAATCTTAGCATACAGAACAATACAGGAGCAAGTTCAACTAAAAAGTCCTGTCTTCATTACACTACATCAACGACTTGATGAAATAAAAGAAGATATACTGAAGTTGCATGTGGAAGACAAAAAGACCAGGTTTAGACAGAACATTTCTTGTCAGATAGAACAATGCTGTATGAAATTCAACGCAAAAAGTCATTCTCCATTATATTGGATCAAAGACATCATCGAAGTAAAAGCAGATACACTGAAGGGGCATGTGTAAGAATAAAAGACCTCATTTACACTGAACAATTCTTAGCAGATAGAACAGTGGAGGTGGAAGTACAGTCTCCGTTATACTGGATCAAAGACCTCGATGAAATAAAGCAGATACACTGAAGTTGCATGTGGAAGCATAAAAGATCAAGTTTACACAGAACAAATCATAGCAGATAGAACAATGCCATAGGAAGTTCAACGGAAATATCCAGTCTCCATTATGTACTGGATGAAAGACCTTGAAGAAGTAAAAGCAGATATATTGAAGTTCCATGTGAGAGTATAAAAGACCCCATTTACACAGAACATAACTTATCAGATAGAACAATGCTGTAGGCAGTTCATTGCAAAAATCCAGTCTCTATTATACTTTTTCAAAGTCCTCAGAAAAGTAAATACACAAAAGTTGATTATTTAAGAATAAGAGACCCCCGTTTAGACTGAACAATTCTTACCAGATAGAAGAATGCTGTAGGTAGTTCAACGCAAAGTCCAGTCTCCATTAACCTGGATCAAAGACCTCATAGAAGTAAAAGCAGATACACAGAAGTGGCATGTGGAAGAATAAAGAACTCATTTACACTGAATATTTCTTAGCAGAGAGAAAAATGTAGGTGGAAGTATTGTCTCTGTTATACTGGATCAAAGACCTGGATGAAATAAAAGCAGATACACTGAAGTTGCCTGTGGAAGAATAAAATGCCCCGTTTAGGCAAAACAAATTGTAGCAGATAGAACAATGCTGTAGGCAGTTCACCTCAAAAATCCAATCTCCATTGTACTTTTTCAAATCTTCGAAGAAGTAAAAGCAGATACAGGAAAGTTGCATATTTAAGAATAAGAGACCCCGTTTAGACTGAACAATTCTTAGCAGATAGAACAATGCCGTAAGAAGTTTAATGCTAAGTCTAGTCTCCATTATACTGGACCAAAGACCACATAGAAGTAAAAGCAGATACACTGAAGAATAGAAGATCTCCGTTTAGACTGAACAATTCTTAGCAGATAGAACAATGCCGTAGGAAGTTCAATGCAAAATCCAGTCTCAATTATGCTGGATCAAAACCTCATAGAAGTAAAAGCAGATACACTGAAGTGGCATGTGGAAGAATAAAAGACCTCATTTACACTTAACAATTCTTAGGAGATAGAACAATACAGGAGGAAGTTCAATGCAAAAATACAGTCTCCATTATACTGGAAGAAAGACACGAAGAATTAAAACCAGATACACTGAAGTGGCATGTGGAAGAATAAAAGACCTCATTTACACTTAACAATTCTTAGGAGATAGAACAATACAGGAGGAAGTTCAACACAAAAATATAGTCTCTATTATACCGGAGGAAGGCATGAAGAAGTAAAAGCAGATACACTGAAGTTGCATGTGGAAGAATAAAAGACGAAATTTAGACAGTACAAATCTTAGCAGATAGAACAATACAGGAGCAAGTTCAACGCAAAAGTCCATTCTTCATTATACTGGATTAAAGACCTCCATGAAATAACTGTGGATACATTGAAATTGCATGTGGAAGAATAACAGACCCCTTTTAGGCAGAAAAAATCTTATCAGATACAACAAAGCCATAGGAAGTTCAACGCAAAAATCCAGTCTGTATTATACTTTATCAAAGTCCTCGAAAAAGTAAAATTAGATACACTGAATTTGCATGTGGAAAAATAAAAGACCAAGTTTACACAGAACAAAGCTTAGGAGATAGAACAATACAGGAGCAAGTTCAAATAAAAAATCCAGTCTCCATTATACTGCATCAATGACCTCGATGAAATAATAGCAGATATACTGAAATTGCATGAGGAAAACTAAAGACCACGTTTAGAGTGAACTATTCTTAGCAAATAAAGCAATGCCATAGGAAGTTCAACGCAAAAATCCAGTCTCCATTACACTGGATCAAAGACCTCATAGAAGTAAAAGCCGATACACTGAAATGCCATGTGGAAGAATAAAAGACCTCATTTACACTTAACAATTCTTAGCAGATGGAAGAATGTAGGTGGAAGTACAGTTTCCTTTATACTGAACCAAAGACCTCGATGAAATAAAAGCAGATACACTGAAGTGCATGTGGAAGGATAAAAGATCACCTTTACACAGAACAAATCTTAGCAGACAGATCAATGCCGTAGGAAGATCCACGCAATAATCCAGTCTCCATTAAAGAGGATTATAGACCTTGAAGAAGTCAAAGCAGATACATTGAAGTTGCATGTGGAAGAATAAAATACCCCATTTAAACAAAAGAAATCTTAGTAGATATAACCTAACCCAAACCCTCACCCTCACCCTAACCCTCACCCTCACCCTCACCCTCACCCAAACCCAAACCCTAACCTCATCCCTGAACATGAAAACAATTCTAAACTTAACCCTAACCCAAATATTCACCCTAACCCTAACCCTAAACATAAGCCTAACCCTAACCCTGATACTAACCCTAACCATCACCATCACCCTCACATTATCCGTAACCCTAACCCTAACCCACACCCTCACCTCACCCTCATTAACCCTAACCCTAAACAAAGACCTAACCCTAACCTTAACCCTAAGGATAACCCTAACCCTAACTCTAACCCTACCTCTAATCCTAACCCTCACCCTTTCCCTCACACTCACCTTAACCCTTACCCTTACCCTAACACTAATCCTATCTCTAAACCTCACCCTCACACTCACCCTAATATTTACCCTAACCCTAACCCTAATCTTCACCCTAACCTACCCTCACTCTTACCCTCACCATCTTCCTTACCCTCACCCTATCCTCAGCCTACCCCCTAACCTAACCCTAAACCTAATCCTACACCTCACACTCAACCTCACCTGCAACCTCACCCTCAGCCTCACTCTAACCAAAACACTAACCCTAATCCTAACACTAAACCTAACCCTAACCCGCACCCTAACCTTAACCCTAATCCTCACACTCACCCTCACCCCACCCTCACCCTAACCCTAAGCCTAACCCTAACCCAAACCCAAACCCTCACAATCACCCTAACCCTCAACCTCACCTTAAAACTAAGGCTAGCCCTAAGCCTAAACCTAACCCTCACCATCACCCTAGCCCTAACCCTAACCCTCATCCTCATCCTCAGCATCACCAACAACCACACCATCACCCTCAAACTCATCCTCACCCTAATCCTCACCCTCACTGTCACCCTAACCCTAACCCTAACTCTAACCTTCAGAGAAACCCTAAACCTCACCCTCACCCTCACCCTCACCCTCACCCTAAACCGAAGGCTAACCCTAAACCTAACTCTAAGCCTAACACTCACCCTAACCCTCACCTTCACCCTAAACCTCACCCTCACCCTAACCCTCATCCTCACCCTCATCCTTATCCTCACGCTCGCCTTCACTCTAACCTTCACCCTACCCTCAGCCTCAACCTAACCCTAACCCTAAACCTAAACCTAATCCTAAACCTCACCCTCAACCTCACCCTCACCCTCATCCTCAGCCTCACTCTAACCAAAACACTCACCCTAACTGTAACCCTAACCCTAACCCTCATCCTAACCCTAATCCTCACACTCATCCTCACCCTCACCTTAACTCTAAACCTAACCCTAACCCAAACCCTAACACAAAACATAACCCTAACCCTCACCCTCACCTTCATCCTAACACCAATTCTAACCCTCAGCCTAAGCCTAACCCTCACCCTCACCCTAGCCCTAACCCTGACCCTCATCATCATCCTTACCCTCAAACTCCCAGTCTCACCCTCAAACTCGTCTTCACTCTAATCCTCACCTTCACCCTCACCCTAACCATAATCATAACCTTCACACTACCCCTAAACTTCACCCTTACACTTACCCTCACCCTCACCCTCAACCTAAATCTAAGGCTAACCCTAAACCTCACGCTAAGCCTAACACTCACACTCAGCCTCGCCCTCAAAGTCACCCTCAGCCTCACCCTCTCCCTTACTTTAACCCTAACTGTAACCTAACACTAACCCTAATCCTCACCCTAACACTCACCCTAACCATAACCCTAAACCTAACCCTCTCCCTCCCCACCCTCCCCCTCACTCTTTCCCTAACCCTAACCCGAAACTTCACCCAAACTCTAACACTCACCCTAACACTAACCCTAACCCAACCATAACCCTAACCTTAACCCAAACCTAACTATAAAACTAACCCTCAGTCTCACCCTCGCCCTAACACTAACCCTAACACTAAGCCACAACTTCACCCTCAATCTCATCCTAACCCTCACCCTCACACTAACCCTAACCCTAACACTAACCATAACTTTAACCCTCTTACCATAACCCTAACCCTAAACCCAATCCTAACCCTAACCGTAACCCTAACCCTAACTGTCACACAAACCCTAATTCTCACCCTCACCCACAAGCTCACCCTAACCCACACCCTCACCCTAAACCACACTGTCACCTTCACCCTAAGCCTAGCCATAACTCTAACCCTCATCCTCATCCTTACACTCAAACACCCACACCCTCACCCTCAAACTCATCCTCACCCTCACCCTAAATGTAACCCTAAACTTCACACTAACCCTAACCCTCACACTCACCCTCACACTCACTCTCAGCCTCAACCTAAATCTAAGGCTAACCCTAAACTTAACCCTAAGCCTAACACTCACCCTAACCCTCACACTCACCTTCACCCTCAAAGTCACCCTCAGCCTCATCCTCACCCTTACTCTAACCCTAACTACAACCTAACATTAAACCTAACCCTCACCCTAACACTCACCCTAACCATAACCCTAAACCTAACCCTAAACCTACCCCTCTCCCTCCCCTCCCCTCACACTTTCCCTAACCATAACTCTAAATCTCACTCAAACCCTAACGCTCACACTAACATTAGCCCTAACCCAACCATAACCCTATCCCTAACCTTAACCTAACCATAAAACTAACCCTCAATCTCACCCTTGCTTAATCCGAACCCTAACATTAAGCCACAACTTCAACCTCAGTCTCATCTTAACCCTCACCCTCATCCTAACCCGAACCCTAGCCCTAACTCTCACCCTCACCTTCACCCTCACCTTCGCCTTAACCCTAACTCTAACCCTAACCCTCAAAATCAACCTCACTTTCAACCTATCCTCACCCTCCATTAAACTTACCTTAACTCTAACCCTAAACCCTAAAACTAAAACCTAACCTTAACCCTAACCCTAACCCTAACAAATATTAACCCTAATCCTAACTCTAACCCTAAACCTAACTCTAACACTCACCCTAACTGTAACCCTCACTGTTACTTTAACCTAACTCTAACTCTAACCCTACCCAAACCCTAACCCTAATCCTAACAAACATTAACCCTAATCCTAACCCTAACCCTAACTCTAAACCTAACCCTACCTCTCACCCTTACCCTAACCCTAAACCTAAACCTAACACTAACCGTCACCCTTAACCTCAACCTCACCCTAACCCTAACCCTAACCCTAACCCTCTGCCTCAACCTCACTCTCACCCTAACTCTAAACCTAACCCTAAAACCCTAACGCTAAAACCCTAACACTAACCAGAACCCAACCTTAACCCTAACACCAAAACCATAATCCTAACCCTAAACTTAACCCTAAACCTAACCCTAAAGCTAAGCCAAAACCTAGTACTCACCCTTACACTAATCCAAAACCACACCTTCACCCTCACATTCACCCTAAACCTCACCAAAACACTAAGCCACACCTTCACCCTCACCCTCATCCTAAACCTCACCCTCACACTAACCCTAACCCTAACACTAACCCTAACTTTATCCCTCTTACCATAACCCTAATTCTAAAAACAATCCTAACCCTAACGGTAATCCTAACCATCACACTAACCCTAAACCTAACCCTCACCCTCACCCTAAGCTTAACCCTCACCCTAACCCTCAGCCTCACCCTTGCCTTCACCCTCAACATAACCCTATCATTAACCCCAAAACCCTAACCCTAATACACTGACACTAACACTAACCCTAACCATAAAACCCTAACGCTAACCCTACCCTAACAATAACCCAAACCATACCCAAACCCTAAACCTAACCCAACCCTAACCCTAACTCTAACCCTAAACCTGACCCTAAACCTCATGCTCACCTCACGCTAACCCTAACCCTAACACACACCTTCTTCCTCACCCTCACATTCACCCTCATCCTAACCCTAACCCTAACAATCACCCTCACTCTAACCCTAACCCTAAGCCTAACCCTAACCCCAACCCTCAACATCACCCTAACCCTCAACCTTACCTTCACCCTAACCATAATACTTACCCTCACCCTCAACCTCACTCTCACCCTTACCCTGATCCTAACCTTCAAAGTAACCTTCACCCTTAACCTCAACCTCACCTTCACCCTCACCCTAACCCTCACCGTCAACCTCTCCCTATCCTAACCCTCACCCTAACCTTAACTCAAACCAAAAACATAAACTTAACCCTAACTCTAACCCTTTAACCATAACCCTAACCCTCTAACAATAGCCCTAACCCTAAACCCAATCCTTACCCTAACCCTAACCCTAACCCAAACCCACACCTTCACCCTCACACTCACCCTCACCCTAAACATAACCCTCACCCTCACCCTCACCCTAGCCCTTTCCCTAATCTTCATCCTCACCTTCACCTCACCCTCTCACTAATTCTAACCCTAATCCTAACCCACACCTTCACCCTCATCCTCACCCTCATATTCACCCTCACCCTTGCCCTAACTCTAACCATAACCATAGCCATAAGCCTAACCATTACCCAAACCATAAAGCTGAACCTAACATTAACCGAAACCCTAAATCTAACCCTAACCCTAACTGTCACACTCACCGCACCCTCACCATCACGCTCACTCTAAACCTAACCCTAACTGTAATCCTTACACTAGACCTAACCCTCACCCTCACCCGCACCTAACCCTAATACTAACCCTAACCCTAACCCAAACCCTCACTCTCACCCTCACCCTCATCCTAACCCTAACACTAATCCTCACCCTCACCCTCACCATAACACTAACACTAACCCTAACCCTAAACCTACCCATTCCCTCACCCTCACACTAAGCCTAATCCTAACCCTTACCCTAACCCTAAACCTCACTTTCACCCTCACCCTCACTGTCACCCTAATCCTAACCTTCACCATCACCCTAAACCTAAATCTAATGCTCGCCCTAACCCTAAACCTAACACTAACCCTATCCCTAATCTTCACCCTCATGGTAACCCTCAACCTAACCCTCACCCTCAAACTCACCCTCACCCTCACCCTCACCCACACACTCACCCTAATCATAACGCGAACCCTAAAACTCACTCTCACCCTGAACTTCATCCTCAACCTCAAACTCACCCTACCCCTCACCCTAACCCTAACGCTCACCCTAATATTATCCCTAACTCTAACCCTCTAACTATACCCCAATCCTAAACCCAAAGCTCTTCGTAACCCTAACTATAAACCTCAAACTCAGCCTCAGCCTCATCCTCACCTTCACCCTCACCCTAACCCTAACTCTAACCATACAATCCTAACCTAAAACCTTAACCCTAAACCTAAACCTAAACCTAAAACTCCAACACTAACCCTAACCATAACCCTCACCATAACACCAACCCTAACCAAAACCCTAACCCTACTCTAACTCTAACCCTAACCCAACTCTAACCCTAATCCTAACCCTATCCATAAACCTAAATCTAACACTGTCCCTCACTCTCAACCTCACTCTAACCCTAACCATAACCCTACACCTAACCCTCACCCTCTCGCTCACCCTCACCCTCACCCTAACCCTAACCCTAACCCTAATCCTCACCCTCAACCTCAACAACAACCTCCCCTTCACCCTAACCCTAAAACCCCAAACCTAACCAAAATCATAACCCTAATCCTAACCCTAATCCTTAACCTATCATAACCCTAATCCTAAACCCAAGGTTTGGGCTAACCCCAAACCTAAACCGAAACCGAAACCTCACCCTCACCCTCACAGTAACTCAAAACCTAACCGTAAACCACACCTTTACTCTCACTCTCACATTCACCATCACCTAAACCTAATTGTAACCCTAACACTAACCATAAACCTAACCCTAACCTGAATGCTGACCCTAATCCTAAACCTAAAACTAACCCTAACACTTAACCTAACCCTTACACTCATGCTCACCCTCATCATCACCCTCAACCTCACCCTAACCCTCACCCTCACCCTCACCATCACTCTCTCACTAATCCTAATCCTAACACTAACCCTCCTCCTAAACCTAAGCCTCACCCTCACGCTCAACCTAACCCTAACCATAACCATAACCCTCTCACCCTCACGTTCACCATCACCCTCCCCCCAACCGTAAGCCGAACCTAACACTAAACCTCTACAATACCTGACCCTCATCCTCACCTTCACCCTCTCCCTAACCCTAACTCTAACCCCAAAGCCCTAACCCTAAAATCCTAACCCTAATCTAACCCTAACCCTAAAACCCTAACCCTAACTGTAACCCTCATTGTAACCATAAACCTAACCCTAACCCTAACACTAACCCTACCATAACCTTAACCCTAACCTTAACCCTCACCCTCACCTTAACCCGAACTGTAACCCGAACGCTACCCTAACCCTAAACTAACCCAAAGTTAACCATAAGCCTAACCTTAAACCTAACCCTAAACCTCACCTTCACCCTCACCCTAAACCTAACCCTAACCCACACAAACACCCTCACCCTCACCCTAACACCAACCTTAACCCTAACCCTAACACTAACCCTAATGCTCACCCTCACCCTCAACCTTACACTAACCCTAACTCTAACACTAAAACACTAATCCTAAAACACCTAACACTGACCCTAACCCTAACCCTAAAACCAAAACACTAACCCTAACCATAACTCTCACCATAACACTAACCCTAACCCTAACTCTAATCCTGTCCCTACTGCTAACACTACCCTAACACAAATGCCAACCCAACCCAATCCTAACTTTAACCCTAACACTAACCCGACCCTAAGCCTAAGCCTAACCCTAACCCTAATCCTAAACCTAACCTAAAATCTTTCAATCAACCTGACACTAATCCTAACCCTAACCATAACCCTCACCATCTCCCTCATCCCACCCTAAACCGAACCCGTAAAATAACCCTCAGCCTCACCCTCAACATCAACCTCACCTCACCCACACCCTAACTCCAACCTTAACCTTAACACCCAAATCCTAAAATGCTAACACTAAACCTAATCCTAACACTAACCCTAACCCTAAAAAGCTAACCCTAATTCTGACCCTAACCCTAACCCTAACCGTAACCCTAACCCTAAAATTAAACCTAACCCTACTCTAACTCTAACCGTAACCCAACCACAACCCTAAACCTAACTTTAAATCTCACCCTCACCCTCACACTAACCCTAATCCTATACTTAACCCACACCTTCACCCTCACATTCGAACTCCCTTCCCTAACCCTAACCGGAACTGGAAACCTAACCCTAATCCTAACTCTACCATAACCCTAACCCTAAACCTAACCCTATACCTAAACCTAAACTTCACCATCACCTGCACCTTAAACAGAACCCTAACACAAACCCACACCTTCAACCTCACCCTCACCTCAAGCTCAACCAAACCTTAACCCTAACACTATCCCTAACCCTAACCCTATAACTAAACCTAAACCACACCATCACCTGCCCCCTAAACACAACCCTAACACAAACCCGCACCTTCAACCTCACCCTCACCTCAAGCTCAACCTAACCCTAACCCTAACCCTAACCCTAAACCTAACCATAACCCAAACCCAAAAGCTCACCCTAACATTAACCCTAACCCTAACCCTAAACCTAACCCTAACCCTGACACTCACCCTCATCCTCACCATCACCCTCACCTAACCCTAACCCTTACCCTTACCCTAAACCTCACCCTAACCTAACCCTAAACCTCACATTCAACCTCACCCTCACCCTCACCCTCAACCTATTCCTAACCCTAACCCTAATCCTCACCCTAAAGCTAACCCTAACCATAACCCTCAACCTAACACTAACCCTAACCCTAACCCTCACACTCAACCTCACCCTCATCCCCATCCTCAATCTATTCCTAACCTTAACCCTAGCACTCACCCTAAACCTAAACCTAACCCTAACCCTAACACTCACACTCAACCTCACATTCAACATCACCCTCACCCTAACCCTAACCGTCACACTGAAGCTCACCATCACCCTCACCCTCAACCTATCCCTAACCATAACCCTAATGCTCATCAGCACTCTAACCCTAACCCTAACCTCACCCTCACCCTCACCGTGACACTAAACATAACCCTGTCTCTAACCCTAACCATAACACTAAACCTCATCCTCACCCTCACCGTAACCCTGTCAACCCTACCCTCATCCTTACCCTCAACCTCACCGTAACCCTCACCCTCACTCTAAGCCTAACCCTAACCCTAAAACTCACCCTCACCCTCACTGTAACACTAAACAACCCTGTCTCTAACCCCAACGTTAACAGTAACTCTCACCCTCACCCTAACCCTAAACAAAACCTTAACTGTAAACCTAACCCTTACCCTAACCCTCACCATAACCATAACCCTCGCCCTCACCCTCACCCTCACCCAATCCATAACCCTGGCCCTCACACTCACCCTCACCCTAACCCTAACCCTAACTGTAAACCTAACCCTTACCCTAACCCTCAACCATAACCATAACCCTCGCCCTCACCCTAACCTTAACCCTAAAACTACCCCTAAAACTACACCTGAATCTCACCCTCACACTCACCCTCAACCTCACCCTGACACTAACCCTCACCCTCATCCTCACCCTCGCCTTCATCCTCACACTTTCCTTAACCCTAACCCTCATCCTCACTTTCACCCTCATCCTCATCATAACCCTATCCCTAACCCTAATACTAAAGCTATCCATACCCTTACACCCTAACTCAAACTCTAACCCTAACCCTAAAACCCTAACTATAACCATAACCTTCACCCTAACCTAACACTCACTCTCAACCTCACCCTAACCCTCACCCTAATTCTAACCCTAATCCTAAACCTCACCCTCATCCTAACCCTCACCCTAACCCTCACACTAAATCTAATCCTAACTCTAACCCAGACCCTAACCCTCACCCTCACGCTCACCCTAACCCTAACCCTAACCTTCACCCTCACCAGCACCTAATTTTAACCTTAACACTAAGGCTAACCCTCACCCTAACACTAAATGTAACTCAACCTAACCCACACCTTCACCCTTACACTCACCCTCACACTCATCCTAACCCTAACCCTAACCCTAACCCAACCATAACCCTAAGAGTAACCCTAATCCTAAACCTAACCATAAAACTAACCCTAAACCTCACCCTCACCCTAACCCTTCACCTAACCTAAAGCTTCACCATCACTCTCATCTTCACATTCACCCTAACCCTAAACCTAACTCTCACCCTCACCAAACCCTAATGCTCACCTAACATTATCCTTAATCATATTCCTAATTGTAAACCTAACCTTAACCCTCACACTCACCCTCATTCTCACCCTCACCCTCACCATAACCCACAACCTCACCCACACCATCACCCTAACCCTAACCCTAACCCTAACCAACAACCTAACAGTAAACCTCAAACTCAAATGCAAACTCACCCTAACCCTACCCCTAATCCTAACCCTCACCCTCACCCTCACCTTCACCATCACACTAACCCTAACCCTAAACCTAAACCTAACCCTAGATCTCACCCTCATCCTCATCCTCACCCTCACCCTAACTCTAACCCTAACCCAAACTCTCACCCTCATCTTAACCCTAACCCTCACCCAAAGCCTAACCTTAACACTAACACTAAATCTCACCCTCACCCTCACCTTAACCCTAACCCTAACCCAAACCCTCCCTAACACTAACCCTAACCATAACCCTAACCCTAAACCTAACCCTAACCCTAAACCTAACCCACACAAACACCCTCCCCCTCACCCTAACACCAACCCTAACCCTAAACCTAATGCTAACCCTCACCCTCACCCTCACACTAACTCTAACTCTAACCCTAAAACACTAATCCTAAAACCCTAACCCTAACCCTAGCCCTAACCCTAAAACCCTAACACTAAACCTAACCGTAATGCTCACCATAAACCTAACCCTCACACTAACCCTAACCCTAACCCTAACTTACACCTTCACCCTCACACTCAAACTCATCACCCAAACCCTAACCCTAACCGTAACCCTAACCCTAAGTCTACCATAACCCTAAGCCTAAGCCTAACCCAAAACCTCCACCTAAAACTCACTCTCACCCTCACCCTTAACATAACCCTAACACAAAGCCACACCTTCAACCTCACCCTCACCTCAACCTCACCCTAACCCTAACTCTAAACCTAAACCTCACCCTAACCCTAACTCTAAACCTAAACCTCATCCTAATCTTAACCCTAAACCTAAACCTAAACCTAACCCTAACATTAACGCTAACCCTAACCCTACACCTAACCCTAACCCTAACACTCACACTCACCCTCACCCTCACCCTCAGTCTAACCCCAACCCTAACCCTAACCCTAACCCTCACACTCAACTACCCCCTTTCTCTCACCCTAACGCTCACCCTCACCCTCAACCTAACCCTAACCCTAAACTTCACTTCAACCTCACCCTCACCCTAACACTAACCCTAACCCTAATCCTCACCATCACACTCACCATGCCCCTCACCCTAACCCTCAAACTAAAAATAACCCTCACTTGCACCCTATCCTAATGCAAACACTAACCCTAACCCTAACTCTCACCCTAACCCTAACCCTCACACTCAACTTCCCTCTACCCCTTACCCTAACGCTCACCCTCACCCTCAACCTAAATGTAACCCTCACCCTCACTCTCACCTTCACCCTCACCCTAACACTAACCCTAATCCTCACCTTCACCCTCATCCTGTCCCTCACCCTAACCCTCAATGTAAACCTAACCCTCACCCACACCCTATCCTGACTCAAACACTAACCCTAACCTTAACCCTTACCTAAACCTTACCCTCACCTAAACTTATCCGTCACCCACACCCTATCCTAACCCAAACACTAACCTTAACCTTAACCCTCACCTAACCCTAATGCTAAAACTAAATGTCACCCTTACCTTAACATTAACCATAACACTAAACCTAACCCAAACCCTAACCTTCAGCTTCACCCTCACCCTAAGCCTAACTTTAACCCTAACCCTAAACTTAACCGTCACATTCATACTCATCCTAATGCTCACACTAACCCTCACCATTACCCTAACCCTAACCATAACCCTAACCCTAACCCTAACCCTAATACCAACCGTGACCCTAACCCCACACCGAACCCTGAACCTAGCCAAAAAGCTACCACTAACACTAGCTGTAAACTTAACCCTCAGACTCACGTTCACCCACAACCTCACCCTCAATATCACCCTAACCCTCACTCTCCATCACCCTCACCCTCACTCTCACACTAACCCTAACCCTAACCCTCACCCTAAACCTAAGCCTCAACCTCAACCTCACCCTCACACTCACCCACAACCTAATCCTAACCCTAACCCTTACCCTCACCATCAGCCTAGACTAACCCTAACCATAACTCTCACCCTCACCTTCACTCTCAACCTCACCGTAACCCTAACGCTAACCCTAACCCGAACATTAACCCTAACCCTAAACCTCAACCTCAACCTCACCCACACCTTCATCCTCACCTTAACTCTCAGCCTAACACTAACTATAACCCTAAACCCCTAACCCTAAAAGTCTAACACTAACCGTAACCATAACCATAACCCTCAACGTAACTGTAAACCTAATCCTAACCCTAACAATACCCTAACCCTAACCCTGACCTAAAACTAACCGTAATCCTAACCTTAACACTTAGCCTAAGCTTAACCCTTACTCTCTCTGTTATATTAAACCTAACTCTAACCCTAACACTCACCTTCACCATCAGCTTCAACCTAACTGTAACCCTAACCCTAACAGTCACTCTAAACCTCACTCTCACCATCACCCTCAAACTAACCCTAACCCTAAGCCTGAAACCCTAACCCTAACCATAACCATAACCCTAACCCTAAAGCTGAAACCATAAAACCCTAACCCTAAATCTAAACCTAACCCTAAACCTAACCCTAAACCTCACCCTCAAACTTACACTAACCCGAACCCACACCTTCACCCTCACCCTCACCCTTACCCTAACCCTAACCCTAACCCTAAATTTAATCCCACCCTCACCCTTACCCTAACCCTAACCGTAACTCTAACCCTAGCCCTAACCCTAACCTTAACTCTACCCTAAACCTAACCCTAAACCTAATTCTAACTGTAACACTAACCCTAACCATAACCATAACCATAACCTAACACTAACCCCAACCCTAACCCTAAAACTAATCCTAAACCTCACCCTCACCCTCACCCTAAACCTGACCCTTACCCACACCTTCATCACACCCTCACACTCACCCAAACCCTAATCCTAAATGTAAACCTAACACTAACACTCACCTTCACCCTAACCCTCACCCTCATCCACATTCTAAGCCACACCCTAAGCCTACCCCGAACCTGAACCCTAAACCTAACCCTACCCTATCCCTAAACCTAACCCAAACCTAACCCTAATCCTAACCCTAATCCTATCCCTAAACCTATCCCTCACCTTCACCCTCACAATAACTCTAACCTAACCGTAACCCAACCCTCAGCCTCAACCTCACCCTCACCCTACCCTCAACCTAAACCAACCCTAACCCTGAAATCCTAACCCTAAAACCCTAACTTAACCCAAACCCTAACCGTAAGCCTGAAACCCTAACCCTAATCCTAACCATAACCCTAACCCTAAACCTAACCCAAAACTTCACCCTCACAATAACCCTAACCCTAACTGTCAGTCTAACCCTAAACCTAACCCTCAACCTCACCCTCACCCTTACACTAACCCTAACCCACACCTTCACCTTCACTCTCACCCTCACCCTCACCCTACCTCTAACCCTAACCTTAACCCTAACCCTAACCCTAACCCTACCCTAACCCTAACTCTAAACCTAACCCAACGCTAACCCTAACCCTAACCCTAAACCTAACCTTAAACCTCACCTTCACCCTCACCCTAATCCTAACCCTAACTCAAACAAACACCCTCCCCCACCCTCACCCTGACACCAACCCTAACCCTAAACCTAACGCTCACTCACACACACCCTAAACCTCACCCTCAAACTCACCCTCATCCTAACCCACACCATAACCCTAACCCAAACCCTAACACTAACCGAAACCCTAACACTAACCCTCTAACAATAACCCTAACCCTCTAACCATAGCCCTAACCCTAAACCCAATAATAACCCTAACCCTAAACCTAACCCCAACTTTAACCCTAACCATAGCCCTACCGAAACCTCATGATCAGCCTCATCCTCATCTTAACCCTCACAATCACACTCACCCTCACTCTAAACCTTAACCTAAACCTCACCACAATGCTAACCCTCATCGTAACCCTAACCGTCAGCCTCACACGTAACCTCAACCTAACCCTAACACTAAAACTAACCCTAATCTTTACCAGCACAGAAACCTCTGTCTATCCCTAACACTAACCCTAACCCTCACCTCACCCTCAATCTCACCCTATCCCTAACCCTAACCCTAAACCTCACCCTCACCGTAACCCTCGACCTCACCCTCACCCTCACCCTTAAACTCACCCTAACCCTAACCCTAACCCTAAACCTCACCCTCACCCTCACCCTCACCCTAACCCTCGACCTCACCCTTACCCTCACCCTTAAACTCACCTTAACCCTAATCCTAACTCTAACCCAAACACTAACTCTCAACCTCACACTAACCCTAACCATAACCCTCACCCTAACCTTAACCCTAAACCTCAACCTCATCCTAACCCTCAGATTCAGGCTCACCCTCAACCTCACCCTCAACCTCACCCTAAACCTCACTCTCACCCTTACCATCACCCTTGTGATCACCCTCACCCTAACCCTTACCCTAACCAACAACCTAAGAGTAACCCTCAAACTCAACCGCAACCTCACCCTCACCCTCAGACTAACCCTAACCCTAAAGCTCACCCTCATTGTCACTCTCATCCTCATCCTCACCCTAACCCTGACCCTAAACCTAACCCTAACACTAAAGCTCACCCTAACCCTCAGCCTCAGCCTCACCCTCGACCTCAACCTCAACCTCACTTTAACTCCAACCTTAACATTAAAACCGTAACCCTAAAACACTAACCCTAATGATAACCCTATCCCTAATCTTAAAACCCTAATCCTAACCCTAACTCTAAGCCTAACCGTAACCCTAACCCTAACCATAAAACTAATCCTAACCCTACCCTAACCCAAGCTTAACCCTAAACCTAACCCTAAACCTACCCTAAGCCTACCCCTAAACATCACCCTCACACTGACCCTAACCATAACCCTAACCCACCCTCACCCTCACCATAACCATAACCATAATCATAACCTCACCCTCACTGTCACCATCACTGTCACCCTAAACCTAACCCTAACCTTAACTCTACCCTAACCTCACCAAACCCTAAACATAAACCTAAGACAAACCCACACCTTCAACCTCACCCTAACGCTAAACCTAAACCTAACCCTAACCCTAACCGAAACCCGAAAGCTCACCCTAACATTAACCCTAACCCTAACCATAAACCTAACCCTAATCCTAACACTCACCATCACCCCCACCACCACTCTCATCCTGACCTTCACCCTAACGCTAATCCTAATCCTAACCCTAACCCTAACCCTTACACTCAACATCCTCCTCCCCCTCCCCATACCCACACCCGCACCCTAATGCTCACCCTCACCCTCAACCTAAACCTAACCTTAACCCTCACTCTCACCCTCACACTCACCCTAACACTAACCCTAATCATACTCCTCAACCTCACCCTAACCCTCACCCTCACCCTAACCCTCAACCTAAACCTAACCCTCACGGGCACCCTAATCCTAAACCTAACACTAACCTTACCCTTAACCCTCACCCTCACCTAACCCTAATGCTAACCCTAATCCTCACCCTTACCTTAACACTAACCATAACACTAACCCAATCCCTAACCCTAACCCTTGCTTCACCCTCACTCTAAGCCTAACTCTAACCCTAAACCTAAAGTTAACCCTCAGCCTCATCCTAAACCTAATGCTCACACTAACCTTCACCCTTACCCTAACCCTAACCTTAACCCTAAACCTAACCCTAACCCTCACCTTAACCCTAACAATAACCGTAACCCTAACCCTAAACCGAACCCTGAACCTAGGCCTAAAGCTAATCCTAACCCTAGCTCTAAACCTAACCCTCAGACTAACGCTCACTCTCAACATCACCCTCAACCTAACCCTCACCGTCACTCTCACCATCACCACTAATCTCAACCTCACCCTCACCCTCACCTTAACCCTAACCCTAATCCTCACCCTAAGCCAAACCCTCAACCTCACCATCACCCTCACCCTCACCCTCAACCTAAACCTAACACTAACACTTACCTTCACCCTCACCCTCACCCGAATCTTAACCCAACCCTAATCCTCAACCTCATACTCACCCTCACCCTAACCAGAACTCTAACCCTAAACCCCTAACCCTAAAACCCTAAGCCTAACCATAACCCTAACCCTAAACCTAAGCCTAAGCCTAACCAAAACCTGAAAGCTCACCCTAACATTAACTCTAATACTACCCTAACCTAAACCTGAACATCACCATCAACCTTACACTAACCCTAACCCACACCTTCACACTCACACACACACTCACCCTAACCCTAGCTCTAACCATAACACTAACCCTAACCTTAACCCTAACCCTAACTCTAACCCCAACCTAACCCTAATCCTAATCTTAAACCTAACCCTAAACCTCACATTCACCCTCACACTCACCCTAAACCTAAACCTAAACCTAACCCACACATTCATTCTCCCCCCACACTCACCCTATCCCTAACCCTAACGCTAAACCTAACCCTAACACTCACTCTCACCTTAACCCTCATCCTCAACCTCACCCTCATCCTAACCCACACCCGAACCCTAACCCTTAAACCTAACTCTAACCCACTAACCATAACCTGAACCCTCTAACCATAGCGCTAACCTTAAACCCAATCCTAACCCTAACCCTAACACTAACCTTAATCTTAACCCTATGACTAAGCTGAAACATCACCCTCACCCTCACCCTAACCTAACCCTAACCCTCAAACTCACCCTAAACCTAACCCTAACTCTAACCCAAACCCTGACCCTCTCCCTCAACCAAACTCTAACCCTAATCCTAAACCTAACCCTAACCCTCACCCTCACCTCACCCTCACCCTAACTCTAACCCTAACCCTAAACCTAGCCCTAACCCTAACCCTAATGTTCACCCTAACCCTAACCCTAACCCTAAACCTCAATCTTGCCCTCAGCCTCACTCTAATCCTAAACCTAACCCTAACCCTAAACCTAACTCTAACCCTAACCCACTTCTTCACCCTCACCCTCACCCTCACACTCACCCTGACCCTAAACCTAACACTCACCCAAACCATAACCCTAAACCTAACCCTACCCTAACCCTAACCCTAAAAGTTACCTTAAAACTAACCCTAAACCTCACCCTGATCCTAACCTGACCCTAATCCTAACCCAAATATTCACCTTCACCCTCAACCTCAATCTCACCCTAACCTGAACCCTAATCTAACACTCACCCAAACCCTAATGCTCATCCAAATATTTACGCTAAACCTAATCCTAACCCAAACCCTAAACCTAACCCTCCAAATAATTCTCACTCTCACCTTCAACCTCTCCCTAACCCTAACCTCACCATCACCCTCACCCACACGCTCACCTTCACCCTAACCTTCACACTAAATTCCTAACCCTAAAACCCTAACCCTAACTCTAACCCTAACCCTATATTAAAACTCTAACCCTTACCCTAATGCTAACTTTAAGTCTACCCTAACCATAACCCTAACCATATCCCTAACTTTAATCCTAACCCTACCCTAACCTTAACCCAACCATAACTGTAAAAATAACCCTAACCCTAACCCACACCTTCACCCTCACATTCACCCTCACACTCAACTCAACCCTAACCCTAACTCTAACCGTAACCCCAACCCTAATCCTAACCCTAACCCTAACCATACCCTAACCCTAATCCTAAACCTAACCCTACCTCTAACCCTAAAACTTTAACCCTAATCCTAATGCTAACCTAAACCTTACCCTAACAATAACCCTAAACATAACCCTAACCATGACCTTCAACCTCACTCTCACCTACACCCTCACCCTAAACCTAACCTTCACCCTAACACTCAACCTCACCCTGACACTAACCCAAATCCTAACCCTAAAAATAAATCTCACCCTCACCATAAACCTAACCCTGTAGATACCCTAAACCTCACCCTAACCCTAACCATAACGGTAATCCTATACCTACCCTAACCATAACCATAACCATAACCCTAACCCTAACCCTAATTCTGAGCCTAACCCCAAACCTAACCCACACCCTCACCCTACCTCTCACCCTAACCCTCACACTCACCATCACCCTGACCCTCACCCTCACCCTCAGCCTTACCCTCACCCTCACCCTTACCATCACCCTCACCCTCACCCTAATACTAACTCTCAAGTTCACCCTAACCCTAACCCTCAACCTCACCAGCACCCTAAATTTAACCCTAAACTAACCCTTACACTCAATCTCACACATACACTCACCTCAACCTAAACCCTAACCCTAAACCTCACCCTAACACTCACCCTCACCCTCACCCTCGCCCAAAACATAATCCTAACCCTCGCCTTCACCCTAACCCTAATCCTACCCTTATCCTCACCCTAACACTCACCCTCACCCTAACACTCACCCTCACCCTAACCTAACCCAATCCCTAAACCTAACAATCACCCTCACCCTAAATCTAACCCTCACCCTAACCCTCACCCTAAAATTCACCCTAACCCTAATCCTAAGCCTAACCCTTACCCTATCTTCAAACCTAACCCTCAACCTCCACCTCACCCTCACCCTCACCCTCATCCTAACACTAACCCTAAAACCCTAACTCTAATCATAACCCTCACCTTAACCCTAATCCTAAAACCCTAATCCTAATCCGAACCCTAACCCTCCCCCTCCCCCTCACCCTAACTCTAACCCTCACCCTAAACGTCATCCTCAATCTAACCTTAACTCTACAACTAAACCTTACTTTAACCCTCACCCTCAACTTCTCCCTCACCATAACTCAAACCTTAACCCTGACCCTCACCCTTACCTTATCCCTAACCCTAACCCACACCCTAACCCTAACCATAACACTAACCCTAACCCTAACCTTAACCCTCATCCTCAACCTAAATTTCACCCTCACCCTAACACTAACACTAACCCTAATTCTAACACTCACCCTGACCCTCACCCTTACTCTAACCCTAAACCTCACCTTAACCCTCTTCTTCCCTGTCACCTTCACACTAACCCTAACCCTAACCCTAACACTCACCCTCACCCTATCCCTAAACCTAACCATAACCCTCACCCTAACCCTACCCTAACCATAACCATAACCATAACCCTCACCCTCACCCTAACACTCTCATTCACCCTCACCCTATCCCTAACCCTAATCCTAAACCTAACATTCACCCTAACCATATCCATAACCATAACACTCACCCTCACCCTCAACCCCATGCTAACCTCACCGTAACACTAATCCTAACCCTAACCCTAACCCTGACCCTAAACCTAAACTTAACCCTTACCCTCACCCTCACCTCACCCTCACCCCACCCTCACCCTCACCATAACCTAACCGAAAACCTAACCCAAAAGCTATCGCTCAACCTAACATTAACACTTACCCTAAACCTAACACTAACTCACACAATCAACCTCACCCTCACCTTCACCCTCATCATCTCCCTGAACCTCACCCTAAACCTAAGCCTAACCCTAACCCTCACCTATCCCTCACCCTATCCCACACCCTCACACTCAGCTTAACCCTAACCCTAACACTAACGCTAACCCTCACCCTCACCCTCGCACGAAACCTCACCCTCACCCTCACTCACATCCTTACCCCTGAATCTCACCCACAGCCTAACCCTCACCCTAACCCTAACTGAAACCTAACCCTAACTCTAACCATAAGGCTAACCGTAACCCTAACCATAACCCTAACACACAACTTTACGCTCACACTCACCCTCATCCTCAACTCAACCCTAACCATAAATCTAACTGTAACCCTAACCCTAACACTAACCCTAACCCTAAACCTGACCTTCACCCTGATCCAACCCTCAACCCAACCCTTACCCTAACACTCATCCTCATCCTCACCGTCAACCACATCTTCAGCCTCAACCTCACCATCACCCTCACCCTAACCCTAACCCTCACCCTAAATCCAACCCAAACCCTCAAGCTCACCATCATCCTCACCCTAACCCTAACCCTAAAACTAACCCTCACTCCTACGCTAACCCTCAACCTTACCCTCACCCTCACCCTAACCTTAATCCTAACCATAAACCTAACCCTAACCCTCACCTTCACCCTCATACTCAACCTAACACTAAACCTCACTCTAACCCTCACCTTCACTCTAACCCTAACCCAAACCCTAACACTCACCCTCACCATAACCCTACACCTAACCCTAAACATCACCCTAAGCCTAACCCTAACCCTAATCCTAATCCAACCCTAAGCCTCACCCTGATCCTCACTCTCAGCCTCACCCTCACCATCAACCGCACCCTCACCCTAACCCTAACCGTAACCCTAACTCGAACCCTAACCCTAACACTAACACTAGCACTCTAAGCGTAACCATAACACTCTAACCATAGCCCTAAACCTAAACTGAATCCTAACCCTAACACTAACCATAACCATAACCTTAACCCTAAACCTAAAACCCTAACCCTAAACCTAACCCAAAACTTAACCCTAAAACTCTAAGAATTACCCTAACGCTAACCCTAACCCTAATTATAACCCTAACCTAACCCTAACCCTAACACTAACTCTACCCTAAACCCTAACCCAAACCTAACCCTAATCCTAACCCACACCTTCACCCTCACACTCACCCTCACCTCGACCCTAACCCTAACCCTAACTGTAACCCTAACCCTAATCATAGCCCTAACCCTAACCCTAACCTAACCCTAACATGAACCCTAACCCTAACCCTAAGCCTAAGCCTAACCCTAAACTAACCCTAACCCAAACCCTAACACTCACACTAACATTAAACCTAATCCTAAACCTAATTCTCATACTCACTCTCAATCCCATCCTCACCATCACCCTCACTGTCACACTAAACCTCACCATCAACCTCACCATCACCCTCACCCTCACCCTAACCCTAACCCAAATGCTAACCCTCACCCTAAAGGAATCCCTCAACCTCACCCTCAGCCCCACCCTCAGATTCACCCTCCAATCAACCTTCGCCTAACCCTCACCCCAACCCTAACCCTAAACCTCACCCTCAGACTCAGAGTCACCCTCACACTACCCTCACCCTAAACCCAAACCTAAACCTAATCCTAACCCTCATCCTAATCCTCACCTTAAACATCACACTCACCCTCACACTCACCCTAACCCTAACCCTAATCCTAACCCTCACCCTCATCCTCACCCTAACCCTCACCCTAACCCTAAACCTCACCCTCAGCCTCAGAGTCAGCCACACCCTAATCCTAACCCTAACCCTAACACTAATCCTCACCCTCAATCTCAACCTAACCCGAATTGTAACCCCAACCCTAACCCAAACTCTAACACTCTCACCATAACCGCAACCCTCTAACCATAGCCCTAACCCTAAACCCAAACGTAACCCTTTCCCTAACCCTAACCCTAACCCTAACCCTAACTCTAACCCTAAACCTAACCCTCAGCCTCAGTCTAACCCTAGCCGTAATCCTAACACTGAACTTAAACCTCACCCTCAACCTAACCTTAACGCTAATCCTAACCCTCAACCTAACCATAACCCAAACCTTAACCTTCACCATAACCCTAACAAAAACTGTAACCATAACCCTAAACCTAACCATCACCCTAAACCTTACCCTCACCATCGCCCTCACCCTCACCTTCACCCTAACACCAAACCTAAACCTAACCCAAAACAGAACGCTCAATCTATCATTAACCTGAACCCTAACCCTAATCATAACACTAACACTAACCAGAACCCTGACACTCACCCTCACCCTCACCCTAAACCTCAACCTCAACCTCACGATCACCCTCACACTCACCCTAACCCTAAATCTATCCCTAACCCTCACCCCAACACTAAACCTCAACCTCACCTTCACCCTTACCCTAACCCTAAACCTAACCCTAACCCTAACCCTAACCCTCACCCTCACCCTGACCCTAACCCAAACCGTAACACTAAACATCACCCGCTAACCCTCACCTTCACCCTCATCTTCACTCTAACCCTAACCCTAAACCTAACACTCACCTTCACCCTAACACTAACCCAACCCTAACACTAACCCTAAACTTAATCCTGACCAAAACCCTAATGCTCACCCTAACATGAAACCTAACACTAAACCTAACCCTAACACTAAACCTCACACTCATCCTCACTCTCACCCTCACCCTAAACCCTACCCTCACCCTCACCCCTCACCCTAATACCAAACATAACCTAATCTAAAACATAATGCTCAACCTATCATTAACCCAAACCCTAACCTAATCATAACACTAACACTAATCCTAACCCTGACACTCACCCTCACCCTCACCCTAACCTTCACCCTCAGCCTCACAATCACCCTCACGATCACCCTAACCCTAAACCTATCCCTAACCCTCACCCCAAATCTAAACCTCAACCTCACCCTCACCCTAACCCTAACCCTAAAACCTAAACCTAACCCTAACCCTAACCCTCACCCTCACCCTTAACCTCACCCTGACCCTAACCCAAACCTTAACACTAAACATCACCCCCTAACCCTCACCTTCACCCTCATCTTCACTCTAACCCTAACCCTAAACCGAACACTCACCTTCACCCTAACACTAACCCAACCCTAACGCTAACCCTAAACCTAACCCTGACCAAAACCCTAATGCTCACCCTAACATGAAATGTAACACTAAACCTAACCCTAACACTAAACCTCACATTCATCCTCAGTCTCAACCTCACCCTAAACCTTACCCTCACCCTCACGCTCACCCTAACCCTAACACCAAACCGACATCTAACCCAAAACATAACATGCAACCTATCATTAACTCTAACCTTAACCAAAACCCTAGCCTGATCCTAACCCAAACCTAACCGTAAAACTAACCCTAACACTAACCCTAACCACAATTCTACCTGAAGCCTAACCCCATAACCGAACTCTAACCAAACCCTAATCTTAACCTATACCTAAATCTAACACTAACCCTAAAACTAAACCTAACCCTAAACCTCACCCTCACCCTATCCCTCACCCTCAACCTAACCCTAACCCTCACCCTCACCTTAACAATAACCCTAACCCTAAACCTAACCCTAACTCTCACCCTAACAATAACCCTAACCCTAAACCTAAACTTCACCCTCACCCTCACCCTCACCCTAACCCTCACCCTCAACCTCACCCTCATCCTCACCCTAAACCTAACCCTAACCCTCACCCTCACCCTTACCCTCACCCTAACCCATACCCTAATCCTAACCCTATCGTTAACACTAAAACTCACACTAACCCTCAGCTTCACCCTCATCTTCACTCTAACCCTAACCCTAACCATAACACTAACACTCACCCTCACCCTAAACCTAAACCTAACCCTCACCCTCACCCTAAACCTAACCTTAAACCTCACCCTCACCCTCACTCTCACCCTAACCCTCACCCTAAACCTAACCTGAACCCTACCCTAACTAACCCTCACACTCACCCTCACCACCTAACCCTCACACTCACACTCAATCTCACCCTAACCCTAATGCTAAACCAATCCCTAACTCTTACCCAAACCTAAACCTAACCCTCACCCTCACCCTCACCCCAACCCTAACCCTAACCCTAACACTCATCCTCACCCTCACCCCAACCCTAAAACTCACCCTCACCATCAACTGCACCCTCACCCTAACAATCACCATAACCCTAATCCAAACCCTAACCCTAATCCTACCTCTAACACTCTAACCATAACCATAACCCTAAACCTAACCTGACCCTAACCCTAAAACCCTAACCCTAACCCTATCCCTAAGCCTAACCCTAAAGCTCTAACCCTTACTCTAATGCTAACCCTAACCCTAACCCTAATCATAACCCTAACCTAACCCTAACCCTGACTCTACCTTAACCCTCACCCTAGCTCTAACTCAAACCTAACCTTAACACTAACCGTAACCCTAACCCTAAGCCTACCCTAACCCTAATCCTAACCTTAAACCTAATCCTAAATTTAACCCACACCTTCACCCTCATAATCACACTCACCCTCACTTCAACCCTAACCTTAACCCTAACCGTAACCCTAACCCTAACTCTAACCCTACCCTAATCCTCACACTAACCCTAACCCTAACCCTTAGTCTAACCCTAAACTAACCTCTCATCCTCACCGTCGCCCTCACCCTCACCCTAACCCTAAAAATAATCCCAACCCTCACCCTAACATATCCCTCAACCCTAACCTCAGTGTCACGCTCACCCTCACCCTAACCCTCACCCTAACCTCATCCTCAGCCTCAGAGTCACCCTCACACTTACCCTCACCTTAACCCTCACCCTAATCTTAACCCTAACCCTCACCCTCAACCTCAACCTAACCCCGAAACTAACCCTAACACTCATCCTAATCCTAAACCTAACCCTATCCCTAAACCTAAACCTCACCATAACCCTAACACTAACCATAACCCTAAACCTAAGCCTAACCCTGACCCTAACCCACACCCTAACCCTAACCCTCAACTTCAACCTCACCCTCACCCTAACAATTACCCTAATCTGAACCATAAACTTAACCCTATTCGGCACTCTCACTTTCACACTCACCTTAACCCTAACCCTAACACTAAGTCTAACCGCAAACCTAACCCTCACCCTCATGCTCACCCTCAAGCTAACCCTAACCCTAATCCCAATCCTACACTTCAACCTAATCCTCTCCCTCACACTCAGCCTCACTTTAACCCTAACCCTAACCCTAACCCTAAGCCTAACACTAATCCTAACCCTCAACCTAACCCTAACCCCCACCCTCACCCTTACCCTCACACTAACCCTAACCCCTTCCTTCAGCATAACCCTCACTCTAACCCTAACCCTAACTCTAACCCTCAGCCTCACCCTCACCCTCACCCTTACCCTAAACTTAACCCTAACCCTAACCCTCACCCTCAGAGTAACACTAACCCTAATCCTAACCCTTACCTTCAAGCTCACCCTCATCCTCACCCTCAAGCACATCTTCATCCTAACCCTCACCTTAACCCTAATCCAAACCATAAATGTAACCCAAGCCCTAACTCTAACTTTCTAACCATAACCCTAAAAATCAAACCATAGCCCTAAATCTAAACCCAATCAGGACCCTAATCCTAACCCTAACCCTAACACTAGCCCTAACCTTAACCCTAAAACCTTAACCCTAAACCTAAACCTAACCCTACCCTCACCCTCACCCTAACCCTAACCCTAACCCTAACCCTCACCCTAATCCTAACCCTCCACTTAACCCTCATCCTCACCCTCACCCTCAATCTCACTCTCACCCTAACACCAAACCTAAACCTAACCTAAAATTTAATGCTCACCCTATCATTAACGCTAACCCTAACCCTAAATATAAGTCAAACCCTAAACCTAATCCTTACCCAAACCTTCACCCTCACCCTCACCCTAACCCTAACGGTAACTCTAAACCTCACCCTCATCCTCACACTCACCCCACCATCACCCTCACCCTCACCCTCACCCTATCCCTAACCTTAATCCCACCATCACCCTCACCCATACCCTCACCCTCACCTTAACTCTAACTAAAACCATAAAATTCACCCTCACCCTCACCCTCATCCTCATCTAACCCTAACCCTCACCATAACAATAATGCTCACCCTAAACCTAACCCTAACTTTCACACTTACATTCAGCCTACATCTCCCCCCCACTCTCAACCTAACCATAAGCCAAACTCTAACCCTAACCCTCACCAGAACCCCAACCCTCACCCTAACCCTAACATTAAAACTCACCCTCAACCTCAACCTCATCCTGACCCTCATCCTCACTCTAATCCTAACACTCACACTAACCCTCACCCTCAACCTAAACCTCAACCTCACCCTCACCCTCACCATCACCCTTACCCTCAGCCTAACACTAACCCTAACACTAACCATAACCCTAACCCTCAGTCTCACCCTCAGCCTAACCCTAACACTAAACCTAACCCTATACATCACCCTCACGTTCACCATCACCTAACTCTAACCCTAACCTAACCCTAACCCTAACTCTAACCCTAAACCTCAACCTCACTTTCACCCTCACCCTCACACTAATTCTGACCCTAACCATAACCCTAACCCTAAACCAAACCCTAACCCTCAAAATCAAATTCACCCACACCCTTACCATCATCATCACCCTCACCCTAACGTTCCTCTAACTCTAATCCACACCCTAACTCTAACCCTCAATCTCAACCTCACCCTCATACTCAGCCTTATCCTAAACCTAATCTTAACCCTAACCCTCACTCTCACCATCACCCTCACCCTCACCCTAACCCTAACACTAACCCTAAACCTCACCCTAAACCTCACAATCACCCTCAGTCTCACCCTCAGCCTAAACCTAAACCTAAACCTAACCCTAACCTTTATTCTATACCTAACCTAATCCTAACTGTCACCCTCACCCTCAACCTATCCCTAAGCCTGACCCTAACCCTAACCCTCACAAGAAGCCTAAGCCTCACACTAACCCTAACCCTAACCCTCACCCTCAACCTCAACCTCACCCTCATCCTCACCCTCACCTTCACCTTCACTCTCACAGTCACCCTTACCCTAACACTAACACTAACCCTAAAACAACCTCACCCTAACCCTCACCCTCACCTTCACTCTAACTCTCACCCACAACCTAACCCCCACCCTCACCATCACCCTAACCCTAAACCTTACCCTAAACATAACCCTAATCCTCACCCTAAGCCTAACTCTAACCCTAAACATAACCCTAACCCTAAAACCCTCACGTTAAAACCCTAACCCTATCCCTTATGCCAACCCGAAATCCCTAGCCCTAAACCTCACCCTCACCCTAATTCTAACACTAATCGTAACCCTAAAACTCACTCTAAACCTAACCCTAATCATAACCCAGACCCTAACCCTCACCATAAACTCAACCCTCACCCTCACCCTAAAAGACAACCTAACCCTAACCCTCACCCTCACCTGCACCCAAACTCTAAATCTAACCCTAACCCTAAACCTAAACCTAACCCTCACCAGAACCCTAAGCCTCACCCTAACCCTAACTGTAACCCTCAACTGCACCCTACCTTTCACCCTAAACATAACCCTACTTCTAACCCTAAACCTAACCTCATCCTCTACCTCAGCCTTACCCTCAGCCTAACCCTAACCCTAACCCTAACCTTCTAAACCTACCCTAACCATAAAGCAAATCCTACCCCTATCCCTACCCCTAAACCTAACCCTAACCCTCTCCCTAAACCTAACCCTAATCATAACCCTTATCCTAACCCTCACCCCAACCCTAACCCTAACCCTCAACCTAACCCTCACCCTCACTCTCAACCTCACCCTCACCCTAAACCTAACCTTACCCCTAACCCTTACCCCTCAGCCTCACCCTCTCCCTAACCCTAACCCTAATCCTAACCCTAACCCTAACCCTAACCCGCTAACCATAACCCTAACCATAAAGACAATCCTAACCATAACTCTAATCACAATCCCAACCATCACCCTAAACCTAACTCTCACCCTCACCCTAACTGTAACCCTAACCCTAACCATAATCCCAAACCTAAATTACACCCTAACCCTAATCCTAACCATCAAACTCAACCTCACCCTCACACTCACCCTCACCTTCACCGTCACCCTCACCATCAAAATCACCCTCACCCTAAGCCTCACCCTCACCCTCAATCTCACCCTCACCCTCACCATAAACCTAACCTACCCCTAACCCTACCCCTAACCCTCACCCTCACACCAACACCCTAAACCTCACCGTTAATATCACCTTCACCCTAAACATAACACCAACCCTATCCCTAACACCAACCCAAATCTAACCCTCACGCCGACCCTCACCCTCATCCTCACCCCACCCCAACCCAAACACTCACCCTCACTCTAACAGTCAACCTCACCCTAACTCTAACCCTCACCCTAACCCCAACCTGAACACTAACCCTAACATTAACACTCTAACCATAGCCCTAAACCTCCTAAGCCTAAGCCTAATCCTACCCATAACCATAACACTAAACCTAACCCTAAAACCCTAACCCTAAAACCCTAATCTTAACCCTAACCATTACCCTAAAACTGTAACCATTACCCTAATGCTAACCCTAACCCTAATCCTAACCATAACAATAACCTAACACTGCCCTAACGCTAACTCTACCCTAACCCTATCACTAACCCTAATCCTAACCCTAACACTAACAATACCCTAAAAATCACCCAAACCTAACCCTTTCCCTAACCCTAACGCTAAACCTAACCTTAACCCTAACACACACCTTCACCCTCACACTACAGTCAACTTCACCTCAACTCTAACTCTAACCCTAACCGTAACCAAAACACTAACCCTAACCCTAAGCCTAACTCTAAACTAACCATAACCCAAACCCTAATGCTCACTCTAACATTAAACCTAAACCTAAACCTAACTCTCAAACTCACTCTCCCCCCTCAACCTAACCCTGAAACTAACCCTAACCCTCACCCTAACCTCACTCACATCCTCAAACCCTAACGCTAAACCTAACCATAACCCTGACCTAAACCCTAAACCTAACCCTTAACTTCACCATCACCCTCACCCTCACACTCACCCTCACCCTATCCCTAAACCTGTCCCTATCCCTAACCCTAACACTATCCCTCTAACCATAGCCCTAAGCCTAAACACAAACCCTAACACTTAAGCTCAACCTCACACTCATCCTCACCTGAAACCTAATCATAACCCTAAACCTAACCCTAAACCCCTAACCTTAAAACCCTAATCCTGGAAGATGGTGCCGAGACAATAGGGACGCTGCCAGCTCTCTCACAAATAGAGAGAACCAGGGAGTCCCACGAGCCAACTACCTTAAGAAATCCACAACAACAAACATAAAAAGCAACAGAGAAGGACTCAAACCAGAAAAGTAATCCAGATAAAGGTTACATCCAACTTTCTCAAAGAATTCGGAACCCGAGGACCCCTCCCCCACCTCTCTCCGCTGCAAGCCACGAATGCCGCAGAAAGCCACAAACAGCGGCGGCGAGTGCCGGATCCACGCCAGAAAAGCGGCGGCGAGTGCCGGCTCCACAACAGAAAAGCGGTGGCGGGCACCAGCCCCAAGCAAGGAAAAGGGGCGGCAGTGGAGGGTGCCAGGCCGGGAGCCCAAGTGCTGCAGAAACCAGAACAGAACCGGGCCAGCAAACGGCGGAAGCAGCAGAACCCAGACGCAGATCTAGAACAGCAAGCAGTGGAACCCAGACAGAGAACACAGGCGGCGGCGGAGACCCAAGGGGAGTGAAAGACTCCCCACCACCGTGGAACACCCGCAGAGGGACACAGAGGCGTGAGTAATATAGCGTGTCCCCAAACACATCGGGAAAGCAGAGCGGGTGCCAAGCAATAGAACTTAACTCAGACCCCAACACCCCGCCCGAGAAAGACTGGCGGAAGCAGGGGGCAAGGAATTTAGAAACCTGTCCCTTCCCTCAACAGCCCACCCCCTCAGGCTCAACCCCCAGCCCTCTGACTGGAGAGTGACAAATGGGCAGACCCTAAGACTCAGCACCCCACCAGGGGAAGCGGAACTATCCCAGCTCCCACCTGCCCACCAGGCTCCTCTCCCAGGCCACTGGATCTGGGGAGTGGAGGGTGCTGGGTCCCTGCCTTACAACAGCGGGTAGGGGGTGCAGGAAAATAGGAGCCAGAATTTACCCCCTCTCAATTCTTGAGCGGGGCAGCCTCCAGCTGGGAATCCTGAGCAAGACAGCACCGAGAGGCCCCCCACAGTCACAGACTCTGACAAAGCAGTGGAAACACAGCAGGGATCACAAGGGCCAACCAGCCAACAAGCTTCCCTTCTGAGAATCAAAAAGGCAAGGCTCCGCTCTTGGAGCCCAAGTCCTCAGCTGGGCCCCACCCCTGGGAACAGAGGGGTCTCCTGGTGGCCCTGCTGAGAGCCCCTGAAAATCTCAATCCCCAAACCTTTGGCTTGGGGCCGCCCCTGGAAGCAGCACAGGAAAACGTCCACCAACCGCGCTCACATGGAAGCTCGCAGATCCATCCCATGGTCCAATGTGAGGCCACTGGTTGGGCTAAGAGCTAGTTGTGCAGCAACACATAAGTTTTATTCTAATACTTTCCAAACTTTGTACTCAAATACACTACCTACTTACCAACTTAGGTCAGTTATCCTTACACTATACCTTTTCTTCATTACTACAATATTCTTACGCTCCTATGTTAATCCTCTTGTACCTCCCCTGACCTCTCTCATTCTATTTTTATATCTCTGGACCTCTGTTCATCTTTCAACCCTTATACTGCACGGATCTACACTTGATGGCTGTTGAGCAATACTGTATATCTAGGTGTTTAATTATTCTCTAGGCTCAGAGGGACTTAAAGACAATAGAGATTGGACTGAGAGGCTTATAGTTTTGGGTATAAATCGCTTATCAGTGGATGTCTTAGACTGGTCTGTAACTGCACAAAAAGAAAGAGTGATAACACCAATCAAAACTTGTGAACATCTAGTGTCTGCCAGATACAGAGGTCTAGGTTGGTTATATCTGAAAAACTGTAATCATGTTTAGTATTAATCTTGCTCCCATTTTCAAATGGGCAGAACAAGAAAGTCAAGAAAAATGGCAAATCAAGAAACAACATCCCCCACCCAATGTAAACAGACAATGGAACACTCACTAGCAATCCTAGAGGAGAGTCTTCCAAATGCTATACAAATGCAATTGATAAACATCATGAATGAAAAATGTGAAAATATAAAGAAAGAAAAAAGGGAGGAAACCATAGCTAAACAAGAGGAAACCATAAACAAGGTGATAAGTGAAAAAGAAGAAGCCATAAAGGAGGCAATAATGGTTTTTCAAACAAAGATGGATGAATTCATAGAATCCAAAAATAAAAAGGTGACCGAACTCCAGCAAATGTCCAAAGAAAATAAACCTACTGAGATAACCACTCAAATGGAAATCAAGGAGCTAAAGAAATCCATACATGATCTAAAAGACGAGATGCAAGGCATCAAAAATGAGCAATTAGAAGCAAGGGAGATGAAGAATAAAATAGATAACTATGATAGCAGGTTAGACAATGCAGAGGAGAGAATTTCTGGGGCTGAAGATAATTTAGTTATTATAGAGAAAGAACAGAAAATGAGTCAATACAAATCTAGGAAAAATGAGAGAGTGCTTCAGGAGGTCCAAGATACAATTAGGAAGCCTAATTTAAGGCTAATTGGTATTGAGGAGGGCGTGGAGAAAGAGGTCAAAGGTATTGGAAATATACTTCAGGGAATCATCTCAGAGAATTTCCCAAATATCCAGAAGGGCAGGCCCATCCAGATACAACAAGATTTTAGAACCCCAAACAGACCTGACCAGAGAAGAACATCCCACCGCCACATCGTAATCCAAACTGGATCAATAGAAACCAAAGAAAAGATTCTAAAGGCAGCCAGGGAAAAGGGATCAGTAACCTATAAAGGAAAACCAATCAGAATAATCCCAGATTTCTCAGCAGAGACCATGCAAGCAAGAAGTGACTGGAAGCATATATGTCATGCCCTTAAGTCAAATAACTACCAACCAAGAATACTGTACACAGATAAGCTCTCATTCATAACTGAGGGAACAATAAAAACATTCCATTCCAGGGAAAAGCTGCAACAATACATCGCAACAAAACCAACACTACAGAGAATTCTCAAAGATGTTCTATACATAGAAAACCAAAATAAATGCAACATAGGAAAAGAAATGGCACGTAAACAGCACACCATCTAAGGACCACAAGAACTGTCAAGACACAGACCCTAATAAAAGCTTTTAAAAATGGTAGGAACTAATAAATATCTCTCAATCCTAACTCTCAATATCAATGGACTTAACTGTCCAATTAAATGGCATAGTTGGATCAAAAAGCAAGAGCCATCGTTCTCCTGTTTTCAAGAGACACATCTTACCCCAAAAAATAATCATCTTTTCAAAGTGATAGGTTGGAATAACCTCTATCAAGCTAACGGCTCCCTTAAATAGGCTGGAGTTGCCATCCTCATATCAGATGAAATAGACCTCAAACTAAAATTAGTAAGAAAAGACAAAGAAGGTTACTACATACTACTAAAGGGATCTTTCCTCCAGGAAGACATAACGATCCTAAATATTTACACACCCAATCCCGGAGCTCCAAACTTAATCAAGCAAACTTTACTTACACTGAAACCATACATAGATCGAAATACAGTGATTGTCGGTGACTTCAACACACCACTCTCACCTATGGACAGATCAACAAGGCAAAAACTCAACAGAGAATCCTTAGAAATGAACAACTATATAGAGCGACTATATTTAACAGACATCTGCAGAGTATTCCACCCAGCAACAACACAATATACGTTTTTCTCCGCAGCACATGGAACATTTTCCAAAATAGATCACATCTTAGGCCATAAAACAAACCTGGAGAGATTCAGAAACACTAAAATTATTCCATGCACACTCTCAGACCACAAAGGCATCAAATTGGAACTGAACACACATCTCCACCAACGAAAACCCTGTAACTCATGGAGACTGAACAACATATTGTTGAATCACCAATGGGTCATGGAAGAGATCAGAACAAAAATCCAACAGTTTATGAAATTTAACAGTAAGGAGCACACAAAATACCAACTCCTTTGGGAGACAGCAAAGGCAGTAATCAGAGGAAAATTTATAGCGCTGAGTGCTTATGACAACAAGTTGGAAAAATCGCAAACCAACAAGTTAATGTCTCACCTTAAGCTCCTGGAAAAAGAGCAACAAACCCACCCTAATCCCAGTAGAAGAAAGCAAATTATTAAAATCAAAGCAGAATTAAATGATTTGGAATCCAAAAAAAACTATAGAAAGAATCAACAAAACAAGGAGTTGGTTCTTTGAAAGAATTAACAAAATTGACAAGCCCTTAGCAAATCTTACCAAAAAAAGAAGAGAGCATATCGAAATAAACAAAATCACAGATGAAAATGGTAATATCACGACAGAATTTTCCAAGATCCAGAGTATCATGAAGGAATACTTCTCAAAACTTTATGCCAACAAATTTGAGAATCTAGATGAAATGGATGAATTCCTAGCCAATATTAACATACCACACTGAACCAAGAAGAACTAAGCCAACTCAACAGGCCTATTTCAAGCTCTGAAATAGAAATGGCAATTAGAGAACTTCCACCTAAGAAAAGCCCAGAGCCAAATGGATTCACAGCTGAATTCTATAAGGTCTTCAAAGCAGAGCTCACACCAATACTCCTCAAGCTCTTCAACAAAATTGAAAATGAAGGTTCCTTACCAAACGCATTCTATGAAGCCAGTGTAATGCTCATCCCCAAACCAGACAGAGATTCATCAAAGAATGAGAACTATAGATCTATTTCTTTGATGAACATCGATGCAAAACTTCTCAACAAAATCCTGGCCAACCGTCTACAACAACTCATCAAAATAATTATACACTATGATCAAACCGGATTCATCACAGGGAGGCCAAGCTAATTCAACATACTCAAATCAATTAATATAATTCAACACATCAACAGGAGCAAGGACAAAAATCACATGATTGTCTCAATAGACGCGGAAAAGGCATTTGACAAGATCCAACACCCCTTTATGTTAAAAGCTCTGGAGAAACTAGGAGTCCATGCAACATTCCTCAATGCAATAAAGTGTGTGTATGAGAAACCCACTGCAAGTATTACACTTAATGGTGAAAATCTAAAGCCATTCCCTCTAAAATCAGGAACGAGCCAAGGATACCCACTCTCTCCACTACTCTTTAACATAGTACTAGAATTCCTAGCGAGTGCAATAAGGCAAGAAGCAAGCCTAAAGGGGATCCAAGTATGGAAAGAGGAAATAAAACTATCCCTCTTTGCAGATGACATGATTCTGTATTTAAAGAATCCTATAGACTTTACTCCCAAGCTCCTTGAGCTGATTCAAAACTTTGGAAGAGTAGCAGGATATAAAATCAACCCTCAAAAATCAACTGCCTTCCTTTAGGCCCACAGTGAGAGGAACGAGGCAATAATCAGGAAAGAAACTCCTTTCACAATAGCCTCAAAGAAAATAAAGTACCTAGGAATTAGCTTAACTAAGAATGTAATGGATCTTTTTGATGAAAACTTTAAAACCCTAAAAAAGGAAATTAAAGCAGAACTAAGGAAATGGAAAAACCTCACATGCTCCTGGATTGGAAGAATCAACATTGTGAAAATGACAATCTTGCCAAGCGCTATCTAAAAATTCAACGCAAAACCCATCAATATCCCAATGTCATTCTTTAAAGAACTAGAAGAGGCAATCCAAAATTTCATATGGTATAATAAAAGACCCCATATAGCAAAAACACTTCTTAGCAGAAAGAACAGCACAGGAGGAATTTCAGTTCCAAACTTTAGACTCTATTACAGAGCTATAATTATCAAAACAGCTTGGTACTGCCACAGGAACAGGCCTGAAGACCAATGGAATAGAACTGAGGACCCAGATATTAAACCACAGACCTATGGCCACCAAATCTTTGACAAGGGAGCCAAGAAAATAAAATGGAAAAAAGACAGCCTCTTCAACATGTTGTGCTGGCAGAACTGGTTAAGCATCTGCAAAAAACTAAAGTTGTCACCTTGCACTAGAATTAACTCCAAATGGATCAAAGACCTGGAGGTAAAAGCTGACACACTGAAAACTTTACAGGAAGGAATAGGAGATACACTAGTCCTCCTTGGCACAGGTCGAAACTTTCTTAATAAGGACCAAGAATCACAACAAATCAGAGAAAGGCTGGATAAGTGGGACTGCATTAAACTGCAGAGCTTTTGTATGGCAAAGGACATAGCTAGTAAATTAATTAGGAAGCCTACAGAGTGGGAGAAAATCTTCACCAACCAAACAACGGACAAAGGCCTCATATCTAAAATATATCAAGAACTCAAAAATTGAATCACTCAAAAACTAACCTCCAAAGTAACAACCATCCCATTAAAAATGGGCCAAAGACTTAAAGAGAGTCTTCTCTGAAGAAGAAACAAAAATGGCCTATAGACACATGAAGAAATGCTCAAGATCTCTGGTCATAAAGAAATGCAAATCAAAACAACTCTAAGATTCCACCTCACTCCAGTTAGAATGGCCAGGATCAGGAAAACGAATAATAACAGATGCTGGAGGGGATGTGGCCAGGAGGGATCACTACCACACTGTTGGTGGGAGTGCAAACTCATTCAACCACTATGGAAAGCAGTGTGGCAGGGCCTCAAAAGGCTAAACATAGAACTTCCCTATGACCCAGCAATTCCACTACTTGGCATTTACCCAATCATCCAGAAACAAGGACATACTAAATCCACTAGCACAGCAATGTTCATTGCAGCACTATTCACCATAGCAAAGATATGGAACCAACCTAGATGTCCCTCAGTTGATGAGTGGATCAACAAGTTGTGGTATTTGTACACAATGGAATTCTATGCTGCTGTCAAAAAGAATGACATCACCCCATTTGTTAGGAAATGGAAAGACTTAGAAAAGTCCTATTAAATGAAGTAAGCCAGACTCAAAGAACTTAGGCTCAATGGTTTCCCTCATTCGTCATAATCAGTAGAAAACTTGGACTCTACTAGCAGAGATCTGTAATAGAGCAAAATCTTGATACATAAGGCCATATAATGTGAAGCTAATTGAAAGGACCTCCAGGATATTGAAACAAAAGCCATATAAGGAATGATTGTTGTCCTTAATGTACTATGTTGTCTCTCATCTCCTTTGCTGTCCCTTGGTTATCTCATATTGGTATAGTATCTCACTTTGTTATGTGATATATTGAATTTATTTGTATTTGGATATTTGAAATTTGATAGGGAAGGGGGGAAAACCAAAACGGGTGTGGGGATATGTGGGGGGGAGGGTAATGGGTACCAAGTCATGTGAAAGGGTATCAATGTATGTGAATTAATGCACCTTCTATCTGGCAAATATCATGTAACCCTTTACTAATTACAATAAAAAAACAAAGTATTCGAAGAAGTAAAAGCAGATACACTGAAGTTGCATACGGAAGAATAAATGAGCCTGTTTAGACAGAATAATTCTTAGCAGATGGAACAATAGTGGAAGAAGTTCAACCACCAAATTCTGTGTCTGTTTTACTGGATCAAAGACCTCGAAGAAATAAAAACAGATACAGTGAAGTAGCATAAGGAGGAATAAAAGAAAACCTTTGGACAGAACAATTCTTAGTAGATAGAACAGTGCAGGAAAAATTCAAGGCAAAAATTCAGTCTCCATTATCAAATACTGGAAGAAGTAAAAACAGATAGACTGTAGTGGAATATGAAAGAAAAATAAAAACCCATTCAGGTAAAGAAATTCTTAGCATTAGAACAATGCAGGAGGAAGCTCAATGAAAAAATTCAGTTTCCATTATCCTGAGTTAAACCGCTTGGTAGTGGCACGAATCTAGGCCTGAAAACCAATCTCCTGAGAAAAAGAGATGTTTAGACAAAACAATCTTAGCAGATAGAACAATGCAGGAAGAAGTTCAACGCAAAAATTCAGTCTGCATTATGAAGGCTCAAACAACTCCAAGAAATAAACACAGATTAACTGAAGTTGCATATAGAAGACTAAAAGACCCCAGTTTAGACAAAGCAATTCTTAGCAGATAGAACAATGCATGAGGTTGTTCAACGAAAAAATTGAGTCTCTATTATACTGAATCAAAGACCTCAAAGAACTAAAAGCAAATACACTGATGTTGCATATGGAAGAATAAAAGACCCCGTTTAGACAGAGCATTCTTAGCAGATGGAATAAAGCAGAAGGATGTTCAACCTCAAAATTCAGTATCCATTGTACGGGAACAAAGACCTCGAAGAAGTAAAAGCAGTTAAGCTGAAGTTGCATATGGAAGTATAAAACACCCCGTTTAGACAGATCAAATCGTACAAGATAGAACAATGCAGGAGAAACTTCAAGGCAAAAATTCAATCTCCATTATCAAGGATTCAAGAACTCGACTAAGTAAAAACAGATAGACTGAAGTTGCATATGGAAGAAAAAAAAACCCTTTAGGCAAAGCAATTCTTAGCAGATAGCACAATGCAGGAGAATGTTCAAAGAAAAAATTCAGTTTCCATTATCCTGAGTTAAACCGATTGGTATCGGCACGAGGCTCCGCCCAAAGACCTATGGCTGGAGAAAGACCCATGATTAGACAAGCAATGTTAGCAGATAAAACAATGCAGTAGAAATTTCAGCACAAAAATCCAGTCCCCATTATCCTGGATAGAAGACCTCAAAGAAGTAAAAATAGATACACTGAAATTCAGTATTGAAGAATAAAACACCTCGTTTATACAGAACAATTCTTAGCTGATAGATAGCACAGTGCAGGAGGTAGTTCAACACAAAAGTCCAGTCTCCAATGTACTGGATCACAGACCTAGAAAAAGTAAAAGTAGATACACTGAAGTTGCATATGGAAGAATAAAACAGCCCATTTATACAAAACAATTCTTAGCAGATAGATCAATGCAGGAAGAAAGTCAACCCAAAAATTCGGTCTCCATTATACTGGATCAAAGATTTCGAAGAAGTAAAAGCAAATACCCTGAAGTTGCACATGGAAACATAAAATACCCCGTTTAGACAGAGCAGTTCTTAGCAGATAGAAAAACACAGGAGAAATTTCAGCGCAAAAATTCAGTCTCCATTATCCAGGATCAAAGAACTCGAAGAAGTAAAAACAGATAGACTGAAGTTGCATATGGAAGATTTCAAGACCCCTTTTAGACAGAAAAATTCTTGGCAGATAGAACAATGCAGGAGGAAGTACAAGGAAATAATTCAGTTTCCATTCTCCTGAGTTAAACTGCTTGGTATTGGAACGAGAGCCGGTCCGAAACCAATGGCCTGAGAAAGATGGACGTTCAGACAAATCAATTTTTGCAGATACAACAATGCAGGAGGATGTTCAATGCAAAAATTCAGTGTCCATTTTACTCCATTAAAGACCTCGATGAAGTAAAAGCAGCTACACTAAAGTTGCTTATGGAAGACTGAAAGATCCCGGTTAGACAGAGCAAATCGTAGGACATAGAACAATGCAGAAGGATGTTCAACCCCAAAATTCAGTCTCCATTATACTGGATCAGAGACATAGAAGTAAAAGAATAGAAACTGAAGTTGCATATGGAAGAATAAAGACCCCGTTTAGACAGAGCATTCTTAGAAGATAGAACATTGAAGGAGGAAATTCAATGCAAAAATTCAGCCTCCATTATGAAGGATCAAAGAACACAAAGAAATAAAAACAGTAGGCTGAAGTTTCATAGGAAAGGCTAAAAGACCCCATTTAGACACAGCATATCGTAGGAGATAGAACAGTGCAGGAGGAAGTCCAACGAAAAAATTCAGTTTCCATTATCCTAAAACACCCTGTTTAGCCAGAGCAATTGTTAGTAGATGGAACAATGCCAGAGGAAGTTCAACGAAAAAATTCAGTTTCCATCATCCTGAGTTAAATCGCTTGATATTGGCATGAGACTTGGTCCAAAGACCAATGGCCTGAGAAAACTGGTTTAGAAAAAACAATCTAGGCATATAGAACAATGCAGGAGGAAGTTCAACAAAAAATTCAGTCTCCATTATCCTGGATCAAAGATTTCGAAGAAGTAAAAGCAGATACACTGAGGTTTCATATGGAAGAATAAAAGACCCAGTGTAGACAGAACAATTCTTAGTAGATACAAAAATGCAGGAGGCAGTTCAAAGCAAAAATCCCTCTCCATTACCCTGAATCAAAGACCTCGAAGAAGTAAAAGCATATACACTGAAGTTGCATATGGAAGAGTAAAAAACCCGGTTTGACAAAACAATTCTTAGCAGATATAACAATGCAGGTGAAAGGTCAAGAAAATATTCAGTCTAAATTTTACTGGATCAAAGACCTTGACGAAGTAAAAGCAGATACCCTGCAGTTGCGTATGGAAGAATAAACACCCCGATTAGAACAATATTCAGCAGATAGAACAATGCAGGAGGAAGTTCAAGAAAAAAATTCAGTCTCTATTTTACAGGATCAAAGACCTCGAAGTAGTAAAAGCAGACACACTGAAGTTGCATGCAGAAGAAAAAAAGACACCTTTTTGACAGAACAATTCTTAACAGATAGAACAATGCAGGAGAAAGATTAACCCAAGAATTCAGTCTCCTTTATACTGGATCAAAGACCTCAAAGAAGTCAAAGCAGATATTATAAATTTGCATATGGAAGAATAAAATAGCACATTTAAACAGAACAATTCTAAGCAGATAGAACAATACAGGAGGAAGTTCAATGCAAAAGTACTGTCTCCATTATACTTGATCAAAAACTTCAAAGAAGTAAAAGCAGATACACTGAGGTTGCATATGGAAGAATGAAAGACCCCGTTAAGACAGAGCAATTCTTAGCAGATAGAACAATGCAGGAGGAAGTTCAATGCAAAAATCCAGTCTCCATTGTACTGGATCAAAGACTTCGAAGAAGTAAAAGCAGATACACTGAGGTTACATATGGAAGAATTAAAGACCCTGTTTAGACCAAACAATCTAGCCAGACAGAACAATGCAGGAGGAAGTTCAACGAAAAAATTCATTCTCCATTATCCTGGATCAAAGACCACGAGAAAGTAAAAGCAGATACACTGAAGTAGCATATGGAAGAATGAAAGACCCCATTTAGACAGAACAATTCTTAGCAGATAGGACAATGCAGGAAGAAGTTCAACGCAAAAATTCAGTTTCCAGTATACCAGATCAAAGACCACAAAGAAGTAAAGCAGATACATTGAAGATGCATATGGAAGAATAAAAGACCTTGTTTAGACATAGCAATTCTTCACAGATAGAACAATGCCAGAGGATGTATGATGAAAAAATACAGTTTCCATCATTCTGAGTTAAACTTCCTGGTATTGGCATGAGTCTTGGCCCAAAGACCAATGGCCTGAGGAAGACGGACATTTAGACAAAACAATCTAGGCAGATAGAACAATGCAGGAGGAAGTTCAACCCAAAAATCCAGTCTCCATTATACTGGATCAAAGATTTTGAAGAAGTAAACCAGATACACTGAGGTTGCATATGGAAGACCTATGGCCTAAGAAAAACTGACATTTACACAAAATAATTCTTAGCAGATAGAAAAATGCAGGAGGAAGATCAAACCAAAAAGTCATTCTCCATTATACTGGATCAAACAAAAAGCAGATACACTCTATTTTCATATGGAAGAATAAAAGACCCCATTTAAACAGAACAATTCTTAGGAGATAGCACAATACAGGAGGAAGTTCAACACAAAAACTTTAGTCTCAATATAATGGATCAAAGACCTTGATAAAGTAAAATCAGATACAACTATAGTAGCATATGGAAGAAAAAAAGACCCTGATTAGCCAGAAAAATTCTTACCAGATATTCTAAATTTGCATAGGGAAGAATGAAATGCCCCATTTAGACAGAACAATTCTTGGAAGCTAGAACATTACAGGAGGAACTTATACGCAAAGATCCAATCTCCATTACACTGGAACAAAGACCTCAAAGAAGTAAAAGCAGATACTCTGAAGTTGCATATGAAAGAATAAAATACCCCATTTAGACAGAGCAATTCTTAGCAGATAGAACAATGCAGGAGGAAGTTTAATGAAAAAAATCAAATTTCCATTAAACAGGATCAAAAGACCCGAAGAAGTAAAAATAGACTGAATTTGCATATGGAAGACTAAAAGACCCTTCTTTGACAGAGCAATTCTTTGAAGATAGAACAAAGCCGGAAGAAGTTCAACGAAAAAATTCAGTTTCCGTCATACTGAGTCAAACCTCTATGTATTAGCATGAGACTCAGCCCAAAGACCAATGGCCTGAGAAACCCACGTTTAGTTAATACAACCCAGGCAGATAAAAAAAATGCAGGATAAGTTCAACGCAAAAATCCAGTCTCCATTATCCTGGACGAGAGACCTCAAAGAAGTAAAAGCAAATTCACTGAAGCTGCATATGGAAGAATAAATACCCTGTTTAGGCAGAACACTTTTAGCAGATAGAACAATGCAGAGGGAAGTTCAACAAAAAAATTCAGTCTCCATTATCCTAGATCAATGACCTCGAGGAAGTGAAAGCACATACACTGAATCTGCATATGGAAAAATAAAAGACCCCCTTGGGACAGAACAATTCCTAGCAGATAGAACAATGCAGGAGGAAGTTCAACAAAAATTCAGTTTTCATTATCCACTGTGAAACCGCTTGGTATTGGGAAGAAACTCGGACCGAAGACCAATGGCCTGAGAAAGACAAACATTTAGACAAAACAATTCTTAGCAGATAGAAAAATGCAGAATGAAGATCAACCCAAAAATGCATTCACCATTATACTGGATCAAAGTCCTCGAAGAAGTAAAAACACATCCACTGAATTTGCATAGGGGAGAATAAAAGACCCTGTTTAGACAGAACAATACTTAGCAGTTAGAACAACACAGGAGGAAGTTCAAACCAAAAATTCATTCTCCATTATACTGGATCAAAGACCTTGAAGACGTAAAAGCAGATACACTGAATTTGCATATGGAAGAATAAAATTCCCTGTTTAGACAGTTCAATTCATAGCAACAGAACAATAAAGGAGGAAGTTCAATGCAAAAAATTCAGTCAACATTATACTGGAATAAAGAACTTGAACAAGTAAAATCAGATATATTATAGTTGCATATGGAAGAATAAAAGACCCCGTTTAGACAGAAAAATTCTTAGCAGATAGAACAATACAGGAGGAGGTTCAATGCAAAAATTCAGTCTGAATTATCCAGGAAGAAAGACCTCGAAAAAGTAAAAACTGGAAGACTGAAATTGCATATGGAAGCAGAAAAAAAAACCCGCTTAGATAGAACAGTTCTTAGCAGATAATACAGGAGGAAGTTCAAGAAAAAAATTCAGTCTCCATTATACTGGATCAAAGACCTCGAAGTAGTAAAAGCAGAAACACTGAAGTTGCATACGGAAGAATAAAAGACACCATTTACACAGAACAAGTCTTAACAGATAGAAAAATGAAGGAGGAAGTTCTACGCTTAAATGCAGTCTTTATTATACTGGATCAAAGATATTGAAGAAGTAAAACCAGATACACTTAGTTGCATATGGAAGAATAAAAGACCCATGTTAGACAACAATTCTTAGCAGATAGAGCAATGCATGAGGAAGTTCAAGGCAAAAATCGAGTCTCCTTAATATTGGATCAAAGACCTCGAAGTAGTTTAAGCAGATACATTGAAGTTGCATATGGAAGAATAAAAGACGCCATTTGGACAGAATAATTCTTAGCAGATAGAATAATGCAGGAGGAAGTTCAAAGAAAAAATTCATTTTCCATTAGCCTCAGTGAAACCGCTTAGTATTGGGACGAGACCAGGCCTGAAGGCCAATGGCCTGAGAAAGACCGACGTTCAGAAAAAACAATTTTTAGAAGAGAGTAAAATGCAAGAGGAAGATCAACCCCAAATTTCATTTGCCATTATACTGGATCAAAGACCTCGAAGAAGTGAGAGCAGATACACTGAAGTTGCATATGGAAGAATAAAGACCCTGTTTTGACAGAACAATTCTTAGCAGATAGAAACAATGCAGGAGGAAGTTCAAGACAAAATTCAGTCTCCATTATCCTGGATCAAAGACCTCGAATAAGTTAAAGCAGAAACACTGAGGTTGCATATGGAAGAATAAAAGACCCCGTTCAGACAGAACAATTCTTAGCAGATAGAACAATAACAGGAGGAAGTTCAACGCTTAAATCCAGTCTCCATTATATGGGATCAAAGACATTGAAGAAGTAAAAGCGGATACACTGTGGTTACATATGGAAGAATTAAAGACCCATGTTAGAAAACAAGTCGCAGCAGAAAAAAACAATGTAGGAGGAAGTTGAACGAAAAAATTCAGTCTCCATTATATTTGATCAAAGTCCTCAAAGATGTAAAAGCAGATACATTGAAGTTGCATATGGAAGAATAAAAGACCCCGTTTAGACAGATCAATTCTTAGCAGATAGAACAATGCAGGAGGAAGTTTAACAAAAATTTAAATTTTCATTATCTTGACTGAAACCGCTTCGTATTGGAATGAGACTCTGTCCGAAGACCATGGCCTGCGAAAGACCGACATGTAGACAAAACTATTCTTAACACATAAAACAATGCAGGAGTTAGGTCAACCAAAAAATTCAGTCTCCATTATACTGGATCAAAGATTTCAAAGAAGAAAAATCAGATATACTGAGGTTGCACATAGAAGAATAAAAGACTCGTTTAGCCAGATCAATTATTAGCAGATAGAACAATGCAGGAGGAAGTTCAACGGAAAAATTCAGTCTCCATTATCCTGGATCAAAGACCTCGAAGAAGTAAAAGCAGATACACTGAAGTTGCATATGGAAGAATGAAAGACGCATTTTAGAGAAAAATTCTTAGCAGATAGAACAATGCATGAGGAAGTTCAACCCAAAAATTCAGTCTCCATTTTCTTGGTGAAAGACCACGAAGAAATATAAGCCGACTCACTAAATTGCATATGGAACAATAAAAGACCCCGTTAGACAGAACAAGTCTTAGCAGAGAGAACAATGCAGGAGGAAGTTCAAGCTTAAATCTAGTCTCCATTACCCTGGATCAAAGACCTCGAAGAAGTAAAAGCATGTACACTGAAGTTGCATACGGAAGAATAAAAGACCCCATTTAGACAGAACAATTCTTAGCAGATAGAACAATGCAGGAAGAAGGTCAACGAAAAAATTTAGTCTCTATTGTACTGGATCAAAGACCTTGAAAAAGTAATAGCAGATAAACAGCAGTTGCATATGGAAGCATAAAGACCCCATTTAGACTGATCAGTTCTTAGCAGATAGAACAATTCAGGAGGAAGTTCAACAGAAAAAATCCAGTCTCCATTACACTGGATCAAAGACCTCAAAGAACTAAAAGTAGAAACACTGAAGTTGCATATGGAAGAATAAAATACCCAGTTTACATGGAACAATTCTTAGCAGATAGAAAAATGCAGAAGGAATTCAATGAAAAAATTCACTCTCCATCATCCAAGGTCAAAGTAATCAAGGAAGTAAAAAAAGATACACTGAAATTTCTTATGGAAGAATAAAAGACCCTGTTTAGACAGAACAATTCTTAGCAGATAGAACAATGCAGGAGAAGTTCAATGAAAAAATTAAGTCTCCATTATACTGGATCAAAGACATAAAAGACGTTAAACAAGATAAACTTAAGATGCATATGGAAGAATATAAAACCTTGTTTGGACAGAACAATTCTTAGCAGATAGACCAATGCAGGAGGAAATTCAACCAAAAAATCCAATCTCCAATATACTAGATGAGAGACCTAGAAGAAGTAAAAGCATATACACTGAAGTTGCATATGGAAAAATAAAAACCACCATTTAGGCAAAGCAATTCTTAGCAGATCGAACAATGCTGGAGGAAGTTCAATGAAAAAAATCAGTTTCCATTATCCTGAGTTAAACAGTTTTGTATTGGCATTAGACTCGGCCTGAAAACCAGTGGCCTGAGAAAGTCCAACGTTTAGACAAAACAAACTTAGCAGATAGAAAATTGCAGGAGAAATTTAAACGCAAAAATCCAGTCTCCATTACACTGGATGTAAGACCTCGAAGATGTAAAAACATGTACAATGAAGTTGCATATGGAAGAATTAAAGACCCCGTTTGGACAGAACAATTCTTAGCACATAGAAAAATGCAAGAGGAAGTTCAATGCAAAAATCCAGTCTCCATTATACTGGATCAGAGACCTTGAAGAAGTAAAAGCAGATACAGTGACGTTGCATTTGGAAGAATAAAAGCCCCATTTAGGCAGAACAATACTTAGCATATAGAGCAATGCCGGAGAAAGTTCAATGCAAAAATTCATTCTCCATTATCCAGGATCAAAGTATTTGAAGAAGTAAAAACAGAGAGACTGAAGTTGCCTATGGAAGAATAAAAGACCTCTGTTTAGGCAAAGCAATTCTTAGCAGACAGAACAATGCAGGAGGAAGTTCAATGGATAAATTCAGTCTCCATTATCCAGGATCAAAGACCTCAAAGAAGTAAAAGCAGATACACTGAAGTTGCATATGGAAGAATGAAAGACCCGGTTTAGCCAAAACAATTTTTAGCAGATAGAACAATGAAGGTGGAAGTTCAACGAAAAAAAATCAGTTTCCATTATCCTGTGTTAAACCGCTTGGTATTGGCACAAGACTTGGCCAGAAAACCAATAGCCTGAATAATACCGACCTTTAGACACAACAACCTTAGTAGATAGAACAATGTAAGAGGAAGTTCTAAGCAAAAATCCAGCCTCAAAGACTTGAAAGAAATAAAAGCAGATAAACTGAAGTTGCACGTGGAAGAATAAAGACCCCATTTAGACAGAAAAATTCTTAGCAGATAGAACAGTGCAGGAGGAAGTTCAAGGAAAAATTCAGTCTCCATTATCCTGGATCAAAGACCTCGAAGAAGTTAAAGCAGAAACACTGAAGTTGCATATGGAAAAATTAAACACCCCATGTAGACAGAGCAATTCTTAGCAGATAGAACAATGCAGGAGGAAAAAAGGCCAAAAATTCAGTGTCCATTATACTGGATCAAAGATGTCAAAGAAATAAAAGCAGATACTCTGAAGTTGCATATGGAAGAATAAAAGACACCTTTAGACAGAGCAACTCCAAAATCCATTCTCCATTTTCCTGTTCAAAGACATAGAAGAAGTTAAACCAGATAAACAAGTTGCATATGGAAGAATAAAGACCCTGTTTAGACAGAAAAATTCTTAGCAGAAAGAAAAATGGAGGAGGAAGTTCAACGAAAAAATTCGGTCTACATTATCCTGGATCAAAGACCTCGAAGGAGCAAAATGAGATACATTGAAGTTGCATATGAAAGAATAAAAGATCCCTTTTAGACAGAACAATTTTTAGCAGATAGAACAATGCAGAAGTTCAACGCAAAAATTCAGTCTCCATTTTCGAGGATCAAAGACTTCGAACATGTAAAAGCAGTATCACTGAAATTTCATATGGAAGAATAAAAGACCCCAATTGGACAGAACTGTTCTTAGCAGATAGAACAATGCAGGAGGAAGTTCAACCCAAACATTCAGTTTCCATTATCCTCAGTGGAACCGCTTGGTATTGGGACGAGAATTGGCCCAAAGTCCAATGGCCTGAGAAAGACCGACATTCAGACAAAACAATTCTTAGAAGATAGAAAAATGCAGGAGGAAGATCAACCTAAAAATTCATTCTCCATTATACTGGATCAAAGACCTCGAAGAAGTAAAAGCAGATACACTGAATTTTTATATGGAAGATTAAAAGACCCCATTTAGACAGAACAATTCCTAGCAGACAGAACAATTCAGGAGGAAGTTCAGCACAATAAATTCAGTCTCCATTATACTGGATCAAAGACCTTGAAGAAGTAAAGTCGGATAAATACACTATAGTTGCATATGGAAGAATAAAAGACCTCGTTTACTCGGAACAATTCTTAGGAGACAGAACAATGCAGGAGGAAGTTCAATGCAAAAATACAGTCTGAATGATCCAGGAAGAAAGACCTCGAAGAAGTAAAAACCGATAGACTGAAACTGCATATGGAAGAAGAAAAATCCCGTTTAGACAGAACACTTCTTAGCAGATTAATAATACAGGAGGAAGTTCAAGAAAAGAATTCAGTCTCAATATTCATCCAAGAAATAGATCTATAGGTCTCTTTCTTTGATAAATCTCTGTCTGGTTTGGGGATGAGGGTTATAAACACTTCGTAGAATGAGTTTGGTAAAGAGCCTTCATTTTCAATTTCGTTGAAGAGCTTGAAGAGTATTGGTGTGAGCTCTGCTTTGAAGACCTTATAGAATTCAGCTGTGAATCCATCTGGCCCTGGGCTTTCCTTAGTTGGAAGGACTCTTATTGCCATTTCTATTTCAGTGCTCGAAATAGGCCTGTGTAGTTGGGTTAGTTCTTCTTGGTTTGGTGTGGGTATGTTAATACTGGCTAAAAATTCATCCATTTCTTCTAGATTCTCAAATTTGTTGGAATAAAGGTTTGAGAAGTATTCCCTCATGCTACTCTGGATCTTGGTAATTTCAGTCATGATATTACCATTTTTGTCTGTGATTTTGTCTATTTTGTTATGCTCCTTTCTTTTTTGGTAAGATTTACTAAGGGTTTGTTAATGTTGTTAATTCTTTCAAAGAACCAACTCCTTGTTTTGTTGATTCTTTCTATAGTTTTTTTATTCCAATTAATTTACTTCTGCTTTGATTTTAGTAATTAGCTTCCTTCTAGTGGGATTATGGTTAGTTTATTGCTCTTTTTCCAGGAGCTTAATGTGATACATTAAATTGTTGGTTTGCGATTTTTCCAATTTTTTATTGTAGGAGCTTAGAGCTATAAATATTCTTCTGAGTACTGCCTTTGCTGTGTCCCAAAGGAGCTGGTATTTTGTGTGCTCCTTACTGTTAAATTTCATAAACTGTTGGATTTCTGTTCTGATCTCTTTGATGACCCATTGGTGATTCAACAATGTGTTGTTCAATCTCCATGGGTTACAGGGTTTTCGTTGGTGGAGATGTGTGTTCAGTTCCAATTTGATGCCCTTTTGGTCTGAGAGAGTGCAGGTAATGATTTCAGTGTTTTTGAATCTGCCCAGGTTTGTTTTATGGCCTAAGATGTGATCTGTTTTGGAAAATGTTCCATGTGCTGCTGAAAATGAGTATATTGTGTTGTTGCTGGGTGGAATAATTTGCAGATGTCAGTTAGATATAGCTGGTCTATAAAGTTGTTCAATTCTAAGGATTCTCTGTTGAGTTTTTGCCTTGATGATCTGTTCAAAGGTGATAGTGGTGTGTTAAAGTCACCAAAAATCACTGTGTTTTGATCTATGTATGGTTTCAGAGAAAGTAAAGTTTGCTTGATGAAGTGTGGAGCTCCGGAATTAGGTGTGTAGATATTTAGGATGGTTATGTCCTCCTGGAGGAGAGATCCCTTTATTAGGATATAGTAATATTCTTTGTCTTTTCTTACTAATTTTAGTTTGAAGTCTATTTTATCTGAGATGAGGATGGCAACTCCAGCTTGTTTATGGGGGGCGTTAGCTTGAGAAATTTTGTTCCACCCTCTTACTTTCAAAAGATGATTGTGTCTCTTGAAGACAGCAGAACGATGGATCTTGCTTTTTGATCCAACTAGATAATCTATATCATTTAATTAGAGAGTTAAGTCCATTGATATTGAGAGTCAGGATTGAGAAATATTTATTTGTACTTTCCATTTTTACAAGCTTTCATTAGGGGCTGTGTCTTGATAGTTCTTGTGGTACTTAGATATTATGACTTTTAGGTGCCATGTCTTCCTCTGTATTACATTTGTGTTGGTTTTCTATGTGTAGAACATCTTGAGAATTTTCTGTAGTGTTGCTTTTGTTGCTGCATAATATTGCAGCTTTTCCCTGGAATTGAATGTTTTTATTGTTCTCAGAGTTATGAATGAGAGCTTAGCTGGGTACAGTATTCTTGGTTGGTAGTTATCTGACTTCAGGGCACGACATATATCCTTCCAATATCTTCATGCTTGCAGGGTCTCTGCTGAGAAATCTGGGGTTATTCTGATTGGTTTGCCTTCATGGGTGATTGTTCTCTTCTCCCTGGCTGCTTTTAAGATCCTATCTTTGGTTTCTATTGATCCAGTTGGGATTATGATGTGGTGATGGGATGTCCTTTTCTGGTCAGGTCTGTCTGGGATTCTAAAAGCTTCTTGTATCTGGATTGGCCTGCCCTTCTGGATATTTGGGAAGTTCTCTGAGATGATTCCCTGAAGTATATTTCCAATACCATTGACCTATTTCTCTAGACCCTCCTCAATACCAATTAGCCTTAAATTAGGCTTCCTAATTGTATCTTGGACCTCCTGAAGTGCTCTCTCATATTTCCTAGATTTGGATTGACTCATTTTCTGTTCTTTCTCTATAATAACTAAATTATCTTCAACCCCGGAAATTCTCTCTTCTGCATTGTCTAAACTGCTATCATAGTTATCTATTTTATTCTTCATCTCCCTTGCTTCTAATTGCTCATTTTTGATGCCTTGCATCTCTTCTTTTAGGTCATGTATGGATTTCTTTAACTCCTTGTTTTCCATTTCAGTGGTTAGCTCAGTAACTTTCTTCCCATTGGACATTTGCTGGTGTTTGTTCATGTTTTTGTTAGTGGATTCTATGAATTCATCCATTTTTCTTTGAAAAAATTCTTTATTATGGCCTCCTTTATGGCTTCTCCTTTTTCACATATCACCTGGTTTATGGTTTCCTGTCATTTAGCTATGGCTTCCTCCCTTATCTCTTTCGTTATTTTTTCACACTTTTCATTAATTATGTTTATCAATTGCATTTGTATAGCATTTGGAAGACTCTCCTCTAGGTTTGCCAGTGACTGTTCCACTGTCTATTTATATTGGGTGGGGGATGTTATTCCTTGATTTGCCTTTTTCTTGAGTTTCTTGTTCTGCCCATTTCAAAATGGGAGAAAGATTAATACTAAGCAAGATTACAATTTTTGAGATATAACCAACCTAGACCTCTTTAGTTGGCAGACACTAGATGTTCACAATTTTTGATTGGTATTATCACTCTCTCTTTATTTTTGTGCACTTACTTACCAGTCTACTACAACCAATGACAACCGATTTATGACCAAAACAAAAAGTCTTTCAATCCAATCTCTATTATATTTAAGTCCCTCTGGATCTAGTGTATAATTGAACACCTAGATATACAGTATTGCTCAACAACCATCAAATGTAGATCCATGCATTATAAGAATTAAAGTATGAACAATGGATCAGAGATAGAAAACTAGTATGAGAGGCAACAGGGTAGGTTCGAAAAGAATAATGCTGGAGTGTAAGATTATTATACTAATGAAGAAAATGTATAGCGTAAGGATAACTGACTTAAGTTTATAAGCGGGTAGTGTATTTGAGTACAAAGTTTGGAAAGGATTAGATAAAACTTATGAAATTAAGAAGGGTAATAAGAAGAATATATCAAGAAAAGAGGGAGGTAGATATAGGAGATTTCAATGATGACAAATTTTAAAAAGAAAGAAAAAAGAAGCAAAGTAAGACAAAAACAACAACAAACAAAAAATACAGAATGAAAAACAAAAAACAAAACCAAAAATCAACAACAACAAAAACAAAACCAAAAAACAAGAAAAGAAAAAGAAAAAGGTTGGGGGAGATTCCTCACTATGGTCAGCTCTTATCTAAGAAATACTAGGGTTGAGAACAGGAGATTAGAAAGCAGGTTTCTGTATCAATATAGATAACGTTTTTTATTCAGACTGTACCCAGAGTTGTCACTATGTTGCCAACCACAGTGACAGAGGGAGGTGGAAAAGGAAAGAAAAAAAGAAAAGTAAAGAATCATAACATTAAAAAATGGGTAAGTAAAATGGTAAAGAGAAAATAAGAACACCTAAAAATGCAAATGAAAAAGGGGTAGAAGAAAAAAAGATGAAAAATACAAAACAAAAAGAACAAAAAGAAAACCCAAACAAACAAAAAAAGGGTATTTTCAGGGTTTTTTGGGGGGTTGGTATGGCAGAATAGGAAACTTGGGTCTCCAGTAAATTCGTGATATGAACACTTCAGAAGTCTTTCTCTCTTGTGATTTGGCTTTGAGTTTTTTCAGTTCTGATTGCTTGCTTGGAAAGACGAAGGTGAAAGATTCGCGGGCTTGTTTTGTTTACCAGGCTTGTAGCCTGGCGCAGGGGACAGAATTGAGCAGAGTAAACGGGGTCTTTTATTTTTCCATATCCAACTTCACTATATCTACTTTTATTTCCTCGAGGTCTTCGCTCCAGGAAAATGGAGACTGAATTTTTGGGTTGAACTTCCTCATGCATTGTTCTATATGCTAAGAATTTTCTGTCTAAACGGGGTCTTTTACTTTTCCATATGCAATGTCAGTGTATCTGCTTGTACTTCTTCCAGATCTTTGATCCAGGATAATGGAGAATGAATTTTTCGTCGAACTTCCTCCTGCATTGATCTATCTGCTAAGATTTGTTCTGTCTAAACGGGGTCTTTTCTTCTTCTATATGCAAATTCAGTGTATCTCTTTTTACTTCTTCGATGTCTTTGTTCCAGTATAATGGAGACAGAATTTTTTCGTTGAAATTCCTCCTGCATTGTTCTATCTGCTAAGAATTTTCTCTCTAAATGGGACTTTTATTCTTCCATATGCAATATCAGTGTATCTGCTTTTACTTCTTCGAGTTCTTTGATCCAGAATAATGGTACTGAATGTTTTCGTTGAACTTCCTGCTGCATTTTTCTATCTGCTAAGATTTGTTCTGTCTAAACGGGGTCTTTTATTCTTCCATATGCAACTTCAATGTATCTACTTTTACTCCTTCGAGGTCTTTGATCCAGGATAATGGAGATTGAATTTTTTCATTGCACTTTCCCTGCATTGTTTTATCTGCTTAGAATTGTTCTGTCTAAACGGGGTTTTTGTTCTTCCATATGTAACCTCAGTGTATCTGTTTTAACTTCTACGAAGTCTTTGATCCAGTATAATATAGACTACATTTTTGTGTTTAACTTCCTCCTGTATTGTTCTATCTACTAAGAATTGTTCTGTTTAAATGGAGTCTTTTATTCTTCCATATGCAAAATCAATGTATCTGCTTTTAGTACTTCCACGTCTTTGATCCAGTATAACGGAGACTGGATATTTGTGTTGAACTTCCTCCTGCATTTTTCTATGTGCTAATAATTCTTTTGTCTAAAAGTCAGTCTTTCTCATGCCATTTGTCTTTGGGCAGAGACTCACAGTTTCACTCAGGATAATGAAAACTGAATTCTTTCGTTGAACTTACCCTGCATTGTTTTATCTGCTAAGAATTGGTCTGTCTAAATAGGGTCTTTTATGTTTCCATATGCAACCTCAGTGTATCTGTTTTAATTTCTACGAAATCTTTGATCCAGTATAATGGAGACTGCATTTTTGTGTTGAATTCCCTCCTGTATTGCTCTATCTGCTAAGAATTGATCTGTCTAATTGGTGTCTTTTTTTCTTCCATATGCAAAATCAGTGTATATGCTTTTACTTCTTCGAGGTCTTTGATCCAGTATAATGGAGACAGAATTTTTTCCTTGAACTACCTTCGGCATTGTTATATCTGCTAAGAATTGTTCTGTTAAATGGAGTTTTTTATTCCACTACATGCAACATCAGTTTATCTGCTTTCAAGTCTTTGTGGTCTATGATCCAGTAAAACGGAGACTGAATTTTTGGGTTGAACTTGCTTCTGCATTTTTCTATCTGCTAACAGTTTTTCTGTCTAAACGTGGTCTTTTGTTCTTCCATATGCAACTTCAGGGTATCTGCTTTTACTTCTTCAAGGTCTTTGATCCAGTATAATGGAGACTGGATTTTTGCATTGAACTTCTTTCTGCATTGCTCTATCTGGTAAGACTTGCTTTGTCTAAATGTGGCATTTTTTCTCCATATGCAACTTCAGTGTATCTGCTTTCACTTCTTCGAGGTCTTTGATCCAGCATAATAGATATTGAATTATTGGGTTGAAGTTCCTCCTGCATTATTCTATCTGCTAAGAATTGTTTGGTCTAAACAGGGTCTTTTATTCTTCCATACACAACTTCAGGGTATCTGATTTACTTCTTCAAGGTCTTTTATCCAGTGTAATTGAGACTTAATTTTTGTTAAACTACCGCCTGTATTGTTCTATCTGCTAAGGATAGTTTTGTCAATCAGAGGTCTTTTCTTCTTCCATATGAAGCTTCAGTCTATCAGTTTTTATGTCTTCGAGGTCATACATCCTGGATAATTCAGACTGAATTTTTGCATTGAACTTCCTATTGCATTTTTCTATCTACTAAGAATTCTTCTGTCTAAACTGCATCTTTTATTCTTCCATATGCAACCTCAGTGTATCTGCTTTTACTTCTTCGAAATTTTGATCCAATAAAATGGAGACTGAATTTTACTTTTACTTCTTCGAGGTCTTTGATCAAGTATAATGGAGACTGAATTTTTTGTTGAACTTCCTCCTGCATTATTCTCTGTGCTAAAAATTGTTCTCTCTAAGCTGGATCTTTCATTCTTCCATATACAACTTCTGTGTATCTCCTTTACTTCTTAGAAATTTTGATCCAATAAAATGGAGACTGAAATTGGGTTGAACTTCCTCCTGCATTTTTTTATTGACTAACAATTGTTCTGTCTAAATGGGGTCTTTCATTCTTACATATGCAACTTCAGTGTATCTGCTTTTACTTCTTCAAGGTCTTTGATCAAGTATAATGAAAACATTATTTTTGCGTTGACCTTCCTCCTGCATTGTTCTATCGGCTAAGTAATGTTCTGTATATTTTTGCTATATGGGGACTTTTATTATTCCATATGAAATTTTGGATTTCCTTTTCTATTTCTATAAAGAATGACATTGGGATATTTATGGGTATTGCGTTGAATTTGCAGATAGCCCTTGGCAAGATTGTCATTTTCATGATATTGATTCTTCCAATCCAGGAGCATGGGAGGTTTTCCATTTCCTCAGTTTGCTTTAATTTCCTTTTTCAGGGTTTTCAAGTTTTCATCAAAAAGGTCCTTTACATTCTTTATTTTATAATTTTTTATTGTAATTAATTAAAGGGTTACAAGATATTTGCCAGGTAGAAGTTGCATTAATTCACATACATAGATATCCCTTCACATGTCTTGGTACCCATCACCCTCCCCCCATCCACCACCCACTCCCATCTTGGTTTTCCCCCCTTCCATATCAAATTTCAAATAACCAAATACAAATAAATTCAATATATCAGATAACAAAGTGAGATACTGTAACAATAAGAGATACCCAAGAGACAGCAAAGTCTTTCCATTTCCTAACAAATGGGGAGATGTTGTTCTTTCTGACAGTAGCATAGAATCCATTGCATACAAATACCACAACTTATTGATCCACTCATCAACTGAAGGACATCTAGCTTGGGCCCATATCTTTGCTATGGTGAATAATGCTGAAACGAATATTGTTGTGCTAGTGGATTTAGTATGCCCTAGTTTCTGGATGGTTGGGTAAATGCCAAGTAGTGGAATTGCTGGGTCATAGGGGATCCCTGTTTAGTCTTTTGAAGAACTGCCATACTGCTTTCCATAGTGGATGAACGAGTTTGCACTCCCACCAACAGTGTAGTAGTGATCCCTCTTGGCCACATCCCCTCCAGCACCTGTTGTTATTCGTTTTCCTGATCCTGGCCATTCTAATTGGAGTGAGGTGGATTCTTAGAGTTGTGGAGCATTTCTTCATGTGTCTATAGGCCATTTTTGTTTCTTCTTCAGAGAAGAATCTCTCTAAGTATTTGGCCCATTTTTTAATGTGATAGTTGTTACTTTTAGTTTTGGAGTGATTCAATTTTTTGAGTTGTTGATATATTTTAGATATGAGGCCTTTGTCCGTTGTTTGCTTGGTGAAGATCTTCTCCCACTCTGTAGGATTCCTATTTAATTTACTAGCTATGTCCTTTGCCATACAAAAGCTCTGCAGTATAATGCAGTCCCACTTATCCAGCCTTTCTCTGATTTGTTGTGATTCTTGTTCCTTATTAAGAAAGTTTCAATCTGTGCCAAGGAGGACTAGTGTATCTCCTATTCCTTCTTGTGAAGTTTTCAGTGTGTCAGCTTTTACCTCCAGGTCTTTGATCCATTTGGAGTTAATTCTAGTACAGGGTGACAAAGAAGGATCCAACGTTAGTTTTCTGCAGGTGCTTAACCAGTTCTGCCAGCACAGCTTGTTGAAGAGGCTGTCTTTCTTCCATTCTATTTTTTTGGCTCCCTTGTCAAAGATTAGGTGGCCATAGGTCTGTGGTTTAATATCTGGGTCCTCAGTTCTATTCCATTTGTCTTCAGGCCTGTTCTTGTGCCAGTACCAAGCTGTTTTGATAATTATAGCTCTGTAATAGAGTCTAAAGTTTGGAATTGAAATTCCTCCAGTGCTGTTCTTTCTGCTAAGAAGTGTTTTTGCTATACAGGGTCTTTTATGATTCCATATAAAATTTTGAATTGCCTCTTCTATTTCTTTAAAAAATGCCACTGGGATATTGCAGGGTATTGCGTTGAATTTGTAGGTAGCCCTTGGTAAGATTGTCATTTCCACAATGTTGATTCTTCCAATCCAGGAGCATGTGAGGTTTTTCCATTTCCTCAGTTCTGCTTTAATTTCCTTTTTTAGGGTTTTAAAGTTTTCATCAAAAAGATCCTTTACATTCTTAGTTAAGCTAACTCCTAGGTACTTTATTTTCTTTGAGGCTATTGTGAAAGGAGCTGCTTTCCTGATTATTGCCTAGTTCCTCTCACTGTGGGCATAAAGGAAGGCAGTTGATTTTTGATTAATTAATTATAGCCTGCTACTCTTCCAAAGTTTTGAATCAGCTCAAGGAGCTTGGGGGTAGAGTCTACAGGATTCTTTAAATACAGAATCATGTCATCTGCAAGGAGGGATAGTTTTACTTTCTCTTTCCCTACTTGGATCCCCTTTGTGCTTGATTCTTGCCTTATTGCACTGGCTAGGAATTCTAGTATTATGTTAAAGAGGGGTGGAGAGAGTGGGCATCTTTGTCTTGTTCCTGATTTTAGAGGGAATGGCTTTAGATTTTCACCATTAAATGTAATACTAGCAGAGGGTTTCTCATACACAGCCTTTATTATATTGAGGAATGTTCCATGGATTCCTAGTTTCTCCAGAGCTTTTAACATAAAGGGGTGTTGGATCTTGTCAAATGCCTTTTCCACGTCTATTGAGACAATCATGTGATTTTTGTCCTTGCTCCTGTTGATGTGTTGAATTATATTAATTGATTTGCGTATGTTGAACCAGCTTTGCCTCCCTGTGATGAATCCAGTTTGATTATAGTGTATAATTTTTTTTGATGAGTTGTTGTAGACGGTTGGCCAGGATTTTGTTGAGAAGTTTTGCATCGATGTTCATCAAAGAAATAGGTCTATAGTTCTCTTTCTTTGATGAATCTCTGTCTGGTTTGGGGATGAGGCTTATACTGGCTTCATAGAAGTAGTTGGGTAAAGAACCTTCATTTTCAATTTTGTTGAAGGGCTTCAGGAGTATTGGTGTGAGCTCTGCTTTGAAGACCTTATAGAATTCAGCTGTGAATCCACCTGGCCCTGGGCTTTTCTTAGGTGGAAGTTCTGTAGGTGCCACTTCTATTTCAGAGTTTCAAATAGGCCTGTTTAGTTGGCTTAGTTCTTCTTGGTTCAGTGTGGTATGTTAATATTGGCTAGGAATTCATCCATTTCATCTAGATTCTCAAACTGGTTGGCATAAAGTTTTGAGAAGTATTCCTTCATGATAGTCTGGATCTTGGTAATTTCTGTCGTGATATTACCATTTTCATCTGTGATTTTGTTTATTTCGATGTGCTCTCTTCTTTTTTGGTAAGATTTGCTAAGGGTTTGTCAATTGTGTTAATTCATTCAAAGATCCAACTCCTTGTTTTGTTGATTCTTTCTATAGTTTTATTGGATTCCAAATCATTTAATTCTGCTTTGATTTTAATAATTTGCTTTCTTCTACTGGGATTAGGGTGGGTTTGTTGGTCTTTTTCCAGGAGCTTAAGGTGAGACATTAACTTGTTGGTTTGCAATTTTTCCAACTTCTTGTTGTAGGCACTCAGCGCTATAAAATTTCCTCTGAGTACTGCCTTTTCTGTGTCCCAAAGGAGTTGGTATTTTGTGTGCTCCTTACTGTTAAATTTCATAAACTGTTGGATTTCTGTTCTGATCTCTTCCATGACCCATTGGTGATTCAACAATGTGTTGTTTAGTCTCCATGAGTTACAGGGTTTTCGTTGGTGGAGATGTGTGTTCAGTTCCAATTTGATGCCTTTGTGGTCTGAGAGTGTGCATGGAATAATTTCAGTGTTTCTGAATCTGACCAGGTTTGTTTTATGGCCTAAGATGTGATCTATTTTGGAAAATGTTCCATGTGCTGCTGAGAAAAACATATACTGTGTTGTTGCTGGGGGAATATTCTACAGATGTCTGTTAGATCTAGTTGGTCTATATAGTTGTTCAGTTCTAAGGTTTCTCTGTTGAGTTTTTGCCTTGTTGATCTGTCCATAGGTGAGAGTGGTGTGTTAACGTCACCGACAATCACTGTGTTTCTATCTATGTATGGTTTCAGCTTGATGAAGTTCGGAGCTCCGGGATTGGGTGTGTAAATATTTAGGATCGTTATATCTTCCTGGAGGAAAGATCCCCTTAGTAGTATGAAGTAACCTTCTTTGTCTTTTCTTACTAATTTTAGTTGAAGTCTAATTTATCTGAGATGAGGATGGCAACTCCAGCCTATTTATGGGGGCCGTTAGCTTGATAGAGTTTATTCCACCCTCTCACTTACAGAAGATGATTGTTTTTTTGGGTAAGATGTGTCTCTTGAAGATAGCAGAATGATGGCTCTTGCTTTTTGATCCAACTAGACAGCCTATGCCATTTAATTGGAGAGTTAAGTCCATTGATATTGAGAGTTAGGATTGAGAGATATTTATTAGGTCTTACCATTTTTAAAAGCTTTTATTAGGGCCTGTGTCTTGACAGTTCTTGTGGTCCTTAGATGGTATGCTGTTTAGGTGCCATTTCTTTCCCTATATTGCATTTATTTTGGTTTTCTCTGTGTAGAACATCTTTGAGAATTCTCTGTAGTGTTGGTTTTGTTTCGACATATTGTTGCAGCATTTCCCTGGAATGGAATGTTTTTATTGTTCCCTCATTTATGAATGAGAGCTTAGCTGGGTCCAATATAATTGGTTGGTAGTTATTTGACTTAAGGGCATGACATATATGCTCTTGTTCAGCTGTGGCTTCCTCCCTTGTCTCTTTCTTTATTTTTTCACATTTTTCATTAATGATGTTTATGAATTGCATTTGTGTAGCACTTGGAAGACTCTCTTCTAGGTTTGCCAGTGACTATTCCATTGTCTGTTTACATTGGGTGGGGGATGTTGTTTCTTGATTTGACATTTTTCTTGAGTTTCTTGTCTGCCCATTTGAAAATGGGAGCAAGATTAATACTAAACATGATTATAGTTTTTCAGATATAACCAACCTAGACCTCTGTATCTGGCAGACACTAGATGTTCACAGGTTTTGATTGGTGTTATCACTCTTTCTTTTTGTGTTGTTACAGACCAGTCTAAGACATCCACTGATAAGTGATTTATACCCAAAACAATAAGCCTCTCAATCCAATATGTATTGTCTTTAAGTCCCTCTGAGCCTAGAGAATAATTAAACACCTAGATATACAGTATTGCTCAACAGCTATCAAGCGTAGATCTGTGCAGTATTAAAGGTTGAAAGACGAACAGAGGTCTAGAGATAGAAAAATAGAATGAGAGAGGTCAGGGGAGGTATAAGAGGATTAACATAGGAGTGTAAGAATATTGTAGTAATGAAGAAAAGGTATAGCATAATGATAACTGGCCTAAGTTGGTAAGTAGGTAGCATATTTGAGTACAAAGTTTGGAAAGTATTAGAATAAAACTTATGTGTTGCTGCAAGACTAGCTCTTAGCCAACCTGTGGCCTCACAGTGGACCATGGGATGTATCTGCGAGCTTCCGTCTGAGTGCGCTGGGCAGACGTTTTCCTTTGCTGCTTCCAGGGGCGGGCCCCAAGCCAACGGACTGGGGATTGAGAGTTTTCAGGGGCTATCAGCAGGACCAGCAGGAGAACCCTCTGTTCCCAGGGGCGGGGCCCAGGTGAGAACGTGGGCTCCAAGGGTGGAGCCTTGCCTTTCTGATTCTCAGAAGGCGATCTTGGCTCCTGGTCGGCCCTTCAGATCCCTGCTGTGTTTCCACTGCTTTGTCAGAGAGTCTGTGACTGTGGGGGGGCTCCTCGGTGCTGTCTTGCTCAGCATTCCCTGCTGGAGGATGCCCCGCTCAAGAATTGAGGGGGGACAGGTGCTGGCCTATTTTCCCGCACACCCTACCCGCTGTTGTAAGGCCGGGAACCAGCGCCCTCCACTCTCCAGATCCAGTGGCCTGGGAGAGGAGCCTGGTGGGCAGGTGGGAGCTGGGACAGCTCTGCCTCCCCTGGTGGAGTGCTGTGTCTTAGGGTCCGCCCGCTTGTCAGTCTCCAGTCAGAGGACTGGGAGTTGAGCCTGTTGGGCGGGTGGGAGGTGGGACAGCCCCGCCTGCCTTGGTGGGGTGATGGGTCTTAGGTAGCCCGCCTGTCAATCTCCAGTCAATGACCTGAGGGAGGGGGCTGTTGAGGGAAGGGACAGGATTCTAAATTCCTTGCCCCCCTGCTCCCGCCATCTTTCTCGGGCGGGGTAGAGGGGTATGGATTAAGTTCTATTGCTTGGCACCGCTCTGCTTTCCAAAGTGTTTGGGGACACACTGTATGTCTGGATTAAGTTCTATTGCTTTGCACCGTTCTGCTTTCCCAGTGTGTTTGGGGACGAGCTGTCTTACTCACGCCTCTGCATTCCATCTGCGGGTGCTCCATAGTGGTGGGGAGTCTTTCACTCCCCTCGGGTCTCCGCCGGCACCTGTTTTCTGCGTCTGGGTTCCACTGCTTGCTGTTCTGGTTCCGCATCTGGGTTCCGCTGCTTCCGCCGTTCTCTGGCCTGGTTCTGTGCTGGTTTCTGCAGTAGTTGGGCTCCTGGCCTGGCACCCTCCACTGCAGCTGCTTTTCGTGGCTTGGAGCCGGTGCTCACCACTGCTGTTTACGGGTTGGAGCTGGCGACAGCCGCGGCTTTTCGGGGCTTGGAGCCGGTGGAGAGAGGTGGGGGAGGGGTCCTCGCGTTCCAAATTCTTTTAGAAAGTTGGATGTAAGGTTTATCTGGATTTCTTTTCTGGTTTGGGTCCTTCTCCGTTGCTTTTTGAGTTTGTTGTTGTAGATTTCTTAAGGTAGTGGGCTCGTGGGACCCCCTGATTCTCTCTTTTTGTGAGAGAGAGCTAGGCAGCGTCCCTATTGTCTCGGCGCCATCTTCCTCTGTCCCAAAAAGGTCCTGTACATTCTTAGGTAAGCTAGTTCCTAGGTACTTTATTTTATTTGAAGCTATTTCAAAAGGAGTTGCTTTCCTGATTTTTGCCTCATTCCTCTCACTGTTGGCATAGAGGAAGCCAGTTGATTTTTGAGGGTTAGTTTTATAGCCTAGTAGCCTTCCAAAGTTTTGAATCAGCTCAAGGAGCTTGGGAGTAGAGTCTATAGGATACTTTAAATATAGGGTCATGTCATCTGCAAAGAGGGATAGTTTTACTTCCTCTTTCCCTATTTGGATCCCCTTTATGCTTGCTTCTTGCCTTATTGCACTGGCTAGCAATTCTAATACTATGTTAAAGAGGAATGCAGAGAGTGGGCATCCTTGCCTCCTTCCTGATTTTAGAGGGAATGGCTTTTAGCTTTTCACCCTTAAGTATAATACTAACTGAAGGTTTGTCATACACAGCCTTTATTATATTGAGGAGTGTTCCATGGGTTCCTAGTTTCTCCAGAGCTTTTAACATAAAAGGGTGTTGAATCTTGTCAAATTCCTTTTCTGCATCTATTGAGACAATCATGTGATTTTTGTCACTGCTCCTGTTGATGTGTTTCTTAGCAGAAAGAACAGAGCAGGAGGAATTTCAATACCAAACTTTAGACTCTATTACAGAGCTATATTTATCAAAACAGCTTGGTACTGGCACAAGAACAGGACTGAAGACCATTGGAATAGAACTGAAGACCCAGATATTACACCACAGACCTATGGCCACCTAATCTTTCTCAAGGGAACCAAAAAAATAGAATGGAAGAAAGATAGCCTCTTCAACAAGTGGTGCTGGCAGAACTGGTTAAGCACCTGCAGAAAACTGAAGTTGGATCCTTCTTTGTCACCCTGCACTAGAATTAACTCCAAATGGATCAAAGACCTGGAGGTAAAAGCCGACACTCTGAAAACTTTAGGAGAAGGAATAGGAGATACACTAGACCTCCTTGGCACAGATTGAAACTTTCTTAATAAAGACCAAGAATCACAACAAATCAGAGAAAGGCTGGATAGATGGGACTGCATTAAACGGCAGAGCTTTTGTATGGCAAAGGACATAGCTAGTAAACTAATTAGGAAGCCTACAGAGTGGGAGAAGTTCTTCAACAACCATACAACGAACAAAAGCCTCGTATCTAAAATATATCAACAGCTCAAAAAAGTGAATCAATCCAAAAGTAATCTCCAAAGTAACAAACATCCCATTAACGATGGGCCAAAGACTTAAAGAGAGTCTTCTCTGAAGAAGAAACAAAAATGGCCTATAGACACATGAAGAAATGCTCAACTTCTCTGGTCATAAAAGAAATGCAAATCAAAACAACTCTAAGATTCCACCTCACTCCAGTTAGAATGGCCAGGATCAAGAAAACTAATAACAACAGATGCTAAAGGGGATGTGGCCAGGAAGGATCACTACTACACTGTTGGTGGGAGTGCAAACTCGTTCATCCACTATGGAAAGCAGTATGGCAGTTCCTCAAAAGACTAAACAGAGATCCCCTATGACCCAGCAATTCCACTACTTGGCATTTACCCAATCATCCAGAAACAAGGACATACTAAATCCACCAGAACATCAATGTTCATTGCAGCACTATTTACCATAGCAAAGATATGGAACCAAGCTAGATGTCCCTCAGCTGATGAATGGATCAACAAGATGTGGTATTTGCACACAATGCAATTCTCTGCTGCTGTCAGAAAGAATGACATTGCCCCATTTGTTAGGAAATGGAGAGACTTGGAACAGATCATATTAAGTGAAGTAAGGGAGACTCAAAGGAACTTAGGCTCAATGGTTTCCCTCATTTGTCATAATCAGTAGAAACCTTGGGCTCTCCTAGCAGAGATTTGCAATAGAGCAAAACCTTGATACATAAAGCCATATAGTATGATGCCAATTGAAAGGATCTCTAGATAGAAACATCAGCCATATAATGAATGATTGTTGTTCTTAATGTACTATGTTATCTCTCATCTCTTTTGCTGTCCCTTGGTTATCTCATATTGTTACAGTATGTCACTTTGTTACCTGATATATCAGATGTATATGTATTTGGTTATTTGACATTGGATAGGAAACGAGGGAAAACAAGATGAGGGGTGAGTGTGGGGGGAAGGAAATGGGGACCAAGACATGTGAAAGGGTATCAATGTATGGGAATTAATGCAACATCTATTTGGCAAAAATCATGTAATCCTTCTATTAGTTACAATAAAAATATATGAAAAAAAGAAACGTTCTGTGTAAATGGGGTATTTTATTCTTCCATATGCAACTGTAGTGAATCTGCTTTTACCTCTTCGAGGTATTTGATCCAGTATAATGGAGACTGAATTTTTTCATTGAACTTCCACTTGCATTGTTCTATCTGCTAAGATTATTTCTATCTAAATGGGATCTTTTATGCGTACACATGCAAATTCAGTGTATCTGCTTTTACTTCTTCATGGTCTTTGATCCAGTATAATGGAGAATGAATTTTTGTGTTGATCTTCCTCCTGCATTGTTCTACCTGCTAAGAATTTTTTTGTCTAAACGTTGGTCTTTTTCAGGCCAATACCAAGCAGTTTCACTCAGGAAAATGGAAATGAATTTTTTTGCTGAACTTCCTGCTGCATTTTTCTTTCTGCTAAGAATTGTTCTGTCCAAATGGGATCTTTTATTCTTCAATAGGCAACTTCATTGTATCTGCTTTTATTTCTTCTAGGTCTTTCACCCAGTATAATGGCGACTGAATTTTTGGGTTGTACTTCCTCCTGCATTCTTCTATCTGCTAAGAAACGTTTTGTCTAATCTGGTCTTTTATTCTTCCATAGGCAACTTCTGTATCTGCTTTTACTACTTCGAGGTATTTGATCCAGTATAATGGAGACTGAATTTTTTCATTGAACTTCCTCCTGCATTGCTCTATCTGATAAGATTTTTCTCTCTAAACGGGGTCTTTTATTCTTTCATATGCAAGTTCAGTGTATCTGCTTTTACTTTTTTGAGGTCTTTAATCCAGGATAATGGAAAATCAATTTTTTTGTTGAACTTACCCTGCATTGTTTTATCTGCTAAGAATTTTTCTGTCTAAATGGTGTCTTCTATTCTTTCAGATGCAAATTCAGTGTATCTGTTTTACCTTTTGAAGGTCTTTGATCCAGTATAATGGAGAACTAATTTTTGGGTTGATCTTCCTCCTGCATTGTTCTCTCTGCTGAGAGTTGTTTTGTCTAAACATCTGCCTTTCTCACTGCACTCTTCTTCCTGGTATATCTCGGCCCAGTACTAAGCGGTTTCACTCACATAGTGGAAACTGTATTTTTCGTTGAACTTCCTCCTGCTATCTTCTATCTCCTCTTCTATCTGCTAAGAATTGTTCTGTCAGAACAGTGTCTTTTATTCTTCCATATGCAAAATCCGTGTATTTGCTTTTACTTCTCGAATCTTTGATCCAGTATAATGAAGACTGGATTTTTGGGTTAACTGAAGTTTCATATGGAAGAACAAAAGACCCCCGTTTAGATAGAACAATTCTTAGCCAATAGATCATTGCAGGAGGAAGTTTAGGGAAAAAATTCAGTTTCCATTATCCTGAGATTAACCGCTTGGTGTTGGCATGAGACTCGGCCCGAAGATCAATGGCCTGAGATAGATAGACATTTAGCCACAACAATCTTTTCAGATAAACATATGCAGTTAGTTGCATATGGAAGAATAAAGACCCCTGTTAGACAGAATAATTTTTAACAGATAGAACAATGCAGGAGGAAGTTCAATGCAAAAATTCATTCTGAATTATCCAGGATGAAAACCTTGAAGAAGTAAAAATCGATAGACTGAAGTTGCATATGGAAGAAGAAAAGACCCCCAATGGACAAAACAATTCTTAGCAGATAGAACAATGAAGGATTAAGTTCAACAGAAAATTAAGTTTCCATTATCCTGAGTAAACCACTTGATATTGGGATGAGACTCTGCTCGAAGACCATGGCCTGAGAAAGACCGACATTTGGACAAAATAATTCTTAACAGATAACAATGCATGAGGAAGATCAATCCAAAAATTCAGTCTCTATTATACTGGAGCAAAGACCTCAAAGAAGTCAAAGCAGATATTCTGATTTTGCATATTGAAGAATAAAAAATCCATTTAGACATATAAATTCTTAGCCGATATAATAATACAGGAGGAAGTTCAATGAAAAAATCAGTGTTGAACATCCTGGATGAAAGACCTCGTAGTAGTAGAAGCACATACAATGAAGTTGCATATGGAATAAAGACCCCATTTAGACAGAACTATTCTTAGCTGATAAAGCAATGCAGGAGGAAATTCAAAGAAAAAATTCAGTCTCTGCAATACTTGATCAAAGACTTTGAAGAAGTAAAAGCAGGTACACCGAAATTGAATATGGAAGAATAAAAGAGCCCTATAGAAGAATAAAAGAGCCCATTTGGAGAGTACAATTCTTAGCAGATAGAATAATGCAAGACGAAGTTCAATGAAAAAATTCAGTCTCCATTGTACGGGATCAAAGACATTGAAGAAGTAAAAGCTGATATCCTGAAGTTGCACAAGGAAGAATAAAAGACCCATTTAGACAGAACTATTTTTAGCAGATAGAACAATGCCGGAGGTAGTCCAACGCAAAAGTTCAGTCTGAATTATTCTTCATGAAAGACCTAGAAGAAATAAGAACTTTTAGACTGAAATTGCATATGGAAGAAGAAAAGACCCCATTTAGACAGAACAATTCTTAGCAAATAGAACAATGCATGAACATGTTGAACGCAAAATCCAGTCTCCATTATACTGGATCAACATGTCGAAAAAGTAAAAGCAGATATACTGTAGTTGTAGATGGAAGAATAGAAGACACCGTTTAGACCAAACAATTCTTAGCAAATAGAACAATGCAGGAGAAAGTTCAACCCCAAAATCCAGTCTCCATTTTACTGAATCAAATACCTCAAAGAAGTGAAAGTCGATACACTGAAATTGCATGTGGAAGAATAAAAGATCACATTTAGACAGAACAATTCTTAGCAGATAGAACAATGCAGGTAGAAATTCAATGCAAAATTCAGTCTCCATTATCCTGAATCAAAGACCTCGAAGGAGTAAAGGTAGACACAGTGAGGTTGGATATAGAAGAATAAAAGATCTGTTTAGATAGAAAAAGAAGGAGATAGAACAATACAGGAGGGAGTTCATCCCAAAAATCCAGTCTTCATTACACTGGATCAAAGCCTTCAAAGAAGTAAAAGCAGATACACTGAAGTTTTATGTGGAAGAATAAAAGATCCGCTTTTAACAGACCAATACTTAGCAGATAGAACAATGCCCGAGGAAATTCAACAAAAAAAATTCTGTCTCCATCATACTGGATCAAAGGCCTCGAATAGGTAAAAGCAGATACAATGGAGTTGCATATGAAAATACACAAGACTCCGTTTAGACAGAACAATTCTTAGGATATAGAAAATGCAGGTGGAAGCTCAACACAAAAATCCAGTCTGCATTACACTGGATCAAAGACCTTGAAGAAGTAAAAGCAGATACACTGAAGTTGCATGTGGAAGAATAAAATACCCCATTTTTACAGAACAATTTTTTAGCAGATAGAACATTGCAAGAGGAAGTTCAACGAAAAAATTCAGTCTCCATTACACTAGAGCAAAGACCTCACAGAAGTAAAAGCAGATACACTGAAGTTGCATATGGAAGAATAAAAGACCCCGTTTAGACAGAACAATTCTTAGCAGATAGAACAATGCAGGAGGAAGTTCAATGCAAAAATTCAGTCAAAATTATCCTTGATAAAGACCTAGAAGTAAAAACCGATAGACTGAATTTGCATATGGAAGAAGATATGACCCCATTTAGACAGAACATTTCTTAGCAGATAGAATAATGTAGGAGGAAGTTCAACAAAAAAAATTCGGTCTTCATCATACAGGATCTAAGACCTCGAAGAAGTAAAAGTAGATACACTGAATTTACATATGAAAGAATAAAAGACCCCATTTACAAGAACAATTCTTAGCAGATAGAACAATGTAGGAGGAAGTTCAATGCAAAAATCCAGTCTCCATTAAGCTGCATCAAAGACGTCCCAAATTTGCATATGGAAGAATAAAAGACCCATTTTAGACAACAATTCTTATCGCATAGAACAATGCAGGAGGAAGTTCAAAGTAAAAATTCAGTCTTCATTATACTGGACCAAAGGCCTTGAAGAAGTAAAAGCAGATACACTTGAGTTGCACGTGGAAAATAATAGATCCCGTTTAGACGGAACAATTTTTAGCAGACAGAAGAATGCAGGAGGAGGTTCAACGAAAAATCCATTCTCCATTACGCTGGATCAATCCACGAAGAATTAAATGCAGATATACTGAAATTGCATATGGAAGAATAAAAGACCCCATTTACATAGAAAAAACTCTTAGTAGATAGAACAATACAGGAGGAAGTTTAACGAAAAAATTTAGTTTCCATTATCCTGAGTGAAACTGCTTGGTATTGGGACGAGACTTGGCCCAGACACCAATGGCCTGAGATAGACCAACGTTTAGACAAAACAAATTCTTAGCAGATAGAACAATGCAGTATGAAGATCACCCCAAAAATCCAGTCTCCATTATACTGGATCAAAGGCCTCGAAGAAGTAAAAGCAGATACACTGAGGTTGCATATGGTAGAATAAAACTCCCCGTTTATATAGAAAAATTCTTAGTAGATATAACAATGCAGGAGGAAGTTCAATGAAAAATTCAGTATCCATCATACTGGGTCAAAGACCTTGAAGAAGTAAAAGCACATAGAGTGCAGCTGAATATGGAAGAATAAAGGACCCGTTTAGACAGAACAATTCTTAGCAGATAGAACAATGCAGGAGGAAGTTTAATGCAAAAAGTCTGTCTCCTTTATACTGGATCAAAGACTTCGAAGAAGTGAAAGCAGATACACTGAAGTTGAATATGGAGGAGAAAGGCCAGGTTTACACAGAACAATTCTTTGCAGATAGAACAATGCAGGAAGAAGTTCAATGCAAAAATCAAGTCTCCATTATACGGGATCAAGACCTCGAAGAAGCAAAAGCAGATATACTGAAGTTGGATGTGGAAGAATAAAAGACCCCGTTTAGACAGAACAATTTTGAGCAGATGGAACAATGCAGGAGGAAGTTCAATTAAAAAATTCAGTCTCCATCATCCTGGATCAAATACCTTGAAGAAGTAAAAGTAGAGTGAAGTTGGATATGGAAGAATATAAGACCCGTTTAGAAAGAAAAATAAGCAGACAGAACAATGCAGGAGGAAGTTCACCCAAAAATCCAGTCTTCATTACACTGGATCAAAGGCCTTGAAGAAGTAAAAGCAGATACACTGAAATTGCATGTGGAAGAATAAAAGATCCCGTTTAGACAGAGTAATTCTTGGCAGATAGAACAAGGCAGGATGAAGTTCAAGGAAAAATTCAGTCTCCATTACACTGGATCAAAGACCTCGAGGTATTAAAACAAGATACACTGGAGTTGCATATGGAAGAATAAAAGACCCCATTTGGACAGACCAATTCTTAGGAGATAGAATAATGCAGGAACGAAAAAATTTAGTCTCCATTATACTGGATCAAAGACCTTGAAGTAGTGCCGGGGACAGCCAGCAGCGAACCAGGATTCCTTGAAATGGAGCATGGACTTGGAAAAAATAGAAGAGAGACAAGCAGGTGGGGTTTGGGAGGTCTGCAGCCCAAGAAGGCTGTGTGCTTAAGACTGCAGCCCAGTTTATTTCCAAACTAAGGCTTATATACTTTCTTGAAACCAGGGAACTGCCAGGTGTTACATCCAGATGGTAAATCAGGGAACTGTTAGGGGTTACATTCATATGGTAAATCTGAGATCAGTTAAACAGAATAAGGCCAAAAAACAATAAAGCTATAAAGCAATTATATGATGCAAATCAAAGGACAGTTTGATTCCACTCTGGCTCCCAACCTTTCCCCCGCATTTAAAAAAAAAACAAAAACGAACTGCCTGTCTTAGGTTGGGTGAATCACTAACTCTGCCTTACCCGTCATGTGGAACTTCTTCAGATCAATCTGAAGGCCCAACCTAAGAGTTGGTCAGAGTGCATCCCCTCAGAGTCTTTGACTGTGATTCCTCTCGGGGGGGGGGGGGGAAGAAATCTCATCCATCTGGAGCTTGAATCTGTGGAGTTGTCCTGCAAGGTTTAGCAATGAATTCTGCAAGATCTTTATCACACAAGGCAGGCAAATAATAATTTTTATAAGCAACATTACTGGACCAACAAAGGTCATCAGCAAGTCTTTTAGGTTATTCAAGGAGAGAACATAGTGCTGAGACTGTTTAAACAACTCCTTGGCTGTCTGTGTAATCTCAGTGTCAAGAGATGGCACCTGCTACTATTAATCTGATAAACCTCCTAGGGCACATTAGGTCTTTCATTTGCTGTAAAGGCAAGATACCAGAATCTTCATACCAGGGTCTAGACATAGTCACAGGCAACATAGTAAAAAGTGGTTGTTTAACAATAATAACAGAGGTAGCTAATCCACTATACATACAATTTGTAAAAGAACAATTATCTCATGTTACATTAAATTGTGTAGAATTAATGGATATGTTAAAATGTCCATACATAATAGCAAAAGGAGGTGAAACACAGCTCATAATGTTCTTTTGATAGGAGGAGCTGGGCCAGGTCACATTACCAAGGACTGCTGCAACCATCCATACTTGATGTTGAGGGCGGCCATTCATCCACCACAGTCCAGGATTAAAATGCTGGGTAGAATTGGCTCCTGACCAGTCTAGTAGCTGTGAGGAAGTCCCAGTAATATTGGTGATAAAAGGTTGATCATGTCTGTACTTCACAGGGTTGAGTTCACCTGTGGATTCCATCACTTGAGTTGTATTGACACACCGGGGATGGAGACACATCCTGGATGGAGTCATTGTCACAAAGTTTAAAGCACAGAGGGGTGCCGATTCCAGAAGCAGAGAATCTACCCTTTTGAATGTGTTGAATAAACGTATCAGGAGCAGTCCCATATGCTGATCGGTTGACACACATGAATAGCTCAGGTCCTTCCCACATCGCAGGATGCACCACTGGAGGGTCAGGGATGTAGGCCCAGTGAGTCACTGCTTGGATGGCCACTGTTACTCTCCACAATCCGAACACAGTCTTCAGGCAGCCAGTGGGTGTCATTTTCTTCCTGTGAAAAAACATATACATGTCCTTGACCCCATGTTAGAACGGGATTGGGTCCATGCCAAGCACCAGTTAGGGGATCCTTCCACTTTACTAGGGCAAAAGCATGCTGCTCTCTTTTTTCCAAGAATCACTGAGCAGTGGATAAATTATTTGAATCGAAATTTAAAAAATTTAAAACAAATAAAGCATGATTAAGTATATTCACAGGGGTAGCAGGATACAACTCCTGCTTCTTTATTTTAAAAATTTGATGTTTTAGTAATCCATTAGCTTGCTCCATAATACCGTGAACAAGAGGATTATAAGGAATGCCTGTAATATGAGTGATGTTATAAGAATGGCAGAAGGATTGAAATGCACGTCCTGCATAACCAAGGCCATTATCTGTTTTAATTTGTGAGGGAATCCCCATCACAGCAAAACAGCGAAGGCAGTGGTAAATACAATGTTTAGTAGCTTCCCTAGCAAGGGGGATGGCCAGGATAAAATTAGAATAAGTATCTACTGTAACATAAACATATTTTAACTGGCCAAATGATGGAACATGTGTGACATCCATGAGCCAAATGTGATTAGAAAGCAGACCCCATGGATTTACACCTGTATGGGGGGGCTGGTGAAAAAGGGACACAGTTGGAGCAAGTTTTAACTATTTGTCATGCCACTTCTCGAGATAATTTAAACTGTTGGCACAAGGCTCGACTGTTTTGATGGTGGTTGGCAAGTGACTGCTTTGCAAGTTCAATCTGAGTTAAAAAAAAACTCTGGTGGCAGAGTCAGTAACTGCATTGCCCTCACTTAAAGGGCTAGGATGATTAGTGTGAGCTCGAATAAAGCAAAAAAAAGGGGGTGGTTACAGGAACAAAGTAAAGTTTGTACCTGGTGAAATTCGGTCTGAATGTTGGAGTTAGTAGTTCCAATAAAAGGAACAGTTTCTATGACTTGAAGAGCACGAATTACATATTGACTGTCTGAGTATAAGTTAAAGGGCTCACCTTGTAACAGGACAAGTGCCTGTAAAACAGCCTCTAATTCTACCTCTTGGGTGGAGGAAAAAACCTGTAACCCAAGATTGAGTTTTCCCATTAATGGTTAAAGCAGCCGTTACATTAGAGGATCCACCTGCAAAAACTAAAGCAGCAGAAGACAAAGGCGAGGCCTGTACTATGGACGGAAAAAGAAATGTATGGGATGCAGCAAATTGGAGACGTTTATTAGATGGGTAGTGATGCAAAATTTTTCCTGTATAATTGGCCCAAACAATAGCCCAAGAATCACAATGTTAGATGGGTAGTGATGCAAAATTTTTCCTGTATAATTGGCCCAAACAATAGCCCAAGAATCACAATGGGTGAATAGCCAATCATGTTGTTGTAAATTAAACACAAATAAAATGAGGTTCCTGGCCTAAATATTTGCAGGAATTCACTCGGCACATATGCACTAGAGTGGCTACTAATTCATAATAAGGAGTCAGCACTTTGCTAGGTGTTGATGGCAGATAAAGCCATAAAAGCGGGCCATTCTGACACAAAACAGCAGTTGGGGGGAGTGAGAAGTAGCTAAAATGTAAGCTCCCCAAGTTAATGAATAATCACAATAGTTCACATGCTGCTGGGAAAGTGCCTCTTCTACAATTTGAATGGACCTCCTGGCACCAGGAGTTAAACAGCGCAAGGATGTAGGATTGGTATTTCCCTTTAAGAGATCAAAGAGGGGTTTTAACTCTGCCATAGATAGTTTTAGGTAAGGCTGGAGCCAGTTTACATCTCCCAAGAATTGCTGAAAATCATGCAGAGTACTTAAGTGTGAAGTTTTTAACTGTATTTTTTGGCTTTTAAAGTATATATATGGCCCAAATATGTAAATGGGGGGTATTCCTGAACCTTTTCAGCTCTATTATGAGGCCAAAACGGCTCAGAATTTGCTTTAGTTGTCAAACAAGTAAAAGCTGATAAACTGAAGTTGTATGTGGAAGAATAAAATACCCTTTTTAGACAACAATTCTTAGCACATAGAACAATGTGGTGGAAGTTCAACCCAATAATTCAGTCTCCGTTAAACTGGATCAAAGACCTGGAAGAAATAAAAGAAGATACACTGAAGTTTCATATGGAAGAATAAAAGATCTCATTTAGACAGAAAATTCGTAGCAGATAGAACAATGCAGGAGGAAGTTCAACGCAAAAATTCAGTTTCCAGTACACTTGATAAAAGACCTCGAAGAGGTAAAAGAAGTACACTGAAGATACATATGGAAGAATCAAACACCCCATTTAGACAAAACAATTCTTAGCACATGGAACAATGTAGGTGGAAGTTCAACGAAAAAATTCAGTTTCCATCATCCTGAGTGAAACCGCTTGGTATTGGGATGAAACTCGGCTTGAAGACCAATGGCCTGAGAAAGACCCAGGTTTAGACAAAACATTTCTTAGCAGATAGAACAATGCAGCAGGAAGATCAACCCAAAAATTCAGTCTCCATTATATTGGATCAAAGACCTCAAAGAAATAAAAGCAGATGCATTGAATTTGTATATTGAAGAATAAAAGAACCCATTTAGACAGAATAATTCTTAGCAGATTGAACAATACAGGAGGAAGTTAAACCAAAAAAATCCAGTCTCCCTTATCCTTGATCAAAGATCTCGAAGAAGTAAATGCAGATATAATGAAGTTGCATATGGAATAATAAACACCCAGTTTAGACAGACAATTCTTAGCAGATAGAACTATGCAAGAGGAAGTTCAACCCAAAATTTTAGATTGAATTATCCAGGATGTAAGACCTCGAAAAAGTAAAAACCAATAGACTGAAGTTGCATAAGGAAGAAGAAAAGATCCTTGTTTGAAAAAATTGATACTTAGCAGATAGAAAAATGCAGAAGGAAGTTCAACAAAAAAATTCAGTCTCCGTTATACAGGATCAAAGACCTCAAAGAAGTGAAAGCAGATACACTGAAGTTGAATATGAAGAAGGAAGTCCAGGTTTAGACAGAACATTTAGTAGTAGAGAGAACAAAGCAGGAAGAAGTTCAAAGAAAAACCCTGTCCACATTACACTGGATCAAGACCTTGAAGAAGTAAAAGCAGATACACTGATGTTGCATGTGGCAGAATAAAAGACCCGTGTAAACAGAAAAATAAGCAGATACAACAATGCAGGAGGAAGTTCAACAAAAAAATTCAGTCTCCATTATACTGGATCAAAGACCTGGAAGAGGTAAATCAGATACACTGAAGTTGCATATGGAAGAATAAAAGACCCCGTTTAGACAGAACAATTCTTAGCAGAAAGAACAATGCAAGAGGGAGTTAAATGCAAACATTCAGCCTGAATTATCTTTGATGAAAGACTTAGAAGTAAAAACCGATAGACTGTATTTGCTTGTGGAAGAAGAAAAGACCCCATTTAGACAGAACAGTCTCTTAGCACATAAACAATGTAAGAGGAAGTTCAACAAAAAAATTAAGTCCCGCTTATACTGGATCAAAGACCTCGAAGTAGTAAAAGCAGATACAATGAAGTTGCAAATGGAAGCATAAAAGACCCCGTTTAGACAGAACAAATCTTAGCAGACAGAACAATGCTGGAGGATGGCGGCGTTTGAGTGTGAGACGTACTGAGCTCCTGCCAAGATTCATGTACTGGCAGTGCAGGAGACAGTCCTCTACCAGAAATTGATCCTAAGTAAGCTTTAGGACCACAGAGAACTCAGGCAGAGAGGAAAAAAAGGCAGAATACAAGCGCAAGAAGAGACCGTGGAGTCCCGCCATCCGAGGAGTGGCCGGGGAGACAAAGGCTCTTCTGAATCAGAGCAGAGACAGCATCTCAACAGCACAGACCCGCTGGCTGCAGACAGAGCCACACAGAGCCTGCGCGAGCCCAGAGCCAACATTCAGCCATGCACGGACCTGCCAGCTTCACGGAACCAGACAATAAAGCAATTTGTGAGTATCTCCAAGGAGAAGTTTCCACTTCTGCTCACAGATTGGCATTGGGAGGGAGCCCCTCTCCCTCCAGCTGAGAGCAGCACCATCTTGAGTACTGGCAAGGACCCGGCCAAAGCAATTGGAGCCTGAGAGGTGTTGCTGAAAGAGTCATCTTTCTAACTGGCAAAGGATTTCCCAGAGATCCCTTAGCAGGAAATCCGGCCCCAGCACTGCTGAAGTCCATCCCCTTTGCTGACCCCAGACCTGGTAAACAAAGCCACCCACGGATCTTTCAGCTTTGTTTTACCAAACAAGCAATCTGATCCGAAAAACTGCAAAGCCAAATCACAGGAGAAAAAGACTTTGTTTAGTGTTTAGATCCCTAATTTAGGGAGACACAAGTTTCCTATCCTGCCCCCCCACAAAAAACTGAAGAATACCCTTCTTTTTTCTTCTAAGCCATTTCATTTGCATTTTTAGATGTTCTTATTTTTCTCTTTGCCATTTAACCTACACCTTTTTTCTAATGTTATGGTTCATTCCTTTCTTTTTCTTTTTTTTCTCCTCTCTTTTCCCGCAATCCTGCTGTCACTGTGGTCATTCCTAGAAACACAGTGACAGCTGTGGGTACAGTCTGAATAAAAATGATATCCATATTGATACAGTCACCTGCTTTTTAAACTCCTGGTTCTCAACCTTAGTATCTCTAGGGTAAGAACTCAGAACAGTGAAGAATCTCCCCCCAACTTTTCCTTTTTTAATTTTTGTTTTTGTTTTGTGTGTGTGTTCTGTTTTTTATTTTGTTCCTGTTTTATTTCTTTTTTTCTTTTTAAAATTTGTATCATTGAAAGCTCCCATATCTACCTCCCTCTATTCTCTATATCTTCTTCTTATCACTCTTCTTATTTTCATGAATTTTATCTAAGTACATCTAACTTCATACTCAAATATTCTACCTGTCTATCACCTTAGGTCAGTTATCCTTACAGGATACCTTTTCTTCATTACTATAATAATCTTACACTCCTGCATTTTTCTTTTCCTACGTCCCTTGTCGTCTTTCATATTATTTTTCTATCTCTGGTCCTCTGTTCATCCTTCATCTCTTATATTGCATGGATCTACATTTGATGGTCGTTGAGCAATGCTGTGTATCTAGGTGTTCAATTATACTCTAGATCCAGAGGGACTTCAATACAATAGAGATTGGATTGAGGGGCTTATTGTTTTGGTCACAAATCAGTAATCTGTGGTTGTATTAGACTTGTATGTAAGTGCACAAAAAGAAAGAGAGAGTGGTATTACCAATCTAAAAGAGCGAACATCTATTGTCAGCCAACTGAAACCATCTAGGTTGGGTACATCTGAAAAATTATACTCTTGTTTAGTATTAATCTTGCTCTCATTTTCAAATGGGCACAACAAGAAACTCAAGAAAAATGGCAAATCAAGAAATAGCATCTCCCACCCAAGATAAACAGGCAATGGAGCAGTCAGTGGCAAATCTAGAGGAAAGTTTTCCAAGTGCTATACAACTGCAATTAATAAACATCATTAATGAAAAATGTGAAAACATAAAGAAAGAGATAAGGGAGGAAGACATAGCTAAACAAGAGGAAACCATAAACAAGGTGATATGTGAAAAAGGGGAAGCCATAAGGAGGCCATAATAAAGGTTTTTCAAAGAAAAATGGACGAATTCATGGAATCCACAAACAAAAAGGTGACCTAATCCCAACAAATGTCCAAAGAGAATAAAGCTGCTGAGCTAATCACTCAAATGGAAATCAAGGAGTTAAAGAAATCCATACATGACCTAAAACAAGAGATGCAAGGCATCAAAAATGAGCAATTAGAATCAAGGGAGATGAAGAATAAAGTAGATAGCTTTGATAGCAGGTTAGACAATGCAGAAGAGAGAATTTCTGGGGCTGAAGATAATTTAGTTTAGTTATTATAGAAAAAAAAGAAAATGAGTCAATTCAAATCTAGGAAATATGGGAAAACACTACGGGAGGTCCAAGATACAATTAGGAAGCCTAATTTAATGCTAATTGGTATTGAGGAGGGTCTAGAGAAAGAGGTCAATGGTATTGGAAATATACTTCAGGGAATCACCCCAAATATCTGGAAGGGCAGGCCCATCCAGATATAAGAAGCTTTTAGAACCCCAAACAGACCTGACCAGAAAAGGACATCCCACCACCACATTATAATCCAAACTGGATCAATAGAGGCCAAAGATAAGATCCTAAAAGCAGCCCAGGAGAAGAGAACAATCACCTATAAATGCAAACCAATCAGAATAATCCCAGATTTCTCAGCAGAGACCATGCAAGCAAGAAGATATTGGGAGGATATATGTCATGCCCTGAAGTCAAATAACTACCAACCAAGAATTCATAACTGAGGGAACAATAAAAACATTCCATTCCAGGGAAAAGCTGGAACATTATGTAGCAATCAAACCAACATTACAGAAAATTCTCAAAGAGGTTCTAACATAGAAAACCAACCCAAATGTAATACAGAAAAAGAAATGGCACCTAAAAGTCATAACATCTAAGTACCACAAGAACTATCAAGACACAGGACCTAATGAAAGCTTGTAAAAATGGCAGGAACTAATAAATATTTCTCAATCCTGACTCTCAATATCAATGGACTTAACTGTCCAATTAAATGACATAGACTATCTAGTTGGATCAAAAAGCAAGATCCATCGTTCTGCTGTCTTCAAGAGACACATCTTCCCCCAAAAAACAAACATTTTCTTAGAAGAGGCATTTTTTTTCTTTTCTCAGTTTAGGTTACTGCCTAGAACTCCAGCAACACTTTAAACTCAAATAATTTTCTCCTTAAAGCCAGAACTATAAACATCATCAGTGCACCAAAAGTCCAGACTTAGTTTCCTTTTTTCTAAATACATTCAATTGCGAAATAGCATGAAACCAAATCATAAAGAGATAAACCTTTAAACTTTCCTTTTAAAACCCTTTTTCCCAATTTAATATATTTTAGGGGGCAGTTTAAGAAGTAATAATCACATTGCCCACATTTTACCATCAGATTTCCAGTGTCAGTTTGCAAAAAAAAAGAGGATGAAAATGGTCCACTCAGTCCATCTGACGAGGTTTAAATGAACAGCTTTTGTGCCAGCTCATCTTTTACCATGCGTGGACCCTCCCTTAGGGCCTTTTCCACCATGGGAACCCAGAGCTGCACCTTTGCCAGTTCTCCTCTCACTCCTAAAGATGGCCACACAGGACTATGCTGTTTTCCCATTCTTTCTCTTGTCATTTGATTACCTAAACAATTTTAGAAGACAGACAAAGTTTCTGACATTGATAAACAATTTTACATTTAAATTTTTGATATTTATTTCCAAATTTTAACTTGAAATAAATTCCAAATTCCTTAATGCCTCTGGGCTAAACAGGATACAGTATTTATAATTTAAACAGCTCTATGCATTTCCAGATTGTTTTAATGCAGATTTCAGAATCTTTAGAAAAATTCTTTTTTGCAAGTAGTTCCTCTTTAAAACAATGCAATAATCCTTTGATACATTGAATATATTTAAACATAATAATTTTCTTAAAGTTTAAACTTAGAATTACCCAATTGCCTATGTGTTCAAGTTTACACAGCATGCTGACAATTTAACCTTGAACCTGTTCACTCACACCCATTCATACACACATTCATACACAGAGATCTTAAAGTGTGCAAAATTAATATTGGCCATTCATTTTCCGGAAGTTTTAATATCATGAGAGTTTTGTCATTCTTACTCTTGCAGATGAGAACCAGGTTCAAAACAAAACATTTTACAAGGCAGCTTAATTACATATGGAATTTTACAAATGGGGGGGTCCATACATTATTTTAAAAGGAGTAAAGCCTAGCTGATAGGCAGAATTTCCTACTCTAAAAAAACAAAAGCAAGAAGTAACACCCGGTCCGCACCAGTCTTTAAGGTCAACTTGGTTAAAGTATCTTTAAGGGTCTGATTCATTCTTTCTACCTGTCCTGAACTTTGGGGTTGGTAATCATAATGCAATTTCCAATCTGACCTCAGTGCAGAGGCTACTTCCTGACTTACTTTTGAGACAAAGGTTGACAGTCCTTCCTTCTATTCTTGGGGCATCCTTTGACCCAGTGTCCTTTCTTGCAATAGGCACATTGGTTTTTCCCTAATTTTAGTCTTCTATTTTTATTTGCCTCTCTTGTCTTCTGTCTCTCTGTTCCTCTCCCTCTTGTCTCTCTCCCTCTCTTCCTTTTCCTTTCTTCTCTTTAGTCTCTCACTTATTATATACTTACTCTGCCACAGCTACTAACTCTCTTAATCCTTTCTTGCCAAGTCTTTCTAAGAACTGTATTTTTTTTCTTCCGATGTCTGGTGCTGCCTGGTTAATAAAGGCTACAGTGACCCACTTTTTAAAAAATCATTACACTGTTATTACTAGTAGTCTCCTGCACATCTTGCCAGTGTGTAAGGGTCAGATGTAAAGGAGTAGAGATGCTGCCTCCCATGTTAAAAGAATGAAATAGGAAGACTGGTAGACTAAAAACAAACAAACAAAAGATAACAAGCAACAAATTCAAAGAGACAAATTTCACAGAAAGTTCCCAGGACCAAATGGCACTCCCTTACTTTCACTTGGGAGCTGCCCAAACACACTCCACTCAGTGTGTCAAACCAGACGGACAGACACCTCTTCGGTGCCGCCAAATGGCTTAGGGTCCAGAAGACCCCTACCCAAAGCAGGGATCAGGACATCTCCCATTCCCTCCAGGATCACTGTCCGGACAGGTCTTCCCCAGCGAGAGCCTGCAAATACAAATGCAACCTATCGACTGCTACAAAGTGGAAGTGAAAACAGCAAGAACACAGACATAGACAAACAGCGAGTACTCTTACTGGTTACTGAGCAACAAACCTTTCGGGCCTCAGAGGGTCCCGGTGGGGTTCCTGGGGGATCCTGGATGAGCCCCTAAATGTTGTGCCCAAAGGAGGGGTCCCCCAGTGAAGACCACCGAGATCAAGGTGCCTGAAATACAATAGCAAAGGTTTATTGCAGGATACATGCCAAGCATGGAACTCATCCGAAGACACGTGGCACACCGAGGCCGGGAGGAGTTTCTTTTCAGGGTTTACACAATCTTTTTAAAGGCAAAAACCACAAACAGCTGCCAGAGCAAACAGGAACAGGGGTTTGCTTGCCTAGCTATTCTTTCCTATTTTTGTCCTTTTCTGCCTCCTTGTGAAACTGTTCAGCAAGCATCTTATAAAGATGACTGTTTAATAAGCATAAAAGGCCAGGGTTAGTTTGAGGGGGTCATCAACTTAAACTGAGTCTGGTACCTCATTTGATCCTTCTGTGTCAACCCACACCAGGAGTGGTAACTCCAAATGGATCAAAGACCTTGAAGGAAAAGCGGATACACTGAAGAAGCAGTCATAAGAAAGAATGAAATTTTTAGCAGATAGAATGAAGGAGGAATTTCAATGCCAAATTCATACACTCTTATCCTGAGTTAAACTGCTTGGTATTGGCATGAGACTAGTATTCCTGAACATCACCCGGATCTTAAACCACCGACCTATATGGCCAGCTCAGGTTTGCTAAGGGCGATTAAAGAAATACAATAGAAGCCACAAAGCCTCTTCAATAAGTGGTGCTGGCAGACTTGGATAAGCACCAGGAAAACATAAAGTTGGATCCTTCTTTGCCACCATACTCCAGGAGTGTTAACTTCAAATGGTTCAAAGACCTTGAAGTAAAAGCAGATACACTGAACAGGCTGGCATATGGAAGAATGAAAGACCCCCCCCCATTTAGACAAAACATTTCTTAGCATATAGAACAATTCAGAGGAATTTCAATGCCAAATTCATAGTCCTGAGGTAAACTGCTTGATATTGGCATGAGACTAGTATTCCTGAACACCACCCAGATCTTAACCCACTGACCTGTAGGTCACCTCAGATTTGCTAAGGGAGATAAAAGAAATAGAATGGAAGCCACACAGCCTCTTCCATGAGTGTGCTTGCAGACATGGTTAAGCACAGGCAAAATCTAAAGTTGGATAATTCTTTGTCAACCTGCACCAGGAGTGGTAACTCTAGATGGATCAAAGACCTCAAAGTAAAAGCACATACACTGAAGAGACAGGCATACAGAAGAATGAAAGACCCTGTTTAGACAAAACAATTCTTAGGAGATAAAACAATGCAGGATGAATTTAAATGAAAAAATGCATACTCTGTTTTCCTGAGTTAAACCTCTTGGTATTGGCACGAGACTAGTAGGCCTGAACATCACCCGGAAAAATCTAAAGTTGGATCCTTCTTTGTCACCCTGCACCAGGATTGGTAACTCCAGATGGATCAAAGACTTCAAAGAAAAAGCAGATACAATGAAGAGACCCGCAGACAGAAAAATAAAAGAACCTCTTTTGGACAAAACAATTCTTAGCGGATAGAACAATGCAGGAGGAATTTCAATGCCAAATGCATACTCTGTTATCCTTATTTAAACTGCTTGATATTGGCAGGAGAGTAGTATGCCTGAACACCACTTGGAAAAATCAAATTTGGGACCTTCTTTGTCACCCTGCACAAGCAGTGGCAACACCAGATGGATCAAAGACCTCGAAGTAAAAGCCGATACAGTGAAGAAGCAGGCATATGGAAGAATGAAAGAGCCCCATTTAAAAAAACAATTCTTAGTGGATAGAACAATGCAGGAGGAATTTAAATGCCAAATTCATACTCTGTTATCCTGAGTTAAACCACTTGGTATTGGCAGGAGACTAGTATTGAACACCCCCCATATCTTAACCCACCGACCTATATGGCCACCTCAGGTTTGCTAAGGGAGATAAAAGTAATAGAATGGAAGCCACACAACCTCTTCAATGAGTTGTGCTTGGCAGACCAGGATAAGAACCGGCAAAACATAAAGTTGGATCCTCTTTGTCACCCTGCACCACGAGTAGTATCTCCAAATGATTCAAAGACCTTGAAGTAAAGCAGATACACTGAAGAGGCTGGCATATGGAAGAATGAAAGACCCCTGATTAGACAAAACAATTCTTAGCAGATAGAACAATGCAGGAGGAATTTCAATGCCAAACTCATACTCTGTTATCATGAGTTAAACCACTTAGTATTGGCAAAACACTAGTAGGTGAAGACCACCGTGCAAAATCTAAAGTTGGATCCTTCTTTTTCACTCTGCACCAAGAGTGAGAACTCCAAATGGATCAAATACCCCAAATAAAAGCAGATGCACTGAAAAGGCTTGCAAAATGAAGAATGAAAGACCCCAGTTTAGAGAAACCAATTCTTAGCAGATAGAACAATGCAGGAGGAATTTCAATCCCAAATTCATACTCTGCTACCATGAGTTAAACTGCTTGGTATTGGGACGAGACTACTAGGCCTGAAGACCACCCGGCAAAATCAAAAGTTGGATCCTTTTGTGTCAACCTACATCTGGAGAGGTAACTTCAAATAGATCAAAGACCTCAAAGGAAAAGCGGATACACTGAAGAGGCAGTCATACGGAAGAATGAAATTCCCCCATTTAGACAAAACAATTCCTAGCAGAGATAACAATAGAGAAGGAATTTCAATGTCAAATTCATACTCTCTTATCCTGAGTTAAACTGCTTGGTATTGGCACGAGACTAGTACGCCTGAACACTACCTGGATGTTAACCCACCGACTTATTTGGCCACCTCAGGTTTTGTAAGGGCGACAAAAGAAAAAGAATGGAAGCCACACAGCTTCTTCAATGAGTGGTGCTTGCAGATCTGGTTAAGCATTTGGCATTGAAATTCCACCTGAATTCTTCTATTTTCAAAGAATTGTTTTGTCTAAACCGGTGTCTTTTATTCTTCCATAGGCCTCCCCTTTCAGAGTATTTGCTCTATATGCTCTTATGGTCTTTGATTCATTTAGAGTTACCACTCCCGGTGCAGGGTGACAAAGAAATATCCAACTTTAGATTCTGCCGCTGCTTAACCAGGTCTACCAACACCCTCCTTGAAGAGGCTGTGTGGCTTCGATTCTCTTAGTTTAAGTTCCCCCAGCACAACAGAGGTGTGGCTATATTAATCGGTGGGTTAAAATCTGGGAGGTCTTCAGGCTTACTAGTCTCGTACCAATAGCAAGCGGTTTAACTCAGGATCACAGTTTATCAATTTGGCAATGAAATTCCCCTGCATGGTTCTATCTGCTAAAAATTGTTTTGTCTGAATGGGGGACTTTTATTGTTCCGTATGCCTGCCTTTTCACTGTATCTGACTTTACTTCGATGTCTTTTATCCGTTTGGAGTTACCATTCCTGGTGCAGGGTGACAAAGAAAGATCCAACTTCAGATTTTTGCTTGTGCTTATCCAGATCTTCAAGCATTACTCAATGAAGAGGTGGTGTGGCTTCCATTCTATTTCTTTCATTCCCTCAGCAAACCGGAGGTGGCCATATAGGTCGGGGGTTAAGATACAGATGATCTTCAGACCTACTAGTGTCATGCCAAAACCAAGCTGTTTAACTCAGGATAACAGAGTATGAACTTGGCATTGAGATTCCTCCTGAATTGTTCTATCTGTTAATAATTGATTTGTCTAAATGGGGGTCTTTTATTCTTCCATATGGCTGCCTCTTCAGTGTACCTTCTATTATGTCGAAGTTTTTGATCCATTTATACTTACCACTCCTGGTGCAGAGGGACAAGAAAGAATCCAACTTTATATTTAGCCAGTGATTAACCAGGTCTGCCCGCACCACTCTTTTTTTACCTTCCTTAGCAAACCTGAGGTGGACATATATGTAGGTAGGATAATATCCGGGTGATCTTCAGGCCTACTAACCTAGTGCCAATAACGAGCAGTTTAACTCAGGATAACAGAGTATGAATTTGGCATTGAAATTCCTATTTCATTGTTCTATCTTCTAAGAATTGTTTTGTCTGAACGGGGGTCTTTTATTCTTCTGTATGCCTGATTCTTCAGTGTATCTGCTTTTACTTCAAGACCTTTGATCCATTTGGAGTTACCACTCCTTGTGTAGGGTGACAAAGATGGATCCTACTTTAAATTTTGTCGGTGATTAACCAGGACTGTCAGCACTACACATTTCAGTGGCTCTGTGGCTTCAATTCTATTTCATCTCCATTAGCAAAATTGAGGTGGCCATATAGGTTGGTGGATTAGGATCTGGGTGGTCTTCAGGCCTTCTAGTGTCATGCCAATACCAAGAGGTTTAACTCAGTATAACAGAGGAAGAATTTGGCCTTAAAATTCCTCCTGCATTGTTCTATCTGCTAAGAATTGTTTTGTTTCAAAGGGAAATTTTTTTTGTTGCTCAGAATGCCTGCCTCTTCTGTGTATCTGCTTCTACATCGAGGACTTTGATCCATTTGGAATTACCACTACTGATACAAGGTGACAAAGAAGGATCCAACTTTAGATATTGCCGGTGCTTAAACAGTTCTGCCAGCACAACTCAGGCAGAGGCTGTGTGGATTTGATTCTATTTCTTTTATATCCCTCAGCAAACCGGAGGTGGCCATACAGGTCATTGTGTTAAAATATGGGTGGTCTTCATACCTACTAGTCTCATGCCAATACCGAGCCGTTTAACTCAGGATAACAGAGTATGAATTTGGCATTGAAATTCCTCCTGCATTTTTCTATCTGCTAATAATTGTTTTGTCTAAAAGGGGGTCTTTTATTCTTCTGTAAGCTGGCCTCATCAGTGTATCTGCTTTTACTTTGAGGTCTTTGTTCCATTTGGAGTTATCACTCCTGGTGCATGGTGAAAAAGATGGGTCCAAGTTTAGATTTTGCCAGTGATTAACCAGATCTGTCATCATCACACATGTCGGAGGCTAGTGAGGCTTTATTCTATTACTTTTATCTCCATGAGCAAACCTTAGGTGGCCATATAGGTCGTTGGGTTAAGATCCGGTTGGTCTTCAGGATTTCTTGTCTCATTCCAATACCAAGCAGTTTAACTCAGTATAACAGTGTATGAATTTGGCATTATAATTCCCCTGCATTGCTCTATATGCTAAGAATTGTTTTGTCTAAACAGGAGTTTTTTTCATTCTTCTGTATGCCTGCCACTTCAGTGTATCTGCTTCTATGTCGAGGTCTTTAATCCATTTGGAATTATCATTACTGGTGCAGGGTGACAAAGAAGGATCCAACGTTAGATTTTGCCGGTGCTTAAAAATTCTGCCAGCACCATTCATGAAGACGCTGGGTGGATTGATTCTATTTCTTTTATTCCCCCAGCAAACAAGAGGTAGCCATATAGGTCAGTGGGTAAAGATACGGGTGGCCTTCTACTAGTCTCATGCCACTACCAAGCGGTTTAATGCAGGATTACAGAGTATGAATTTGGCATTGAAATTCCTCCTTCATTGTTCTGTCTGTTAAGAAATGTTTTGTCTAAACAGGGGTCTTTTTTTCTTCCGTATGCTGGCCTCTTCAGTGTCTTCTATTACTTCGAATCTTTGATCCATTTGTAGTTACCATTCCTGGTGCAGAGGGACAAGGAAGGATCCAACTTACTTAACAAGGTCTGCCAGCACCAGTCATGAAGAGGCTCTGTGCCTTCAATTCTATTTCATCTCCATTAGCAATCCTGCGGTGGCCATATAGGTCGGTGGGATAATATCCGGGAGGTCTTCAGGCCTACTAGTCTTGTGCCAGTACCAATCAGTTTAACTAAGCATGTCAGACTATGAATTTGGCATTGAAATTCCTCCTTCATTGTTCTATATGCTAAGAATTGTTTTGTCTAAAAGGGGGTCTGTTATTCTTCCATATGCCTGCCTATTCAGTGTATCTGCTTTTACTTCGAGGCCTTTGTTCCATTTGGAGTTACCACTCCGGGTGCAAGATAACAAAGATGGATCCAACTTTAGATTTTGCCAGTGATTAACCAGGTCTGTCATCATCACACATGTCAGAGGCTGTGTGGATTCGATTCTATTTCTTTTATATCCTTCAGCAAACCGGAGGTGGCCATATAGGTTGTTGTGTTACAATATGGATGGTCTTCAGACCTACTAGTCTCATGCCAATACCAAGACGTTTAATTCAGGATAACAGAGTATGAATTTGGCATTGAAATTCCTCCTGCATTGTTCCTTCAACTAAGAATTGTTTTGTCTAAACCGGGGTCTTTTATTCTTCTGTATTTTGCCTCTTCATGGTAACTGCTTTAACTTCGAGGTCTTTGATCAATTTGGAGTTACCAGTCATGGTGAAGGGTGTCAAAGAAGAATCTAAGTTTAGATTTTGCCGGTGCTTAACTAGGTCTGCCAGCACCACTAAATGAAGAGGCTGTGTGGTTTTGTTCTAGTTTTTTTATTTTCCTTAGCAAACTTGAGGTGGGCATATAGGTGGGTGGGTTAAGATCCGGGTGGTTGCTATGCCTACTAGTGTCATGCCAATACCAAGCGTTTTAACTCAGGATTACAGAATATGAATTTGGCATTGAAATTCCTCCTGCATTGTTCTATCGGCTAAGTCTTGTTTTGTCTACATAGGGGTATTTTATTCTTCTGTATGCCTGCCCCTTTAGTGTATCTGCTTTTACTTCGAGTTCTTTGATTCATTTGGAATTTCCACTCCTGGTGCATGGTGACAAAGATGGATCCAAATTTAGATTTTGCTGATGATTAACCAGGTCTGTCAGCACCACATATTTCAGAGGCTCTGTGGCTCCAATTCTATTTTTTTTATCTCCATTAGCAAACCAGAGGTGGCCATATAGGTCAGTGGGTTAAGATATGGGTGGTCTTCAGACCTACTAGTCTTGTGCCATTACCAGTTGGTTTAATGCAGGATTATAGAGTATGAATTTGGCATTGAAATTTCTCCTGCATTGTTCTATCTGTTAAAAATTGTTTTGTCTAAATGGGGGTCTTTTATTCTTCCATATGCCTGCCTCTTTAGTGTATCTTCTATTACTTTGAAGTCTTTGATCCATTTGTAGTTACCACTCCTGGTGCAGAGGGACGAGGAAGGATCCAACTTTAGATATTGCCAGTGGTTAACCAGGTCTGCCAGCACCACTCATTGAAGAGGATGTGTGGTTTCGATTCTATTTTTTTACAGTAAATTTAGTACTTTAATTTCTCCACTGTATATGATTTATCACATCACAGACAATGTTATTTCATTTATTTTTGTTGTTTGTGGGGCCTGTGCCCTATACCTGAGCTTGCTTTCTTTCTTTCTTTCTTTCTTTCTTTCTTTCTTTCTTTCTTTCTTTCTTTCTTTCTTTCTTTCTTTTTTGGTGGGTTATGGGTCTTGAACTGGCTTGGACACTGTTCCTGAGCTGTTCAGCTCAAGGCTATCAGCCTGCCCTTGGGCTAAACCCCACTTCTGTTTTCTTTCTTTTTTTTTGCCAGTCCTGGCCTTGAGCTCGGCCTGAGCACTGTCCTTGGACTTTCTCAAGGCTAGAGCTCTACCACTTGAGCCTCAGCACCACTTCCGGCTTTTTTCTATGTATGTGGTACCGAGGAATCGAACCTGGGTCTTCATGCATGCTAGGCAAGCACTTTAACCACTCGGCCAAACTCCAGGCCCCCCCACTTCTGTTTTCTAGATGTTAATTGGAGATAAGAATCTCAGGTCCTTTTATGCCAGGACTGGCTTTGAACTCCAATCCTCAGATCTCAGCCTCCTGAGTAGCTAGGATTACAGGCATGATCTGCCAGTGGCCAGATAAATTTTTTGTATTTTAACTGGCATATGCCTAGGGCATATTTTACCCATCTGCTTCACAACCAACAAACATCTGTGTCCAATTTTAGCTGTTCATGCCACAATGAACAGACTCGTTGGTATAGGATGCCTTGGGTGGCGTCCACTTCTTAGACACATATAGTATGTACTCAGAATTAATAGCTAAGTATTCTGGTATTTAGTAATTCTAACCCCAAGGTTTTATGAATATTATTTAGGATATTTCTAATTTTCAATTTTTGTACTGTAGCCTTCAACACCTCAAAATTTGTCATAAGCAAATGCTTTAACCAACATATAATAATGACAGAGGCTTATTTTTCCATAAGAAGAGCCAACAACCATGAGACCCCTTTATCAGTCATCACAATCTCCCAAAGAATCTGGGCAATATTACCAGTACTAATTATCAGTTCCCTTTAAATTCATGCACACACATCTACATTCAATATTCTGCCTCAATCTCAACTTTCAACAACTGCAGCGACAAGTAATTCTGATGATTACAAGTTCAAAAATTACATTTATAGTAAAGGATGTAATAAAACTAATGTTACCTCTTAAAGTTAAAATCCTATCTCTCACACCCTGTCTTAACACATTTGGCAGGCCATCCAGTGACATGCTAGTGTCTCTGACTAGATCCTAATTTTGTATGTGCCTGCACATACCCATGAAGGTCCTGGGGCTTGAACTACCCCTGGCCTTCTTCTGCACAAGGCTCACCACAGTGCCAAATCTGTCTTATTCTATGTTGTACTGAGGGATTGAGCCCAGGGCTTTGTACATGCTAGGAAAGTACTCTACCACTAAGCCACATTACCAAACCCCGATATTTCTCATTAAACATCTTAGTCTTTCAGCTTTGAGTTGGTGAAGTCCCCATGTGAATATCACTTTCATGTAAAAACAAATTTGCTGATAAATCATCAAGTGTAAATTCTACAGTTTTTCCCCAAATGTGAAATGTTCCCTGAGCTTTAGTGAGTGTGAATTTGTTGGTGTCTGATATGGTGTGACTTGTGGCTGAAAGCTTTGCCACACTCACTACACTGACAAGGCTTTTCACCAGTATGGATTCTCATGTGCAGAGCAAGTGTTGAGAACTGGGAGAAGGCTTTTCCACACTCATTGCATCCATAGGGTTTCTCACCAGTATGGCTTCTCATATGCACAGTGAGTGAAGAGCTTTGACAGAAGGCTTTGCCAGATATTTTACACTCATAAGGTTTATCCCGTGTGAATCCTTGATTCGAGAAAAGGCTTTTCCACATTTATTGCATTCATAGGGCTTCTCTCCTGTATGGGTGTTGTGATGTTCAATGTGGTACTGCTTCTGCCTGAAGATTGTTCTGCATTCATTGCATTTATAAGGTTTCTCACCAATATGAATTTTCTCATGCTCAGTGAGATTTGATTTGCCACTGAAAGCTTTGCCACACTCCTTGCATGTATAGGGTTTCTCTCCAGTGTGACTTCTCTGGTGTCTGATGAGGCTTGACTTCTGAGTGAAAGCTTTCCCACACCCTTTACACTCATAAGGCTTCACTCCCGTGTGGATTCTCTGGTGGATGAGGAGGTTTTCTTTCTGGCTAAAGGCCTTGCCGCACTCATTACACTGAAAGGGTTTCTTTCCACTATAGATGTTCTGATGCTTAATGAGGTACTGTTTCTGGCTAAAGGCTTTGCCACACTGATGACATTTGAATGGTTTCTCTCCAGTGTGGATTTTCTCATGCTCAGGGAGATAAGATTTGCCACTGAAAGCTTTGCCACATGCCTTACATGCATGTTTCACTCCTGGATAATGTCTCTGGTGCCTTGTGAAGGCTGGCATCTGATAAGAAGCTTTTCCACAGTCATAGGTTTTCTACCATATGTTTCTGATGAGAAAGGAAGTTTCTCTTCTGGCTGAAGGCTTTCCCACACTTTGTACATTCGTATGTTTTGTCCCTATATGACTTTTCAAATAGTAAGAGATGATACTTAAGAGAACATTTTGCCACATTCAGTACATTCATGTGATTTCTCTCCTGGAAGCATGTTTTTGTTTTTCGTGGGAGCTGGCCCTGGGGCTTGAGCTCAGAGCTTGAGCTCTGTCTTGACGGTTTTTTATTTACTGATAGTAGCACTCTACTTGAGCCACAGCACCACTTCTGGCTTTTGTTGCTAGCTCACTGGAGATTAAGATGGACTTTACAGCCAGTTGTGGCATTAAACCATGGTCCTCAGATCCCAGGCTCCTGAGTAGCTAGGACTATAGGCATGAGCCAGCCACACCTGGTCTTCCAATGCATTAGGCTCTATAAAGTTTTGCCTCACATAAGAGGTTTTTATGCCTTCATTATAATCATGAGATTTCAATTCTGAATGAATTTAATCATACTGAGGATCTGCCTCAGGCAGAAGATGTTCAAGCATTCTTGGCATGCAAAGGGATTTTACTTCCAAGTTTTACTAGTAGTTTCTGGTTAAGCAGAAAGCTTTTCACAGTCACTCAATGTAGATGATCTCTTTTTAAGATTAATTCTCATTTAATATGGTATTTTCTAAGTCTTTCCATTTCCTTACAACTGGGGTGATGTGAAAAAATCATATTAAGTGAAGTAAGCTAGACTCAGAGGAACATGAGCTCAATGGTTTCCCTCATTTGCCATAATCACTAGAAACCTTGCACTCTTCTAGCAGAGATTTGCAATAGAGCAAAACCTAGATACATAAGGCCATACAGTATGACACTAAATGAAAGGACCTCTAGGATATAGAAACCAAAGCCATATAAAGTGTGATTGTTGTCCTTAATGTACTGTTATCTCTCATCTCTTTTGCTTTCCCTTGATTATCTCATATTGTTACAGTATTTCACATTGTTATCTGATATATTGGATATATGCGTATTTGGTTATTTGAAATTGGATATTAAAGGGGGGAAAACAAGATGAGGGTGGGGGTGGGGGGAGGGAAATGGGGACAAAGACATGAGAAAGGGTATCAATGTATATGAAGTAATACACCTTCCATCTGGCGATTGTAATGTAACCCTTCTGTTAATTACAATAAAAATATATGGAAAAAAGATTAATTCTCACATAGTATTCAATAAGGTTGAAATTATAGCCAAAAACTCTTCTCATGTTGATTACAAAAGAGGATGTAATGCCATTGTCTCTATATTAATAGTTCTCTTTCATAATTAATTAGATGAGTATGAATTATGTGTGTAAATTATGTTGCAAACTACCTTAAAATGAATCCCATGTATAGAAGAACGCCCATGAGGAATCAATGTCAATATTCAGAAAAGATGACATTAAACTTACAAGTTTTTTCATGCTGCGTCCTGATCTGGGAAATTTATAATCTTCTCAAGCTGCTTCAGCAGACAAAGACCCTCGATTCTATTTTTTAATCTGCCTTAGCAAATTTGAGGTGGACATAGAGGCCAGTGGGTTAAGATCTGGATGGTCTTCAGGCCTACTAGTATCATAAAAATACCAAGCAGTTTAACTCAGGATAACACAGTATGAATTTGGCATTAAAATTCCTCCTGCATTGTTCTATCTGCTAAGAATTGTTTTGTCTAAATGGGAGTTTTTTTATTCTTCTGTATGCCTGCCTCTTTAGTATATATGCTTCTATGTCAAGGTCTTTGATCCATTTGGAATGACCACTACTGGTAAAGGGTGACAAAGAAGAATCCAACTTTAGATTTTGCTGGTGCGTAAACAGTTCTGCCAGCACCACTCATGAAGAGGCGGTGTGGATTCAATTCTATTTCTTTTATATCCCTCAGCAAAGCTGAGGTGGCCATATAGGTAGGTGGGTTAACATCTGGGAGGTCTTCAGGCCTACTAGTCTCATGCCAATACCAAACGGTTTAACTCAGGATAACAGAGTATGAATTTGGCATTGAAATTACTCCTTCATTGTTCTATCTGCCAGGAATTGTTTTGTCTAAATGGTCTTTTCTTCTTCTGTGTGCCTGCCTCTTCAGTGTATCTGCTTTTACTTCGAGGTCTTTGATCCATTTGAAGTTACCATTCCTGGTGCAGGGTGACAAAGATGTATCCAACTTGAGATTTTGCCAGAGATTAACCCGATCTGTCAGCACCAAACATTTCAGAGGATCTCTTGCCTCAATTATATTTCTTTATCTTCCTTAGCAAACCTGAGGTGGCCATATAGGTCAGTGGTTTAAGATCCGGGTGGTGATCAGGCCTGCTAGTCTCATGCCAATACCAAGTGGTTTATCTCAGTATAACGATGAATTTGGCATTGAAATTCCTCCTGTATGTTTCTGTCTCCTGAGAAATGTTTTGTCTAAATGGGGGTCTTTGAATCTTCCGTATGCCTGCATCTTCGGTGTATCTGTTTTACTTTGAGGTCTTTGATCCAGTTAGATTACACCTCCTGGTGCAGGGTGACAAAGAATAATCCAACTTTAGATTTTGCCGGTGCTTAACCAGGTGTGCCAGGACTGCTCATTGAAGAAGCTGTGTGGCTTCAATTCTGTTTTTTAATCTCCCTTAGCAAACCTGAGCTGGACATGTAGGTCGGTGGGTTAAGATCCAGGTAGTCTTCAGACCTACTACTCTTGTGCAAATAGCAAGCGGTTTAACTCAGGACATCGAAGTATGAATTTCTCATTGAAATTCCTCCTGCATTGTTCTATCTGCTAAGAATTGTTTTATCTAAATGGGGGTCTTTTATTCTTCCCTAGGCCTGCTTTTACTTCAAGGTCTATGATCCATTTGGAGTTGCCATTCCTGAAGCAGGGTGACAAGGAAGGATCCAACTTTAGATTTTGCTGGTGCGAACCAGGAGTGCCAGCACCACTCATTGAAGAGGCTCTGTGGTTTCGATTCTATTTTTTAATCTCCATTAGCAAACCTGAGGTGGACATATAAGTCAGTGGATTAAGATCCCGGTACTCTTCAGGCCTTCCAGTCTCATGCCAATACCAAATGGTTTAACTCAGGATAAGAGAGTATGTATTTGGCATTAAAATTCCTCCTGCATTGTTCTATCTGCTAAGAATTGTTTTGTCTAAATGGGAGGTTTTTTTTATTCTTCTTTATGCCTGCCTCTTCAGTGTATATGTTTCTACGTCGAGGCCTTTGATCTATTTGGAATTACCAATACTGGTGCAGAGTGACAAAGAAGGATCCAACTTTAGATTTTGCAGATGGTTATACAGTTCTTCCAGCACCACTAATAAAGAGGCTGTGTGGATATAATTCTATTTCTTTTATATCCCTCAGCAAATCTGAGGTGGCCATATGGGCAGGTGGGTTAAGATACAGGTGGTTTTCAGGCCTACAGGTATAGTGTCAATACCAAGCCCTTTATCTCAGGATAAAAGAGAATGAATTTGGCATTGAATTTCCTCCTGCATTGTGCAATCTGCTATGAATTGTTTTGTCTAAATGGGGGACTTTTATTCTTCTGTATTTTTGCCTCTTCCATGTACCTGCATTTATTCGAGGTCTTTGACCATCAGAGTTACCACTCCTGGTGCAGGGTGTCAACAAAGAGTCCAACTTTAGGTTTTGCCAGTGCTTAAGCAGGTCTCTAGGCATGACATATTTCAGAGGCTGTGGTTTCCATTCTATTACTTTTATCTCCCTTAGCAAACCTGAGATGGCCATATAGGACTGTGGGTTAAGATTCGGGTGGTCTTCAGGTCTTCTAGTCTCGTGCCAATACCAATTGGTTTAACTCAGGATAACAGTATGAATTTGGCATTGAAATTCCTCCTGCATTGTTCTATCTCCTAAGAATTGTTTTGTCTAAATGGGGGTCTTTTATTCATCCGTGTGCCTCCCTCTTCAATATATCTGCTTTTACTTCGAGGTCTTTGATCCATTTGGAGTTACCACTCCTGGTGCAGGGTGACAAAGAAGGATCCATGTTTAGATTTTGCCGGTGCTTTACCAGTTCTGCCAGCACCACTCATTGAAGAGGCTCTGAGGCTTAAATTATATTTCTTTTATCTCCATTAGCAAACATTAGGTGGCCATATAGGTCAGTGGGTTAGGATCCGGGTGGTTTTCAGGCCTTCTAGGGTCATGCCAATACCAAGCGGTTTAACTCAGTATAACAGAAGAGCAATTTGGGATTAAAATACCTCCTGCATTGTTGTATCTGCTAAGAATTGTTTTGTCTAAACTGGACTTTTTTTTTATTGTTCTGTATGCTTGCCTCTTCAGTGTATCTGCTTCTCCGTGGAGGTCTTAGATCCATTTGGAAATACCAATATTTGTACAGGGTGACAAAGAAGGATCCAACTTTAGATATTGCCGATGCTTAAACAGTTCTGCCAACACCACTCATGCAGAGGCTATGTGGATTAGATTCTATTTCTTTTATATCCCTCAGCACAACGGAGGTGGCCATATAGGTCGGTGTTTTAATATCTGGGTGGTCTTCAGGCCTTCTCGTCTCGTGCCAATACCAAGCAGTTTAACAAAGTGTAACATTGTATGAATTTGGCATTGAAATACTTCCTGCATTGCTCTATCTGTTAAGAACTGTTTTGTCAAAATGGGAGTTTTTTCATTCTTCTGTATGCCTGGCACTTCAGTGTGTCTTCTATTACTTCGAAGTCTTTGATCCATTTGGAATTACCACTCCTGGTGCAAGGTGACAAAGAAGAATCCAACTTTAGATTTTTCCAGTGCTTAAACAGTTCTGCCAGCACCATTCATGAAGAGGCGGTGTGGATTCAATTCTATTTCTTTTATTCCCCCAGCAAACTGGAGGTGGCCATATAGGTCAGTGGGTTAAGATACGGGTGGTCTTCAGACCAGCTAGTCTCATGCCATTACCAAGCGGTTTAACTCAGGATAACAGAGTATGAATTTGGCATCGCAATTCCTCCTGCATGGATCTATCTGGTAAGAATTGTTTTGTCTCAACTGGGGTCTTTTATTCTTCTGTATGCCTTCCTCTTCAGTATATCTACTTTTACTTCCAGGTCTTCGATGCATTTGGAGTTTTCACTCCTGGTGTAGGATGACAAAGAGAGATCCAACTTTAGATTTTGCCGGTGCATAACAAGGTCTGCAAGCACCACTCACTGAAGACACTGTGTGGCTTACATTCTATCATTTTATCACCCTCAGCTAACCTGAGGTGGCCATATAGGTTGGTGGGTTAAGATCTGGGTAGTCTTTAGGCCTACTAGTCTCGTGCCAATACCAATCGGTTTAAGTCAGGATATCAGAATATGAATTTGGCATTGAAAATCCTCCTGAATTGTTCTATCTACTAAGAAATGTTTTATTTAAACTGGGGACTTTTTTTCTTTCCTGTGTCTCCCTCTTCAGTGTATCTGCTTTTACTTCGAGGTCTTTGATCCATTTGGAGTTTCCACTCCTGGTGCAAAGAAGGATCCCACTTTATATTTTACTGGTTCTTAACCAGGTCTGACAGCACCGCTCATTGAAGAGGCTGTATATCTTCGATTCTATTTTTTATCTCCCTTAGCAAACCTGAGGTGGCCATATAGGTCTGTGGATTAAGATTCCGGTAGTCATCAGGCCTACTAGTCTTGTGCCAAAAACAAACGGTTTAACTCAGGATAACAGAGTGTGAATTTGGCATTGAAATTCCTCCTGCATTGTTCTATCTGCTAAGAATTATTTTGTCTAAACGGGGGTTTTTGTTCTTCCATATGCCTGCCTCTTCAGTGTATCTGCTATTACATCGAAATATTTGATCCATTTGGAGTTACCACTCCTGAAGCAGGGTGACAAGGAAGGATCCAACTTGAGATTTTTAGGTGATTAACCAGGTCTGACCGCAAAACACACTTCAGTGGATCTGTGGCTTCCATTCTATTTCTTTTATGTCCCTTAATAAACCTGAGGTTGCCATATAGGTTAGTGGGTTAAGATCTGGGTAGTCTCAGGCCTTCTAGGCTCGTCCACAATGACACTACTTACAATCTCAACTTGATTTCCAGACTGCAGGAGTCCTCCAAAATCGTCAAGGCCTTGATCTGCTTAAAAAGGCTGTGGGAGGTTCTCAAATGCCTCCAAAATGAACTCAATGCAAACTATCTATGGACTGGACTAGGGTTGACTCCCTTACCTTCTCCCCTTTGTGGGCGGGACCGTTGGTTACAGTGGGTTTTGTATTCACATTCAGATCTTGTGTAATCAATAAGCTCCTTCAGTGTCTTAGAAAGCAGGATCAGGGAAAGCTGTACAGCTAATGGTTGTGTGGCAACAATATGCTGTGCTGTGAGATGGTGAACTGGGAACACTGTGAGGTTGACCCCAGCCCTTACCAGGATGTGCAGGTGTACAGAAGGGTTTCCTTTGCTGATGTTGGCCATCCCCCTTATTTCAAACCTCCGTTTGGGTCTGCCAACCCTACAGGTAATTTTCCTGAAGTGCTAGAGTGATAGTCAATGATGGGTAAGATCTCCAGAGGGGGACAACCTAAGACAGGCACACTTCTGAAGTAAGGCAAATACCTGCTTAATAAAACAAAAGGGAGGACATGTGGGGCACATCACATCAAGGGTAAAAGGCCTACCTCATGGCCCAGTGCTCACTTCCTGGTTTTGGAGATCCAACCTGCCTGTCTCCTGGTTGGGGGGTTTGGCTGTGGTTTGTGATATAAAATAAGGCTAGCTCGAACCCACCACCCTCTCTGACCGCACCTACCTCCCCCGTCCCACCTACTTTTATGTTAATAGACAATCTTGCTTCTTAATTTAGCCTCTGGTATTTTTCCATTAAATGAGTCTGCTGTGACATTCTCCCTGAAGCATCTGTGTCTTCCCTCTAGAGAGGGAGGGCTGGGTGAAGGCTACCAGCTGGCCCTATTCTTTCTCAGTCTCCTCTTTGTCGGGGCGTGTTCTCTTTGCCCTTCCTGCTGGTCAGGAGGCAAAGAGTGCTAAAAACCCGACAGTTGATAGTTGATGTTGAGGGTGAGGGAGAGGGGTTAGGGTGAGGGTGTGGGTGAGATTTAGGCTGAGAAGAGGGTGAGGGTGAGGGGTAGGTTTAGGGTTAGGGTTAGGGTGAGGGTGAGGTTGAGGTTTGGGGTTAGGGTTAGTGTTAGTGTTAGGGTTAGAGTGAGGGTGAGTGTGAGGGTTCGGGTTAGATCTATGGTTAGGGCTAGGGATAGTGTTAGGGTTTAGGGTTTAGGGTTAGGGTTAGGGTACTGTTTAGGCTTAGGGTTAGGATTAGGGTGAGGGTGAGGTTGAGGGTGAGGCTGAGGGTGAGTTTGAGGGTGAGGTTAAGGGTTAGGGTTAGGGTTAGGGTGAGGATTTGGGTTAGGGTGAGGGTTCAGGTTATGTTTAAGATTAGGGTTAGGATTAGGGTAAGGGTGAAGGTGAGGGTGAGAGTGGGGGTGAGGTTTAGGGTTAGGGTGAGAGTTTTAGTTTGAGGGATAGGGTTAGGTTTAGGGTGAGGGTTAGGCTTATTGTTATGGTTAGGGTTAAGGTTAGTGTGAGGGTGAGGGTGAGGGTTAGGGATAGGTATATGTTTAGAATTAGGTTAGGGCTTTAGGGTTATGGATAAAGTTAGAGTTACAGATAGGGTTAGTGTTATTGTTATAGAATTAGGGTTTTAGGGTTAGTGTTAGGTTTAGGGTTGGTTTAGTCTTAGGGTTTGGGAAAGGGTTAGATTGAGGGTTAGAGTGAGTGTATGGGAGAGTGTGAGGTTTAGGCTTAGGCTTAGGCTTAGGCTTAGGCTTAGGCTTAGGGTTAGGCTTAGGGTGAGGGTGAGGGTGATGGTGTGGGTTAGGGTGTGAGTGAGTGAGAGGTTTACGGTTAGGGTTAGGGTTAGAATTATGGTAGGGTTTTACGGTTAGTGTTAGGTTTGGGTTTAGGGTTAGGGTTTTGGTAAGGGTCAGGCTTAGGGTTTGGGTTAGGGTGCGGGTGAGTGTGAGGGTGAGGTTTAGGTTTAGGGCTAGGGTTAGGTTAAGGGTTAGTGTTAGGTGGAGGGGAAGGGGAGGGGGAGGGTGGGGGTTAGGGTGAGGATTAGAGTGAGGGTTAAGGTGAGCTTTGGCATTATGGTTAGGGTTAGGCTGAGGGTGAGGTTTAGGTTAGGGTGAGCTCATGGTTAGGGTGAGGATTAGGTTAAGTTAGGGTTAGGGTTTGGGTTAGGGTGATGGTGAGGTTGAGGTTGAGTGTGAGGGTTAGGGTTAGTTTTAGATTTAAGGTTAGGGTAAAGTTAGGGCCAGAGTTATGTTTAAGGTGAGGTTGAGCGTGAGGGTGAGGGAAAGGGTTAGGGTTAGGTTTGCTTTATGGTGAGGTTGAGGTTTAGGATTAGGGTTAGGGTTAGGGTGAGTGTTTGGGTTAGGGCGAGGGTTTTAAGGTTAGGGTTTTAGAGTTACGGTTAGGGTTAAGGTTAGGATTAGGGTTAGGGTGAGAGTGAGGGTGAGGGTCAGGGTCAGGGTCAGAGTGAGGGCCAGGGTTAGGGTTGGGTTAGGGTGAGGGTGATGGTTAGGGTGAGTGTGAGGGTTAGGTTGAGGGTTGGGTATGAGTTTGGGTGACGGTTAGGGTTGGGGCTGAGGGTGACGGTGAGTATGAGGGTTAGGGTTAGGGTTAGCATAGGGTTATGGTTGGGTTATGGTTAGGGTTAGGGTTAGGGTAGTGTTATGGTTATGGTTAGAGTTAGGGTTAGGGTTACGGTTAGATTTAGAGTTATATTTAGGGTTAGGTTGAGGGTTAAGGTTTCAGGGTTAGAGTTAGAGTTAGGGTTTAGAGTTAGGCTTTTAGCCTTAGTATTAGGGTTAGGGTAAGTGTTAGGCCTAGGTTTAGGGTTAGGGTGAGGGTGGGGTGAGGTTTAGGTATAGGGCTAGAGATAGTGTAAGGGTTAGTGTGAGGGTGAGGGTGAGGCTGAAGTTTAGGGTTAGGTTTAGGTTTAGAGTTAGTATAGGGGAGGGTGAGGAGGAGGGGAGGGAGAGGTTTTGGGTGAGGGTTAGGGTTAGGGTGAGGGTGAGGGTGAGAGTGAGGTTGAGGAAGAGGGTTATGGTTATGGTTAGGGTTAGGGTTTGGGTGAGGGTTTGAGTTATGGTTAGTGTGAGTGTGAGGGTGAGGGTGAGCATGAGGAAGAGGGAGAGGGTGAGGGTTAGGGTTAGGGTTATGGTTCTGGTTAGGGTAAGGGTGAGGGTGATGTTTAGGGTTAGGGTGAGGGTTAGGGTGTGTGTCAGGGTTAGGGTTAGGGTTAGAGTTGGTATGAGGGTGTGGGTGAGGGTTAGGTGTAGGGTAAGGATTAGGGTTAGGGTGAAGGTGAGGATGAGTGCTAGGGCTGGGTTAGGCATAGGGTTTGGTTTAGGGTTAGGGTTAGAGTTTTAGGGTTAAGATTAGGGTTAGGTTTAGGCTTAGGGCTAGGGCTAGGGGTAGGGTTAGGGATTTAAAGTTAGGGTTTTAGGGTTAGTGTTAGATTTAGGGTTAGTGTTAAGGTTAGGATTAGGGTAAGGGTTAGATTGAGGGTGAGGTTAGGTTGTGGGTGAAGGTGTGGATCAGGGTTAGGGTAAGGATTGGTGTTCGAGTTAGGGTTTTAGGGTTTGTGTTAAGGTTAGGATTTAGGGTTAAAGTTTTAGGGTTAGGGTCAAGTTTAGGATTAGGCTTAGGCTTAGGCTTAAGGTTAGGTTTAGGCTTAAGGTGAGGGTAAGGGGTAGGGTGTCGGTGTGGCTGAGGGTGAGGTTTAGAGTTTGTGTTAGGCTTATGGTTAAGGTTACGGTTAGGCTTTTAGGGTAAGGGTTAGGTTTGTGTTTAGGGTTTGGGTTTTAGGATTAGAGTTACGGTTTTGGAAAGAGGCTTAGGGTTAGCGTGAGGGTGACGATAATCGTGAGTTTTAGGATAAGGCTGAGAGTGAAGGTGAGGGTGAGGGGGATGGTTAGGGTTAAGGTTAGAGTTAGTGGGAGGGTGAGGGTGTGTTTGAGTGTTAAGGTGAGGGATAAGTTGAGGGTTATGGTTATGGTTATGGCTAGGGTTAGGGTTAGGGTTAGGCTAAGGGTGAGGGTTAGGTTAGGTTGAGGGTTGGGTTTAGGAATAGGGTGAAGGTTAGGTTCGGTTAGGGTTAGGGTTAGGGTTGGGGTTAAGTTGAGGGTGAGGTTTATTGTGATGATTAAGTTAGGATTAGGGTGAGGGTTACATTAGGAATAGGGTTAGCATTAGAGTTTTAGGGTTTGGGTTTTAGGGTTATTGTTAGGTTTATTGTTATGTTTAAGCTTAAGTGTAGGGTAAGGGTGAGATTGAGGGTAACGGTGAGGGTGTGGGTGAGGGTGAGGTTTAGTGTTATGGTTAGGCTTAGGATTAGGCTTAGGATTAGAGTTCGGGTTAGGGTTTTAGGATTAGGTTTAGGATTTGGGTTTAGGGTTAGGGTTAGGGTTTTAGGGTTAGGGTTAGATTTAGGGTTAGGGCTAGGCTTAGGCTGACGATGAGAGTGAGGGTGACGGTGTGGATGAGGTTGAGTTTTAGGGTTAGGGTTAGGATTAGTGTTAGGGTTAGAATTAGGTTAGGGTTCAGGTTCAGGTTCGGGTGAGGTTGAGGGTGAAGGTTACTGTTAGAGTAAAGGTTAGGTTGAGGGTTATGATTAGGGTGAGGGTGAGCCTTAGTTTTAGGTTTAGGGTTATGGTGAGGGTGAGGGTGAGGGAGGGGAAGAAGGAGTGGGTGAGGTTGAATGTTAGGTTGAGTGTTATGGTTAGCTTGATTGTTTGGATTAGGGTTAGTGTGGGGGTGATGGTGAGACTGAGGGTTAGGGTTAGGCTTAGGCTTAGGGTGAGGGGAGAGTGAGGGTGAGGCTTAGTGTTGGGGTTATGGTTAGGTTTAGGGTTAGGGTTAAGGTTAGGTTGAGCGTTAGGTTGAGGGTGAGGGTTAAGGGGAGGGTGAATGTGAGAGTTAGGGTTATGGTTAGGGTTAGGGTGAGGGTTAGATTTAGGGTGTTAGTGAGGTTGAGTGTGAGTTTTATGGTTAGTGATAGCGTTGGGTTTAGGTTTAGGTTTAGGGTAAGGTTTAGCGTTAGGGTTAGGGTTAGGGTTATGGTTAGGTTAGGGTTAGCCTTAGGGTACTGTGGGAGTGAGGATGAGAGTGAGGGTGAGGGTGAGGGTAAGGTTTAGAGTTATGGTTAATGTTAGGGGTAGGGTTAGGCTTAGGCTGAGGGTGAGTGTGAATATTAGGGTTAGATTTAGGGTGATTTTGGGGGTGAGTGTTAGGGTTCAGGTTAAGTTAGATTTAAGGTTAGGGTTAGGGTTAGGGTTTGTTTAGGGTGGGGGTGAAGTTGAGGTTGACGTTGAGGGAGCGGCTAAGGGTTAGGGTTAGGATTAGGGTTCGGGTTAGGGTTAGGCGCAGGGTTAGGGTTAGTGTTAGGGTTAGGGTGAGGGTGATGGTGAGGGTGAGGGTGAGGGTGAGGGTGAGGGTGAGTGTTAGTGTTAGGGTTAGGGTGAGGGTGAGCGTGAGTGTGAGGGTGATGGTGAGATTTATGTTTAGGGTGAGGGTGAAGATGAGAGTGAGGTTGGGGGTGAGGGTAAGGGTGATTTCTAGGGTTATATTCAGTTTTAGGGTTAGGTTTAGGTTGAGGGTTAGGGTAAAGGTGAGGGTGAGGGTGAGAGGGAGGGTTAGGATTAGGGTTAGTGTTTGGGTGAGGGTTAGGGTGAGGGTGAGAGTGACAGAGAGTTTGAGGGTGAGGGTTAGGTGTAGGGAAAGGGTTAGGGGGAATGTTAGGGTTAGGGGGAGGGGAGGGGAATGGTTAGGGTTAGCGTGAGGTTTACGTTGAGGGTGAGGGTAAGGTTTAGGTTTAGGGTGAATGTGAGGGTAAGGTTTATGGTTAGGGTTAGGTTTAGGGTTATTGTGATGGTGAACGTGAGGGAGAGGTTTAGGGTAGGGTTAGGGTTACCGTGGGGGTTAGGGTTAGGGTGAGGGTAGTGTGAGGGTAAGGTTAAAGGTTAGGGTTATGGTTCTGGTTTTAGGGTTAGGGTTTTGTTGAGTGTTAGGTTAGTGTTAGGGTTTTAAGCTTAGGTGTCAGGGTTTTTAGCACTCTTTGCCTCCTGACCAGCAGGAAGGGCAAGGAGAATACGCCCCGATTAAGACGAGACCAAGAAAGGTTAGGGAGGGCTGGCTGCCTTCACCCAGCCCTCCCTTCTCCAGAGGGAAGACACAGATGTGCCTGGGAGAATGTCACAGCAGACTCAGGTTATTGGGAAGATACAAGGGTCTAAAGTAAGAAGCAGGAATCTATTAACATAAATGTAGGCAGGACAGGAGGAGGTAGGTGCCGGCAGAGAGGGCAGTGGGGCCAATCCATGGGTTCCAGGTAGCCTTATTTTACATCACAAACCACAGCCAAACCTCCCAAGCAGGAGAAAGCATGGTTGGATTTCCAAAACCAGGAAGTGAGCAATGGGCCACGAGGTAGGCCTTTTACCCTTGATGTGATGTGCCCCACATCTCCTCCCTTTTGTTTTATTAAGCAGGTATTTACCTTACTCAAGAAGTGTGCCTATCTTAGGTTGTCACCCTCTGGAATCTTACCTGTCATTGACTACCAGTCTAGCACTTCAGGCAATTTACCTGTAGGGTTGGCAGACCCAAACAGAGGTTTGAAATAAGGGGGATGGTCAACGTCAGCAAAGGAGTACACCTGCACATCCTAGTAAGGGATGGGGTCAACCTCACAGAGTTCCCAGTCCACCCTCTCCAATTTAAGTGAGTCAGTTCATGTAACCCATGAGATAATTGAAGTTCCTGGCGAGGCTGAGCAATAGCTGTAATAATCCCATTGGTTGCCAATTGATCAGCCATTTGGTTTCCTCACATCAGCGTCCCAGGCAAATCCTGGTGTCCTCTGAGATGTTGTAAAAAATGGGATTAGCTCATTTGTTTAACAGGGATTGAACTTGAATCATTAAAGGAATAATTTGGTTCCTGTCTAGTTTTATATAGGCAGTTACTAAGGTTGGTATCAAACTGACTACATATAGGCTATCAGAAAACAAGTTCATTGATCCAGGAACATGGGTTAAGGCCAAGGCAACTGTGTACAGCTCCTTAAACTGTGCAGATCCTATGACTGGCTCAAAGTAGCGAGTGCCTTTCCTTTCCTTGGTAGGTAGGGAGGCGGGACATATCACGACCATATCTGGACCATAATGCCTCAGGGAAATATCTCTACCCTTAATTATCAGGTCTGCCAACTAGTCAAGTTGTGAATAAACTCTAGGAGCCCCTCCTGTCGACACATGTATCCATTGAAGGGGCTGGCCTAGCTGAGTAATTGCTGGGAAAAATAGGTTAGAGCAGGGGAGAATCCAAAGACAGAGGGAGAATTGGGGACTATAATGGGCCAATTGTGCTGCATTTAAGGCTATCTGAATTTTGTTAAATATTGACTGATGTAATGAGGTCATGGTAATAACATCTGTAGGGGCCTTATCCTTACAGAATTAAAAAGCGGAAGGAGTTCTTCTGTAGACAGGTGGAGCCAAGGCCTCAGCCAATTGAGCTCACCTAACAGTTTCTGTAATTCTACCAATGTGTAGGACGATTGGAAGAATAATTGGGGTTTGAGAGGACAGGCAGAGTCCAGTCTAAGTTCAGTCCCCAGAATCATAAAGGGAGGCAAGATCTGGACCTTGTCATTAGATATATGCAATCCTCCTTTCTGTAAAAGAATCTGGAGTTCTTTATAGGCAGAGCTTAATGTCTCATTGTCAGTTGCCCCAATAATAATATCATCCATGTATACATATATAGTTATATCCGATCTCCTCTGAAGGGGTTGCAGTATTTGTGAGACATAATGTTGACAAAAGGCTGGGCTATTGGCCATGCCTTGGGGCAGCACCACCCACTCATATCTTTCATCTGGCCCCTGAAAATTGATTGAGGGAACAGAGAAAGTGAATTTTTCACAGTCCTGGAGATCCAGAGGCATAGGAAAGAAACAATCCTTAATATCAACTACAATGAGGGTCAAATCCCGATGGATGGAAGGAATCCAAGTCAACCCTTGCAAGGGGGTAGCAACATGAACTATCTGCTCATTAATCTTTGTTAGGTCTTGTAATATTCTCCATTTTCCCGAGGACTTCTGTATGACAAACACAGGACTATTCCACGGGCTTAGAGAGGGCCTGATATGCCCTAAAGTCAACTGTTCTGATATTATCTCTCTTAGCTTTTGCAATTTATATAGAGAGAGCGGCCACTGTTCCACCCAGACTGGAGGGCCTGGAAGCCATTGGATGGGGGGGACGGTGGGAACAGTGTCCTCCAGGACTGGGGGTGAGGCTTTGCACTGGGTTCAGGAGTATCCTGCCTTGTAGCAAAGGGCGAGTTCCCCCTACACTCTAGGGCATCATTGCAAAATCTTTCGTAGTCTGTAGTGATGAATGCCTCTGCTTCTCCCAAAATATCTTATCCCAGTAAGTTGGCTGTTAGGCCAGATGCCACTAGGGGACGCACCTCCCCCTGGCTACCATCCACATCCTTCCAAAGGAACCAGTCCCTAGTTTCCTCAGACTTGGTATCAACCCCCACCCCTAACAACTGGGGTCCAGGAATCAGCTTCCACTGGAGTGGGACCTCCTCCTTTTTCAGCACTGTCCGATCTGCTCCGGTGTCAGTTAGGCAGTGGAACCTTTTTCCCATTATAAAATATCCATTTTTGGCCTAATCCCTGGGATTCCTGGGACGGTCCAGGGAGCCCTAGGCAGATCCCTAGATAAGACACCTCCTTTGGGTGGTGGAGCTGGAGGGTGCCCCGTTATTAGTTTAAAGGCTTTCCCTTGATATCAAATTTAGATTTACAATTTCTTTGCCAATGGAATCCCTTCCTGCAGCTGGGACAGGGTGTTTTAGGTGGAGTTTGGACTTTGGTCTGACTTGAAGGATGTCTCTGTGGGGAATCAGGTATCTGTCCCCCAGGGCAATCTCTTTTGAAGTGGCCTTGCTGGCCACACCCAAAACAAACTCCTCTCACAGCCCCATTGAAAGAGGTAAGGGCAGTGGAAAGAGCCTCAGTAAGTGAAGCCGTTTGGGCTTGTAGGGTGGCAGTCAGCGTCTGTGACTGGTGGGCTTGAGTGCCCACATGCTTAGTGGCAATTATCCACTTCCCCATAGAGTTTTCCTTCATTCCCGCACAGGTCAGTTTGTGGTCTGTAGTCATCTCCTCCCAGACCAGCATCCTGATAAACTGGTGGCGAAGGAGCCCCAAGGGGAACTTTCTATGGAGGCTCCATTCTACTCTGTAGCCTTCTGAGTAATTCCTGCTATTGGAGGCTGTGATGGGCCTTCATCCAATTTTTTCCACACAGCTAGTCCCAAAGCCCACACCTGTTCTTGGTAGGGGGCAGGGATAGCGGCCTGCTGGGGGCCTGTGGAAAATGCATCATTGGTTCCTGACAGCATCCCATAAGTCACAGAGACTGGGGGATTAGTAGCCTGGTTCCTGCTGGCCTGGGCATGGCACTCCTCATAAAAAATGCACACCATTTAAGATACAGGGGACCAGGGAGCACAGCCTTAGTTAAATCTTTCCAGTCTTCTGTGGTGCATTGCTGGTGAGCCAGGCCTTGGAGGATGGTTTCTGCCCAGGGAGAATTAGGTCCATCCTCAGAGACTGCCTTTTTAAGCTCTTTTAAATCTTGGGTGCTCCCAGGGATACCACTGGGCCGGTCTATTGCCCCCAGGGCTAGCACTTACAGGAAAAGCCAAGCATGGTAGGGAGCAAAATGGCGGCTGAACCCGCCCTTCCGGTTCAGGGGAGGAGCTGCCGCTGTATGGCGAGTTAACCTCCTCTTCCAGTGCAGGGGAGGAGCAAGATGGCGGCTTGACCTCCTCTTCTGGTTTAACACATGGTGAAGCATGGGAGGAAGGATAGCAAAATGGCGGAGGCTGCTCTGCTCCCCAATCATCTGAGCAGGAGCACTCGGTATAGGGCTTAGAGGCCCTACCTCAGGATCAAGGGGGGCCAAAAATCTCTCCTCCTCCTGATCGGCGGAGGGCCCACTCGCCACGACCTTGAGCACCCCTCAGTAAAGGTTTCCCTGGCTGGGTAGCCCTTGGAGGCTGCCCTAGGGGCATCTCCCCTGTCCCTAGATATCTCCTTAACTGAGCCAGGATAAAAGCAGGCCTTAAGGGCAGACAAAATCGGGTAGACCCCGAAGGGAAGGTCCTCTCCCAAGTCAGACTTCCTCCTTCTCATCAGGTTTTCCATGTGGTCCGAGGTAGCCCAATTGTAAAGATTGGCTGCCATTAACCAGGGATCAGCACATGTTAAGGCCTCCCAGACCTTCTCAGCCTGGGGATCTGAGATCTCTAAACCTTGGCTTCTAAGAATAAACTTAGGGGCTGGGAGTTTGGCCTAGTGGTAGAGTGCTTGCCTAGCATACACGAAGACCCGGGTTCGATTCCTTGGTACCACATACATAGAAAAAAGCCAGAAGTGGTGCTAAGGCTCAAGTGGTAGAGCTCTAGCCTTGAGAAAGTCCAAGGATAGTGCTCAGGCCCTGAGCTCAAGCCCAGGACTGGCAAAAAAAGAATAAACTTAAACATTTTAAGCACCAGATCCTCACTCTTGGCGTAGAATTGCCCCATCTGTTCAGGGAGACCCGTACCTTGTAACCTGCTTGGCTCTGCTTGCAGACAATTCCGCTTCTGATGAGCTTTCCTTTCGTGTCCCATGTTCGGGTGCCAGAATGTCGGGGTTTTTAGCACTCTTTGCCTCCTGACCAGCAGGAAGGGCAAAGAGAACACGCCCCGATTAAGACGAGACCAAGAAAGGTTAGGGCCGGCTGGCCACCTTCACCCAGCCCTCCCTTCTCCAGAGGGAAGACACAGATGCACCAGGGAGAATGTCACAGCAGACTCAGTTTATTGGGAAGATACAAGGGGCGAAAGTAAGAAGCAGGAATGTATTAGCATAAAATAGGTACGACAGGGGGAGATAGGTTCGGGCAGAGAGGGAAGTGGGGCCAATCCATGGGTTCCAGGTAGCCTTATTTTACATCACAAACCACAGCCAACCCTCCCAACCAGGAGACAGCATGGTTGGATTTCCAAAACCAGGAAGTGAGCAATGGGCCACGAGGTAGGCCTTTTACCCTTGATGTGACGTGCCCCACAGTTAGGGATTTAGGGTTAAGTTTAGGGTTGGGATTAGGATTAGACTTATAGTTAGGGTGAGGGTGAGGTGTGTGTGAGGGTGAGGGTGAGGGTTATGGTTAGGGTGAGGGTGAGCTTTAGGGTTAGGGTTATGCTTAGAGTAAAGGTGAGGGTTAGGTTAGAGTTAGGGTTATGGTGAGTTTTAGGGTGAGGGTGATGGTGACAGTGAAGTTTAGGGTTAGGCTTAAATTGAGGGTTAAAGTTAGGGTTCGCGTTAGGGTTAGGGTTAGTGTTAGGGTGAGGTTGAGGATTAAAGTTAGGGTTAGGTGTAGGGTTAGGGACAGTGTTAGGTTTAGGGTTAGGGTTTGGATTAGGGTTGGGGTGTGGGTTAGGGTTAGTGTTAGTGTTAGAGTTAGGGTGAAGGTTAGGGTTAGGGTTAGTGTTAGAGTGAGGGTAAGGGGAAGGGTTAGGGTTAAAGTGAGGGTTAGGGGTAGGGTTAGATTTAGGTTTATGGTTAGTGTGTTGATGAGGGTGAGGTTGAGGGTGAGGATGAGGTCAGGGTAAGGTTTAGAGTTAGGGTTAGGGTTAGGGATAGGGATAGGGTGAGTGTGAGGGTGAGAGTGAGGGTCAGGGTGAGGGTCAGGGTTAGGGTTAAGGTTTGGGTTAGATTTAAGTTTAGGGTTAGAGTTAGGGTTACGTTTATGGTGGGGGTGAGGTTGAGGGTGAGGTTTAGGGTTAGGGTTAAGTTAGGGTTAAAGTTAGAGTTAGGTTTAGGGTGAGGGTGTGGGTAAGGGTTAGGGTAGGGGTTAGGGTGAGGGTTAGGTTTAGGGTTACGGTAAGGGTTAGATTAGGATTTGGGTTACATTTAGGTTGAACGGGAGGGTGCAGATGAGGTTTGGTTTAGGGTCATGGTTAAGGTTACGGTAGGATTATGGTTAGTGTAAGGGTTACTGTTCGTGTGAGTTTGAGGATGAGGTTGAGTTTCAGGTTAGGGTTAGGGTTTGTGTTATGGTTAGGATTTAGGGTTAGGTTTAGGGTGAGAGTGAGGGTGAAGGTTAGTGTTAGGGTTAGGTTTAGGATTAGTTTTAGGGTTAGGTTTAGAGTTAGTGTGAGGGTGAGTGTGAGGGTGTGTGTGAGGGTGAGGGGTAGCATTAGGGTGAGGGTGAGGGGAAGGGTACAGATTAGAGTGAGGGTGAGTGTGAGGATGAGGGGGAGGGTTAGTGTTAGGGTTAGGGTTAGAGTTAGGGTTAGGGTTAGGGTTAAGGTGAGGGTGACGTTTAGGTTTAGGTTTAATGTTTGGGATAGGGTTAGCGTTAGTTTTATGGTTAGGGTGAGAGTGAGGGTGAGGGTGAGGTTGAGGTTTAGATTAGAGTTAGGGTGAGGGTGAGGGTGAAGCTGAGAGTTAGGTTTGGGGTTAGGGTTAGTGTTAGGGTTAGGTTTAGGGTGAGAGTGAGGGTGAGGGTTAGGGTTAGGGTTAGGGTTTGGGTGAGGTTGAGGTTTTGGGATAGGTTATGGTGAGGATTAGGGTTAAGGTTAGGTTTGGGTTAGGGTTATGGTGAGTGTTAGAGTTAGGTTTAGGTTTAGGGTTAGGGTTAATTTTGGGGTTATGGTTATGTTTACATTTACGGTGAGAGTGAGGGTGAGGGTTAGGTGATGGTGAGGGTGAGGATGAGGTTTATGGTTATGGTTCGGGATAGGGTGAGGTTGAATATGAGGGTGAAGGTCAGGTTTAGATTTAGGGTTAGGGTTAGAGTGAGGGTGAGGGTGAGGATGAGGATGAGGAGAGGTTGAGGGTGAGGGTTAGGGATAGGGTGGGGGTTAGGATTAGGGTGAGGGCAAGGGTGAGGGTGAGGTTTGGGGTGAGCATTAGGGCTAGGGTTCGGATTAGGGTTAGGGTGAGGGTGAGGGTTAGGGTGAAGTTGAGGGTGAGGGTGTGGTTTGAGTGAGGGTTAGGATTAGGGTTAGGGTTAGGGTGAGGTTGAGGTTTAGAGTTAGGCTTAGGGTTAGGTTAGGGTGAGGTTGAGGGTGAGGATGAGGGTGAGGGATAGGGTTAGGTTTAGTGTTAGGTGTCCAGTTAGGTTTAGGATGCGGTTGAGGATGAGGGTGAAGATGAGGGATAGGATTAGATTTAGGATGAGGGTGAGGGTGAGTGTGAGGTTTAGGGTTAGGGTTAGGGTTAGATTTACATTAGTGTTAGACTTAGGGTTAGAGTTAGGTTTACGTTGAGGGTGAGGTTGAGGGTGAGGGTGAGGGTTCGAGTTAGAGTTAGGGTTAGGGTTAGGGTTAGGGTGAGGGCTTGGGTTAGGGTTAGCGTGAGGATTAGGGTGGGAGTGAGGGTGGGTTTTACAGTTAGGCTTAGGTTTAGGTGAGGGTTAGGGTTAGTGTTAATTTTAGGTTTAGGTTAAATCTTAGAGTTGGGTTAGGGTAAGGGTTAGGCTTAGGGTTAGATTTACGATTAGGGTTTTAGGGTTAGGTTTAGTGTTAGGGTTAGAGTTAGGGTTAGAGATAGGGTAAGGTTTAGGGTGAGGGTTGATTTTAGTGTTAGGGTTAGGGTGAGTGTGTGTGTGAGGGTGATTGTTAGGGTTAGGGTGAAGTTTTGGGTGAGGGTGAGTGTTAGTGTGAGGGTGAATGTGAGGAAGAGGGGGAAGTTTAGGGTTACGGGTAGGGTTAATGTGAGGGTGAGAGTATGGTTAGGGTTAGGGTTAGGGTTTAGGATATGGTTAGCGTTAGAGTTAGGGTTAGGGTGAGGGTGAGGTTATTGCTTAGTGTGAGGTTAGCATGAGAGTTAGGGTTAGGGTCAGGATTAGGGTTAGGGTGAGTGTTAAGATCAGTGTTACAGCTAGGGTTAGGGTTAGGGTTAGAGTGAGGGTGAGGGTTAAGGTAAGTGTTATGGTTCGGTTTATTGTTAGCTTCAGGGTTAGGTTTAGGGTGAGGGTGAAATACAGCTTTATGGTTAGGGTTAGGTTGAAGGTGAGGGTGAGACTTTCTGTTAGGATTAGGTTTAGGCTGAGGATTTGGGTTAGGGTTAGCTTGAGTGTTAGGGTTAGGGTTAGGGTGCCGGGAGGGTGAGGGTCAGGGTTAGTGTTAGGTTTAGGGTAAGGCTTAGATTTTTGGATAGAGTTGGGTTAGGGTTAGGATTAGGTTTAGAGTAGGGTATGGTCAGGGATAGGGTTGGGGTTTTAGGGTTTCAGTTAGAATTCTGGTGAGGGTTTTAAGGATAGGGTTTTAGGGTTAGGGTTAGTTTTAGGGATAGTGTTAGGCTTAGGGATATGGTAAGGTTGAGGGTGAGGGTTAGGGTGAGGTTGAGGGAGAAGGTGAGTGTGAGTGTCAGTGTGAGTTTGAGAGTTAGCTTCAGGGTGAGGGTAAGGATTAGGGTGCGGGTTATGGTGAGGGTGAGTGAGAGGATGAGGGAGAGGCTTAGGGTTAGGTTAGGCTTAGAGTTAGGGATAGGGTTAGGGTTAAGGTAAGGGTGAGGATGAGGGTTAGGGTGAGTGTGAGGGTAAGAGTGTGGGTGAGGTTTAGGGTTAGGTTGAGCCTTAGGGTTAGTTTTAGTGTTGTTTAGCGTTAGGGTTGGGGTTAGGGTTAGGTTTAGCATGATGCGAGGTTGAGGGTGAGGGTTAGGGTGAGGCTGAGCATTAGGGTCAGGGCCAGGGTTATGGTTAGGATTAGGGTGAGGTTAGGGTTAGGTTAGGGTTAGGGTTAGGTTTAGGTTGATGGTGAGTGTGAAGGTAAAGGTGAGGGTGAGGGTTAGGATTAGTGTTGGGGTTAGGGTTAGGGTTGGGTTAGGTTTATAGTTAAGGTTAGGATACGGTTAGGGTTAGGGTTAAGGTTAGGTTGAGGGTTAGGGTTGAGATGAGGGTTAGGGTTTGGGTGAGGGTGAGGGTATGGGTGAGGTTCAGGGTGACGTTAGGGTTAGGGTTTGGTGAAGGATATGGTGAGGGTGAGGGTGAAGGTGAGGGTGAGTTTGAGTGTCATGGTTTGAATTAGTATAAAATTTATGGTTAGGGTTAGAGTTAGGAATAGGGTATGGTTTAGGGTGAGGGTGAGGGTGAGGGTGAGGCTTGGGTTTAGGGTTAGGTTTATGGTTAGGCTTAGGGTTACGTTTAGGGTGAGGGTGAGGGTGAAGGTTAGGGTTAGGGTTAAATTTACTTTAGTGTTAGAGTTAGGGTTAGGTTTAGGTTTAGGGCGAGGTTGAGAGTGAGGGTGAGGGTTAGGATTGGGTTTAATTTAGGTTGAGGATTTTGGTTAGGGTTAGCATGAGGATGAGTGTGAGGGTGAGGGTGAGTGTTAGCGTTAGGGTTAAGGATAGGCTGAGTGTAGAGTGAGAATGAGGGTTAGTGTTATGGTTAGGGTTAGGTTTAGGTTTAGAGTTGTGTTAGGATTAGGGATTGGGTTAGGATAGCGGTAGGGTTAGGGTTAGGGTTATGGTTTTAGGGTTAGGATTAGGGTTCGGGTTAGGGTTTTAAGGGTCGGGTTTTAGGGTGAGTGTGAGGGTAAGGGTTAGTTAGATTGAGGTTGAGGATGAGGGTGAGGATTAAGGTGAGGGTGAGTGTGAGGAAGAGGGAGAAAGTCAGGCTTAGGTTTAGGATTACAGTTAGGGATAGGGTTAGGGTAAGGGTGAGGATGAGGTTGAGGGTGAGTATCAGTATTATGCGTAGGGTAAGGTTTAGGAGTGAGGGAGAGAGTGAGGATCAGGGTTGGTTAGGGTTAGGGTTAGGGTTAGCATTATCGTTAGGTTTAGGTGAGGGTGCGGGAGAGGGTGATGTTAGGGTTACGGTGAGGTTGAGGGGAAGGGTTAGGGTGAGGGTGAGGGTTATGGTTAGGGTCAGGGTTTGGGTGAGGGTGTGTGTGAGGATGATGGTGAGGCTTAGGTTGAGGGCTAGGTTTAGGGTTAGGGGGAGGGTTAGTGTTAGGGTGAGTGTTACGGTTAGTGTTAGGGTAAGGGTTAGGGTGAGGGTGAGAGTGAGGATGAGGTTAAGGGTTAGTTTGAAGGTTAGGTTTTGGGTTAGGGTGAGGGTTATAGTCAGGGTGTGTGTTAGGGTTAGTATTAAGTTTAGGGTTAAGTGAGGGTTAGGCTGAGGGTGAGGGTGTAGGTTGATGGTGAGGGTGAGGTTGAGGGTTAGGGTTAGGATTAGGGTTGGGTGAGGGTGAGAGTGATGGTGAGTTTGAGGGTGAGGGTTAGCGTTAGAGTTTGGTTGAGGGTTAGGGTTAGTGTAAGGGTTAGTATGAAGTTGAGGGTGAGGATGAGGTTGAGGGTGAGGGTAAGCATTCGGGTTAGACTTAGGTTTAGGGCTAAGTTGATGGTGAGGGTTAGGGTGAGGATGAGGAAGACCTTGAGCGTTAGGGTTAGGGTTAGGTGAGGGTGAGGGTGAGTGTTAGGGTTAGGGTTAAGGTTAGGGTGAGGGGAGGGTGAGGGTGGTAGTGTTAGGGTTAGTGTTAGGTTTAGGTTTACATTTGGAGTTGGGTTAGGGTTAGGGTTAGTTTTAGGGTAAGGGTAGGGTTATGATTAAGATTAGGGTTTTAGGGTTAGGGTTAGGGTTCTGGTGAGGGTTTTAAGGTTAGGGTTAGGTTTAGGGTTAGGGTTAGTGTTAGGGTTAGTGTTAGGATTAAGTTTAGGGTTAGGGTTATGGTAAGGGTGAGGGTGATCGTGAGTGTGAGGGTTAGGGTGGTGGTTAGGGTTAGGGTGAGGGTGAGGGTGAAGGTGAGGGTGAGGCTGAGGTTGAGTGTGAGGGTTAGGGTTAGGATTTGGGTGAGGGTGAGGGTTAGTTTGAGGGTGAGAGTAATGGTGAGCTTGAGGCTTAGGGTTAGGTTTAGGTTGAGGGTGAGAATGAGGATTAGGGTTAAGTTTAAAGTTAGGGTTAGGGTTAGCATTAGAGTTAGGTTTAGGTGAGGTTGCAGGTGAGGGTAAGGGTGAGGTTGAGGGTGAGGGTTAGGGGTAGGGTTAGGTTTACTGTGAGGGTGAGGGTAAGGGTTAAGTGTAGCGTTCGGGTTAGGCTTAGGGTTAGAGTGAGTGTGAGGGTTAGGGTGAGGATTAGTGTTAGGGTTAAGGTTAGGGTGAGATTTGGGTTAGGGTTTGAATTTCGGTTAGGATAGATTGTTAGCATTAGGTTTAGGTTTAGAGTTAGGGTTGCGGTTATGGTTAAGTTTTTGGTTAGGGTTAGGGTTAGGGTTAAGATGAGGGATAGGGTTAAGGTGAGTGTTCTGTTGAGGTGAATGTGAGGCTGAGGGTGAGATTGAGGTTGAAATTTAGGTTTAGGTTTATGCTTATCATTATGATTAGGGTAAGGTTTATGTTTAGGGTTAGGGTAGAATTAGGGTTCGGGTGAGAGTGTGAGTGAGAGTGAAGGTTAGGGTGAGGATGAGGCTGAAGGTGAGAGTGAGGTTTAGGTTTAGGTTAGTGTTAGTGTTAGGGTGAGGGTGAAGTTGAGGTTGAGGTTGAGGTTGAGGGATAGGATTAGGGTGAGTGTTAGGAATAGGGTTAGGGTGAGGGTGAGGATGATGGTGAGGGTGAGGGTTAGGGTGAGGGTGAAGGTGAGTGTGAGGGTTAGTTGTAGATTTAGGTTTAGATTGAGGTGATAGGGTGAGTGTGAGGTTGAGGGTCAGGGTTAGAGTGAGGGTTTGGATTAGGGTTAGGGTGTGGGTGAGGGTTAGTGTGAGTGTTAGGGTTAGGGCTAGTGTTAGGGTTAGGGTTAATGTTTGGGTGAGCGTTAGGTTTTGTGTTAGGATTAGGGTTAGAATTAGGGTGAGGGTTATAGTGAGGGTTAGGATTATGGTCAGTGTTAGGGGTGGGGTGAGGGTTAGGGTTAGGTTAGGGTTAAGGTTAGGTTGAGGTTGAGGGTGAAGTTGAGGGTAAGGGTGAGTGTGAGGTTTAGCATTAGGGTTATGATGAGGGTTAGGTTAGGTTTGGGGTTAGTGTTAGGGTTAGGGTGAGGGGGAGGATTAGGGTGAGTGATAGGGTTAGGTTTAGGATGAGGGTGAGGGTGAGGGTGAAGATAAGAGTGAGGGTGTGGGACAGGGTTAGGATGAGGGAGAGGGGGAGAGGAAGTGTGATGATTATGGTTAGGGTTATATTTATGTTAGGGTTAGAGTTAGGGTTAGGCTTAGGGTGAGGGTGAGGTTGAGGGTGATGGTGAGGGTGAGGGTTAGAGGTAGGATTACGGTTAGGGTGAGGGTTTGGGTTAGGATTAGCGTGAGGATGAGGGTGGTTGTGAGGGTGAGTATTAGGGTTAGTGATAGGGTTAGGGTGAGGGTTAGTGTTAGGCTTAGGTTAAGGGTTAGAGTTGGGTTAGGGTAAGGGTTAGGCTTAGGCTAGAGTAGTGTTTGGGTTTTAGTGTTAGAGTTATTGTTCTGGTTCGGGCTTTAAGGTTCAGGTTTTAGAGTTAGGGTTAGTGATAGGGTTAGGGTTGGGGTTAGGGATAGGGTAAGGTTGAGGGTTAGGGTTAGTTTTAAGGTTATTATTAGAGTGAGTGTGAGTGTGAGGGTTAGGGTTAGGGTCAGGGTGAAGGTGAGTGTTAGGATGAGGATGAGTGTGAGGTAGAGGGGGAAGGTTAGAGTTAGGGTTAGGGATGGATTTAGGTATAGGGTTATGGTTAAGGTGAGGGTGAGGGTTAGGGTGAGGGTTAGGATTTGGGATATGATTAGAGTTAGGCTTAGCTTTAGGGTGATGGTGAGGGTGAGGGTGAAGTTATGGGTGAGAGTGAGGTTAGGTTAGGGTTAGGTTGAGTGTTAGGGTTAGGGTGATAAGGTTAGTTTTAGAGCTAGGATTAGGGTTAGGGTTAGCGTGAGGGTGAGGCTGAAGGTTATGGTTAGGATTAGGGTTAAGGTTAGGTTTTTGTTAGGTTTAGGGTTCAGTTTAGGGTGAAGGTGAGGGAGAGAGTGAGGGTTATGGTTAGGTTTAGGGTAAGGATGAGGGTGTGGGTGAGTGTGAGTGTGCGGTTAAGCTAAGGGTTAGGGTTAGGGTGAGGGTGAGGGTGAAGGTGAGAGTTTGGCTTAGGGTTAGGGTTAGCATGAGGGTTTGGGTTAGATTTACCTTGAGGATGAGGGTGAGAGTGAGTGTTAGGGCTAGGGGGAGGGGAGGGTGAGTGTCATGGTTAGGGTTAGGGTTAGGGTTGGTCAGGGTTAGTGATAGAGTTGGGTTAGGGTTAGAGTTAGGTTTCATGTAGTGTAGGGTTAGGTATTTAGGGTTTGGTTAGAATTATGGTGAGGGTTTTAGGGTTAGGGTTAGTGTTAGGGATAGCGTTAGGGTTAGGGAAAGGGTAAGGTTGAGGGTGAGGGTTAGGGTGAGGTTTAGGGTGAGTGTGAGACTGAGTGTCAGTATGTTTGTGAGGGTTAGCGTTAGGGTGAGGGTAAAGTTTAGGGTGCGTGTGAGAGTGAGGGTGAGTGTGAGGATGAGCGAGAGGGTTAGGGTTCAGGTTAGGCTTAGAGTTAGGGTTAGGGATAGGGTTAAGGTTTGGGATAGGGTTAGCGTTAGGGTTAGGGTGGGTGATGATGAGGGTGAGAATTAGGGTTAGGGTTAGGGTGAAGTTTAGGGTGAGTGTGAGGCTTAGGGTTAGGCTTAGATTTATGTTAGGGTTATAGTTAGGTTTAGGGTTAGGTTTAAGTTGAGGGTGAGTTTGAGGGTGAGGGTCAGGTTTAGGGTTAGAGTTAGGTTAGGGTTAAGGCTAGGATTAGGGTTAGGGTTAAGGTGAGGGTTAGCATTAGAGTTAGCGTTTCGGTTACTGTTAGGGTTAAAGTTAGCGTGAGGATGAGGGTGAGGGTGAGGGTAAATGTTAGAGTTAGGTTTAGGGTTAGGGCAGGGTAAGGGTGTGGGTTAGCATGAGTGTGAGGGTGAGGGTTATGTTTAGGGTTATGGTAAGGTTGAGGGTGAGAGTGAGGATGTGAGTTAGGATTAGGGTTAGCATTAGGGTTAGGTTTAGGTGATTGTGCAGGTGAGGGTGAGGGTTATAGATATGGTGAGGTCTCAACCTCACGATACGGTAAGGGTTAGGGTGAGGGTGAGTGTTTCAGTTAGGGTTAGCTTGAGGATGATGGTGTGGGTGAGTGTGAGTGTTAGAGTTAGGTGTAGGGTTAGGGAGTGGGAGGGTATGAATGACGGTTAGTTTTAGAGTTAGGGTTAGATTTAGGTTAGGGTTAGGAATATGTTTAGAGTTGGGTTAGGGTTAGGGTTAGGTTTAGTGTAGTGTCAGGGTTTTGGTTAAGGTTAGGGTTTTCGGGTTAGGGGTAATGTTAGGGTTAGATTTTGGTTTAGTGATAAGGTAAAATTGTGGTTGAAGGTTAGGGTTAGGGTTAGGGTGAGGGTGAGGGTGAGAGTGAGGGTGAGGGTTAGCATTAGGATGAAGGTGAGGGTGAGATTGCGGGTTAGGGTGAGGTTGAGTGTGAGGATGAGGATGAAGTTTAGGGTTAGGGTTAGGGTTAGAATTACAGATAGGGTTAGGGTTAAGGTAAATGTGAGGGTTAGAGTTAGGATTAGGATTTGGGATAGGGTTAGGGTTAGTGTTAATTTTAGGGTTAGGGCTACGGTAAGGGTGATGGTGAATGTGAGTGTGAGGGTGAGGGTTATCATTAGGGTTAGGGTACGAGTGAGGTTGAGGGTAAGTGTGAATATGAGGGTTAACGTTAGGGTTAGGGTGAGGGTGAGTGTTAGGTTGAGGGTGAGAGTGAGGGTGAGCTTGAGGTTTAGGGTTAGGTTTAGGGTGAGGGCAAGTGTGAGGGTGAGGATTGGGGTGAAGGTTATGGTTATGGTTAGGGTTAGCATTAGGGTTAGTTTTAGGCGAGGGTGTGGGTGAGGTTTAGGGTAAGGGTGAGATTGAGGGTGAGGGTTAGGGTTAGGGTGAGGGTTAAGGTTAGGTTTACTGTTAGGGTGAGGGTGAGGGTTAAGGTTAGGTTTACTGTTAGGGTGAGGGTGAGGGTGAGGTTGAGGGTCAGGGTGAGAGTGAGGGTGAGGGTGAGGGTGAGGTTTAGCGTTAGTTTTAGGCTTAGGGTTAGAGTGAGAGGGAGGGTTAGCGTGGGGGTTAGTGTTATGGTTAGGGTTAGGGTTAGGGTTAGGTTTAGGATGAGGGTTAGTGTTAAGGTGAGGGTTCTAGTGAGGGTGAATGTGAGGGTGAGGGTGAGGTTGAAGGTTAGGTTTAGGGTTATGGTTAACTTTATGATAAGGGTGAGGTTTAGGTTTAGGTTTAGGCTTAGGGTTAGGGTTAGGGTTAAGGTGAGGGTGAGGGTGAGGATGAGGGTGAGGGTGAGAGTGAGGTTTAGGGTAAGGGTTAGTGTTAGGGTAAGGGTGAGGGTAAGGGTGAGGTTGAGGTTGAGGGATAGGATTAGGGTGAATGTTAGGGTTAGGGTTAGGGTGAGGGTGAGGGTGAGGGTGAGGGTGAAGGTGAATGTGAGGTTTAGTGTTAGATTTAGGTTTAGGTTGAGGTGAGAGTTAGGGTTAGGGTGAGGGTGAGGGTGAGGGTCAGTGTGAGTGCTAGGGTTAGGGCTAGTGTTAGGGTTAGGGTTAATGTTTGTGTGAGGGTTAGGTTTTGGGTTAGGGTTAGAGTTAGGTTTAGGTTGAGGGTTATGGTAAGGGTGAAGATTATGGTCAGTGTTAGTGTTAGGGTCAGGGTTAGGGTTAGGTTTGGGGTTAGGGTTAGTGTTACAGTGACGGTGAAGGTTAGGGTTAGGGTTAGGATCACAGTTAGGGTTAGGTTTAGGAGCATGGTTAGTGTTAGTGTTAGGGTGAGGGTTAGGGTTATGGTTAGGATAGCATTAGGGTTAAGGTTACGGTGTCGGTGAGGGTTTGTGTTAGGCTTAGGGTTATGATTAGGGTGTGGGTTAGGTTTAGGGTTAGGGTTAGGTTTAGGGTGAGGGTGAGGTTGAGAGTTAGGGATAGGGTTAGGGTTAAGATGAGGGTGAGAGTGAGGGTGAGAGTGAGGTTGATGATGAGGTTGATGGTTAGCATTAGGGTTAGTGTTATGATTAAGGTGAGGTTTAGGTTTAGGGTGAGGGTGAGGGTGAGGGTGAGGGTGAGAGTTAGGGTTAAGGTTAGGGTTAGGATGAGGTTGAGAGTGATGATTAGAGTTAGGATTAGGGTTAGGGTTAGGGTTAGGTTTAGGGTGAGGATGAGTGTGAGAGTGAGCGTGAGGGTGAGGTTGATGGTGAGGTTGAGGGTTAGTGTGAGAGTAGGGTAAGTGTTAGGGTTAGGGTCAGGGTGAGGGTGTATGTTAAGGGTAAGGGTGAGCGTTAGGGTTAGGGTGAAGCTTAGGGTTATGGTGAGAGTGAGGGTGAGGGTGAGGTCTAGGTGAAGGTGAGGGTTAGGGTGAGGGTGAGGGTGAGGTTGATGGTGAGGTTGAGGGTTAGCGTTAGGGTTAGCGTTAGGGTTAGTGTTATGATTAGGGTGAGGGTTACGTTTACGGTAAGGGTGAGGGTGAGGTTGAGAGTTAGGGTTAAAGTTAGGGTTAGGATGAGGTTGAAAGTGAGGGTTAGAGTTAGGATTAGGGTTAGGGTTAGTGTTAGGTTTAGGGTGAGGATGAGTGTGAGAGTGAGCGTGAGGGTGAGGTTGGCGGTGAGGTTGAGGGTTAGCGTGAGGGTAGGGTAAGTGTTAGGGTTAGGGTCAGGGTGAGGGTGTATGTTAAGGATGAGGGTGAGGGTTAGGGTTAGGGTGAGGCTTAAGGTTAAGGTGAGAGTGAGGGTGAGGGTGAGGTCCAGGTGAAGGTGAGGGTTAGGGTGAAGGTGTTGGTGATGGTTAGGATTAGGGTGAGTGTAAGTGTTAGGGTTAGGGTGAGTGTCAGGGTGAGGGTGTAGGGTGAGGGTGATGATGAGGATTATTGTTAGGTTTAGGTTTAGTGTTAGTGTTAGGGTAGGGTTAGATGTGGTTTTGGGTTAGGGTTTGGGTTACGGTTAGGATAGGGTTAGGGTTAGGGTTAGGGCTAGTTTTAGAGTTAGGGTTACAGTTATTGTTTATTTTAGGGTTAGGCTTAGGGTTTGGGTTAGGATTAAGGTTTTTGGTTTAGAGTTAGGGTTAGGGTTAGAGTTAGGGTTAGTGTTTTAGGGTTAGGGGTTTAGGGTTAGGGTTAGGTTTAGGTTAGGGTGAGGGTGACTGTGAGGGTTAGGGAGAAGGTCATGGTGAGAATGATGGTGAGGATTAGGGTTAGGGTGATGGCTAGGGTTAGGGTTAATGTTGGAGTTAGGGTTAGGATTGGGTTTAAGGTTAGAGTTATGGTTAGAGGGTTAGGGTTAGGGATAGAAGGTTAAGGTTAGGGTTGGGGTAAAGGTTAGGGTTAGGGTTTGTGTTAGTGTGAGGGTTAGGGTGAGGGTAAGTGTTAGGGTTTTGGTTAGGGTTAGAGTTAGGGTGAGGTTGAGGTTGAGGTTGAGGATGAGGTTAACGCTTATAGTTAAGGTTAGGGTTAGGGTTAGGTTTAGGGTGAGGATTAGGGTTAGGTTTAGGGTTAGGTTTAGGATTAGGATTAGGATTAGGGAAAGCTTGAGGGTTAGAATGAGCGTGAGGTTTATGGTTATGGTTATGGTTTTTTAGGGTTAGGGGTATAGGGTTATGGTTAGGAGTAGGGATAGGGTTAGGCTTACGGTTAGGATGAGGGTTAGGGTGAGGGTGAGGTTGAATGCGATGGTGACGGTTAGGTTTAGGGTTAGGGTTAGGCTGAGTGTTAGGGTTAGTGTTAGGTTTAGGGTTAGGATGAGGGTGAGGATTAGTGTTAGGGTTAGGTTTATGGTTAGGGTTATGGTGAGGGTGATGTTGTACGTGAGGGTGAGGGTGAGGGTGCGGGTGAGCATTATGTTTAGGTTTAGGGTAAGGGTGAGGGTAAGGGTTAGGTTTACTGTGAAGGGAAGTGTTGGGGTTAGGGTTAGGGTGAGGTAAGGGTTAGTTTGAGGGTCAGATTAGAGCTAGGAATAGGCTTTGGGTGAGGGTTAGTGTTAGGGTTAGGGTTAGGATGAGGGTGAGTGTTAGAGTGAGGATTATGGTTAGGGTGAGGTAAGGGTTAGGGTGAGGGTGTAGCGTGAGGGATATGGTGAGGATTAGGATAATGGTTAGGGCTAGGGTGAGGGTGAGGTTCAGGGTGAAGGTCAGGTGAGGGTTAAGATTAGGGTTTGTGTGAGGGTTAGGTTTAAGTTGAGGGTTCTGGTGAGGGTAAGTGTGAGGGAGAGGGTGGCAATGAGGGTGATGGTTAGGTTTAGGGTTAGTGTTAGCATTATTATTAGTGTGAGGTTTAGGTTTAGGCTTAGATTAAGGGTAAGGTTAAGGTTGTGAGTGAGGGATAGGGTTAGGGTTAGGGTTAGGGTTTGGTTTAGGGTGAGGATGAGTTTGAGGGTTAGGATTAGGGTGAGTGTTAGGGTTAGAGTTAGGGAGACGGTGAGGGTGATGATGAGTGTGAGAGAGAGTGTTAGCTTGACAGTGAGGGTGAGGGTGAGGTGAGGGTTAGGGTTAGGGTTATGCTGAGGGTTTCGGTTAGGATTAAGGTTAGGGTTTGGGTGAGGGTGAGGGTGAAGGTTAAGGCTAGGGAGGCGGTTAGGGTGAGGATTTTGGTTAGGGTTAGATATAGGGTGAGGGTTTGTTTTAGGGTTAGAGTTAAGGTTAGAGTGAGGGTTAGGGTTAGGTGAAGGTGAGCGTGAGAGTGAGTGTGAGGGTGAGGGTGAGAGTAAGTTTGAGGGTTAGGTTTAGGGTTAGGGTGAGGGTGAGGTTGAGCGTGATTGTGAGGGTGAGGGTGAGGGTTATGGGTTAGGGTGAGGGCGAGGGTGAGAGTAAGTTTGAGGGTTAGGTTTAGGGTTAGGGTGAGGGTGAGGTTGAGCGTGATTGTGAGGGTGAGGGTGAGGGTTATGGTTAGGGTTATGGTTAGTGTAAGTTTGAGGGTAAGGGTTAGGATTAATGTGAGGGTGAGAGTGTAGTATGCTTGTTAGGTTTAGGGTGAGGATGAGGGTGAAGGTGAGGATCAGGTGAGGGTTAGGATTAGTGTTCGGGTGAGGGTTTGGGTTAGGGTGAGGCTTAGTGGGAGGTGAGGGTGAGGGTGAGGTTGAGGGTGACGGTTAGGTTTAGGGTTAGGGTTAGGTTTAGGGTGAGACTTAGTGTTAGGGTGAGGTTTAAGGTTAGATTTAGGTTTAGGGTTAGGGTGAGGGTGAGGGTGAGTGTGCGGGTTTAGTTTATTGTAGGGTTAGTTTTAGGCTTAGGTTGAGGGTTAGGGTTAGGGTGAGGGTTAGGGTGAGTATTAGGGTTAAGGATAGGGTTATGGTTTCATGGTTATGGTTTTAGGGTAAGGTTTTAGGATTAGGGTGAGGTTAGGGTTAGGCTCATGCTTAGTGTTAGGGTTAGAATGAGAATGAGGTTGAGTGTGAGGGTAAGGTTGAGTGTGAGGTTCATGGTTGGGGTTATTGTTAGAGTAGGGTTTTATGGTTAAGGTTTTAGGTTTAGGGTTAGGATTAGGTTTGGGCTGAAGATTAGGGTGAGGGTTAGGGTGAGGGTGAGTGTGATGGAGAGCTTGAAGTTGAGTGTTAGGGTGAGGCTGAGGGGGAGGGGGAGCGGGAGGGTGATTGTGAGGGTTAGGGTTAGGGTTGGGTATAGGGTTAGGGTGAGGGTTAGGTTCAGGGTTAGGGTTAGGGTGAGTGTGAGGGTTAGGGTGAGGGTGAGGGTGAGAGTGAGGTTTAGGGTTAGGATTAGGTTTAGGATGAGGGCTAGTGTGAGGGTTAGGGTGAAGGTGAGGGTTAATGTTAACGTGAGGTTTAGGGGTAAGTTTAGGGATAGACTTAGGGTTCCAGTTAGGGTAATGGTTAGGGTTTAGGGATAGGTTTACGGTTAATGTTAGGGTTTTAGACAGCGTTTTAGAGCAAGGGATAGGGTGAGGGTGATGGTGACGGTGAGGGTGAGGCTGACGCTTAGGGTTATGTTTAGGGTGAGGGTGAGGGTGAGGATGAGAGTGAGGGTTAGGGTTACTGTTAGGGTTAGGGTGCAGCTGAGGCTGAGGGTGAGGGTAAGGGTGAGGGTGAGGGTTAGGGTTAGGATTATCCTGAGGGTTTCCATTATGGTTAAGTTTAGGTTTAGTGCTAGGGTTAGGATGAGGGTGAGGGTGAGGATAAGGGTGTGAGTTAGGGTGAGTGTGAGTATGAGTGTGAGGGTTAGGGTTACAGTTAGTGTGAGGGTTAGTTTTAGGCTTAGGGTTATGATTTGGGTTAGGGTTATGGTGAGGGTTTGGTTTAGGGTTAGTTTTAAGGTTAGAGTGAGGTTTTGGGTGAGGATGAGAGTGAGGGTGAGGGTGAGGTTTAGGGTGATGGTGAGGGTTAGGGGGAGAGTTAGTGTTAGGTTTATGGTTAGGGTTAGAGTGAGGGTGAGGGTTTTAGGGTTAGGGATAGGGTGAGGGTTAGGTTTTAGGGTTAGGTTTTTAGGGTTAGCGTTAGGTTTAGGGTTACGGTTAGGCTTAGGGTTAGGGTTAGGCTTAGTGTTAGGATTAGGGTGAGGTTGAGGTTGAAGGTGAGGGTGAGGTTTAGGCATAGGGTTAGGGTTAGGGTTAGGGTTATTTTAAGGGTTAGGGTGAGGGTGAGGGTTAGTGTGAGGGTTAGGTTGAGGGTATGGGTGAGGGGAGGGCGAAGTTGAGATTGAGTGTAAGGGTTAGAGTTAGGGTGAGGGTTATTGTTAGGGTTAAGATTAGGGTGAGTGTGATGGTGAGGTGAGGGTTAGGGTGAGATTGAGGGTGAGTGTTATGATTAGGGTTAAGTTTAGGGTTAGGGTTAATGTTACAACGAGCATTAGGGTTTGGGTTAGGGTTATTTTTTGGGTTAGGGTTAGTGTAAGGGTTTTGGTGAAGGTGAGTGTGAGGTTTAGGGTTAGTTTTATGATTAGGGTTAGGGTTAGGGTTGGGTTAGGGTTAGGGTAGGGTTAGGATTAGAGTTAGGATTATGGTTAGGATTAGGGTTTGGGTTAGGGTGAGGTGGAGGGGGAGTGTGATTGTGAAGGTGTGGTTTAGGCTTAGGTTTAGGGTTAGCGTGAGGGTGAGGGTGAAGTTTAGGTTTAGGGTTAGGGTTAGGTTTAGGGTTAGGGTTAAGGATGGGATTAGGGTTAGGTTTAGGATAGCGTTAGGGTTAGGTTCAGGGTTTGGGTTTTAGGATTAGGTTTAGGGTCATGATTAGTGTTAGGACTTTAGGGTTAGGAATTTTGGGGTAGGGTCAGGGTTAGGTTGAGGGTGAGGGTGAAGGTTAGAGTTAGGGTTAGGGAGAGGGTAGGGGAGATTGTGAGGGTGAGGGTTAGTGTTAGGGTTAGGGTGAGTGTGAGTGTGAGGGCTAGAGTTAGTATTAGGGTTAGGTTAATGGTTATGATTAGGGTTAGGTTTGAGTTAGGGTTAGGGTTAGGGTTAGAGTTAGTTTTCGGGTAGGGTTAGGGTTAGGGTTAAGGTGAGGGTTATGGTTAGGGTTAGGATGAGGGTTACGTTTAGGGTTAGGTTAAAGGTTAGGGTTTGTCATTGGCTTTTAGGTTTAGGGGTATGGTTATGGTTATTTTAGGGTTAGAGTTTTAGGGTTATGGTTTTATGGTTATGGTTAGGGTGAGGGTGAAGTTGAAGGTGAGGATGAGTGTGAGGGTGAGGTGTAGTGTTAGCATTAGGGTTAGGGTGAGTGTGAAGGTGAGGATTAGGGTTAGGTTTAGGGTGTGTCTTAGGGTTAGGGTTAGGGTTATGGTGAAGATGAGGGTGAGGTTTACGGTGAGAGTGAGATTGAGGGTGAGGGTGAGCATGAGGGTTAGAGTTAGGGATATGAGAGCGTGAGGATTGGGTTAAGTGTTTGGGTTATGATTAGAGTGTTAGGGTTAGGATTAGGTTTAGAGATAGGGTTCAGGTGAGGGATAGGTTTAGGGTGAAATTTAGGGTTAGGTTTAAAGTTAGGGTTAGGGTGAGAGTGAGGGTTACAGTTAAGGTTAGGGATGGGTTTGAGTTAGGGAGAGGGTGAGGGTTAGGGTTGGGTTTAAGTTTACACTGAGGTTCAGGGTGAAGGTGGGGTGAGGGTGAGGGTTAGGCTGAGGGTGTGGGTTAGGGTGAGAGTGTTAGGATAGCATAGGATTATGGTGAGGGTGAGGGTGAAGGTAAGGGTAAGGGTTAGGGTTAGGGATAGGTTTAGGGTTAGGGGTTTAGGGTTAAACTTAAAAGGTTAGTGTTAGGTTTAGTGATAATGTTAGGCTTGGGGCTAGGGTTAGGGTTAGGTGGAGCGTGAGGTTGAGGGTGAAGGTGAGGTTAAGGTTTAGGGTTATGGTTATGGTTAGTATTACAATGAGATTGAGGGTGAGGTTGAAGTTTAAGGTTAGGTTTAGGGATAGGGTTAGGGTAAGGATGATTGTGAGGGTGATGTTGACGGTGAGGGCAAGGGTAGTGTGAGGGTGAGGGTGAGGCAGATGGTTAGGGTTAGGGTTAGGGTTCAGGCTATGGTTTGGGTGATGGTGAGGGTGATGGTGAGGGTGAGTTGAGGGTTAGGGTTCGTATTAGGGTTAGGTTGAGGTTGAGGGTTAGTGTTAAGTTTAGGGTTAGGGTTAGTATGAGGTTTAGTGTTATGGTTTGGGTTAGGGTGAGGGTGAATGTTGTGGTGAGGGTGAGGTTGAGAGTTACAGTGAGGGTGACTATGAGGGTGAGTGTGAGTGTTAGGGTTAGGATTAGGCTTAGAGTTAATGTTAGGGTGAGGGTTAGGTTTTGGGTTAGGGTTAGGTTTAGGGGTAGGTTTAGGGTGAGGGTGAGGGTGAGAGTTAGGGTGAGGGTGACAGTGAGGGTGAAGTTGAGTGTGAGTGTGACAGTGATGGTGAGGGTGAGGGTTAGGATGAGGGTGAGGTTTAGGTTGAGGGTGAGGGTGAGTGAGTGTGAGGGTTAGGGATAGGAGTAGGGTTAGGTTTAGGGTTACAGTTTGGGTTAGGGTTAGGGTTTAGTGTTCAGGTTTGGGTTAGGGTTATTGTCAGGGTTTTAAGGTCAAAGGTTGGGTGAGGGTGAAGGTGAGGGTTAGAGTGAGACTGAACCTTAGGGTTAGGGTTAGGATTAGGGTGAGGATGAGGTTGAGGCTTATTGTTATGGTTATGGTTAGGGTTAGGGTGAGGGTGAGGGTGAGCATTAGTGTTAGTGTTAGTGTTAGCGTTATGCTGAGGGTTTTCTTTAGGGTTAGGGTTAGGGTTAGGGTAAGAGTGAGGGTAGGGGTGAGGATGAGTGTGTGAGTAAGGGTGAAGTTAAGGGTGAGGTTGAGGGTAAAGGTGAGGGTTAGGGTTAGGGTTAGGTTTAGGGTTAAGTTTAGAGGGTTAAGGTGAGTGTGAGGGTGAGGTTTAGGGTGAGGGTGTGGGTTAGGTTTAGAGTTCGTGTTAGGTTTAGGGACATGATTATAGTGAGGGTGAGGATGATGTTTAGGTTGAGGGTTTTAGGGTTAAGGATAGGTTTAGGTTTTATGGTTAGAGTTTTAGTTTTATGGTTTCAGGGTTACAGTTATGTTTAGAGTTAGGGTTAGGCTTAGATTTAGGGTTAGGGTAAGTGTGAGGTTGAAGGCTAGGATGAGGGTGAGGGTGAGTTTTATGGTTAGGGCTAGGGTTACGGTTAGGTTTAGGGTAAGAGTTAGGGTGAGGATAGGGTTAGGGTTATGATTAGGTTTAGGTTTAGGTTTAGGGTTAGGGTTAAGGTCAGAGGGTTAGGGTGAGAGTGAGGGTGAGGTTTAGGGTGAGGGTGAGTGTTTAGGGTGACAGTTCTTGTTAGATTTAGTGATAGGGTTAGAGTGAGGGTGAGGGTCAGTTTTAGGGTTAGGCTTTTAGGGTTAGGGATAGGGTTAGGGTTAGGGATAGCATTAGGAATAGGGATTTAGGGTTAGGGTTTTAGGGTTAGGGTTTTAGGGTTATGGTTAGGTTTAGAGTTAGGGTCAGGTTTAGTGTGAGGTAAGGGTTAGGGTTAGGGTTAGAGTAGGGTTATGCTTAGGGTTAGGTGAAGATTGAGTGTGATGGTTAGGGTTGGGGTGAGGTTTAGGGTGAATTTGTGGATAAGGGTGAGGTTGTGGGTAAGGGTTAGAGTTAGGGTGAGACTGAGGTTTAGGGTTAGGGTTAGGATTAGGATTAGGTTTAATGTTAGGGTGAATATTAGGTTTTGCATTAGGGTTAGGGTTAGGCTGAGTGTGAGGGAGAGGGTGAGGGTGAGTGTGACCATTAGTGTGAGGGTGAATGAGGGTGAGGATGAAGGAATAGGTTTAGGGTTAGGATTGCGGTTAGGGTTAGGGTTAAAGTTAGGGTGAGCGTTAGGTGAGTGTGAGTGTGAGGATGAGGGTTAGGGTAGAGGAGGTTGAGGGTAAGGGATAGGGTTAGAGTTAGTTTTAGGGTTACGGTTATGGTTAGGGTAAGGGTAAGTGTTAGGTAAGTAAGTTAGGATTAGTGTTAGGATTAGGGTTAGGGTTTGGGTTAGGGTTAGAGATAGGGTGAAGTTTAGGATGAGGGTTAAGTTTAGGGTGATGTTTAGGCTGAGGATGAGGGTGAGCTTTAGGGTAAGAGTTACGGTTAGACTTAGGGTTACAATGAGCGTTCGGATGAGTGTTCGGGTGAGAGTTAGGTGTAGTTTTAGGGTGAGGCTGAGGGTGAGGGTGAGGCTGAGGTTGAGTGTTAGGGTGAGGGTTTGGGTTAGGGTGAGAGTTAGTGGTAAGGTTACTGTTAGGGTTTGGATTAGGGTTAGATTTAAATTTAATTTTAGGGTTAGGGTTAGGGTTAATGTTACGGTTAGGGTTAGGCTGTGAGATATGGTTAGGGCTGGGTTAGGGTTAGAGTCAGGGAGAGGATGAGGGTGAAGGTGAGGCTGAGGTTGAGGGTTAGGGTGAGGGTTTGGGTTAGGGTGAGAGTTAGTGGTAAGGTTACTGTTAGGGTTTGGATTAGGTTTAGATTTAAGTTTTGTTTTAGGGTTAGGGTTAGGGTTAATGTTACGGTTAGGGTTAGGCTGTGAGATATGGTTAGGGCTGGGTTAGGGTTAGAGTGAGGGAGAGGATGAGGGTTATGGTTATGGTTAAGATTAGGTTATGGTTAGGGTTAGTGTTAGTGTTGGGTTAGAGTTAATGATAAGCTAAGGTTAGGGTTAGATTTAAATTTAGGTTTAGGGAGATGTTGAGGGTTATTGTAAGAGTTAGGGTTAGGATTAGGGTTAAGGTTAGTGTGAGGGTGAGGGTGAGGGTTAGTTTTAGGGTGAGGGTTAGCTTTAGGGTTAGTGTTCGTGTTAGGATTGGATTTATGGCTAGAGTTAGCATGAGGATAAGGGTGAGGTTGAGGGTGAGGAGAGGTTTAGGATGAGGGTGGGGGAGTGGGTGAGGGTTTGGGTGAGGTTTAGGTTAGGGTTAGTGTTAGGGTAGGGTGATGATGAAGGTTAGAGAGGTGGTTAGGCTTAGGTTTAGTGTTAGGTTTAGGGTTAGGGTGAAGGTGAGGGTGAGGGTGAGGTTGAAGGTGGTGGTGATTGTTAGGGTGAGGGTGAGGGTAAGGGTGAGGGTGATGGTAAGGGTGAGGGTGAGGTTGAGGATGAGGGTGAGTGTGAGAGTTAGGGTTAGCATTAGGAATACAGTTACAGTTGGGGTGAGTGTTAGGGTTTGGGTAAGGGTTAAGGTTAGGGTTAGGGTTAAGGTTAGGGTGAGGATGAGGGTGAGGTTGAGGGTGAAGTTGTGGGTTAGGGTTGGGTGTAGAGTTAGGGTGAGGTTGGGGGTGTGGTGTAGGGTTAGCGTCAGTCTGAGTGTGAGGGTGATTGTGAGAGTGTGAGAATGAGGTGAGGGTTTGGGTTAGGGCTATGGTTGGGGTAGGGTTAGGGTTAGGATTAGGGTTAGGGTTAGGATTAGGGTTAGGGTTAAGGTTAGGGTGAGTTTGAGGGTGAGAGTGATGGTGAGGGTTAGGGTTATGGTTAGGGTGAGGTTAAGGTTGAGGGTTAGGTTTAAGGTGAATATTAGTGTTAGGGTGAGGGTGTGGGTGATGGTGAGGGTGAGGTTGATTTTTGGGTTGAGGGTGAGGGTGTGGGTTAAGGTGAGAGTTAGTGTTAGGGTTAGGGTTTTGGTTAGGTTTAATATTAGGGTGAATGTTAGGTTTTGCATTAGGGTTAGGGTTAGTGTTAGGGGGAGGGAGAGTGTGAGGGTGATGGTTAGGGTGGGGTTAAGTAAGGAATAGGCTGAGGAATAGGTTTAGGGTTAGGATCAGGATTTGGGTTAGTGTTAGAGTTGTAGTTAGTGTTAGGGATAGGAAGAGCTTAACCTTTTGGTTTAGGGTTAGGGTTAGTGTTAAGTTTAGGGTGAGCCTTAGGTAGAGGGTGAGGGTTAGTATGAAGGTGAGTGTTAGGGCAATATTGACCGGTCAGTTTAGGGTGACGGTTATGGTTAGGGTAAGGATTAGGGTTAGAGTTAGAGTTAGGGATAGGGTGAGTGTGACAGTGAGAGTTAGATTTAGGCTTAGTGTTAGGGTGATTGTGATAGTGAGTGTAAGGTTGAGGGTGAGGGTGAGGTTGAGGGTTAGGGTTTGAGTTAGCATGATGGTGAGTTGATTGTTAGGTTTAGGGTTGGGTTTAGGGTTAGGTTTAGGGTTAGGACTACAGTTATGTTTGGGGTTAAGTTCAGGGTGAGAGTGAGGGTGAGGGTGAGGATGTGGGATAGGGTTAGGTTTTGGGTAGGGTTAGGTTGAGGGTTAGATTTAGGGTTAAGTTTATGATTAGGTTTAGGGTTAGTGTTAGGGTTGGATTAGAGTTAGGGTTAGGGTAAATGTAGGGTTAGGGTTAGGGTTAGGGTTAGGATGGGGTTGAGGGTTAGGGTTAGGTTTAGGGTTAGGGAGAGGGTGAGGGTGAGGATGAGCGTTAGGGTGAGGGTTAGGGTTAAGTTTAGGTTGAGTGTTAGGGCTACGGTGCGTGTTAGAGTTAGGGTTTGGGTTAGGTTTAGTGTGAACATGAGGATGAGGTTGAGGGTGATGGTGAGGTTTAGGTTTAGGGTGATGGTTAGTGTTAGGGTTATTGTTCATGTTAGGATTGGGTTTATGGTTAGAGTTAGAGTTGAGATGAGAGTGAGGGTAAGGATTAGGGTTATGTTTAGGGTTAGGCTTAAGATGACGGTGAAGGTGAGGGTGAGGATGATGGTGAGTTTAAGAGTTTGGGTTAGGGTTAGGGTGTGGGTGAGCGTGATGGTGAGCGTGAAAGTGAGGGTTATGTTTAGGGTTAGGGTGAGGCTTAGGGTTAGGCTGAGGGTAAGGTTGAGGGTTAGGGTTAGGGATAGGTTTACGGTTAGATTTAGGGTTAAGTTTATGGTTAGGGTTGGTTAAGGATTAGTGCTAGGGTTATGGTAGGGTTAGGGTTAGGGTTAGGGTAAGGCTTACCCGAATGTGAGACACGAAAGGACCGCTCATCAGAAGCGGAATTGTCTGCGAGCGAGCCAAGCGCATTGCAAGGTATGGGTCTCCCTGAAAAGATGGGGCAATGTCACACCAAGAATGAGGACCTGGTGATCCCAGCATCTAGATTTAAACGCAGAGGTTTGGAGAATGAGGACCAGGTTCTCCCAGCGTCCAGATTTAAAAGCAGAGGTTTGGAGATTTAAGACCCCCAGGCTGAGAAGGTCTGGGAGGCCTTAACAGGAGCTGCGTTAATGGCGGTCATTCTTTTCAATTGGGCCGCATGGGACCGCTAGAGAAGGAGCAAGATTAACTTGGGAGAGGATCCTCCCCTTGGGGTCGCTCTGGCCTTGTCTACCGTTAAGGCCTGCTTCTATCCTGGCTCAGTTACATCTAGGGACAAGGAAACTTTAATTGAGGAGAGCTCAGGCTTGTGGAGAGTTGGCCGTCCCGCTGCTCAGGAAGAAAAGGGTTTAGAGCCTCGCTCTGAGGAGGGATTTTTGGCCCCTTTGGTCCTGGGATTGGGCCCCAGAGCCCTACACCAAGTGCTCCTGCCTCGGAATTTGCGGCAGACAATTGGGGAACAGAGGGACCCTTGCCATTTTACTATCCCTCTTCCCTTGCTTCACCTCATGTTCAGAGGAGGTTAAGCTGCCATACAGCAGCAGCTTCTCCCCTGAATGGAAAGGGTGGGTCAAGCTGCCTACTCCTCCCCACCATGCTTGATAAATGCTAACCCTGGGGGCAATAGACCGGGCCCTAAAAGAGCTTAAGAAAGCAGTCTCCAAAGATGGGCCTAATTTGCCCTGGGCCAAAACCATCCTTCAAGGCCTGGCTCATCAGCAGTGCACCACCCAAGACTGGAAAAATTTAATTAAGGCTGAGCTTGCTGGCTCCCTGTATCTCAACTGGTGTGCCTTTTTTAATGAGGAGTGCCATACCCAGGCTGAAAGGAACCAGGCTGTTAATCCCCCAGTCCCTGTGACTTATGGGATGCTAGTGTGATTAAAAGTTTATCTCCTTATAATTTGGTTTCATACAACTTTGTAATTGGATGTATCTTAGACAAAGAAGGAAACTAAGTCCAGATTTACACTTTGGTGCACTGATGATGTTTGTAGTTCTTGCATTAAGGAAAAACTTATTTGAATTTAAACTATTGGAGTTCAAGGCAGTAATCGAAACTGCAGGGAAAAAAAAGCCTCTTCTAAAAGGCAAAGGGAGTACCTTGAGCCCTTAAAGGTTTTTCAAATGCAAATAAAGACTAAAGTGTTAAGTGTTTAAGCAAATATCTGTAAAATTTTTAAAGAACATTAGAAATGGGTTTCTGGGAGAAGGAAGATGGCGCCGAGACAATAGGGAGGCTGCCTAGCTCTCTCTCACAAAAAGAGAGAACAAGGGAGTCCCACGAGCCAACTACCTTAAGAAATCTAAAACAACAAACTCAAAAAGCAACAGAGAAGGACTCAAATAGGAAAAGAAATCCAGATAAAGCTTACATCCAACTTTCTCAAAGAATTCGGAATGCGAGGACCCCTCTCCCACCTCTCTCCGCCAGCTCCAAGCCGCAAAAAGAGGCGGCGGGTGCCAGCTCCAAGCTGCGAAAAGGGGTGGCAGTGGAGGGCGCCAGGCCGGGAGCACAACTGCTGCAGAAACCAGCATAGAACCGGGCCAGTAAATGGCGGAAGCAGCGGAACCCAGACATGGAACCAGAACAGCAAGCAGTGGAACCCAGATGCAGAACACAGGCGGTGGTGGAGACCCGAGGGGAGTGAAAGACTCCCCACCGCCGTGGAGCACCCGCAGATGGACGCAGAGGAGTAAGTAATACAGCGTGTCCCCAAACACATCGGGAAAGCAGAGCGTTGCCAAGCAATAGAACTTAACTCAGACCCCAACACCTCGCCCGAGAAAGACTGGCCGGAACAGGGGGGCAAGGAATTTAGAATCCTGTCCCTTCCCTCAACAGCCCCCTCCATCAGGCCATTGACTGGAGATTGACAGACAGGCTACCTAAGACCCAGCACCCCACCAAGGGAGGCGGGGCTGTCCCAACTCCCACCCGCCCAATGGGCTCAACCCCCAATCCTCTGACTGGAGACTGACAAGCGGGCGGACTCTAAGACTCAGCACCCCACCAGGGGAGGCGGAGAAATGGAGCTGTCCCAGCTCCCACTCTCCCACCAGGCTCCTCTCCCAGGCCTCTGGAGAGTGGAGGGCGTTGGGACCCTGCCTTACAACAGTGGGTAGGGGGTGCGGGAAAATAGAAGCCAGAATCTGCCCCCCCTCAATTCTTGAGCAGGGAATCCTCCAGCTGGGAATCCTGAGCAAGACAGCACTGAGGGGCTCCCCACAGTTACAGACTCTGACAAAGCAGTGGAAACACAGCAGGGATCTGAAGGGTTGACCAGCAGCCAAGCTCCCCTTCTGAGAATCAAAGAGGTGCGACTCCGCCCTTGGAGACCACATCCTCAGGTGGGCACCACCCCTGGGAACAGAGGGGTGTCCTGCTGGTCCTGCTGAGAGCCCCTGGAAACTCTCAATCCCCAGACCCTTGGCTTGGGGCTGCCCCGGGAAGCAGCACAGGAAAACGTCTGCCAACCGTGCTCAGACGGAAGCTCGCAGATCCATCCCATGGTCCAATGTGAGGCCACTGGTTGGGCTAAGAGCTTGTCATGCAGCAACACATAAGTTTTATTCTAATAGTTTCCAAACTTTGTACTCAAATACACTACCTACTTACCAACTTACGTCAGTTAACCTTACGCTATACATTTTCTTCATTACTACAATATTCTTACACTCCTACGTTAATCCTCTTGTACCTCCCCTGACCTCTCTCATTCTATTTTTCTATCTCAGGACCTCTGTTCATCTTTCAACTGCATGGATCTACACTTGATGGCTGTTGAGCAATACTATATATCAAGGTGTTTAATTATTCTCTAGGCTCAGAGGGACTTAAAGACAATAGAGATTGGATTGAGAGGCTTATAGTTTTGGGTATAAATTGCTTATCAGTGGATGTGTTAGACTGGTCTGTAAGTGCACAAAAAGAAAGAGTGATAACACCAAACAAAATTTGTGAACATCTAGTGTCTGCGAGGTCTAGGTTGGTTATATCTGAAAAACTAAAATCATGTTTAGTATTAATCTTGATCCCACTTTCAAATGGGCAGAACAAGAAACTCAAGAAAAATGTCAAATCAAGAAACAACATCCCCCACCCAATGTAAACAGACAATGGAACACTCACTGGCAAACCTAGAGGAGAGTCTTTCAAGTGCTACATAAATGCAATTGATAGACATCATTAATGAAAAATGTGAAAAAATAAAGAAAGAGATAAGGGAGGAAGCCATAGCTAAACAAGAGGAAACCATTAACAAGGTGTTAATTGAAAAAGAAGAAGCCACAAATGAGGCCATAATAAAGGTTTTTCAAAGAAACATGGATGAATTCATAGAATCCACAAACAAAAAAGTGACCGAACTCCAGCAAAGTCCAAAGAAAATAAAGCTACTGAGCTAACCAGACAAATGGAAATCAATGATCTAAAGAAATCCATACATGATCTAAAGAAGAGATGCAAGGCATCAAAAATGAGCAATTAGAAGCAAGGGAGATGAAAAATAAAGTAGATAGCTTTGATAGCAGGTTAGACACTGCAGAGGAGAGAATTTCCAGGGCTGAAGATAATTTAGTTATTATAGAGAAAGAACAGAAAATGAGTCAATCCAAATCTAGGAAATATGAGAGAGCGCTTCAGGAGGTCCAAGACACAATTAGGAAGCCTAATTTGAGGCTAATTGGTATTGAGGAGGGCCTGGAGAAAGAGGTCAATGTTATTGGAAATATACTTCAGGGAATCATCTCAGAGAATTTCCGAAATATCCAGAAGGGCAGGCCCATCCAGATACAAGAAGCTTTTAGAACCCCAAACAGACCTGACCAGAAAAGACCATCTCACCGCCACTTCGTAATCCGAACTGGATCAATAGAAACCAAAGAAAAGATCCTAAAGGCAGCCAGGGAAAAGGGATCAGTAACCTATAATGGCAAACCAATAAGAATAACCCCAGATTTCTCAGCAAAGACCATGCAAGCAAGAAGTGACTGGAAGCATATATGTCATGCCCTTAAGTCAAATAACTACCAACCAAGAATACTGTACCCAGCTAAGCTCTCATTCATAACTGAGGGAACAATAAAAACATTCCATTCCAGGGAAAAGCTGCAACAATATGTCGCAACAAAACCAACACTACAGAGAATTCTCAAAGATGTTCTATACAGAGAAAACCATAATAAATGCAACATAGGGAAAGAAACGGCACATAAACATCATACCATCTAAGGACCACAAGAACTATTAAGACACAGGGCCTAATAAAAGCTTTTAAAAATGGTAGGAACTAATAAATATCTCTCAATCCTAACTGTCAATATCAATGGATTTAACTGTCCAATTAAACAGCATAGGCTGTCTAGTTGGATCAAAAAGCAAGAGCCATCGTCTTCAATAGACACATCTTACACACACAAAAAAATCATCTTTTGAAAGTGAAAGGTTGGAATAAACTGTATCAAGTTAACGGCCCCCATAAACAGGCTGGAGTTGCCATCCTCATATCAGATAAAATAGACTTCAAACTAAAATTAGTAAGAAAAGACAAAGAAGGTTACTACATACTACTAAAGGGATCTTTCCTCCAGGAAGACATAACAATCCTAAATATTTACACACCCAATCCCGTGGCTCCGAACTTCATTAAGCAAACTTTATTTACACTGAAACCATACATAGAATGAAACACAGTAATTGTCGGTAACTTTAACACACCAATCTCACCTATGGACAGATCAACAAGGCAAAAACTCAAGAGAGAAACCTTAGAACTGAACAACTGTATAGACCAACTAGATTTAACAGACATCTACAGAATATTCCTCAAAGCAACAACACAATATACATTTTTCTCAGCAGCACATGGTATATTTTCCAAAATAGACCACATCTTAGGCCATAAAACAAACCTGGACAAATTCAGAAACACTGAAATTATACCATGCACACTCTCAGACCACAAAGGCATCAAATTGGAACTGAACACACATCTCCACCAACGAAAACCCTGTAACTCATGGAGACTAAACCACACATTGTTGAATCACCAATTGGCCATCGAAGAGATCAGTAGTGTAGGGTGAGTGTGAGTGTAGGGTGAGGGTGAGGGTGGGGTTAGGGGTAGGGATAGGGTTATGGTTAGGGTGAGGGTGAGGGTAAGGGTAAGGGTTAGGGTTTGGTTTAGGATGAGGTTTAGGGTTCTGTTGAAGGTTAAGGTTAGGGTTAGGTTTATGATTAAGGTAAGGTTGAGGATTAGGGTTAGGTGAGAGTTTAGTTTAGGTTTAGGTTTAAGGTTAGGGTTCTGGTTAGGGTGAGGGTTAGGGATAGGGTTAGGGTGAGGTTTAAGGGTGAGGGTTAGGATAAGGGATAGGTTTATGGTTAGGGTAAGGGTGAGGATTAGGGTTAGTTTTCTGGTGAGGGTTAGGTTTAGTGTTAGGGTTAGGGTTTGGGTGAGGGTGAGGTTGAGGGTTACGTTTAGAGTTAGGTGTAGGGTCACGGTGAGGCTGAGGGTGAGAGTGAGTGTGAGGTTGAGTGTGAGGTTAAGTATTGGGTGAGAGTGAGCGTTAGATGTGGGTGAGTGTGATAGTGAGAGTGAAGGTGACAGTTAGGTTTAGGGTGCTGTTTCGGTTAAGGATTAATATTAGGATTAGGTTTATGGTTAGGGTTATGTTTAGAGGGTTAGGGTTAGGGATAGGGTGAGTGTTAGGGTTAGGGTGAGGGTGAGGTTGAGGGTGAGTTTTAGGGTTAGGGTTAAGGTTAGTTTGAGAGTTCAGGTGAGTGTGAGGGTTAGGGTTAGCATGAGGGGTTGCAGTTGGATAAGGGTGAGGGTGAGGGATAGGGTTAGGTTTAGTGTGAGGGTGATGATCAGGGTGAGTGTGAGGGTGATGTTGAGTGTGAGGTTGAGGGATAGGGTGAGGGTGAGGGTGACTGTGAGGGTGAGGGTTATGGGTATGGTTAGGGTTTAGGAGAGATTGAGTTGAGGATGAGGTTGTGGTTGAGGGGAGGGTTGGGGTTAGAGCTAAGTTGAGGGTTATGGTTCTGGTGAGGGTTAGGGTTAGAGTTAGGGTTAGGGTTAGGGTGAGAATGAGGGTGAGGTTGAGGCAAGGGTTAGGGTTAGGGTTGGAGTCATGGTGAGGGTGAGGGTGAAGGTGAGGATTCGTGTAATGGTGGGGGTGAGAGTTAGGGTTATGGTGAGTGTTAGGGTTAGGGCTATGGTTAGGTTTAGTGTAAGGATGAGGGTTAGGGTTAGGATTAGTTTAGTTTGAGGGTGGTTGTGAGGGTGAGGGTTTGGTTTAGGGGGAAGATTTGGGTTAGGCTTAGAATTGTGATTATACTTAGGGTTTGTGTTGGAGGGTTAGGGTTAGGTAAGTGTTAGGGTGAGGGTGATAATGAAGGTGAGAGTTCACATTAGGGTTAGGGTTAGGGTTAAGGTTAGTGTTAGGTTTAGGGTTGGGTTAGGGTTAGGGTAGGGTTAGGGGTAGTGTTAAGTATAAGGTTAATTTTTGGTTGGTTTTAGGTTTAGGGTTAGGGTAAGAATTAGGGTTAGGGTTAGGGTTTTAGTGTTAGGGTTTTAGGGTTATGTTTAGTGTTAGGGTTAGGGTTATTGTTAGGGTTAGGGTGAGGGTGAGGATGAATGTGAGGTTTAGGGTGAGGGTGACCTTGGGGGTGAGGCATAGGGTTAGGGTTAGGGTGAGGATGAGGGTGAAGTTAGGTTTAGGGTTACGGATAAGTTCAGGTTTAAGTTTAGTTAGGATTAGGGTGAGGGTTTGGTTTATGGTTAGGATAAGGTTGAGGATTAGGTTTAGGTTTTTGGTGAGGTTAGGTTTATTGTTAGGGTTTGTGTTAGGGTGAGGGTTAGGGTTCTGGTGAGTGTTAGGGTTAGGGTTAGGGGTGGGGTTAGGATAAGGTTTACGGTTAGGGTTAGGGTGAGGTTTACGGTTAGGGTTAGGGGTAGGGTTAGGGTTTGGGTGAGGGTAAGGGTGTGGTTAGGGGTTAGTGTGATGATTTGTTTAGGGTTAGAATGAGGTTTAGGCTACTAGTTAAGGTTAGGGTTTGGATAACGTTTAGGGTTAGGGTTAGAGTGAGGGTGAGAGTGAGGGTGAGGGTTATGGTTAGAGGTAGGGATAGGGTGAGTATTAGGGTGAGGGTGAGGTTAGGTTTAGGTTTAGGTTTAGGGTCAGGTTTTATTTTAGGTGAGGATGAGGGTGAGTGTGACGTTGAAAGTGAGATTTAGGGTTAGGATTAGGGTGTGGGATAGGGTGAGAGTTAGGATAAAGATTACGTTAATGGTTAGGGTAAGTTTGAGAGATAGGGTTAGGTTTCTGGTGACGGTAAGTTTAAGGTAAGGGTTAGTGTTAGGGTTAGGGTGAAGATGAGGGTGAAATTTATGGTTAGAATTAGGTGAAGGATTAGGGTGAGGGTGAGCGTGAAGGTGAGTGTGAAGTGAAGGGTTAGGGTTAAGGTTAGGTTGAAGGTGAGCATGAGGATGAGGGTGAGCTTGATGGTGAGGGTGAACGATATGGTTAGGTTTAGCGTACGGTTTATGGTTGGGGTTAATGTAAGGCTGGGTTTATGGCTAGGGTTAGGTTTAGAGGGTTAAGGTGAGAGTGAGGGTTAGGATTATGGTTAGGTTAAGTTTGAGGGTGATGGTGAGGGTTAGGGTGAGAGTGAGGTTGAGGCTGAGGGTTAGGGTTATGGTTTGGGTTAGGATTAGGGTTAGGGTTATGGTGAGGGTGAGGGTGATGGTGAGGGGGATGGTGAGGGTAAGGTTGAGGGTTATGGTGAGTGTGAGGGTCAGGGTGAGTGTGAGAGTTAGGGGTAGGGTTAGGGATAGGGTGAGGTTGAATGAGGGTGGTGTTGGGGGTGAGGGGATGGTTAGGATTAGGGTTAGGGTGAGAGTGAGGGTGATGGTTAGGGTTCTGGTTAGTGTTAGGATTAGTGTGAGGGTGAGTGTGAGGGTGATGGTGAAGGTGAAATTGAGCCTGAGGTTTAGGATTAGGGTGAGGGTGAGGTGAGGGTTAGGTTTTGAGTTAGGGTGAGGATGAGGGTGAGTGTTAGGATGAGTGTAAGGGTGAGGGTGAGGCTTAGGGTTAGGATAAGTGTTAGGGTTAAGATTATGATTTGGTTAGGATTAGGGTGAGGGTTAGGGTTAAGGTTAGTGTGAGGGTGAGAGTGAGGGTAAGGGTTAGGTTTACGGTGAGGGTTAGGGTTGGGATTAGGGTTAGGATTAGGATTATGCTTGGGGTTAGGGTTAAGGTTAGGGTTAGTATAAGGGTAAGTACTAGGGTGAGGGTGATGGTTAGGGTGATAATGAGGGTGAGAGTTAGAGTCAGGATTGGCGTTAGTGTTAGGGTTAGTGTTAGGTTTAGGGTTGAGTTAGGGTTAGGGTAGGGTTAGGGATAGGATTAGGGTTAGGGTTAAGGTTACGGTTAGAGTTAGGGTGAGGGTTAGGTTTACAGTTAGGGTAAAAATTTTAGGGTAAGGGTTAGGTTTTGAGTGTTACTGTTTTAGGGTCAGGTTTAGGGTTAGGGTTAGGGTTATTTTAGGGTTAGGATGAGGTTGAGGGTGAATGTGAGGGTTAGGGTGAGGGAGACAGTGAAGTTCAGGGTGAGGATTAGGGCTAGTTTAGGGTTAGTTTTAGTGTTAGGATTAGGATTGGGTTTAGGTTTAGGGCTATGTTTAGAGCGTTATGGGTTTTGGTTACAGGGTTTGAGTTAGGGTTAGGGTTAGGGTTCAGTGAGGGCGAGGGTGAGGGTTAGGGTGAGGGTGAGGGTGAGAGTCAAGTTTAGGGTTAGGTTAAGGGTTAGGCTTAGGGTTATGTTAGTGTTAGTGTTAGGATTAGGGTTCGGGTTGGGGTTAGGGGTATTGTGTCGGTGAGGGTTAGGGTTAGGGTTAGGGTGTCGGTGAGAGTAGGGTAAGGATTAGGTTTAGGGTTTGGGTTAGGGTGAGCTTTAGAGTGAAGGTGAGGTGGAGGGTGAGGGTGAGGTTGTTGGTGAGGTTGAGGGTGAGTGTGTTTTGACGTTTAGGGCTAAGGTTAGGTTTAGGGTGAGGGTGAGGGTGAGGGTTAGGATGAAATTTGAGGTTAGGTTTAGGGTTAGGGCCAGTGTTAGGGTTAGGGTTACGGTGAGGCTGAGGTTTTGGGTTAGATTTAGGGTAAGGGAGAGGGTTAGGGTTGGGCTAGGTTTAGTATTAGAGTTTTAGGTTTAGTTTTAGGGTTAGGGTGTGGGTTAGGGTGAGTGTTAGGGTGAGGGTGAGGGTTGATATGCGGGTGAGGGTGAGGTTAGGATTATTTTTAGGGTTAGGTTTAGATTTAGGCTAAGGGTGAGGGTTAGGTCTAGGGCTAGGGTTAGGATTGGGTTAGGGTTAGAATTAGAGTTAGGGTAGGGTTAGGGTTAGGGTCAGGTTTAAGTTTAGGGTGAGTGTGAGGTGAGCGTGAGTGTGAGATTGAGAGTGAGATTTAGGGTTCGGGTTAGGGTTAAGGATAGGTTTAGGGTGAGGTTAGGGTAGGGGTTAGGGTTAGGGTTAGGGTGAGGGTGAGGAGAGATTTAAGTCTCTGGTGAGGGTTAGGTTTAGGGTTAGGGTTAATGTGATTTTGAGGGGTAGGGTTACACTTAGGTGTAGGGTGAGGGTGAGGGTGAGCGTGATGTTGAGGGTTAGGGTTAGGGTTTGGATGAGGGTGAGGGTGAGGGTGAAGGTGAGGGCTAGGTTTAGGGTGCGGGTTATGGTTAGGATTAGGGTTAGGATTGGCTTTAGGGTTAGAGCTATGGTTAGAACGTTAGGGTTTTGTTAGAGGGTAAGAGTAAGGGTGAGGGTTATGGTTAGGGTTCAGATGAGGGCGATGATGAAGGTTAGGGTGAGGGTGAGGTTGAGGTTGAGGGTGAGGATTAGGGTTAGTTATAGGGTAAGTGTGAGAGTGAGAGTGAAGGTGAGGGTGATGGTGAGGGTGATAGTGAGTGTGAGGGTGAGGGTGAGGGTTAGAGGTAGGGTTAGGGTTAGAGTCTAGTTGAGGTGAGGGTCAGCTTGAGGGTGTGGGAGGGTTAGGTTTAGGGCTAGGGTTAGGGTTAGAGTTAGGTTTAGTTTTAGGGTTAGGGTGCGGGTAAGGGTGAGGATTAGTGTGAGGATGATGGTGGAGGTGAAGGTGAGGGTGAGGTTAGGTTTATGGTTAGGGTTAGGTTTAGAGTTAGGGTGAAGGTAATGTTTAGGTTAGGGTTAGGGTTAAAATTAGAGTTAGGCTAGGGTTAGTGTTAGGGTTAGTTTCATGGTTACGGTTAGGGTTATGGTAAGGGTTAGTTTTTTTAGGGTAAAGATTTTAGGGTTATGTTTAGGGGTAGTGTTAGCGTGAGGGTGAGGGTGATTGTGAGGGTCGGGTGAGGGTGAGGGTGAGGGTGAGGGTGATGGTGAGGGTTACTGCTAGTGTTAGGGTTAGGATTAGGATTATGGTTAAGGCTAGGATTGGGTTTAGCGTTAGGGCTATGGTAAAAGCCTTAGGTGTATGGTTTGTGGTTAGAGTTAGGGTTATTTTTAGTATTAAGGTTCATATTAGGATGAGGGCGAGGGTTAGGGTGAGGGTGAAGTTGTCGTTGTGGGTGAGGGTGTGGGTTAGTGTTAGGGTTAGGGTCACGGTTAGGGATAGGGTTAGGGTTAGGGTGAGGATGAGGGTTAGGGTTAGGGTTAGGGTCAGGTTTAGGTTTAGGGTGAGGGTGAGTGTGAGAGTGAGTGTTAGGTTGAGGGTAAGATTTAGGGTTAGGGTTCTGGTTAGGTTTAGGGTGAGGTTAGGGTAAGGGTTAGAGTTAGGGTGTGGGTGCGAGTGAGAGTTAGTTCTCTGTTGAGGGTTAAGTTTAGAGTTAGGCTTAGGGTTAGGGAGAGGGTGCGGGTGAGGGTTAGTGTTAGGATAGTGTTAGGTTAGGGTTTGGGTTCAGGTTACCATTAGTTTTAGGTTTAAGGTTATTGTTAGGTTTAGGGTTAGATTATAGGGTTATGGTTAGGCTTTTAGGGTTAGGTTTACGTTTAGGGTTAGGGTAATTGTTAGGGTTAGGTTGAGGGTGATGGTTAATGTGAGAATTAGGGTGAAGGTGTCGGTGAAGGGGAAGGTTAGGGTGACGGCTAATTTAGAGTTAGGGTGAGGGTTAGGATTGGCTTTCGGTTAGTGTTTTGGTTAGAACGTTAGAGTTTTGTTGAGAGGGTTAGAGTTAGGATTAGGGTTAGGGTGCAGGTGAGGGTGAGAATGAGGGTAGGATGAGGGTGAGGGTGAGGGTGACGCTAAAGTTTAGGGTTAGGGTCAGAGTTAAGGTTACACTAACGGTTAATGTTAGTGTTAAGGTTAGGTTTAGGGTTAGTGTTGGGGTTAGGCTTAGAGTGAGGGTGAGGGTTAATGTGAGGGTGAGGTTGAAGGTTAGAGTTAGGATTAGGGTGATGGTGAGGGTGAGGGTGAGGGTTAGGGTGAAGTTCTAAGTTAGGATGAAGGTTAAGGTTAGGGGTAGAGTTAGAATTTGAGTGAGGGAGAAGGTGAGTGTTAGGTTTAGGTTTTGAGTTAAGGTTAGGCTTAGGGTTAGGTTGAAGATGAGGGTGAGGGTGAGGGTGTTGGTTTGGGTTAGAGTTAGGGTTGGGGTTTTAGGGTGAGTGTGAGCTATAGGGTGATAGTGAGGCTGAGGCTTATTGTGAGGGTTAGGGTTAATGTGAGGGTGAGGGTGAGGTTGAGGGTGAGTGTGAATGTTAGTGTTAGGGTGACGGTTAAGATTCGGGTGAGGGTGAGGTTTAAGGATAGGGTTAGGGATTGGGTGAGGGTTAGGGTTAGGGTAAGCATTAGAGTAAGATTAGGGTAATGGTGAGGGTGAGGGGGAGGAGTAGGATGAGGGTTAGCCTGAGTTTATGGGTAGGTTAAGATAACGGTGAGGATTAGAGTGAGGGTGAGGGTGCCGGTGAGGGTGAGTGTTACAGTTAGGGTTAGGGTTAGGGTTAGTGTTACGGTTAGGTTTAGGGTGAGGGTGAGGTTAAGGGTTAGGGTTAGGGTGAGGGTGATGGTGAGGGTTAGGGTTATGATTAGGGTTACTGTAAGGGCGAGGGTCAGGTTTAGGGTGAGGATGAGGGTGACGTTGAGGTTTAGTGTGAGGGTTAGGGTTAGGGTTAGGATTGGATTTATGGTTATGGTATGGTTAGAGGGTTAGGGCTAGGGTTAGGGTCAGTGTTAGGGTTAGGGGGAGGGGGAGGTTGATGGTCAGGTTTAGCCTTATTGTTAGGGTTAGGATGAGGGTGAGAGTTATGGTGGGGGTGAGGGTGAGGGTCAGTGTGAGGGTTAGTGGTAGGGTTAGGGTTGGGGTGAGTGTGAGGTTGAGTGTGAGGTTTTGGGTTATGGTTAGGGTTAGGTTTAGGGTGAAGGGAGGGGTTAGGGTAATGGTTAGGTTTAGGGTTTGGGATACTGTGAGGTTGAGGGTGTGGGTGAGGTTGAGTGTTAGTGTGTGGGTGAGGGTTACGGTTTGGATGAGTGTTAGTGTTAGGGTTATGATTAGGGTTAGGTTTAGGGATAGGTTGAGGTTGAGGGTGATTGTGAAGGTTATGGTGAGGGTGAGTGTGAGGGTGATGCTTCAGGTTAGGGCTAGGTTTAGGGTTAGCGTTAGGGTTAGAATTGTGTTTTGGGGTTGGGCTATGGTTAGAGGTTTAGGGTTAGGGTTATGGTTTAGGGTTCCTGTTAGTGTTAGGGTGATAGTTAGAGTGAGGGTGAGGTTGAGGGGAAGCTGAGCGGGAGGTTTAAGATGAGGGTATGGGTTAGGGTTAGGATTAGGGTGAGGGTGAGGATGAGGGTCAGATTAAGGATTAGAGTTAGGTTTAGGGTTAGGGTTAGGATTATGATTGGTTGTAGGGTTAAGACTGTGGTTAGAGGTTTAGGGTTAAGGTTAGGGTCATGGTTAATGTCAGGGTGAAGGTTAGACTGAGGGTGAAAGTTAGTGTGAGGGTGTGTGAGGGTAAGTGTTAAGTTTAGGTTTACGGTTAGGGTTAAGGTGAGGGTGAGGTTTAGGGATAGGCTTATGGTTTGGATGAGGGTGACGGTTAGGGTAAGAATTAGGGTTAGGTTAGGCTTACGGTGAGGGTTAGGGTAGGGTGAGGATGAGGGTTAGCATGAGGGTCATGGGTAGGGTTAAGGTGAGGATGAGTATTAGGGTGAGTGTGAGGGTGATGGTGAGTGTGAGTGTTAGGGTTAGGGTTACGTTTAAGTTTAGGCTGAGGGTGAAGGTGCGTGTAAGGATTAGGGTGAGGGTTAGTGTTAGGGTTATGATTATGGTTAGTGTTAGGGTGAGAATTAGGGTTAGGGTTAGGGTGAGGTTGATGGTGAGGGTGCGGGTGAGGTTTAGGGAGATGGGTAGGGTTAAGGTTAGGATTGGATTTATTGTTTGGTATGGTTAGAGTGTTAGGGTTAGTGTTAGGGTCAGTATTAGGGTAATGGGGAGGGGAACAGGGAGGGTTAGGATTATGGTTAGGGTTAGGGTGAGGGTTAGCATTACTGTTAGGGTTAGTGTTAGGTTGTGGTGATGGTGAGGGTGAGCATGCGGGTTATAATGAAGGTGAGTTTGAGGGTAAGTGTGAGGTTGAGTGTGAGAGTTAGGTTTAGAGTTAAGGTTGGGGTAGCATTAAGCTTACGGTTTCAGTTATGGTTATGGTTAGGATTAGGTTTACGGTGAGAGTGAGGGTGAGGGTTAGGGGTAGGTTTAGGGTTAGGGTTTGAATTGGGTTTAGGATTAGGGCTAAGGTTAGAGGGTTAGGGTTCAGGTAAGGGTTCAGTTTAGAGTTCATGTTAGGTTTAAGGTGAGGCTTAGTGTGAGAGTGATGTTGAGGGTGAGGCTGAGGCTGAGGGTGAGGGTTAGGGTTAGGGTTAGGTTTAGGGTTAAGGTTAGGTTTATGATTGGTTTTAGAGTTAGGGCTATGGTTAGAGGGTTAGGGTTAGGGTTAGGGTTAGTGTTAGGGTTATTGTGAGGGTGAGTGTGAGAGTGAGAGTGAATGTTAGTGTGAGGATTAGGGTTAGGGTTAGGGTGAGGGTGTGGGTGAGGAATAGGGTGAGGGTGAATGTGAAGGTGAGTGTGAGTGTTAGGGTTAGGTTTAGCGTGAATGTGAGGTTGAGGTTTAGGTACAGGGTTAGGGTGTAGGTGATGATCAGTGTTAGAGTAAGCATTAGGGTTAGGGTTAGGGTCATGGTGAGGGGAGGGTGAGGGTGAGGATGAGGGTTAGTGTGAGAGGTATGTGTAGGATTAGGGTGAGGGTGAGAATTAGAGTGAGGGTGATGGTAAGGCTGATGATGAGGGTGACTGTTTGGGTTAGGGTTAGGGTGAGGGTGACGGTGAGGGGGAGGGTGATGTTTAGGGTGAGGGTAGGTTAGGGGTTAGGATTGAATTTATGGCTATGTTATGGTTAGAGGGTTAGGGTTAGGGATAGGTTCAGTGTTAGGGTGAGGGTGCGGGTGAGGTTGAGGGTGAGGTTTACACTTATGGTTAAGGGTAGTGTGAGGGTGCGAGTGATGGTGATGGTGAGGGTGAGGGTCAGTGTGAGGTTTAGGGGTAGGAGTAGGGTTAGGGTGAAGGTCAGGGTGAGGGTGAGTGTGAGTTTGAGGGTGAGGTTTTGGGTTAGGTTTAGGGTTGGGGTTAGGGTGAGGGTGAGGGTCAGGGTAAGGGTTAGGGTTAAGGTTAGGATGAATGTAGTTTTAGGGTTATAATTAGGGTTTGATTTAGGGTGAGGGTTAGGGTTAGGATTGGGGTTAAGGTGAGGGTGATTATGAGGTTTAGGGTGAGTTTGAGGGTGAGTGTGATGGTTCGGGTTAGGGCTAGGTTTAGGGTTAGGGTTAGGTTTAGGATTGGGTTTATGGTTAGGGGTATGGAAAGAGGGTTAGGTTTAGCGTTCAGGTTAGGGTTCCTGTTAGGGTTAGGGTGTAGGTTAGTGTGAGGTTGAGGGTGAAACTGAGGGTGACGTGAGGGTGAGGGTGTGGGTTAGGTTTATGGTTAGGGATAAGGTGAGGGTGAGGTTGAGGATGAGGGTGAGGGCTAGAGTTAGGTTTAGGTTTATGGATAGGGTTTGGTTTATGATTTGTTTTAGGGTTTGGGCTATGGTTAGAGGGTTAAGGTTAGCCTTAGGGTTAGTGTGAGGTTGAGGGTTAGTGTGAGGATTAGGGTTAGTGTTAATATGAGGGTGATGGTGAGGATTAGGGTGAGGGTGAGGGTGAGGTTGAGGGTGAGGGTTAGTGAGAGGTTTAGGGTTATGGTTATGGTTATTGTGAGGGTGAGGGTACAGTGTGGTTTAGTGATAGGGTTAGGTTTTCGTTGAGGGTGAGGGTTACGGTAAGCATTACCGTTAGGGTTAGGGTTATGGTGAGGGTTAGGGTGAAGGTGACAGTGAGGGGGAGGGGGAGCATTATGGATATGATTAGGGTTAGTGTTAGGGTGAGGGTTAGGGTTAGGGTTAGGGTAAAGTGAGGGTGAGGATGAGGTTGATGGTGAGGTTTAGGATGAGGGTTTGGGTTAGATTTAGGATTGGTTTTATACTTATGGTATGGTTAGAGGGTTAGGGTTAGGTTCAGTGTTAGTGTTAGGGGAGGGTGAGGGTGAGGATTAGGTTTAGGGTTAGGTTTAGGATTAGAGTGAGGGTGAGGTTGAAGTTGTGGGTTAGCATTAGGGTTATTTTGAGGATTAGCATTACTGTTAGTGTTAGGATTAGGTGATGGTGAGGATGAGCGTGAGGGTGAGGTTTAGAGTGCAGGTGAGGATGAGGGTAAGTGTGCATTTGAGGCTGTCGGTTAGCGTTGGAGTTAGCGTTAGGCTTATGGTTTCGGTTATATATATGATTAGGTTTAGGTTTAGGGTGGGGGTGAGGGTGAGGATGTGGGTGAGGGTTAGGTTTAGGGTTACAGTTAGGGTAAGGGCAAGGGTCAGGGTGAGGTTTAAGCTTAGGGTTAGGGTTAGGGTTAGGGCTAGGTTTAGTTTTAGAGTTAGGGTTTGAATTGAGTTTAGGGTTAGGGCTATGTTTAGAGGGTTAGGGTTAGGGTTAGGGTTATTTTGAGGGTGAGGGTTAGAGTAAGGGTGAGGGTTAGTGTGAGGATTAGTGTTAGGGTTAAGGTGAGTGTGAGGATTAGGGTGAGTGTGACGGTGAGGTTTAGGGGTAGGTTTAGGTTTTGGATGAGGGTGAGAGATAGGGTATGCATTAGGGTTAGGGATAGGGTTACAGTGAGGGTGAGGATGAGGGTTAGCGTGAGGGTTATGGGTAGGGTTAGGTTTAGGTTGAGGATTAGGTTGAGTGTGAGAGTGACGGTGATGGTGAGCGTGAGTGTGAGTGTGAGTGTTAGGGTTAGGGTTACGGTTACGGTTACGGTTAGGGTGAGGGTGAGGGTCCGGGTGAGGGTAAGGTTTAGGATGATGGTTAGTGTTAGGGATATGATTAGGGTTAGTGTTTGAGGTTGAGTGTGCGGTTTTGGGTTAGGGTTAGGGATTGGGTTACAGTGAAGATGAGGGGTGTAAGTGAGCATGAGTGTTAGTGTGAGGGTGAGGTTTAAGGTTAGGATGAGTGTTAGTGTTAGGGTTATTATTTGGGTTAGAGTTAGGGTGTGGGTTAGGTGTTAGGGTTAGGGTAAGGTGAGGTTGATTGTGAGGGTTAGGATGAGGGTGAGGGTGATGGTTCGGGTTCGGGCTATGTTTAGGGTTAGGGTTAAGGTTACAATTGGGTTTAGGTTTAGGGTTATGGTTAGAGGGTTAGGATCAGGGTTAGGGTTTGGGTTATTGTTCGGGTTAGGGTTAGGGTGAGGGTTAAGGTGAGCGTGATTTTGAGAGTGTGGGTGAGGGCTAGGAGTAGGGTTATGATTAGAGTTAGGGGTATGGTTGGTGTAAGGGTTATCCCTGTGGTTAGAGGGTTAGGGTTAGGTTTCAGATTCCGGTTGGGGTTAGGGTGAGGGTGAGGGTGAGGGTTAGAGTTGGGGATGGGATTAGGGTGAGGGTGAGGGTGAAATTGAGTGTGAGAGTGAGGTTTAGGGATAGGGTTAGGGTTAGGGTGAGGTTGAGGTTTAGGGGTAGGGTTAGGGTCTGGATGAGGTTTAGGGTGAGGGTGAGTCTAGGGTTAGGGTGAGGTTTATATTAGGGTTATGATTAGGTTTAGTGTTAGGGTGAGGGGTAGTGTCATGGTTAAGGTTATGACTCGGGTGTGTGTGAGGATTAGGGTAAGGATGATTTTTAATGTGAGGATGAGGGTGAGGGTTAGGGTTATGGTGAGGATGAGGGTGAGGGTGAGGGTTAGGGTTAGGGTTAGTGTTACGGTTAGTTTTAGGGTTAGGGTGAGGGTTAGGGTTAAGGTTAGGGGTAGTCTTAGGGTGAGTGTTAGGGTTAGGGTGAGAGTGAGGTTGAGGGTGAGAGTGAGGGTTAGGTTAGCTTTAGGGTTAGGGTGAGGGTGAGTGGTAAGGTGAGGGTGAGAGTTAGGGTGAGGGTTTGAGTTAGGGTAAGGGTGAATGTGAGGGTTAGCGTTAGGGTTAGGGTCAGGGTTAGGTGAGTGTGAAGGTGAGGGTGAATGTGAGCATGAGGGTGAGAGTTAGGGTTAAGGTTAGGGTTGGGGTCAGGGTTAGCCTTACAGTTATGGTTATGGTTAGGATTAGGGTTAGGGTTAGGGTTAGGATTAGGGTTAGGCTGAGGGTGAGGGTGAGAGTGAGGGTGAGGGTGTGGGTGAGGATGAGAGTTAGGTTTAGCGTTTAGGTTAGGATTTGGTTTGGACTTGGGTCAGGGTTAGGATTAGGGTAAAGTCAGGGTTAGGGTTAGGGTTAGGGTTAGGTTTAGGGTAAGGGTTACAGTTCAGGTTAGGGTTAGGGTTATGGGTAGTGATGGGTTTAGGTTTAGCGTGTGCTTTTAGGGTTAGGGTCAGCGTTAGTGTTAGAATGAGAGTGAGGGTGAGGGTGAGGGTTAGGGTTTGTATTAGGGTTAGGTTGAGGGTGAGGGTGACAGTTTTGTGAAATTTAGGGTTGGGGTTGGGATTAGGGTTAGGCTTAGGTGAGGTTGAGAGTGAGGGTTAGGGTTAGGGTTAGAGTTATGTTCAGGGTGAGGGTGATGGTGAGGTTGAGGTTGAGGTTTAGTTTAGGGACTGGGTTTGGGTTCGGGTTAGGGTTAGTGTTAGGATTGGGTTTAGGGTTAGGTATGGTCAAAAGGTTAGGGTTATGGCTAGAGGATTAGAGTTAGGTTTAGGATTAGGGTTAGGGTTCTGGTTAGGTTTACGGTGAGGGTTAGGGTGAGGGTGAGGTTGACAGTCAAGTTGAGGGTGAGTGTTAGATTTAGGGATAGGGTTAGGGTTAATGTAAGGATGTGGGGGAGGTTTTAGGTTAGTGTTAGTCTCAGGGTTAGAGTTATTTTTAGGGTGAGGGTTAGGGTGAGGGTAAAGTTGAGGGTGAGAATGAGGGTGAGGGTGCGGTGAGGGTTAGGCTTAGGGTTAGAATTAAGTTGACGGTTAAAGTGAGGGTGAGATTTAGGGTGAGGGTTAGGTTTCTAGTTAGATTTAGGGTTAGGGTGACGGTGAGGGTGAGGGTTAGGGTGAGTGTTGTTATTAGGAATAGTGTTAGGGTTAGGGTTAGCGTGATGGTGACGGTTAGGGTTAGGTTTAGGGGGAGGGGGAGGTTCAAGTGAGGGTGAGAGTTACAGTTGGGGATAGGGGTAGGGTTTGTGTTAGAGTTAGGGTTAGGGTGGAATGAGGTTTGGGTGAGAGTGAGAGTGAGGTTGATGGTTAGGGTTAGGGTTAGGGTGAGGTTGAGGGTGATGCTGAGGATGAGGGTGGGGGTTAGGGTGAATTTGAGGGTTAGTGTTAGGGTTAGGGTTAAGTTTAGGGATTGGTTTAATGTTAGGGTGAGCGTTAGGATTTGTGGTAGGATTACCGTTAGGGATAGGGGTAGCATGAACTTGAGGGTGAGGGTGAGCGTGAAGGTTTTGATTAATGTTAGGGTGATTGTTAGGACTTGTGGCAGGGTTAGGGTTAGTGTTAGAGTTTGGGTTAGGGTGAAAGTGAGGGTTGGGTGAGGGTGAGGGTAAGCGTGAGGGTGAGTGTTAGCGTTAGGGTGAGGGTTTGGATTGGTATTATGTAGAGTTTTCAAGTTAGGGTGAGGTTGAGGGTTAGTATGAAGTTTAGAGTTGGGGTTAGCGTTAGGGTTACTGTTAGAGTGAGGGTGAGGTTGTCTGTAGGTTAAGAGTTAGGGTTCGGGATAGTGTTAGGGTTAGTGTTAGGTGAGGGTGAGGTTGAGAGTGAGGGTTTGGGTTATGGTTAGACTTAGGGTTATGGTGAGGGTGATGGTGAGGATTAGGGTTAGGTTAGTGTTAGGGTTAGGGTTAGGTTTAGGGTAAGCATTATGGTTATGGTTATGGTTAGGGTTTGGTTTAGGGTTAGGATTAGGTCTAGGATGAGTGTGAGTGTTAGGCTTTTGGTAAAGGTTATGGTTAGGGTTAGGGTGAGAGTTAAAGGGTTAGGGTTAGGGTTAGGGTTAGTTGAGGGTGAAGTTGAGAGTGAGGTGTGATTGTTAGGCTGAGGGTTAGTTTTAAGGTCAGGTTTAGGGAGATGATGAGGGTGAATGTGAGGGTTATGACGAGGGTGAGAGTGAGCGTGAGTGTGAGGGTTTGTTTTAGGTTTAATGTTAGGGATTGGTTTAATGTTAGGGTGAGCGTTAGGGTTTGTGGTAGGATTACTGTTAGGGATAGGGGTAGCATGAACTTGAGGGTGAGGGTGAGCGTGAAGGTGTGTGTCAGGGTGAGAGTGAAGGTGAGGGTGATAGTGAGGTTAAGGGTTAGTGTGAGCATTAGGGTTGGGGCTATGATAAAGTTTAGTTTTAGGGTGAGGGTTAGGGATTAAGTTTGTGTGTAGGGTTAGGGTAAGGGTTAGTGTTAGGGTTGGGTTAGAGTTAGGGTTAGGGTTAGGGTTAGGGTTATGGTTAGGATAAGGGTTACAGTTGGTGTTAGAGTTAAGTTTAGGGTGAGGGTGAGGGTTTTATTGTTAGGATTAGGATTAGAGTTAGGGTTTTATGGTGAGGGTTTTAGGATTAGGGTTACAGTTAGTGTTAGGTTTAGGGTGAGCGTTAAGGTGAGGCTGAGCGTGATGGTGAGGGTGAGAGCTAGGCTTCGTGTTTGGGTCATGGTTAGCCTGAGGGTGAGGGTGAGGGTGAGGTAAGTGTTAGGGTGAGGATTAGGGTTGGCTTAAGGAGACTGTCCGTGTTAGGGTTAGGTCTAGTGTTAGAGTTAGGGTGTGGGTAAGGGTGAGTGTGAGCGTGAGGGTTAGCTTGAGGGCGAGGCTGAGAGTGATGGTGAGGGTTAGGCTTAGTGTTAGGGTGAGGTTAGAGTGAGGGTGAGGGTTAGGTTTAGTGTTAGGGTGTGTGTGAGGGTTAGGATTAGATTTAGGTTTAGGTTGAGGGTGAGGTTAAAGGTGTGGTTAGGGTTATGGTTAGGTTAAGGGTGAGGGGGAGGGTGATGTTTAGGATTAGGGATAGGGTAAGGGTTAGTGTGAGGGTTGGGTTAGGGTTAGGCTTATGGTAAGTTTAGGGTTAGGGTTAGGATTAGGTTTAGGGCAAGTGTTACAGTGAGGGTTAGGGTTAGGGTTAGGGTTTGAGTTAGGTTTTCACTACTCACCTGGGTTTCAGGATCCAGGGGGTTCCGCTCCGTGTTCGGACAGAACACATCCTCAGTGGATGTCTCAGCTACCTCTTCCTGCTTCTGTTTCCCTTCCTGATCCAAATCCTCCTCCTGCTATCTCGTCTCCTGTTCCCGCATCCCCTTTTCCACAGGATTCCCCATGGGCTCTTGAGCCCTGTCTGGCTCAGGCACCTGACCCAGAAGCACGGGAAGAAGAGCTGGGTTGTGGCCCAGCAGAGCCAAGTTCTTCTAGCGTTTGGCCAGTTCCTTGGCCAGACAGCCAGCCTGCGGGCATTTCCGGAAACCCTTCACCTTTCTTCGAATTCCTGGGGCAGCCAGCATCTCAGACGTGACAGGCAAGACAGACAGCAGATGCAAGGCTATGCGCACTGGGTCTGCATTGGGGCAGTAGGCCGGGCGCCGCTGGAGCAGCCCTTCAGCTTCGCACACTGACAGGGCTTGCATCTCATGTCCACCCCGGACCAGAGCTGCCGAGTTGCATGAGCCCCTCACCTGGCTTCCTGGATCCACCAGGTCACTCATCCAAAAGGGGACGCAACCTTCTCCTTCCATTGCTCCTCCTCCTGCTCCTCTTCCCCCTCCGCTCTGGCCTCTGGATTCCCTGGCTGCCCAGGGACTTGGCCCAGCAGAAGCTCGGCCATTTGCTTCGAGTTGCGACCTAGGAGAACCAACATCTCCCAGCGCATGGCCAGCTCCTGGGTCAAAATGCCCACCCGCAGGTGTTTGCGGAAGCCCTCCACTGTGCTTCTCACACCTGTGGTTTCCAGCATTTCTGGGGTGATGGGCAGCACTGAGAGCAGCCTCAAGGACTGTCGCACCCTCTTCCCTTCTTTTCTAGAGATCAGGTGCTGCTGGAGCTGCCTCAGGGCTCCCAAATCCCACTCTGTCTCCATCCCACTCACCACCCCCTCAGGGACTCTCCTGTCACTCACCTCAGCTCCAGGATCCAGCGGGTTACCCCCGGTGCTCTGACACGTCACGTCCTCACTGGATGACTCCAAAATCTCCTCCGGTTCTGCTCTGCCTCCTGCTCCCACTCCTCCTCCTGGTCCTCCTCATTTTGGTACTCTTCCTTCTGGTCTTCTTCCTACTGTTCCTCTTTCCCCTGCACCGGCTCCCCCTGCCCATCTCTCTGCCCCAGACCCTCCCTCGTGGAGTCCTGAGTGTCCTCCTGCTCAGGGATCTTACTCGGAACCTCTGATTTGAGGCTCAGCGCAGCCAAGGTCTCCCAGCCCTGGACCAGCACCTGAGCATCCAGGCCCACCCGTAGCTGTGTCCGCAAGCCCTCCACCGTCCTGCTGACACCCGTGGCCGCCAGGATTTCGGGCGTGATCCGCAGCACCGAGAGCAGCCTCAAGGATTTGCGCAGCTCCTTCCTGTCGGTGCTGGAGCCCACATGCTCCTGGAGCTGCCTCACGGCCCTGATCGCCCACTTGTGAGCCTCCATCCCAATGCCCATCCGGCCGAGTCATCTCACAGATGCCTGGGTCACTCACCCGCATGGTTGGATCCTGTGGATCACTCCCTCAACGCGTTCTTGCACTGCTCTTTCTCGTAGATTGCTGCAAGGCACTCCTCTCCCTCCTGATCCTCCTGGCGCCATCATCCAGAAAGAGCCAGTGGGCCAGTTCCGCTCCTTATATCTGCTCAGGCTGCACCCGACAGCTTCCCTTGTAAGCTCCTCCCTGGTTTGCAACAGCCAATGCCTGGCTTCCCAGCCCAGGGTCTCCCAAAGTGAACTTCGCCTGGTCTTCTAGCCACACCCTCCTCACAACACCCCAGGCACCACTTGCTAGTCCTGTTGGGGCCTCTGGGTCAAGGTCATCTGCCAAGAAGCCCTTGCACTGGGGCCTTGCTCTGGGGCAACACAGATGTGTGGCCTCTTGTCTTCTCCACCAACAATCCCGGTGAACAGCACCTGTGCATCTGACCTTTCATTCCCTCCTTGAATGCTATCATGAAGGCCACTTTAATATCCACATCCCATATTCCAGGGCTTTGTCCACCCATGGCATCCCACTTGATGCTTGTTGGAACTTCCTAGTCTGGACCCCAGGTGAGGGAACAACCATGCAACAATCAACCTGAGGACAGCGGTCATTCCTTTTGTGTGAAATTCTAGGACACCTTTAAATCCTGGAAGGGAGTAAAGACATGAAGTAATATGGTCTTCCTCCTGATTGTCTGGATTGCAAGTTCACTCAACACTCTCAAAGGTTGATAAGAACGTTTGGTAATGATAAGAAAACCAGCATTATCTGTTCAGTGTGAAAATATCAGCCTAACAGCACACTCAATTACTGAGAGAAACCAAAAAAAGCAAGTTAGAAGAATGGTATATATCCTTTTACTAACATATTCAAACTAAGTATCATCCCAAAAGTGTCCATTTGCCCTTGTCTTGAGAACTGGTGTCCCGGTCTCTTAGAGTCTGGGCCTGTCTCTTCCAACTCCTCTATATATGGCTACAGTGTTTTGTGCTCCTGATTCATTCCTTCTGGTTTGGTAGAAAGCAGGCCAGGTTCATGTCAGTTCATTATTTCAAGTCATTTTTTGTTTAAGCAGATGAGTCTTTGAATTTGATGTCATAGGTAAATATTTAGGGAATTCCTGATTAGGTATGCACCAATACCAGTGGAGTCATTGCCTTTTGTCTTTCTTCCCTTCTGGCATTCCTCCTTCTTTTCATTCAATATTTCTTTGTCTCTAAAAGATCCAGTCTACACATCCAAGGCTAGGCCAGAGACATTGGCCTAATAATAGAGTACTTAGGGAGCATTCATAAAGACCTGCACAAAATTTTAGAGGAGGGATACATTTAGGTTTTTTTAGTTATTTTTTTGGTAGTTCTGATACTGGATCTGGAACTTTCCTTGGGTTGTTGTTGTATGCCTATTGCTCTACCACTTTAGTCAGAGTACTATTTCAATCTTTTCTATATATGTCCTTTCAAGGAATGGATTTGGTGTGTCTGTGAATCCTGGGCAAGCATCTACTAGGAGAGTGTTAGAGGGCAGCTTATTTCTGTAGAGATAATAGGCTCCTCTACCATTTGTAGGTCTTTGGGAACCATGGATTTCAGGTCAAATTTTCCTGAGCAGGGAACCTCTGATCAATTAGGCATGCTTCAGAGTTTGAGCCTGACCTGTGTGTTCCCCTTCCTCCATCCAGAATTATCAGTTTCATGTGAAAATATAAAGGTAATAGTACAGTGAATTACTACCAGAAGCAATACAAAAATAGTAGTCCTCTATGTGTACATTTATTAGGATATTCAACTAAGAATCTTCCAAAAGAATGCATTATCCTTTATCTTGAGAATTGGTGTCTCTGCCTCTTGGAGCCTGGGATGGTCTCCTTCCCAAATCCTCCCTACGTGGCTAGAGTGTGTAATGATTTTGGCTCGTTCTTTCCGGTATGGTAAAAAAAAAAAAAAACAGCCTGGGTTGATGACAGACAGTTCTTCAAACTCTTTTTTATCCAGATGTTTGTTATCATTTGCCGGATTAGGAAAATATTTATGGAATTCCTGATTAGGCATGCACAATTGGCCTTTTAACTTGCTTTCTTCCTTGAATGCCTCCTTTCCATTAAGTTTTGCTTTCTCTCTTTAAAGATATATTCTAAACAACACAGGCTAAGTCCTTGTCATCGGCCTACAGGTAGGGTGCTTGGTGAGCAGGCACAAAGCCCAGGGTCCTATTCCTTGGTTGCCCATACACTAAGAAACCCAGAAGGGGTGCTCTACTTCAAGTGATAGAGGGATATCCTTGACCAAAGGAAGCTTAGGGAAAGTGCTCAGGTCCTGACTACAAGCAACAAGATTGGCGGGAGAGGAACCCACATGCGAGCCTCAAACTCTGCAGCATACCTGATTGATCAGAGGCTCCCTAATAAAAAGACCCACCATGGAAGTGCCAACACACAGCAAGGGAGGAAGGACAGTGAAGGATTCTCTCCATTGAACCCACACTTCTTTTCCACACAACAACAGGTACCAACACAAGGGAAAACTCATCTTTAGGCCAGGGGATTGGAGGGAGGGTTTGGAGATCAGTGTGGATTGCCCACACCTGTAGGCACAACTTACAGCAAGCAGAGACACCAGGTTCCCAAGCTCAATCTTCCCTGTTCTTCTCTGTGACATCGTCTCTTAAACCAAATAAGCCAAGAAGGTCCTCATAGTCCAGCCAGTGGGCTCAAATCACCACAAAGATCCAAGAATAAGGAAGACAAGCCCGGAAGAAAACACTCACCTCTATAAATATGCATAAACAACATTTGTACATATATTTGCATATATCTGCATACTTAAGTTATTATCTCTGAATATATATATATACACATATACATTAGGAGGCATGCATACACATATTTACATATCCACATAGGTAGTAAATATTTCTATGTGTTCATGTATTTATTTCTCTGGAGAAGAGGAATGGCCGCTGTCTTAGGTTGATGGGTGCATGGTTGCTCTCATAGCATGTGTCCAGCCTGGGAAGTGCCAACAATAATCAGGTGGTGATGAAGGCCCTGGAGTGCCATGGATGGCCACAACCTTGGAGTAGGTGGTGTGAATATTAAAGTAGACTGAGGGTTAGCATCAGGGGGAAAATGAAGGGCCAGATGGACAGGTGCTAGTAACCATGCTGGGGGAGGGAAGCTGTGTTGGTTGAGAGTTCTAGAGGCTACATCTTCTCTTGCCCTAGTGTGAGGCCCCTGGCAAGGGAACCTTGGTGGATGTCTTTGACCCAGAGCCCCAAAAGAACTAGCAAGTGGTGACTGGGGAGTTGTGAAGAGGGCGTGGCTGGAAGACCAGTCTAGAGGCATCCTGGGATACCAATCCTCCCCAGGGGAACTTCATCATGCCGAGTACAACTTTTGTAGATGAAAAACATTGAATACCATGGGTAGTGGGTTGGTTTAAGTTTATTGCCAATTTTTGCTATCATTTTTAAGTAGTTGCTCTAAGGTTTTGACAGTTAACACAGCAGTTTTTGAATCAATATACTCTCCCTCCCCTACTCACCCCTTCACCCTCTCTTCATAATTTTGTGGGATATACATTGGATGATTGTCGGAATTCTCCCCATCTTCTCCTCTTCATCTACTCCTAGACACTACTCAAACCCTGCCTCTACCCACTTACTGGTGTTTATTTCTGTGAACTTTGATTTTTGCCTTTCTGTGGAATTACACCATTTGAGACCTTCCTGAATCTACTATATATCAGTGAATACATTTTTTATACAAGATCATACCACCCTATGTATTTACTGAGGATTTGTAAGCTCAAAGAACCTTCAAGGTACAAGGAAAAATATGGATCCCATATCTCTCAGAGTCTAGCTTCCTTCATTGAACTTAATTTTTTCCACATCTGTCCACTTCTTTACAAATGATACAGAGAGAGAGAGAGAGAGAGAGATAGAGAGAGAGAGAGAGAGGGAAAGAGAGAGAGAGAGAATGTTTTCACTCTTATTCTCTCACATGCTATGTGTGCAGCTCTCCCATAATGAATGACATATTGACTAATCTGTGAGACTCTGGAAAGAGCAAAGAAAACAAATGGGTTCAAAACATTTGGAAGGGCATTAGACTTTTGGATCTAGTATACAATCCTACTCAGGAAATTTTACTTGAATTTCAAAGTTCCCCAAATTAGGGCAAAAGGAACAGGTTCATTATATTTGTACAGACCTAACCACCTCTCAAGAACTCTACTGGAAGACTGCTTACATAGGATGCACAAAAACCTGAATTGCATTCCTTGCATCCACATACATAGAAAAGCTAGAATTGGTCCCGTGGCACAACTGGTATAGCAATAGCCTTCGAACAGCAAAACAATGGGAGTTCTCAGGCCCTTAGTTCTAGTCTTAGGATTGGGAATAGAAAAAAAATAAAGAACTAGCATCCCGAAATACAACCCTCGTTTTGCTTGCTGCAGAGTGGCCCCAGAGGTGTGGGAAACAAAGACCTACCTCCTCTGCTTCTCTTCCATCACCTGGGGTTAAGGGTGTGTTTGGTCTTGGGTTTGTACGTTCTGTTAGGTTGAAAGAAAGTGTGGATTGATGGAGCAGAATTTTTCACTGTCCTTCATCCCCTGATCTGTTTTGGCATTTCCTGGGTTGGTATTTATTTATGGAATCTCAAATCCATCAGATGCCCCAAACCTTATGGTGCTCCTTGGATTTTTTTTCTTTGTTTTTTTGTTTTTCTTGTGTTTTTGTTTACCCAGCCTAAGGCTTAAACTCAGTGCCTGACAACTTTCCTGGAGATTATTCTTCATCAGGTTAGCACTACCACTTGACTCCCTGCACCACTTCCTGGTTTGTTTAGGATGTGGAAGGAAAAATATTACCTGGATTTTCATGTATGCTAGTCAAACACACTTCCACCCAGCGAAACTCTCAGACATAGCCTGTGCTTTTTAGAGGGTCTCTTTCTGAGAGTAAGTGTGGGGGAAGGGGGAAGAATGGAAGGAAAGAAGTAAGAAAGGAAGGAAGACAAAAGGCCTTTACCTCCAGTTGCATTGGTGCAGTACTAAGCATTCTATTCTAAGAATGATTAGTTCCACTTTTACATCCATCACATTGCAATATAACAGGAAATTAGTTTCAGCTAATCATAAGAAAACAGACTAGCTACAAGAAACCTGCTCCTGGGGACTGAGCAAAAGAAACTGAATTGTGTACCAAGTCAAAACAGTTAAGATCCAAAGTCTTCTGATCTCATGCCTCCATCCATAAGCAATGATCCAATTCAAACGTAGCTGAAATAATTCGGTTTAAACACTGAAAATTACATTACTATAGCTCATTTGGAGATGCTATTCGCTGATGATTTACCCTGTTGCACAATCTATGATAATTTAGGCACAGTATATACAATTGTCCTAGGATCTTCTGGGGCTGAGTTGACAAGGTACAACTTAGATGTTTGTGCACTCTGTGCCTTCTGGTCAGAATTCTATCAGAGATGTAATTCAATCATTGCGGAGAAGGAAGATGGCGCCAAGACAATAGGGATGCTGCCTAGCTCTCTCTCACAAAAAGAGAGAACCAGGGAGCCCCACGAGCCAATTATCCTAAGACATCCACAACAACAAACTCAAAAAACAACGGAGAAGGACTCAAACCTGAAAAGAAATCAAGATAAAACTCACATCCAACTTTCTCAAAGAATTCAGAACGCGAGGACCCCACTGCCACCTCTCTCCGCCAGCTCCAAGCCGCGAAAAGCGGCGGCGGAGGGCGCCGGAGGGCGCCGGGCCGGGCAGCCCAAACGCTGCAGAAACCAGCACAGGACAGGGCCAGCAAGCCCTGGAAGCAGCAGAACCCAGACACGGAACCAAAGAGCAAGCAACGGAACCCAAACGCGGAACACAGGCGGCAGAGGAGACCCGAGGGGAGTGAAAGACTCCCCACCACCGTGGAACACCCACAGAGCGAAGGCAGAGGCATGAGTAATACAATGGGTCCCCAAAGACATAGGGAAAGCAGAGCTCATGCCAAGCAATAGAACTTAACTCAGCCCCCTACACCCCACCCGAGAAAGACTGGCAGGAGCAGGGGGGCAAGGAATTTAGAATACTATCCCTTCCATCAACAGCCCCCCTTACTCAGACCATGGACTGGAGATTGACAGGCAGGCTAAATAAGACGCAGCACCCCACCAAGGGAGGCAGAGCTGTCCCAACTCCCACCTGCCCAACGGGCTCAACTCCCAGCCCTCTGACGGGAGACTGACAGGCGGGGGGACCCTAAGACTCAGCACCCCCCAGGGGAGGCGGAGTTGTCCCAGCTCCCACCTGCCCTCCAGGCTCCTCTCCCAGACCACTGGATCTGGAGAGTGGAGGGTGCTGGGACCCTGCCTTACAACAGTGGGTAGGGTGTGCGGGAAAATAGGAGCCAGCATCTGTCCCCCCTCAATTCTTGAGCCATACATAGATCAAAACACATACATAAATCTTGAAACCATACACAGATCGAAACACAGTGGTTGTCGGAGACTTTAACACACCACTCTCACCTATGGACAGATCAACAAGGCAAAAACTCAACAGAAAAACCCTAGAACTGAACAACTATATAGACCAACTAGATCTAACAGACATCTGCAGAATATTCCACCCAGCAACAACACAGTATACGTTTTTCTCAGCAACACATGGAACATTTTCCAAAATAGACCACATCTTATGCTATAAAACAAACCTGGACAGATTCAGAAACACTGAAAATATTCCATGCACACGATCAAACCACAAAGGCATCAAATTGGAACTGAACACACATCTCCACCAACGAAAACCCTGTAACTCATGGAGATTAAACAACACATTGTTGAATCACCAATGTGTCATCGAAGAGATCAGAACAGAAATCCAACAGTTTATGAAATTTAACAGTAAGGAGCACACAAAATACCAACTCCTTTGGGACACAGCAAAGGCAGTACTCAGAGGAAAATTTAGAGCACTGAGTGCCTAAAACAACAAGTTGGAAAAATCACAAACCAACAAGTTAATGTCTTACCTTAAGGTCCTGGAAAAAGAGCAACAAACCAACCCTAATCCCAGTAGAAGAAAGCAAATTATTAAAATCAAAGCAGAATTAAATGATTTGGAATAAAAAAAAAACTATAGAAAGAATCAACAAAACAAGGAGTTGGTTCTTTGAAAGAATTAACAAAATTGACAAACCCTTAGCAAATCTTACCAAAAAAAGAAGAGAGCATATGGAAATAAACAAAATCGCAGACGAAAAAGGAAAAATCACGACAGAAATTACCAAGATGCAGAATATCATGGGGGAATACTTCTCAAACCTTTATGCCAACAAATTTGAGAATCTAGAAGAAATGGATGAATTCCTAGCCAATATTAACATACCCACACTGAACCAAGAAGAACTAAGCCAACTCAACAGGCCTATTTCAAGCTCTGAAATAGAAATGGCAATTAGAGAACTTCCACCTAAGAAAAGCCAAGGCCAGATGGATTCACAGCTGAATTCTATAAGGTCTTCAAAGCAGAGCTCACACCAATACTCCTCAAGCTCTTCAATGAAATTGAAAATGAAGGTTCCTTAAGAAACTCATTCTATGAAGCCAGTATAACCCTCATCCCCAAACCAGACAGAGATTCATCAAAGAAAGAGAACTATAGACCTATATCTTTGATGAACATCGATGCAAAACTTCTCAACAAAATACTGGGCAACCGTCTACAACAACTCATCAAAAAATTATACACTACGATAAAACTGGATTCATCACAGGGAGGAAAAGCTGGTTCAGTATACGCAAATCAATTAATATAATTCAACACATCAACAGGAGCAAGGACAAAAGTCACATGATTGTCTCAATAGATGCAGAAAAGGCATTTGACAAGATCCAACACCGCTTTTTGTTAAAAGCTCTGGAGAAACTAGAAATCCATGGAACATTCCTCAATGTAATAAAGGATGTGTATGAGAAACCCACTGCTAGTATTACACTTAATGGTGAAAATCTAAAGCCATTCCCTCTAAAATCAGGAACGAGACAAGGATGCCCACTCTCTCCACTACGCTTTAACATAGTACTAGAATTCTTAGCCAGTGAGATAAGGCAAGAAGCAAGCATAAAGGGGGTCCAAGTAGGGACAGAGGAAATAAAACTATCCCTCTTTGCAGATGACATGATTCTGTATTTAAAGAATCCTATAGACTCTACTCCCAAGCTCCTTGAACTGATTCAAAACTTTGGAAGAGTAGCAGGGTATAAAATCAACCCGCAAAAATCAACTCCCTTCCTTTACGCCAACAGTAAGAGGAACGAGGCAATAATCAGGAAAGAAACTCCTTTCACAATAGCCTCAAAGAAAAAAAAAGTACCTCGGAATTAGCTTAACTAAGAATGTAAAGGACCTTTTGATGAAAACTTTAAATCCCTAAAAAGGGAAATTAAAGCAGAACTAAGGAAATGGAAAAACCTCCCAAGCTCCTGGATTGGACGAATCAACATTGTGAAAATGACATTCTTGCCAAGGGCTATCTACAAATTCAACGCAATACCCATCAATATCCCAATGGCATTCTTTAAAGAAATAGAAGAGGCAATTCAAAATTTCATATGGAATAATAAAAGACCCTGTACAGCAAAAACACTTCTTAGCAGAAAGAACAGCGCAGGAGGAATTTCAATTCCAAACTTTAGACTCTATTACAGAGCTATAATTCTCAAAAGAGCTTGGTACTGGCACAAGAACAGGCCTGAAGAACAATGGAATAGAACTGAGGACCCAGATATTAAACCACAGACCTATGGCCGCCTAATCTTTGACAAGGGAGTCAAAAAAATAGAATTGAAGAAAGACAGCCTCTTCAACCAGTTGTGCTGCCAGAACTGGTTAAGCACCTTCAGAAAAATAAAGTTGGATCCTTCTTTGTCACCCCGCACTAGAATTAACTCCAAATGGATCAAAGACCTGGAGGTAAAAGCTGACACACTGAAAACTTTACAGGAAAGAATAGGAGATACACTAGGCCTCCTTGGCACAGGTTGAAACTTTCTTAATAAGGACCAATAATCACAACAAATCAGAGAAAGGCTGGATAAGTGGGACTGCATTAAACTGCAGATCTTTTGTACGGCAAAGGACATAGCTAGCAAATTAGTCAGGAAGCCTACAGAGTGGGAGAAGATCTTCACCAACCAAACAACGGACAAAGGCCTCATATCTAAAATATATCAACAACTCAAAAAATTGAATCACTCCAAAACTAATCTCCAAAGTAACAACCATCCCATTAAAAAATGCGCCAAAGATTTAAAGAGAGTCTTCTCTGAAGAAGAAACAAAAATGGCCTATAGACACATGAAGAAATGCTCAACATCTCTGGTCATAAAAGAAATGCAAATCAAAACAACTCTAAGATTCCACCTCACTCCAGTTAGAATGGCCAGGATCAGGAAAACGAATAATAACAGATGCTGGAGGGGATGTGGCCAGGAGGGATCACTATTACACTGTTGGTGGGAGTGCAAACTCGTTCAACCACTATGGAAAGCAGTGTGGCAGTGCCTCAAAAGGCTAAACATAGAACTCCCCTATGACCCAGCAATTCCACTACTTGGCATTTATCCAACCATCTAGAAACAAGGGCATACTAAATCCACTAGCACAACAATGTTCATTGCAGCACTATTCACCATAGCAAAGATATGGAACCAACCTAGATGCCCCTCAGTTGATGAGTGGATCAACAAGTTGTGGTATTTTTACACAATGGGAATCTATGCTGCTGTGAGAAAGAATGACATCGCTCCATTTGTTAGGAAATGGAAAGACTTAGAAAAAAATCACATTAAGTGAAGTAAGCCAGACTCAAAGGAACTTAGGCTCAATGGTTTCCCTCATTCATCATAATCAGTAGAAACATTGAGATCTACTAGCAGAGATCTGCAATGTAGCAAAATCTTGATACATAAGGCCATATAGTATGAAGCTAATTGAAAGGACCTCCAGGATATTGAAACAAAAGCCATATAACGAATGATTGTTGTGCTTAATGTACTATGTTATCTCTCATCTCCTTTGCTGTCCCTTGGATATCTCATATTGTTACAGTATCTCACTTTGTTATCTGATATATTGAATTTATTTGTATTTGGTTATTTGAGATATGATAGGGAAGGGGGGAAAATCAAGACAGGTGAGGGGGGTGGAGGGAAGTGTAATGGGTACCAAGACGTGTGAAAGGGTGTCAATGTATGTGAATTAATGCACCTTCTATCTAGCAAATATCATGTAATCCTTTTATTAATTACAATAAAAAATATTTTAAAAAAGCTGACAAACTGAAAACTTTACAAGAAGGATTAGGAGATACACTAGGCCTCCTTGGCACAGGGATACATTTCTTTGTTGATCATGGTGGTGAATTCAACCTGAGCGCTGTCCCTGAGCTGTTCAGATCAAGGCCACTGCCCACCATTGGCCAAAGCCCCACTTGCCATTTTCTAGAGGTAAATTGGAGATAAGAGTCTCAAATCCTTTTGTGCTCAGGCTGGTTTTGGAACTTGATTCACAGATTTCAGCCCCGTGATTAGCTAGGATTACTAACTAGAGCCATTCCAAAGGGTAGGATCTAGTGCTTGTTAAAGGAGAGGTCTGGCTTAATATCAGAGCTAAGCCAAACCACTTCTTTTGAATATGTGTGAATGATATAGGTATGCCTTTACTTGCTTCTTAGGTCACTTGCATTTTCCTCTTCTGTCTTCAGGATTTTCTATCTGTCCTGTGAATGTAATTAAGTTATTCTGGCTAGAAAAAAGGTTTGAAAACCCATTTTAATTATTCAGTAAAAAGGCAGGCTGGAGATGTAGTTCAAATAAGGAAACAAGAGATGAGAAAACAGGATAGAAACAGGAGATCCTGAATTTAAACTCTGGTATTGGACAGAAAACCCCACTGGTGTTATCATTACGTTTCATGTCAATCCATGAAATTGTAATTGGGCATATATTTATACTTAGAATAGCTCAGATATAAGGATAAGATAAGTACAACCTCTCCATATTCATAACTAGAACCCTATACAAAGAGGGTCTGTGCGTATGTGTGAATTGTGAGCTTCTGACTTTGAATAATACAGGGGTTTCTTTAATGTCCATGTGTGGGGCTGCCGATACTTTTAACTCAGGTTTAATCAGTGGATTGCCAGAAGCACTGTGGTATCACAATAGGTTTATGATGTCACAATAAGACAGTGATGTCACAGGTATTCTAAGGTCAAAATAGTTTTCTGACATCACAATGGCACAATGATGCCAAAATGCTGATGTGAGGTTATGATGATTTTTTGCTGTCACAATGCCTGTCATGTCTGAAACTTAGGCTAATATCAAGACATTAGGTCAAAGCTTCTCTGCTGTCAAAATAGCCACGTAATGTCACACATGTTAGAATGTTATTGTAGGTCAGTCATGTCATTCCATCAATGTGATGTCACAAACTATGATTTTACACTATTTGTGTTAGGTCACAATGAGATAATGATGTCCTAAGAACAATATTATTAACAGTAAGGATAAAAACTAAGGCAAGGTAGTGAAAGCATGACAATTGTTACTTGTCTTAAACATCATCACTGGTAATTCCGGTGGTAGACATTGAATCTCCTAGTTGAAGTGTCCAAGTACATCAGGTTTTTCATATAGGGAAATGTTGAGTATGTTATGGACTTGCTTGTCTATATCTCCTATTACTCTTGGGACATTAATTGAGTTAAGGGGATATAAGTGTTCTTCAAAATGTTCCTAATTATCTGGACCACAATGTACCATACATTTACAAGTGTGTAAAGACTTCATAGGAAGTGCCATTGAAATCCATACAAAGACATTGAGGAGGAAATTGCATACATAAATGTTTCCTGCAGGAACCTCTCGAGTTGAAAATAAAGTAAGTAGGTAAAAAGCAGTTGACATGGGATACAGTGGTCTCAGCCAATCCCATCAGATGCTCTGCACTTTGAGTGGCCGCTCAGCTTGGCCTGGATAGACACAGAAAGGCCAGCAAGTCCTTTGCATTTGTGCATTAACCAACACTGGATGTTAGGTACATCAGTGAGAGAATCTTCCTGTCAAAGGTGGGGACTGTACACTGCATTTCAGATCCACAAGTTGATGCCCCCTGAGTGTCCCTGTCTTGACAGCGATAAGTGCATGGTGAGGATGCGGCTGATATATGAAAGATGGGATAAAGTGTGGGCTAGAGATGGCTGCTTGAGTCTTGGAAGGCCAAGACTAAGCCGATGCCCCTTACTCTTGGTTTTTCTCCAAGTGAATTAGAGATGAACACTCCACTGTCTGCCCAAGGAACCACTCACATCCCTGTAGATTAGTTAATGGATTGCTCTTTCATTGCTTGCTCCAACTTAAGCATAGAGTTCATGTACCCAGAAAATCAAGCATCCTAGAATCAAATGTAGGCACCAGTGCTTTAGGAAACAAGATTTTCAATTTTCTTTGAAAGATATTATGGAAAAAAAGGAAGGAAGGAATTACACTGTCCAGAATGAAATGCATGCTTGAATTATACAATGGTAACCCATCTACATATCACCTTCAAAATAACAAAATGCATCACAAAAAACAATTAGGGCTAAGATTCCACCTCACTCCAGCTAGAATGGCCAAGATCAGGAAAACGAATGACAACAGATGCTGGAGGGGATGTGGCCAGGAGGGATCACTACTACACTGTTGGTGGGAGTGCAAACTCGTTCAACCACTATGGAAAGCAGTGTGGCAGTGCCTCAAAAGGCTAAACATAGAACTCCCCTATGACCCAGCAATTCCACTACTTGGCATTTACCCAACCACCCAGAAACAAGGACATACTAAACCCACTAGCACAACCATGTTCATTGCAGCACTATTCACCATAGCAAAGATATGGAACCAACCTAGATGTCCCTCAGTTGATGAGTGGATCAACAAGTTGTGGTGTTTGTACGCAATGGAATTCTATGCTGCTGTCAGAAAGAATGACATCGCCCCATTTGTTAGGAAATGGAAAGACTTAGAAAAAAATCCTATTAAGTGAAGTAAGCCAGACTCAAAGGAACTTAGGCTCAATGGTTTCCCTCATTCGTCATAATCAGTAGAAACCTTGGGCTCTACTAGCAGAGATTTGCAATAGAGCAAAATCTTGATACATAAGGACATATAATGTGAAGCTAATTGAAAGGACCTCCAGGATAGTGAAACAAAAGCCATATAATGAATGATTATTGTCCTTAATGTAGTATGTTGTCTCTCATCTCCTTTGCTGTCTCTTGGTTATCTCATATTGGTATAGTATCTCACTTTGTTATCTGACATATTGAACTTATTTGTATTTGGATATTTGAAATTTGATAGGGAAGGGGGTAAAACCAAGACGGGGGGGGTGTGGGGGGGAGGGAAACGGGTACCAAGACATGTGAAAGGGTATCAATGTATGTGAATTAATGCACCTTCTATCTGGCAAATATCATCTAACCCTTTTACTAATTACAATAAAAAAATGCAAAAAAAATTAAAAATAAAAAAAAATTTAAAAAAGCAGATACACTGAAGTTGCATGAGGAAGAATAAAATACCCCGTTTAGACATAGATGTTCTTAAAGATAGAGCAATGCTGAAGGAGGTTCAACGCAAAAATCTAGTATCCATTACACGGGATAAAATACTCCAAGATGTAAAAGCAGACATATTGAAGTTGCTTGTGGAAGAATAAATAAACACGTTTAGACAGACCAAATCTTAGGAGATAGAGCAATGTCGGTGGAATTAATGTCTCTATTGTACTGAATTAAAGACCACGAGGAAATAAATGCAGATACAGTGAATTTGCGTAGGGAAGAATAAAATACCCCGCTTAGACAAAAAGTTCTTAACAAATAGAGAAATGCTGTAAGAAGATCAACGCAAAAATCCAGCATCCATTACACTGGATGAAACACTCAAAGAAGTAAAAGCAGATACATTGAAGTTGCTTGTGGAAGAACAGATGACCACGTTTTGACAGAACAAATCTTAGCAGATAGAGCAATGTTGGTGGAAGTACAGTCTCTGTTGTACTGTATCAAAGACCACGATGAAATAGAAGCAGATGCACTGAAGTTGCATGAGGAAGAATAAAACACCCCGCTTAGACAAAAAATTTCTTCACAGACAGAGCAATGCTGTAGGAAGTTCAATGCAAAATCAAGTATTCATAACACTGGATGAAATCCACCAAGAAGAAAAAGCAGATACATTGAAGTTGCTTGTGGAAAAATAAATGATGACATTTAGACAAAACATAACTTAGCCGATAAGGCCATGTCGGTGAAAGTTGTGTCTCCGTTGTAGTGGATCAAAGACCACGATGACATAAAAGCAGATGCACTGAAGTTATGTAAGGAAGAATAAACTACCCCGCTTAGACAAAACAATTCTTAACAGATAAAGCAATGCTGTAGGAAGTTCCACGCAAAAATCTAGTATCCATTACACTGGATGAAATCCTCCAAGATGAAAAAGCAGATACATAGAGGTTGCTTTCGTTAGAATAAATGAGCACATTTACACAGAAAAAAATAGCAGATAGAGCAATGTCAGTGAAAGAACATTCTCCGGTGTACTGGATCAAGGACCATGATGAAAAAAAAGGCAGATACACTGAAGTTGAATGAGGAAAAATAAAATACCCCGCTTAGACAAAAAAGTTCTTTGCAGAAAGAGCAATGCCGAAGGATGTTCAATGCCAAACTCCAGTATCCATTACACTGGACAAAATCCTCCAAGAAGTAAAAGCAGATACATTGAAGTTGCTTCTGAAAGAATAAATGACCACGTTAGACAGAACATATCTTAGCAGATAGAGCAATGTTGATGGAAGTGGTGTCTCCATTGTACTGGATCAAAGACCACGATGACATAAAAGTAGATGCATGAAGTTGTGTAAGGAATAATAAAATACCCGGCTTAGACAAAAGTTCTTTTTTTTCTCTTTTTTTATTGTAATTAGTAAAAGGGTTACATGATATTTGCCAGATAGAAGGTGCATTAATTCACATACATTGATACCCTTTCACATGTCTTGGTACCCGTTTCCCTCCCCCCCACACCCCCCACCCGTCTTGGTTTTCCACCCTTCCCTATCAAATTTCAAATATCCAAATACAAATATATCCAATATATCAGATAACAAAGTGAGATACTATACCAATATGAGATAACCAAGGGGACAAAACAGTTCTTAACAGATAGAGCAATGTTGTAGGAAGTTCAACGCAAAAATCCAGTATCCATTAGACTGGATGAAATCCTTCAAGAAGTAAAAGCAGATACATTGAAGTGGCATGTGGAAGAATAAAGGACCAGGTTAACTAAAAAACTCTTAGCAGATAGAACAATGTCGGTGGAAGTGCAGTCTCCGATATACTTGCTCAGAAACCACGATGAAATAAGAGCAGGTACACTGAAGTTGAACGAGGAAGAATAAAATACCTCGCTTACACAAGAAGGTTCTTATATGAAAGAGCAATGCCGTAGGAAGTTCAACGGCAAAATCTTGTATCCATTACATAGGATGAAAACCTCCAAGAAGTAAAACCAGATACATTGAAGTTGCTTGTGGTAGAAGAAATGACCACGTTTACACAGAACAAATCTTAGTGGATAGAGCAATGTCAATGGTAGTTCATTCTCCGTTATACTGGATGAAGCACCACGCTGAAATAAAAGCAGATACTCTGAAGTTGCAGGAGGAAGAATAAAATACCCCGCTTAGACACGAAGGTTCTTAGTAGAAAGAGCAATGCCGTAGGAAGTTCAACAGCAAAATCCAGTATCCATTAGACTGGATGAAAACATCCAAGGAGTAAAAGCAGATACATTGAGGTTGCTTGTGGAAGAATAAACGACGACGTTAACCGAACAACTCTTAGCAGACAGAGCAATGTCGGTGGAAGTACAGTCTCCGTTGTACTTGCTCAGAGACCACGACGAAATAAATGCAGATGCACTGAAGTTCAATGAGGAAGAATAAAATACCCCGCTTAGACAAGAAAGTTCTCAGCAGAAAGAGCAATTCCGTAGGATGCTCAAAGGAAAAACCCAGTATCAATTACACTGGATGAAAACATCCAACAAGTAAAACCACATACGTTGTTGTTGCTTGTGGTAGAATAAATGACCAGATTTACAGAGAACAAATCTTAGTAGATAGAACAAAGTCAGTGGTAGTTCAGTGTCCGTTGTACTGGATGAAGCACCAGGCTGAAATAAAAGCAGATATACTGAAGTTGCAGGAGGAAGAATAAAATACCCCGCTTGGACAAAAAAGATCATAGCAGATAGAACAATGCTGTAGGAATTTCAAGGCAAAATCCAATACCCATTACACTGGATGAAATCTTCCAAGAAGTTAAAGCAGATACACTGAAGTTGCCTGTGGAAGAATGAACGACCATGTTAACCGAACAACTCTTAGGAGATAGAATAATATGGGTGGAAGTGCAGTCTCCCGTATACAGGATCAAGCACCACGATGAAATAAAAGCAGATACACTGAAGTGGCATGAAGAAGACCAAAATACCCCGGTTCGAAAAAAAGGTCCTTAGCAGATAGAACAAGGTCGAGGGAAGTTCAACGCAAAAATCCAGTATCCATTACAATGTAAGAAATCCTCCAAAAAGTAAAAGCAGATACATAAAGTTGCATGTGGAAGAATAAATGACTACATTCAGACATAACAAATCTTAGCAGTTAGAGCAATGTCGGTGGAAGTACAGTCTCCGTTGTACTGGATCCAAGACCATAACGAAATAAAAGGAGGTACACTGAGGTTGAATGAGGAAGAATAAAATACCCCGCTTAGACAAGAAGGTTCTTAGCAGAAAGAGCAATGCCGTAGGAAGTTCAATGCAAAATCCAGTATCCATTACACTGGATGAACAGCTCCAAAAATTAAAACCAGATACAATGAAGTTGCTTGTGGTAGAAGAAATGACCACGTTTACACAGAACAAATCTTAGTAGATAGGGCAATGTCAGTGGTAGTTTAGTTTCCTTTGTACTGGATGAAGCACCTCGCTGAAATAAAAGCAGATACACTGAAGTTGCAGGAGGAATAATAAAGTACACCGCTTAGATATAAAAGATCATAGCAGATAGAACAATGCTGTAGGAATTTCAAGGAAAAATCCAGTACCCATTACACTGGATGAAAACCTCCAGGAAGTAAAAGCAGATACATTGATGATGGTTGTGGAAGAATAAATGACCGCATTTACCGAACAACTCTTAGCAGACAGAGCAATGTCGGTGGAAGTACGTCTCTGTTGTACTGGATCTAAGACGACGACGAAATAAAAGCAGGTACACTAAAGTTGAATGAGGAAGAATAAAACACCCCGCATAGACAAGAAGTTTCTTAGCAGAAAGAGCAATGTCGTAGGATGTTCAACGGCAAAATCCAGTATCTATTACACTGGATGAAAATCTCCAAGGAATAAAAGCAGATATATTGAAGTTGCTTGTGGAAGAATAGATGACCACGTTAACTGAACAACTCTTAGCAGATAAAGCAATGTCAGTGGAAGGACAGTCTCCTTTGTACTTTTTCGAGACCACGACGAAATAAAAGGAGGTACACTGAAGTTTAATGAGGATGAAAAAAATACCCCGCTTAGAAAAGAAGTTTCTTAGCAGAAAGAGCAATGTTGTAGGAAGTTCAACGGCAAAATCCAGTATCCATTTCACTGGATGAAAACCTCCAAGAAATAAAACCAGATACATTGAAGTTGCTGGTGGTAGAATAAATGACCACGTTTTCACAAAACAAATCTTTGTAGATAGAGCAATGTCAATGGTAGTTCACTCTCCATTGTACTGGATGAAGCACCACACTGAAATAAAAGCAGATACGCTGAAGTTGCAGGAGGAAGAATAAAATACCCTGAAGGACAAAAAAGCTCATAGCAGATATAACAATGCTGTAGGAATTTCAAGGCAAAATCCAGTACCCATTACACTAGATGAAATCCTCCAAGAAGTAAAAGCAGATACTGTGACTTTGCTTGTGGAAGAATAAATGACCACGTTATGACAGAATAAATCTTAGCAGTTAGAGCAATGTCAGGGGAAGTTCAGTCTCCGTTGTACAGGATCAAGCACCAAGATGAAATAAAAGCAGATACACTGTAGTGGCAGGAGGAAGACCAAAATACCCCTCTTCCACAAAAATGTTCATAGCAGATAGGACAGAGCCGAGGGAAGTTCAACGCAAAAATCCAGTATCCATTACAGTAGATGAAATCCTCCAAGAAGTAAAAGCAGATACATTGAAGTTGCATGTGGAAGAATAAATGACTACGTTCAGACATAACAAATCTTAGCAGCTAGAGCAATGTCGCTGGAAGTACAGCTTCCGTTTTATTGGAACTAAGACTGTGACGAAATAAAAGCAGGTACACAGAAGTTGAATGAGGAAGAATAAAATACCCCGCTTAGACAAGAAGGTTCTTATCAGAAAGAGCAATGCCGTAGGAAGTTCAACGGCAAAATCCAGTATCCATTACACTGGATGAAAACCTCCAAGAAGTAAAAGCAGATGCGTTGAAGTTGCTTGTGGAAGAATAAACGACCCCATTAACTGAACAACTATTAGCAGATAGAGCAATGTCAGTGGAAGTACAGTCTCTGTTTTCTTGCTCAGAGACCACAACGAAATAAAAGCAGGTACACTGAAGTTGAATAAGGAAGAATAAAATACCCTGCAGAGACGAGAAGGTTCTAAGTAGAAAGAGCAATGCCGTAGGAAGTTGAAAGGCAAAATCCAGTATCAATTACACTGGATGAAAACCTCCAAGATGTAAAACCAGGTACATTGTAGTTGCTTGTGGTAGACTAAATCACCAGGTTTACACAGAACAAATATTAATAGATGGAGCAATGTCAGTGGTTGTACAGTGTCAAATGTCGGTGGTAGTACAGTGTCCATTGTAATGGATGAAGCACCACGCTGAAATAAAAGCAGATACACTGAAGTTGCAGGAGGAAGAATAAAAAACTCCATTAGACAAAAAAGATCATAGCAGATAGACCAATGCTGTAGGAATTTCAAGGCAAAATCCAGTACCCATTACACTGGATGAAATCCTCCAAGATGTGAAATCAGATACATTGATATTGCATGTGGAAGAATAAACGACCACATATCAGAACAACTCTTAGCAGATATAACAATGTCGGTGGAAGAACAGTCTTTGTTGTACTTGCTCACAGACCATGACAAAATAAAAGCAGGTACACTGAAGTTGAACGAGGAAGAATAAATTACCCCGCTTATACAAGAAGGTTCTCAGCAAAAGAGCAATGCCGTAGGAAGTTCAACGGCAAAATCCAGTGTCCATTACACTGGACAAAATCCTCCAACAAGTAAAAGCTGATACATTGAAGTTGCTTGTGGTAGAATAAATGACCAGGTTTACACAGAACAAATCTTAGTAGATAGAGCAGTGTCAGTGGTAGTTCAGTCTCCGTTGTACTGGATGAAGCACCACGCTAAAATAAAAGCAGGTACTCTGAAGTTGCAGGAGGAAAAATAAAATAGCCCGCTTAGACAAAAAAGCTCATAGCAGATAGAACAATGCTGTAGGAATTTCAAGGCAAAATCTAGTACCCATTACACTGGATGAAATCCTCCAAGAAGTAAAAGCAGATATATTGAAGTTGCATGTGGAAGAATAAATGACTATGTTCAGACATAATAAATCTTAGTAGATAGAGCAATGTCAGTGGTAGATCAGTCTCCGTTCTACTGCATGAAGCACCACGCTGAAATAAAAGCAGATACACTGAAGTTGCAGGAGGAAGAATGAAATTGCCCGCTTAGAAAAAAAAGATCATAGCAGATAGAACAATGCTATAGGAATTTCAAGGCAAAATCCAGTACCCATTACACTGCATGAAATCCTCCAAGAAGTAAAAGCAGATACATTGAAGTTGCATGTGGAAGAATAAATGACTACATTCAGACATAACAACTCTTAGCAGTTGGAGCAATGTCGGTGGAAGTACAGTCTCCGTTGTACTGGAACAAGGACCACGATTAAAAAAAAGCAGGTACACTGAAGTTGAATGAGGAAAAATAAAATACCCCGCTTAGACAAGAAGTTTCTTAGCAGAAACAGCAATGCCGTAGGAAGTTCAACGGCAAAATCTAGTATCCATTACACTGGATGAAAACATCCAAGAAGTAAAACCAGATACATTGAAGTTGCTTGTGGTTCAATAAATGACCACGTTTACACAGAACAAATCTTAGCAGTTAGAGCAATGTCAGTGGTAGGTCAGTCTCCGTTCTACTGCATGAAGCACCACGCTGAAATAAAAGCAGATACACTGAAGTTGCAGGAGGAAGAATGAAATTGCCCGCTTAGACAAAAAAGATCATAGCAGATAGAACAATGCTATAGGAATTTCAAGGCAAAATCCAGTACCCATTACACTGCATGAAATCCTCCAAGAAGTAAAAGCAGATACATTGAAGTTGCATGTGGAAGAATAAATGACTACATTCAGACATAACAACTCTTAGCAGTTGGAGCAATGTCGGTGGAAGTACAGTCTCCGTTGTACTGGAACAAGGACCACGATTAAAAAAAAGCAGGTACACTGAAGTTGAATGAGGAAAAATAAAATACCCCGCTTAGACAAGAAGTTTCTTAGCAGAAACAGCAATGCCGTAGGAAGTTCAACGGCAAAATCTAGTATCCATTACACTGGATGAAAACATCCAAGAAGTAAAACCAGATACATTGAAGTTGCTTGTGGTTCAATAAATGACCACGTTTACACAGAACAAATCTTAGCAGTTAGAGCAATGTCAGTGGTAGGTCAGTCTCCGTTCTACTGCATGAAGCACCACGCTGAAATAAAAGCAGATACACTGAAGTTGCAGGAGGAAGAATGAAATTGCCCGCTTAGACAAAAAAGATCATAGCAGATAGAACAATGCTGTAGGAATTTCAAGGCAAAATCCAGTACCCATTACACTGCATGAAATCCTCCAAGAAGTAAAAGCAGATACATTGAAGTTGCATGTGGAAGAATAAATGACTATGTTCAGACATAACAAATCTTAGCAGTTAGAGCAATGTTGGTGGAAGTACAGTCTCCGTTGTACTGGATCTAAGACGATGACGAAATAAAAGCAGGTACACTGAAGTTGAATGAGGAAGAATAAAATACCCTGCTTAGACAAGAAGGTTCTTAGCAGAAAGAGCAATGCCGTAGGAGGTTCAATGGCAAAATCCAGTATCCATTACACTGGATGAAATCCTCCATGGAGTAAAAGCAGATACATTGAAAGTTGCTTGTGGAAGAATAAACGACCACATTAACTGAAAAACTCTTAGCAGATAGAGCAATGTCGGTGGAAGTACAGTCTTTTTTATTCTTGCTTGCCGGGGCCTACAGGCAGCAAATTGGGGTTCCTGAAATAGGGGGCAGGGACTGGAAAAAATAGAAGAGAGACAAACACATGGGGTCCGGGAGGTCTGCAGCCCAGGTAAAGACTGCAGCCCCGTTTATTCTCAACTCCAGGCTTATATGCCTTCTTGAAACCAGGGAACTTCCAGGTGTTACATTCATATGGTAAATCTCAGGTCATTTAAACAGAATAAGGCCAGAAAACAGTAAGACAAGAAAGCAATTTTCTGATGCAAATCAAGGTAAAGTTTGATTCCACTCTGGCTCCCAACATATCCCGTTTTTATTTTAAAAGAAACACAACTGCAATTTCTACGCTTTCCAATACCTCTAATTTATCCTGTCTCACTTTCCAAAAATGACTCTGGTCCCTTCATCTAAAGGGGATTGATGGGTGGAGATTCAGCTTCTGTGACTTCTTCAAGCTGACTCAGGGGCGTTGTCTCTGCTTGACCAGGGACCTTAAGAAGCCTAGCCTGTTTTATCAAGGGGTTGCAAGGATTAGATATCAGGAACAATAATTTGCTCCAAACTAGAGATCATATTTAACATTTAACAACTGCACAAACCATCTTTGGCTACAATAGTGTAGCTTACTTAGCACCCATTTGCAAAGGCATTTTCTTGATTGTCTGGGGAACTAAATCTCTGCAACCTTAACAATGCTTCAGTTGTCAGATCTAAACAGATTAATAGAGACACAAGCCCTAGATCCACAAACTTTCCTGAATTTGTGGCTGGTGTCAAATAAAAAATTCGCTCAATTAGGACTTTAAACTACCCACTATCACAGAAGACTGACAAGTTTCTGCCCAGTTATGAAAGGCATGGGCATTAGTAAGGCATGCTTACAAACTGTTCTATGACCTCCCGGCTCTGATTAATTTGAATGGCCAAGCACAAGTGACTCTAGGATCTGACACCATCTGTGCCAATCAAGCAGAGGCTTTCTGGATGCTTTATTACTTTCGTCCTGATAGTGTCTCTTCACAACAGGTTAAACATCCCATTGGCATTTCCCTTTGTTGGTTGCTGGATTTGAACTCAGGGTCTGGGCGCTGTCTCTCAGCTCTCCAGCTCAAGGCCACTGTGAGTCCCGAGTGTGGTGCTTGAGTGCTGCCCCCCAGCTTTTCAGCTCAGAGCTAGCACTCTGCCACTTTGAGCTCCAAAGCAACTCTGTTCCAGCATCCCGCTGGCAGATTAGACACCACAGTCTCACAGGGACTTTGCTTTGCCCGGGCAGGCTCAAAACTGCAGCTTTCAGATCAATGAATCCCACAAAAGGCCACTTTACTCCAAGTAGAAGCAACAAGGTGGTCAACTCAGAAATAGTCTCTAAGCATGATCTTACCTGGAACTTGGTGAGTGCCAAACTTACATCTGAATGAGGATCTGCTGTCCTTCTCCATGGGCCTGCTGGAGATTGCTATAAAGTAACTTACAAGAGTAAACTGAAATAGCAATTAAGCAACCATTTCGATAGTCCTAATTTTCCTTGTTTCTTTTTTTGAAACTTTGCTTTTAAATTTTGTTCAGAAACCATTTCTAATTTTCTTTAAAACTTTTACACTTTTTAACTTAAATTCTTAACACTTTGGTCTTTATTTGCATTTGAAAAACCTTTAAGGCTCAAGGAACTCCCTTTGCCTCCAGGACCCCTAGGGCCCAAGTCACTCCCTTTGCCTTTAGAAAAGGCTTTTTGCTTTATTCTGCAGTTTAGCTTATTACTGCCTAGAACTCCATCAACAGTTTAAACTCAAATAACAGTTTTTCCCTAATGCAAGAATTACAAGCATCAGTGCACCAAAAGTCTAAATCTGGACTTAGTTTCCTTCCCCCCCCCTTTTTTTAATCCAACATTTTATCATCAGATTTCCAGTGTCAGTCTGCAAGAAAAGAGAGATAGGCAAAGTTTCTAACATTAATGAACAATTTTACATTTAAAACTCTAATACATGTCTCCAAACTTTATCTAAAGTTAATAAATCCCAAATTCCCTAATACATCTGGGCTAAACAGGATACATTGTTTACAATGTAAACAGCTCTATGTATTACAAAACCAGACTTTTTGAAATGCAGATTTCAAGATCTTTAGAAAAATACATTTTACCAATTTGTCTTTAACACAATGTAATAATCTTGTGAGACATTGTAAAACATTCAAACCTAATACTTTTCTTGAAGTTTTAAGCTTAGATTTACCCAATTGTCTTTGTGTTTAAGTACAAATTTATCCATTGTTTTATACAGCATGCTGACAATTTAACCTTGAACATGTTCACTCACTCATTCACACACATTCATACTCAAAGATCTTAAGGCACGCAAAATTAATATCGGCCGTTCATTTTCCAGAAGTTTGTGTCAAGAGAGCTTTGCCAATTTTACTCTTGCAGGTGAGAACCAGGTTCAAAACAAAACTTTTTGCAAGGCAACTTAGCTGGAATTTAATTTTCCAGGGCTTGTTACATCTGCAGACACGCGGGAGTGGCCATAATAGGCCCAGAAATGTTCAAATAAATAACAAGGGTATGTGCTTGAGTACGCACAGAAAAACTATAAGGATCCATATTTAGAACTGGTACCAATTTTAAAGACAAAACTGGACAAGGAAAATATGTAACACGAACAAGACAGAGAAGCAGAGACTTTTAAATAACTTCTGATGGTATGTCCTGTTAGCGACAAGAAACTCAAAAGGGGGGTCAAGGCGCCCCTTAACCACCCAGGCCTCTGTTTTAGGCCCACAGTGCACCTTTTAAAAAACAAAAACAAAAACAAAAAAATAAAACAAAACAAAACACAGACATACAGGTGCTCGGCCGACTTCTACTTACCTCTGGAGGCCTTTGCTTTTCACCTGGGCATCTTTTACAAAAAAGGTTGTTAATAAGAGGGATGGTAAAAACAAAATAAAAAGAACAATCCTTTATCTCAATAGCATACATTTTGTAAAAGAAAAATTGTCACATATTAAATTGTGTAGAGTCAATGAATATGTTAAAAGGTCCCTACATAATAGCAAAAGGAGAAACACAGCTCATATGAATGTGTTGAACAAGTGGATCAGGAGCAGTCTCATTGACATGCACAAATAACTCAGGTCCTTCCTACATCACAGGATGCACCACTGGAGGGTTGGGGGTGTAGGCCCAGTGAGTCGCTGCTTGGATGGTCACTGTCACTCTCCACAATCCAAACGCAACGTTCAGGCAGCCAGTGGGCATCATTTTCTCCTTGTGAAAAAACACATACATGCCCTCGACCCCATGTTAGAAGAGGATCGGGTCCGTGCCAAGCACCAGTTAGGGGATCCTTCCACTTTACTAAAGCAAAAGCACGCTGCTCTCTTTTTTCCCAGAATCGCTGAGCAGTGGATAAATTATTTAAGTCCAAAGTCAAAAAATTTAAAACAAATAAAGCACGATTAAGTATATTCACAGGGGTAGCAGGATACAATTCCGCTTTCTTTATCTTAAAAATTTGATGTTTTAGTAATCCATTAGCTCGCTCCACAATACCCTGGCCCTGAGGATTATAAGGAATGCCTGTAATATGAGTGATGTTATAAGATTGGCAGAAGGATTGAAATGCACATCCTGCATAACCAGGACCATTATCTGTTTTAATTTGTGAGGGAATCCCCATCACAGCAAAACAGCGAAAGCAGTGGGAAATACAATGCTTAGTAGCTTCCCCAGCAAGGGGGGTGGCCAGGATGAAATTAGAATAAGTATCTACTGTAACATGAACATATTTTAACTGGCCAAATGATGGAATGTGCGTGACATCCATCTGCCAAATGTGATTAGAAAGCAGACCCCGTGGATTTACACCTGTATGGGGGGCTGGTGAAAAAGGGGCACAGTTGGAGCAAGTCTTAACTATTTGTCGTGCCGCTTCTCTAGATAATTTAAACTGTCGGCAAAAGGCTTGACTGTTTTGATGGTGGATGGCATGTGACTGCTTAGCAAGTTCAACCTGAGTTAAATAAACTCTGGTGGCAGAGTCAGTAACTGCATTGCCCTCACTTAAAGGGCCAGGAAGATTAGTGTGAGCTCGAACAAAGCCAAAAAAACAGGGGTGGTTGCGAGAACAAAGCAAAGTTTGTTCTTGGCCAAATTGGGTCTGAATATTGGAGTTAGTAGTTCCAATAAAGGGAACAGTTTCTATGACTTGAAGAGCACGAATTACATATTGACTGTCTGAGTATAAGTTAAAGGGCTCGCCTTGTAACAGGACAAGTACCTGTAAAACACCCTCTAATTCTACCTCTTGGGCAGAGGAAAAACCCGTAACCCAAGACTGAGTTTTCCCATTAATGGTTAAGCAGCCGTTCCTTTAGAGGATCCATCTGTAAAAACTAAGGCAGCAGAAGACAAAGGTGAGGCCCATACTATGGAAGGAAAAAGAAACGTATGACATGCAGCAAATTGGAGAAGTTTGTTAGATGGGTAGTGATGCAAAATTTTTCCTGTATAATTGGCCCAAGCAATAGCCCAAGAATCACAATGGGCGAATAGCCAATCTTGTTGTTGTAAATTATATGGAACAAACAAAATGCGGTTCCTGGCCTAAATATTTGTAGGAATCCACTTGGCACATATGTACCAGATTAGCTACCAATTCATAATAGGGGGTCAGCACTTTGCGAGGTGTTGATGGCAGATAAAGCCATAAAAGTGGGCCATTCTGCCACAACACAGCAGTTGGGGAGTGAGAAGTAGCTAACATGTAAGCTCCCCAGGGTAACGAGTAGTCACAATAGTTCACCTGTTGCTGAGAAATTGCCTTTTCTATGATTTGGATGGCCCTCCTGGCATCAGGATTTAAATCGCGCAAGGATGTAGGGTCGGTATCTCCCTTTAAGAGATCAAAGAGGGGTTTTAACTCTTCTGTGGATAGTTTTTAGATAAGGCCAGAGCCAGTTTACATCTCCCAAGAATTGCTGAAAATCATGCAGAGTACTTAAGTGTGAAGTTTTTAATTGTATTTTTTGGTTCTTAAAGTAGTGAGGGCCTAATATATGGCCCAAATATGTAAATGGGGGGTGTTCCTGAACCTTTTCAGCTGCTATTATGAGGCCAAAGAGGCTCAGATTTTGCTTTAGTTGTCCAAAGGCGTGTCATACCACAGTAGGGTCAGAACAAGCCAACTAGATATCATCCATATAATGAACAATACAAACAGAAGAAAATTTTTCACGGGTGGAAGAAATGGCTATAGCTACAAAACTTTGTCATAAAGTTGGGCTATTTGCCATGCCCTGTGGAAGCACGAGCCAATGATACCGCTTCATGGGTTCTTTAAAATTAACAGAGGGGACACTAAAGGCAAAACACTTACAGTCTTGAGGTGCCAGGGGTATAGTATAGAAGCAATCTTTTAAATCTATAATAATTTTATAAGTATCCTTTGGGATTGCCATGGGTGAAGGCAAGCCGGGCTGTAATGTCCCCATCAGTTCCATAGTTGCATTTACTTCTCTTAGATCTTGTAACAGCCTCCATTTACGTGATTTTTTCTTTATAACAAAAATTGGAGAATTCCATGGAGAGTTAGTAGGGGTTATATGTCCCAAATCCAGCTGTTCCTGCACCAGCTGCTGAGCTGCAATGATCTTTTATAGGGAGAGGGGCCACTGCTCCACCCACACCGGTTCCTCTGAAAGCCAATTTATGGGATCGGTGTGAGGGGCAGGACAAACAGCAGCCCCCGTTAAAGAATACCCTAATCCTTGTCTCGGTGGGGGAGACTGGGGTTGGAGTGGCTCTGGCCCTCCCTGTGCTGCTCGACCTAGTCCCCCAAAAGGAAGGAGGCCTTGATCAAGCAGCTGCTTAGTGACCGCAGCACTAGGACTAAACATATACACTCCCATTTTTTCCATGATATCACGACCCCATAAATTAATTGGCAGATGATCCAGGACAAATGGCTGAAAATGACCAGAGTGTCCTTCCTCATCTCTCCAAGCAAGGATCACACTGCTCTGCTGTGGGTCAGTTGCATACCCAATCCCCTGTAGGGAAGTCATACAGGTTGTTAGGGGCCCTTGGGTTGGCCAATGTTTTTTAGATATCACAGACACATCTGCTCCAGTGTCTAATATTCCTTTAAAGGGCTTTAATTGTATAAATAAAGTCATCTCAGGCCTCTCTTGTTTTATGCTTTGTACCCAATAGATATCAGAGGATCTAAATCCTCTCTGTCCATGTGGGGAATTGGCAGGCTCTCGGGAGGTAAAGACACAAGCACTAGCTGCTATTTTTTCTCCTGCTGTGATTGATATTACATGTCTCGGGGCAGAGGCCATAACCTTTATTTCTCCAGTAAAATCCTGGTCAATTATGCCAGGTGTAATTTGTATCCCTTTAAGGGCTGAGCTACTTCGCCCTAATAGCAATCCAGCCACTCCTGGGGGAAGGGGGCCGAAGACTCCCATGGGGAGAGCCTGTATCCCCATCTCTGGGGTCAATACTGAGCAGGTGGAGGAACAGAGGTCCGATCCTGCGCTGCCTGGGGTGGCACAGAAGAGGCCGGAGACTGATTTTGGGGGGTTGTTAGAAGATGTACTTGTGGCTGAGAAGAGGGAGGGACTGCCCCATAGTTTTGTGGGTCCAGGGGCTGGCCCCTTCTCCAGTTTCCCGAAAACAGGCAGCCATTGTGATTTGTTGTTGACTTGCAATCTTTAGCCCAGTACTTCCCTTTACCACAGCGTGGACATGTGTCAGGTGATGTTTTTTCTCTAACTTGGCCTGGTATGGGCATTGCGCCATCCAATGTCCTATTTGTCCACAAGAGAAGCAACGCCCTGGGGGGTCTAGCAGCCCGAGAATGCCGCTGGCCTCTATATTTTATAAATTCGGTAACAGTCTTTCCTTGAGGAGCGGCAGCTAAAGTGAGGCCTTGTACATGGGAGGGTTCTATAACAGCACACAGTGTAATATAGTCTGTATTTCCTCCCTTATTCCTATGGGGTCTGATAGCCGCCTGAAAGGAGGCATTGGCATTTTCATAGGCCATTTGTCTAACTATAGCCTTCCTTGCATCCTCATCTTGTACTAGGAGGTCTGCAGTCCCATTAATCGAGACAAAAATTCTTGATAAGGTTCATCAGGTCCCTGTCTAATTTCAACTAGATTTTCAGTACGGTTAGAATTTGGTAATTTTTTCCAAGCCTCTTTTGCCACTGCACTTATTTGGGTTTCTTTTATTTGTTTTGTTTTTTTTATTGTAATTAGTAAAAGGGTTACATGATATTTGCCAGACAGAAGGTGCATTAATTCACATACATTGATACCCTTTCACATGTCTTGGTACCCGTTTCCCTCCCCCCCCACATTCCCCACCCGTCTTGGTTTTCCCCCCTTCCCTATCAAATTTCAAATATCCAAATACAAATAAATTCAATTTATCAGATAATAAAGTGAGATACTATACCAATATGAGATAACCAAGGGACAGCAAAGGAGATGAGAGACAACATAGTACATTAAGGACAACAATGATTCATTATATGGCTTTTGTTTCACTATCCTGGAGGTCCTTTCAATTAGCTTCACATTATATGTCCTTATGTATCAAGATTTTGCTCTATTGCAAATCTCTGCTAGTAAAGCCCAAGGTTTCTACTGATTATGACGAATGAGGGAAACCATTGAGCCTAAGTTCCTTTGAGTCTGGCTTACTTCACTTAATAGGATTTTTTCTAAGTCTTTCCATTTCCTAACAAATGGGGCGACGTCATTCTTTCTGACAGCAGCATAGAATTCCATTGTGTACAAATACCACAACTTGTTGATCCACTCATCAACTGAGGGACATCTAGGTTGGTTCCATATCTTTGCTATGGTGAATAGTGCTGCAATGAACATGGTTGTGCTAGTGGGTTTAGTATGTCCTTGTTTCTGGGTGGTTGGGTAAATGCCAAGTAGTGGAATTGCTGGGTCATAGGGGAGTTCTATGTTTAGCGTTTTGAGGCACTGCCACACTGCTTTCCATAGTGGTTGAACGAGTTTGCACTCCCACCAACAGTGTAGTAGTGATCCCTCCTGGCCACATCCCCTCCAGCATCTGTTGTCATTCGTTTTCCTGATCCTGGCCATTCTAGCTGGAGTGAGGTGGAATCTTAGAGTTGTTTTGATTTGCATTTCTTTTATGACCAGAGATATTGAGCATTTCCTCATGTGTCTATAGGCCATTTTTGTTTCTTCTTCAGAGAAGACTCTCTTTAAGTCTTTGGCCCATTTTTTAATGGGATGGTTGTTACTTTGGAGGTTAGTTTTGGAGTGATTCAATTTTTTGAGTTGTTGATATATTTTAGATATGAGGCCTTTGTCCGTTGTTTGGTTGGTGAAGATCTTCTCCCACTCTGTAGGCTTCCTGATTAGTTTACTAGCGATGTCCTTTCCATACAAAAGCTCTGCAGTTTCATGCAGTCCCACTTATCCAGCCTTTCTCTGATGTGTTGTGATTCTTGGTCGTTCTTAAGAAAGTTTCGACCTGTGCCAAGGAGGCCTAGTGTATCTCCTATTCCTTCCTGTAGAGTTTTCAGTGTGTCAGGTTTTACCTCCAGGTCTTTGATCCTTTTGGAGTTAATTCTAGTGCAAGGTGACAAAGAAGGATCCAGCTTTAGTGTTCTGCAGGTGCTTAACCAGTTCTGCCAGCACAACTTGTTGAAAAGGCTGTCTTTCTTCCATTCTATATTTTTGGCTCCCTTGTCAAAGATTAGGTGGCCATAGGTCTGTGGTTTAATATCTGGGTCCTCAGTTCTATTCCATTGGTCTTCAGGCCTGTTCCTGTGCCAGTACCAAGCTGTTTTGAGAATTATAGCTCTGTAATAGAGTCTAAAGTTTGGAATTGAAATTCCTCCAGCGCTGTTCTTTCTGCTAAGAAGTGTTTTTGCTATACGGGGTCTTTTATTATTCCATATGAAATTTTGGATTGCCTCTTCTATTTCTTTAAAGAATGACATTGGGATGTTGATGGGTATTGCATTGAATTTGTAGATAGCTCTTGGCAAGATTGTCGTTTTCACAAAGTTGATTCTTCCAATCCAGGAGCATGGGAGGTTTCTCCATTTCCTTAGTTCTGCTTTAATCTCTTTTTTTAGGGTTTTAAAGTTTTTGTCAAAAAGGTCCTTTACATTCTTAGTTAAGCTAATTCCTAGGTACTTTATTTTCTTTGAGGCTATTGTGAAAGGAGTTTCTTTCCTGATTATTGCCTCGTTCCTCTCACTGTTGGCGTAAAGGAAGGCGGTTGATTTTTGAGGGTTGATTTTATAGCCTGCTACTCTTCCAAAGCTTTGAATCAGCTCAAGGAGCTTGGGAGTAGAGTCTATAGGATTCTTTAAATACAGAATCATGTCATCTGCAAAGAGGGATAGTTTTATTTCCTCTTTCCCTACTTGGATCCGCTTTATGCTTGCTTCTTGTCTTATTGCACTGGCTAGAAATTCTAGTGCTATGTTAAAGAGTAGTGGAGAGAGTGGGCATCCTTGTCTCGTTCCTGATTTTAGAGGGAATGGCTTTAGATTTTCACCATTAAGTGTAATACTAGCAGTAGGTTTCTCATACACAGCCTTTATTACATTGAGGAATGTTCCATGGATTCCTAGTTTCTCCAGAGCTTTTAACATAAAGGGGTGTTGGATCTTGTCAAATGCCTTTTCCGCGTCTATTGAGACAATCATGTGATTTTTGTCCTTGCTCCTGTTGATGTGTTGAATTATATTAATTGATTTGCGTATGTTGAACCAGCTTTGCCTCCCTGTGATGAATCCAGTTTGATCATAGTGTATAATTTTTTTTGATAAGTTGTTGTAGACGGTTAGCCAGTATTTTGTTGAGAAGTTTTGCATCGATGTTCATCAAAGATATAGGTCTATAGTTCTCTTTCTTTGATGAATCTCTGTCTGGTTTGGGGATGAGGGTTATACTGGCTTCATAGAATGAGTTTGGTAAGGAACCTTCATTTTCAATTTCGTTGAAGAGCTTGAGGAGTATTGGTGTGAGCTCTGCTTTGAAGACCTTATAGAATTCAGCTGTGAATCCATCTGGCCCTGGGCTTTTCTTAGGTGGAAGTTCTCTAATTGCCATTTCTATTTCAGAGCTTGAAATAGGCCTGTTGAGTTGGCTTAGTTCTTCTTGGTTCAGTGTGGGTATGTTAATATTGGCTAGGAATTCATCCATTTCATCTAGATTCTCAAATTTGTTGGCATAAAGGTTTGAGAAGTATTCCCTTATGATATTCTGGATCTTGGTAATTTCTGTCGTGATATTACCATTTTCATCTGCGATTTTGTTTATTTCGATATGCTCTCTTCTTTTTTTGGTAAGATTTGCTAAGGGCTTGTCAATTTTGTTAATTCTTTCAAAGAAACAACTCCTTGTTTTGTTGATTCTTTCTATAGTTTTTTTGGATTCCAAATCATTTAATTTTGCTTTGAGTTTAATAATTTGCTTTCTTCTACTGGGATTAGGGTTGGTTTGTTGCTCTTTTTCCAGGAGCTTAAGGTGAGACATTAACTTGTTGGTTTGCAATTTTTCCAACTTGTTGTTGTAGGCACTCAGCGCTATAAATTTTGCTGTGTCCCAAAGGAGTTGGTACTTTGTGTGCTCCTTACTGTTAAATTTCATAAACTGTTGGATTTCTGTTCTGATCTCTTCGATGACCCATTGGTGATTCAACAATGTGTTGTTCAGTCTCCATGAGTTACAGGGTTTTCGTTGGTGGAGATGTGTGTTCAGTTCCAGTTTGATGCCTTTGTGGTCTGAGAGTGTGCATGGAATAATTTCTGTGTTTCTGAATCTGTCCAGGTTTGTTTTATGGCCTAACATGTGATCTATTTTGGAAAATATTCCATGTGCTGCTGAGAAAAACGTATATTGTGTCGTTGCTGGGTGGAATATTCTGCAGATGTCTGTTAGATCTAGTTGGTCTATATAGTTGTTCAGTTCTAAGGTTTCTCTGTTGAGTTTTTGCCTTGTTGATCTGTCCATAGGTGAAAGTGGTGTGTTAAAGTCACTGACAATCACTGTATTTCGATCTATGTATGGTTTCAGTGTAAGTAAAGTTTGCTTGATGAAGTTTGGAGCTCCTGGATTGGGTGTGTAAATATTTAGAATCGTTATGTCTTCCTGGAGGAAAGATCCCTTTAGTAGCATGTAGTAACCTTCTTTCTCTTTTCTTACTAATTTTGGTTTGAAGTCTATTTTATCTGATATGAGGATGGCAACTCCAGCCTGTTTATGGGGGCTGTTAGCTTGATAGAGTTTATTCCAACCTCTCACTTTCAAAAGATGATTGTTTCTTTGGGTAAGATGTGTCTCTTGAAGACAGCAGAACGATGGCTCTTCCTTTTTGACCCAACTAGACAGCCTATGCCATTTAATTGGAGAGTTAAGTCCATTGATATTGAGAGTTAGGATTGAGAGATATTTATTAGGTCCTACCATTTTTAAAAGCTTTTATTAGGGCCTGTGTCTTGACAGTTCTTGTGGTCCTTAGATGGTATGCTGTTTAGGTGCCATTTCTTTCCCTATATTGCATTTATTTTGGTTTTCTATGTATAGAACATCTTTCAGAATTCTCTGTAGTGTTGGTTTTGTTGCGACATATTGTTGCAGCTTTTCCCTGGAATGGAATGTTTTTATTGTTCCCTCAGTTATGAATGAGAGCTTAGCTGGGTACAGGATTCTTGGTTGGTAGTTATTTGACTTAAGGGCATGACATATATGCTTCCAGTCACTTCTTGCTTGCATGGTCTCTGCTGAGTAATCTGGAGTTATTCTGATTGGTTTTACCCATAAGACCCAGCACCCCACCAAGGGAGGCGGGGCTGTCCCAACTCCCACCCGCCCAACGGGCTCAACCCCCAGCCCTCTGACTGGAGACTGACAAGCGGGCGGACCCTATGACTCAGCACCCCACCAGGGGAGGCGTAGCTGTCCCAGCTCCCACCCGCCCACCAGGCTCCTCTCCCAGGCCACTGGATCTGGAGAGTGGAGGGCTTTGGCACCCTGCCTTACAACAGTGGGTAGGAGGTGCGGGTAAATAGGAGCCAGCATCTGCCCCCCCCCCTCAGTTCTGGAGCGGGGCATCCTCCAGCTTGGAATCCTGAGCAAGACACCACCGAGGCCCCCCCCACAGTCACAGACTCTGACAAAGCAGTGGAAACACAGCAGGGATCTGAAGGGCCCACCAGCAGGCAAGCTCCCCTTCTGAGAACCAAAAAGGCGCGGCTCCACCCTTGGAGCCCCCGTCCCCAGCTGGGCCCCGCCCCTGGGAACAGAGGGGCCTCCTGCTGGTCCTGCTGAGAGCTCCTGAAACTCTCAATCCCCAGACCCTTGGCTTGGGGCCGACCCTGGAAGCAGCACAGGAAAACGTCCACCAACCACGCTCAGACGGAAGCTCGCAGATCCATCCCATGGTCCACTGTGAGGCCACTGGTTGGACTAAGAGCTAGTCGCGCAGCAACTCATAAGTTTTATTCTAATACTTTCCAAACTGTGTACTCAAGTACTCTACCTACTTACCCCGTGACCTCTCTCATTCTATTTTTCTATCTCTGGACCTCTGCTCCTCTTTCAACCCTTATACTGCATGGATCCACACTTGATGGCTGTTCAGCAACATTGTATATCTAGGTGTTTAATTATTCTCTAGGCTCAGAGGGACTTAAAGACAATAGAGATTGGGTTGAGCGGCTTATTGTTTTGGATATAAATCGCTTATCAGTGAATAATTAGACTAGTCGGTAACTGCACAAAAAGAAAGAGTGATAACACCAATCAAAACTTGTGAACATCTAGAGTCTGCCAGCTACAGAGGTCTAGGTTGTTTATATCTGAAAAACTATAATCGTAGTTAGTATTAATCTTGCTCCCATTTTCAAATGGGCTGAAAAAGAAACTCAAAAAAAATGTCAAATCAAGAAACAACATCTCCCACCTCCCCCATCCAATGTAAACAGCCAATGGAACAGTCACTGGCAAACCTAGAGGAGAGTCTTCCATGTGCTGTACAAATGCAATTGATAAACATCATTAATGAAAAATGTGAAAATATAAAGAAAGAGATAAGGGAGGAAGCCATAGCTGAACAAGAGGAAACCATAAACAAGGTGATAAGTAAAAAGAAGAAGCCATAAAGGAGGCCATAATAAAGGCTGTTCAAAGAAAGATGGATGAATTCATAGAATCCACAAATAAAAAGGTGACTGAACTCCAGCAAATGTTCAAAGAAAATAAAGCTACTGAGCTAACCACTCAAATGGAAATCAAGGAGCTAAAGAAATCCATACATGATCTAAAAGAAGAGATGCAAGGCATCAAAAATGAGCAATTAGTAGCAAGGGAGATGAAAAATAAGGTAGATAGCTTTGATAGCAGGTTAGACAAAGCAGAGGAGAGAATTTCCGGGGCTGAAGATAATTTAGTTATTATAGAGAAAGAACAGAAAATGAGTCAATCCAAATCTAGGAAAAATGAGAGAGCGCTTCAGGAGGCCAAGATACAATTAGGAAGCCTAATTTAAGGCTAATTGGTATTGAGGAGGGTCTGGAAAAAGAAGTCAATGGTATTGGAAATATACTTCAAGGAATCATCTCAGAGAATTTCCCAAATATCCAGAAGGGCAGACCCATCCAGATGCAGGAAGCTTTTAGAACCCCAAACAGACCTGACCAGAAAAGAACATCTCACCGCCACATCGTAATCCGAACTGGATTAGTAGAAACCAAAAAAAGGATCCTAAAGGCGGCCAGGGAAAAGGGTTCAGTAACCTATAAAGGAAAACCAATCAGAATAACCCCAGATTACTCAGCAGAGACCATGCAAGCAAGAAGTGACTGGAAGCATATATGTCATGCCCTTAAGTCAAATAACTACCAACCAAGAATCCTGTACCCAGCTAAGCTCTCATTCATAACTGAGGGAACAATAAAAACATTCCATTCCAGAGAAAAGCTGCAACAATATGTCGCAACAAAACCAACACTACAGAGAATTCTGAAAGATGTTCTATACATAGAAAACCAAAATAAATGCAACATAGGGAAAGAAATGGCACCTAAACAGCATACCATCTAAGGACCACAAGAACTGTCAAGACACAGGCTCAAATAAAAGCTTTTAAAAATGGTAGGACCTAATAAATATCTCTCAATCCTAACTCTCAATATCAATGGAATCAACTCTCCAATTAAATGGCATAGGCTGTCTAGTTGGGTCAAAAAGGAAGAGCCATCGTTCTGCTGTCTTCAAGAGACACATCTTACCCAAAAAGACAAGCATCTTTTGAAAGTGAAAGGTTGGAATAAACTCTATCAAGCTAACGGCCCCCATAAACAGGCTGGAGTTGCCATCCTCATACCAGATAAAATAGACTTCAAACCAAAATTAGTAAGAAAAGACAAAGAATGTTACTACATACTACTAAAGGGATCTTTCCTCCAGGAAGACATAACAATCCTAAATATTTACACACCCAATCCCGGAGCTCCAAACTTCATCAAGCAAACTTTACTTACACTGAAACCATACATAGATCGAAATACAGTGATTGTCAGTGACTTTAACACACCACTTTCACCTATGGACAGATCAACAAGGCAAAAACTCAACAGAGAAACCTTAGAACTGAACAACTATATAGACCAACTAGATCTAACAGACATCTGCAGAATATTCCACCCAGCAACGACACAATATAGGTTTTTCTCAGCAGCACATGGAATATTTTCCAAAATAGATCACATATTAGGCCATAAAACAAACCTGGACAGATTCAGAAACACAGAAATTATTCCATGCACACTCTCAGACCACAAAGGCATCAAACTGGAACTGAACACACTTCTCCACCAACGAAAACCCTGTAACTCATGGAGACTGAACAACACATTGTTGAATCACCAATGGGTCATCGAAGAGATCAGAACAGAAATCCAACAGTTTATGAAATTTAACAGTAAGGAGCATACAAACTACCAACTCCTTTGGGACACAGCAAAGGCAGTACTCAGAGGAAAATTTATAGCTCTGAGTGCCTACAACAACAAGTTGGAAAAATTGCAAACCAACAAGTTAATGTCTCACCTTAAGCTCCTGGAAAAAGAGCAACAAACCAACCCTAATCCCAGTAGAAGAAAGCAAATAATTAAACTCAAAGCAGAATTTAATGATTTGGAATCCAAAAAAACTATAGAAAGAATCAACAAAACAAGGAGTTGGTTCTTTGAAAGAATTAACAAAATTGACAAGCCCTTAGCAAATCTTACCAAAAAAAGAAGAGAGCATATCGAAATAAACAAAATCGCAGATGAAAATGGTAATATCACGACAGAAATTACCAAGATCCAGAATATCATAAGGGAATACTTCTCAAACCTTTATGCCAACAAATTTGAGAATCTAGATGAAATGGATGAATTCCTAGCCAATATTCCACACTGAACCAAGAAGAACTGAGCCATCTCAACAGGCCTATTTCAAGCTCTGAAATAGAAATGGCAATTAGAGAACTTCCACCTAAGAAAAGCCCAGGGCCAGATGGATTCACAGCTGAATTCTATAAGGTCTTCAAAGCAGAGCTCACACCAATACTCCTCAAGCTCTTCAACGAAATTGAAAATGAAGGTTCCTTACCAAACTCATTCTATGAAGCCAGTATAACCCTCATCCCCAAACCAGACAGAGATTCATCAAAGAAAGAGAACTATAGACCTATATCTTTGATGAACATCGATGCAAAACTTCTCAACAAAATACTGGCCAACCATCTACAACAACTCATCAAAAAAATTATACACTATGATCAAACTGGATTCATCACAGGGAGGCAAAGCTGGTTCAACATAGGCAAATCAATTAATATAATTCAACACATCAACAGGAGCAAGGACAAAAATCACATGATTGTCTCAATAGACGCGGAAAAGACATTTGACAAGATCCAACACCCCTTTATGTTAAAAGCTCTGGAGAAACTAAGAATCCATGGAACATTCCTCAATGTAATAAAGGCTGTGTATGAGAAACCTACTGCTAGTATTACACTTAATGGTGAAAATCTAAAGCCATTCCCTCTAAAATCAGGAACGAGACAAGGATGCCCACTCTCTCCACTACTCTTTAACATAGCACTAGAATTTCTAGCCAGTGCAATAAGACAAGAAGCAAGCATAAAGCGGATCCAAGTAGGGAAAGAGGAAATAAAACTATCCCTCTTTGCAGATGACATGATTCTGTATTTAAAGAATCCTATAGACTCTACTCCCAAGCTCCTTGAGCTGATTCAAAGCTTTGGAAGAGTAGCAGGCTATAAAATCAATCCTCAAAAATCAACTGCCTTCCTTTATGCCAATAGTGAGAGCAACGAGGCAATAATCAGGAAAGAAACTCCTTTCACAATAGCCTCAAAGAAAATACAGTACCTAGGAATTAGCTTAACTAAGAATGTAAAGGACCTTTTTGACGAAAACTTCAAAACCCTAAAAAAGGAAATTAAAGCAGAACTAAGGAAATGGAGAAACCTCCCATGCTCCTGGATTGGAAGAATCAACTTTGTGAAAATGACAATCTTGCCAAGAGCTATCTACAAATTCAATGCAATACCCATCAACATCCCAATGTCATTCTTTAAAGAAATAGAAGAGGCAATCCAAAATTTCATATGGAATAATAAAAGACCCTGTATAGCAAAAACACTTCTTAGCAGAAAGAACAGCGCTGGAGGAATTTCAATTCCAAACTTTAGACTCTATTACAGAGCTATAATTCTCAAAACAGCTTGGTACTGGCACAGGAACAGGCCTGAAGACCAATGGAATAGAACTGAGGACCCAGATATTAAACCACAGACCTATGGCCACCTAAACTTTGACAAGGGAGCCAAAAAAATAGAATGGAAGAAAGACAGCCTCTTCAACAAGTTGTGCTGGCAGAACTGGTTAAGCACATGCAGAAAACTAAACCTGGATCCCTCTTTGTCACCTTGCACTAGAATTAACTCCAAATGGATCAAAAACTTGGAAGTAAAAGCTGACACAGTGAAAACTCTACAGGAAGGAATAGGAGATACACTAGGCCTCCTTGGCACAGTCGAAACTTTCTTAATAAAGACCAAGAATCACAAGAAATCAGAGAAAGGCTCGATAAGTGGGACTGCATTAAACTGCAGAGCTTTTGTATGGCAAAGGACATAGCTAGTAAACTAATCAGGAAGCCTACAGAGTGGGAGAAGATCTTCACCAACCAAACAACGGACAAAGGCCTCATATCTAAAATATATCAACAACTCAAAAAATTGAATCACTCCAAAACTAACCTCCAAAGTAACAACCATCCCATTAAAAAATGGGCCAAAGACTTAAAGAGAGTCTTCTCTGAAGAAGAAACAAAAATGGCCTATAGACACATGAAGAAATGCTCAACATCTCTGGTCATAAAAGAAATGCAAATCAAAACAACTCTAAGATTCCACCTCACTCCAGCTAGAATGGCCAGGATCAGGAAAACGAATGACAACAGATGCTGGAGGGGATGTGGCCAGGAGGGATCACTACTACACTGTTGGTGGGAGTGCAAACTCGTTCAACCACTATGGAAAGCAGTGTGGCAGTGCCTCAAAACGCTAAACATAGAACTCCCCTATGACCCAGCAATTCCACTACTTGGCATTTACCCAACCACCCAGAAACAAGGACATACTAAACCCACTAGCACAACCATGTTCATTGCAGCACTATTCACCATAGCAAAGATATGGAACCAACCTAGATGTCCCTCAGTTGATGAGTGGATCAACAAGTTGTGGTATTTGTACACAATGGAATTCTATGCTGCTGTCAGAAAGAATGACATCGCCCCATTTGTTAGGAGATGGAAAGACTTAGAAAAAACCATATTAAGTGAAGTAAGCCAGACTCAAAGGAACTTAGGCCCAATGGTTTCCTTCACTCGTCATAATCAGTAGAAACCTTGGGCTCTACTAGCAGAGATTTGCAATAGAGCAAAATCTTGATACATAAGGACATATAATGTGCAGCTAATTGAAAGGACCTCCAGGATAGTGAAACAAAAGCCATATAATGAATGATTGTTGTCCTTAAGGAATGTACTATGTTATCTCTCATCTCCTTTGCTGTCCCTTGGTTATCTCATATTGGTATAGTACTCACTTTGTTATCTGATATATTGAACTTATTTGTATTTGGATATTTGAAATTTGATAGGGAAGGGGGGAAAACCAAGACGGGTGGGGGGTGTGGGGGGGAGGGAAACGGGTACCAAGACATGTGAAAGGGTATCACTGTATGTGAATTAATGCACCTTCTATCTGGCAAATATCATGTAACCGTTTTACTAATTACAATAAAAAATGAGCAATTAGTAGCAAGGGAGATGAAAAATAAAGTGGATAGCTTTGATAGCAGGTTAGATAATGCAGAGGAGAGAATTTCCGGGGCTGAAGATAATTTAGTTATTATAGAGAAAGAACAGAAAATGAGTCAATCCAAATCTAGGAAAAATGAGAGAGCACTTCAGGAGGTCCAAGATACAATTAGGAAGTCTAATTTAAGGATAATTGGTATTGAGGAGGGTCTGGAGAAAGAGGTCAATGGTATTGGAAATATACTTCAGGGAATCATCTCAGAGAATTTCCCAAATATCCAGAAGGGCAGACCCATCCAGATACAAGAAGCTTTTAGAACCCCAAAAAGACCTGACCAGAAAAGAACATCTCACCGCCACATCGTAATACGAACTGGATCAGAATAACCCCAGATTACTCAGCAGGGACCACGCAAGCAAGAAGTGACTGGAAGCATATATGTCATGCCCTTAAGTCAAATAACTACCAACCAAGAATACTGTACCTAGCTAAGCTCTCATTCATAACTGAGGGAACAATAAAAACATTCCATTCCAGGGAAAAGCTGCAACAATATGTCGCAACAAAACCAACACTACAGAGAATTCTGAAAGATGTTCTATACATAGAAAACCAAAATAAACGCAATATAGGGAAAGAAATGGCACCTAAACAGCATACCACCTAAGGACCCCAAGAACTGTCAAGACACAGGCCCAAATAAAAGCTTTTAAAAATGGTAGGACCTAATAAATATCTCTCAATCCTAACTCTTAATATCAATGGACTCAACTCTCCAATTAAACGGCATAGGCTGTCTAGTTGGATCACTGCACTTATTTGTATATAGGCTTCCATTGCATAGCCCAATTGATCTTTGGTGGTTTTATACGTTCCCTCTCCTAGCAACTGATCAAGAGTGTAAGGCAGGTTCTCAGCCCTATTTGCTTCAATTTTATCTCGACACTGTGCAGTGAACTCTGTTTCCCATAATAAGTACTCTCCCCCACTAAGGCATGCTCTGGAAAGCTGCTTCCAGTCATTTGGGCATAAAATATCAGCACACGTGGCCTCCAATGCTACTTGAGTAAAAGGGGCAGTTGGTCCATATTGGGAACAGGTACTCTTTAAGTCCCATAATAGTTTAAAAGGAACAGGTCGATGGTATACTTGTTCATCATGATCAACTAAAATGGGGAAGCATCGAGGCCCTGAAATATCTTCCCTCCTTTTAGCAGCCTGAGCCAAGTTTAGTTTGATGCACTGTGCCTGATTGTAGTGCCTGTTAGGAGGCACTTGTTGCTAGGACCTTTAGACATGCATAAAGGTTGAGAAGAGGGTTGGGGCTGCAAGGCTGCATCCGGAGGCATTGGGAATAGGGGGTAAGGATTAGATTCCACGGAGATTGTGGCCGGGGCTTCATATCTATTTCCTACTTCTGGGGGGGATCTCTGCACTATCCCCGTCTTACATAGTAGATAGAGGATTTCTTCTAACTTCTTCTCCACTGTAGCCAGCCATTCCTCATCATATCTTTCCTTCCTGTTATCCAAACCTGAATCTTATACTCGATATCTGCTGGCTGTTCCCTTCTCAAAATCTCACTTAGATTCTGAGGCTGTGGCATACGGCTCAGCCTCAGGTTTCTCAGAAGGGTTAATTCAAGATTAAGTTCAACATTCTCTTGTCGAAGATCTACGCATTCATTTACTAAATTCCATAAAGTAAAAGCCTCTGCTGGGGTCTTTCCAGGGCCATAAACACTATAATAATCTTGAATTCCTTTCCCTATCCTCGGCCAGGTTTCTAAATTTAGGGATTCCTCCTCTGGAAACCACAACCTCCTCAACAAACTGTAGGAAGCTCTCAAGCTGCCCTTGTCCCATCCATGTTCCGTGGGCTTCAAGTATGCCTCTTAGGACCAGTACATATAGCCTGTGGCCATTAACTTGACCCATAATTTTTACTCCCGACAATACAGCCTCCCGCTCTCTCACTCTCTTAAAATTCTCTCCTAATAGTCCTACGACGCGTCACTCACCACAGCAGGGTCCTCCACCTTCATCCCAGATATTCAGGGTCCCTGTTCAGGCACCACTTGCCGGGGCCTACAGGCAGCAAATTGGGGTTCTTGAAATAGGGGGCAGAGACTTGAAAAAATAGAAGAGAGACAAACACATGAGGTCCGGGAGGTCTGTAGCACAGGTATAGACTGCAGCCCCATTTATTCTCAATTTCAGGCTTATATCCCTTCTTGAAACCAGGGAACTTCCAGGTGTTATATTCATATGGTAAATCTCAGGTCATTTAAACAGAATAAGGCCAGAAAACAATAAGACAATAAAGCAATTGTGTGATGAAAATCAAGGTACAGTTTGATTCTACTCTGGCTCACAACACTTGCTCAGAGACCACGATGAAATAAAAGCAGGTACACTGAAGTTGAATGAGGAATAATAAAATATCCCGCCTAGACAACAAGGTTCTCAGCAGAAAGAGCAATGACATAGGAAGTTCAATGGAAAAATCCAGGATCCATTACACTGGATGAAACCTACAAGAAGTATAACCAGATACATTGAAGTTGCTTGTGGTAGAAGAAATGACCACGTTTAGACAGAACAAATCTTAGTAGACAGAGCAATGTCAGTGGTAGATCAGTCTTCATTGTACTGGACGAAGCACAACCCTGAAATAAAAGCAGATACACTGAAGTTGCAGGAGGAAGAATAAAATAACCCGCCTAGACAAAAAGATCATAGCAGATAGAACAATGCTGTAGGAATTTCAAGGGAAAATTCAGTACCCATTACAATGCATGAAAACCTCCAAGAGGTAAAAGCAGATACATTGTCGTTCCATGTGGAAAATAAAAGACATGTTAACTGAACAACTCTTATCAGATAGAACAAGGTCGGTGGAAGTACAGTCTGCGTTGTACTTGCTCAGAGACTGGATCAAAGACCATGAGGAAAGAAAAGCAGGTACACCAAAGTTGCATGAGGAAATTTAAAATATCCCCCTTAGACAAAAAAGATCTCAGCAGATAGAACAATGCTGTCTGAATTTCATGTCCACAATCCAGTACCAATTACACTGGATGAAATATTCAAAAAGTAGAAGCAGATACATCGAAGCTGGTTCTGGAGAATAAATGACCACGTTCAGACAGAACAAATCTTAGCAGATAGAGAAATGTCGGTGGAAGTACAGTCTCATTTATAAGGGATCAAAGACCATGATGAAATAAATGAAGATACTGTGAAATTCCATGAGCAAGAATAATATACCCCTATTACACAACAAAGTTCTTAGCAGATAGAGCAATGCCGAAGGAGGTTCAAGCCAAAAATCCAGTATCCATTACACAGGATGAAATCCTCCAAGAAGTAAAAGCAGATACATTGAAGTTGCTTGTGGAAGAATAAATGACCCTGTGTCGATATACAGTACAATGGACACTGTACTTCCACCGACATTGCTCTATCTGCTAAGATTGGTTCTGGGTAAACGTGGTCATTTATTCTACCACAAGCAACTTCAATGTATCTGGTTTTACTTCTTGGAGGTTTTCATCCCTTGTATCGGATACTGGATTTTGCCTTTGAAATTCCTACAGCATTGCTCTTTCTGCTGAGAACCTTCTTGTCTAAGCGGGGTATTTTATTCTTCCTCATTCAACTTCAGTGTACCTGCTTTTACTTCATCGTGGTCTCAGAGCAAGTACAACGGAGACTGTACTTACACCGACATTGCTCTCTCTGCTAAGATTTTTTTGGATAACGTGGTCGTCTATTCTTCCACAAGCCACTTCAATGTATCTGCTTTTACTTCTTGGAGGATTTCATCCACGCAATGGACAATGGATTTTTGCATTGAACTTTCCTCAGCCTTGTTCTATCTGCTAAGAACTTTTTTGTCTAAGCGTGGTATTTTATTCTTCCTCCGGCAACTTCATTGTATCTACTTTTATTTCATCGTGGTACTTCATCCAGTACAATGGAGACTCTACTTCCACCAACATTGCTCTAACTGCAAAGATTTGTTCTGTGTAAACGTGGTCCTTTACCCTTCCCCATGCAACTCAATGTATCTGCTTTTACTTCTTGGAGGATTTCGTCCAGTGTAATGGATACTGGATTTTTGCTTTGAACTTCCCTCGTTCTTGTTCTATCTGCTAAAAACTTCTTTGTGTGGGGGGGTATTTTAAATTTCCTCATGCAACTTTAGTGTACCTCCTTTTCTTTCATCGTGGTGATTCATCCAATACTAAGAACTTTTTTGTCTAAGGGTGGTATTTTATACTTCCTCATGCAACTTCAGTGTCCCTGCTTTTCTCTCATCGTGGTCTTTTATCCATTGCAACGGAGACTGTCCTTCCACCGACATTGGTCTAACTGCTAACATTTGTTCTGTGTAAAGACGGTCATTTATTTTTCCACCAGCAACTTCAATGTATCTGCTTTTACTTCTTGGAGGATTTCAACCAGTGTAATGGATTCTGGATTTTTGCGTTGAACTTCCTCGTCCTTGTTCTATCTCCTGAAAACGTTTTTGTCTAAGGGGGGGTAATTCAAATTTCCTCATGCAACTTTAGTGTACCTGCTTTTCTTTCGTCGTGGTCTTTGATCCAGTACAACGGAGACTGTACTTCCACTAACACTGCTCTAACTGCTAAGATTTGTTATGTCAGAATGCAGTCATTTTTTCTTCCAGATGCAACTTCAATGTATCAGCTTTTACTTCTTGGAGGATTTCATCCAGTGTAATTGATACTGGATTTTGGTGTTGAACATCCTGCAGCGTTGTTCTCTCTGCTAAGTACTTTTTCATATAGAGGGGTATTTTATTCTAACTCATGCAACTTCAGTGTATCTGCTTTTATTTCATCGTAGTCTTTGATCCAGTACAACGGAGACTTTGCTTGCACTGACATTGATCTATACCCCTCTCACACAAAAAAGTTCTTAGCAGAGAAACAATGCTGTAGGATGTTCAACACCAAAATGCAGGATCCATTACACTGGATGTAATCCTCCAAGAAGTAAAAGCAGAAACACTGAAGTTGCTTGTGGAAGAATGAATGACCACGTATAGACAGAACAAATCATAGCACAGAGAGCAATGTCAGTGGAAGTACTGCCTCGATTATACAGGATCACAGACTTGATGAAATAAAAGCTGATAAAATGAAGCTGTATGTGGAAGACGAAAACCACGTTTACACAGAGCAAATCTTAGCAGATAGAGCAGTGTTGGTGGAAGCACAGTCTCCATTGTACTGGATCAAGCACCACGATTAAAGAAAAGCAGATACACTGACGTTGTCTGAGGAAGAATAAAACACCCCTCTTAGACGAAAAAGTTCATAGCAGAGAGAACAATGCTGTAGGATGTTCAACACCAAAATCCAGTATCCATCACACTGGATGAAATCCTCCAAGAAGTAAAAGCAGATATATTGAAGGTGCTGGTGGAAGAATAAATGACCACTTTCACACAGAACAAATCTTAGAATATAGAGCAATGTCGGTGGAATTACTGTCTCCGTTATACAGGATCACAGAATTGATGAAATAAAAGCTTATAAACTGAAGTTGCATGTGGAAGAAGAAAACCACCTTTACACAGAAAAAATCTTAGCAGTTAGAGCTGTGTCGGTGGAAGCACAGTCCGTTGTACTGTATCAAAGACTCTGATGAAATAAAAGCAGATAGACTGAAGTTGCATGAGGAAGAATATAATACCCCTCTTAGACGAAAAAGTTCTTAGCAGAGAAAACAATGTTGTAGGATGTTCAACACCAAAATGCAGTATCGATTACACTGGATTTAATCCTCCAAGAAGTAAAAGCAGATACATGGATGTTGCTTGTGGAAAAATGAATGACCACGTTTAGACAGAACAAATCTTAGCACATAGAACCATGTCGGTGGAAATACTGTCTCCGTTATACATGATCACAGACTTGGTGAAATAAAAGCTGATAAAATGCAGTTGCATTTGGACGACAAAAACCACGTTTACACAGAGCAAATCTTAGAGGTACAGCAGTGATGGTGGAAGCACAGTCTCCGTTGTACTGAATCAAAGACTACGATGGAATAAAAGCAGATACACTGAAGATGCATGAGGAAGAATAAAACAACCCTCTTAGATGAAAAAGTTTTTAGCAGAGAGAACAATGCTGTAGGATGTTCAACACCAAAATCCAGTATCCATTACAGTGGATGAAATCGTCAAAGAAGTAAAAGAAGATACATTGAAGTTGCTTGTGGAAGAATAAATGACCACGTTTACACAGAGCAAATCTTATCAGATAGAGCAATGTCAGTGGAAGTACTGTCTCCATTATACAGGATCACAGACTTGATAAAATAAAAGCTGATAAAATGAAGTTGCATGTGGAAGACGAAAACCACGTTTACACAGACCAAATCTTAGCAGATAGATCAGTGTCAGTGGAAGTACAGTCTCCGTTGTACTGGATCAAACACCAGGATGAAACAAAAGTAGATACACTGAAGTTGCATGGGGAAGAATAAGACACCCCTCTTAGACGAAAAAGTTCTTAGCAGAGAGACCAATGCTGTAAGATGTTCAACACCAACATCCAGTATCCATCACACTGGATGAAACCCTCCAAGAAGTAAAAGCAGATACATTGAAGGTGTTGGTGGAAGAATAAATGACCAATTTAGACCGAACAAATCTTAGAATATAGAGCAATGTCGGTGGAAGTACTGTCTCCGTTATACAGGATCACAGAATTGATTAAATAAAAGCTTATAAACTGAAGCTGCATGTGGAAGATGAAAACCACGTTTACACAGATCAAATCTTAGCAGATAGAACAGTGTCAGTGGAAGCACAGTCTCTGTTGTACTGGATCAAACACCACCATGAAATAAAAGCAGATACACTGAGGTAGCATAAGGAAGAATAACATACCCCTCTTAGACGAAAAAGTTCTTAGCAGAGAGAAAAACGCTGTAGGGTGTTCAACACCAAAATCCAGTATCCATTACACTGGATGAAATCCTCCAAGACGTAAAAGCAGATACATTGAAGGTGATTGTGGAAGAATAAATGACCATGTTTAGACAGAGCAAACCTTATCAGATAGAGCAATGTCGGTGCAAGCAAAGTCTCCGTTGTACTGGATCAAAGACTACGATGAAATAAAAGCAGATACACTGAAGTTGCATGAGTTAGAATAAAATACCCCTCTAGGTGAAAAAGTCCTTAGCAGAGAGAACAATGCTGTAGGATGTTCAACACCAAGATCCAGTATCCATTACACTGCATGACATCCTCCAAGAAGTAAAAGCAGATACATTGAAGATGCTTGTGGAAGAATAAATGAACCCATTTAGACAGAATAAATCTTAGCAAGTCGAGCAATGTCGGTGGAAGTACTGTCTCCATTATACAGGATCACACACTTGATGAAATAAAAGTTGATAAAATGAAGTTGCATGTGGAAGAAGAAAACCACATTTACACAGAGCAAATCTTAGCAGCTAGAGCAGTGTCGGTGGAAGCAAGTCTCCATTGTACTGGATCAAACACTACGACGAAATAAAAGCAGATACACTGAAGTTGCGTGAGGAAGAATAAAATACCCCTCTTAGATGAAAAAGTTCTTAGCAGAGAGAACAATGCTGTAGGATGTTCAACACCAAAATCCAGTATACATTACTCTGGATGAAATCCTCCAAGAAGTAAAAGCAGATACATTGAATTTGCTTGTGGAAGAATAAATGACCACTTTTAGACAGAGCAAATATTATCAGATAGAGCAATGTCTGTCGGTGGGTGTACAGTCTCCATTGTACTGGATCAAAGACTACAATGGAAAAAAAGCAAAAACACTGAAGTTGCATGAGGAAGAAAAAAATACCCCTCTTAGATGAAAAAGTTGTTAGCAGAGAGAACAATGCTGTAGGATGTTCAACACCAAAATCCAGTATCCATTACACTGGATGAAATCCTCCCAGAAGTAAAAGCAGATACATTGAAGGTGCTTGTGGAAGGATAAATGACCACGTTTAGACATAAGAAATCTTAGCAGATAGAGCTATGTCGGTGGAAATACTGTCTTCGTTATACAGGATCACAGACTTGATGAAATAAAAGCTGATAAAATGGGGGGAGGAAGATAGTGCCGAGACAATAGGGATGCTCCCTAGCTCTCTCTCACAAAAAGAGAGAACCAGGGAGTCCCACGAATCAATTACCTTAAGAAATCTACAACAACAAACTCCAGAAGCAAAGGAGAAGGACCCAAACCAGAAAAGAAATCCAGATAAAGCTCACATCCAACTTTCTCAAAGAATTCGGAACAGGAGGACCCCTCCCCCACTGCACTGGCTCTGAGCCAAGAAAAGCGGGTCGGAAGGGGCAGTGCCAAGAAAAGCGGGTCGAAAGGGGCGGCAGGGTGAGCCGGGCCGGGCAGCCCCGACCCACAGAAACCAGCATAGAACCGGGTCAGCGAGCCGCAGAAGCAGCGGAACCCAGACGCGGGACGGAACCCAGACGCGGACCACAAGCGGCGGCAGAGATCCAAGGGGAGTGAAGGATTCTCCAACACCATGCAGCTCCCACAGAGGAACACAGAGGCATGAGTACCGCAGCAGGCCCCCAAACACAGAGCTGATGCCAAGCCATAGAACTTAACTCAGACCTCTCCACCCCGCCTGAGAGGAGCAGGAGCAGGGGGGCAAGGAATTTAGAATCCTGTCCCTTCCCTCAACAGCCTCCTCCCCCAGGCCAATGACTGGAGATTGACAGGCAGGCGGCGCTAAGTCCCAGCATTTCTAGTAGAAATGGATGATTTCTTAAATAAATATAGGCTACCCACACTGAACAACGATGAGGTAAACAAATTGAACAAACCAACCTCTTACAACTAAATTGTGGGAGCAATCAGAGAAATGCCAACCAAAAAAAGCCCAGGTCCAGACGGTTTCACTGCTGAATTCTACAAGACATTTAAAGATGAAATAACACCTATATTCTTGAAACTCTTCCGAGAAATAGAAACAGAAGGAGCAATACCAAACTCATTTTATGAAGCTAATATTACTCTCATACCCAAACCAAGGAAAGACCAACAAAAAAAAGAAAACTACAGACCTACCTGTCTAATGAACACAGATGCAAAACTCCTCAATAAAATATTAGCCAACAGAATCCGGAAACAAATTTAAAAAATCATACACTATGATCAAGTGGGCTTCATCCCACATTTGCAAGGCTGGTTTAACATTCACAAATCAATCAATGTAATACATCGTATCAATAGAGCTAAGGATAAGAATCATATGATAATTTCTCTGGATGCGGAGAAGGCATTTGACAAAATACAACATCCATTCATGTTGAAAGCACTAGAAAAAATAGGAATAAGAGGTACATTCCTCAAAATAGTGAAAGCCATATATGAAAAGCCTACAGCCAGTATTATACTAAATGGTGAAAGACTGGAACCATTCACCTTAAAATCAGGAACTAGACAGGGATGCCCACTGTCTCCACTTCTCTTCAATATAGTGCTGGAACCCTTAGCCAGAACAATAAGACAAGAAAAGGACATCAAAGGGATCCACATAGGGAAAGAAGAAATTAAACTATCCTTATTCGCAGACGACATGATCCTCTACTTGAGTGACCCAAGAAACTCCACTCCCAAACTACTAGAATTAAAAAAACACTTTAACAAAGTGGCAGGATACAAAATCAACCTTCAGAAGTCAGTAGCCTTCTTGTACACCAACAATACACAAACAGAATGCGAAATCAAGAAAATTATCCCATTCGCAATAGCCCCCAAAAGAATAAAATACTTAGGAATATACTTAACCAAAGAAGTAAAGGAATTATTCAATGAAAATTATAAAAGCCTAATGAAAGAAATTAAAGAGGACACTAGGAAATGGAAAGACATCCCATGCTCATGGCTAGGGAGAATCAACATAGTGAAAATGGCTATACTGCCAAAATTGATATACAAATTCAGTGCAATCCCCATCAAAATCCCAAAGACATTCTTTACAGAAATTGAAGATATAATCCAAAGATTCATATGGAACAAGAAAAGACCTAGAATAGCCAAAACAATTCTAGGCAAAAAGAGCAATGCTGGTGGTATTACAATACCAGACTTCAAACTCTGCTATAGAGCCATAGTAACAAAAACTGCTTGGTACTGGCACAAAAACAGACCAGAAGATCAGTGGAACAGAATAGAAGACCCAGAAATAGAACCATATACCTATAGGCAACTTGTATTTGACAAAGGAGCCAAAGATATACAGTGGAACAAACACAGTCTATTCAATTATTGGTGCTGGCAAAACTGGGCAGCCACATGCAGAAAACTAAAAATTGACCCTAGCCTTTCGCCATGCACAAACAGTAACTCAAAGTGGATCAAAGACATCAATGTCAGACCAGAAACCGTGAAATTGCTACATGATAATGTACGAGAGACACTGGAACTCATAGGCACAGGCAACAGATTCCTGAACAGAATCCCAGGGTCACAACAGATTGGAGAGAGACTCGATAAATGGGACTACCTAAAAATAAAAAGTTTCTGTACAGATAAAAACATAGTTGCAAAAGTAGAGAGACAGCCAACCAACTGGGAAAAGATATTCACCAACAACATATCTGACAAATGCTTGATATCCAGTATCTAAAGGAAACTCAAGAAACTAATCCCCCGAAAACCCAATAAATGGGCAAGGGAATTAAAGAGAGACCTATCAGAAGAAGAGATTAAAATGGCAGAAAAACATGTGAAAATGTTCATCATCTATGGTCATAAAGGAAATGCAAATAAAAACAACCCTAAGATACCACCTTACCCCAAAAAACATGGCCAAGATTTTGAACTCAGAAAATGACAGATGCTGGCAGGGTTGTGGAGAAAAAGGAACCCTACTGCACTGCTGGTGGGATTGTAAACTAGTTCAGCCACTCTGGAAAGCAGTGTGGAGGTTCCTTAAAGAACTGAAAATAGACTTTCCCTAAGATCCCGCCATACCACTTCTGGGCATCTATCCTGAACAGCATGACCCAGGATATTATAAAGACACCTGCTCAGCTATGTTCATCTCTGCACTATTCACAATAGCCAGGCGATGGAAACAACCCAGATGCCCTACTGCAGATGAATGGATTCAGAAAATGTGGTATATATACACTATGGAATTCTACATAGCCAACAGACAAGATAAAATAATGGCATTTGCAGGGAAGTGGATGAATCTAGAGCGAATCATGCTGAGTGAGACAAGTCAAGACCTAAGGAACAAAAGATGCATGGTATCCTTAATATGCGGTTATTAAATCCAAAGAGTACAAGAGCGAGGACTCAGTAACTGCATACCCAAAGCTATGGACATGGTAATGGAAATACAAACATAACTATATAGACAAAAAACCTGTAACTCTATAATCATAATGTTTTATTTCATAAATTGATATGTTTCTATGACATACAAACCGTTAGCCTAATTTTGATTAAGTTCTAAATACTAAGTCCCAGAGAATGTAATTAGAGATTCCCTCCTTGAACAATTGTTTGTTAAACTTGTCATTTAAAATATGATGTAAACTTAAGCCATATAATTAATGATTGTTGTTCTTAAGTTACTATGTTATCTCTCATCACTTCTACTGTCCCTTGGTTATCTCATATTGTTACACTATCTCACTTTGTTACCTGATATATCAGATATATTTGTATTTGGTTATCTGAAATTGGATAGGGAACGGGGGAAAACAAGATGAAGGATGGGGGAGGGGAGAAGGGAAATGGGGACCAAGACATGTGAAAGGGTATCAATGTATGGGAATTAATGCACCATTTATCTGGCAAATATCATGTAACTCTTCTATTAATTACAATAAAAATATATAAAAAAAGTGTTTACATTTCATGGTCTTTTCTTACTACACATGTTGATTTCTTACTACCTCTAAGATTACTTACCTGCTCTATGGTTCTTTTATATCATTCCAAGTACCAGCAATCCAACATTTTGTTGTGTATTTGCAATTACTTTGGTCTCCAAAGTCTTACAAATTCCTCAACTGAAATGTCTCCCTTGTTATCCGGAATGTCAAAGTTGTCAGAATAACCTTTCATTTGTTGGTTGGTTATGGAATTTGAACTCAGAGCCTGGGTGCTGTCCCTGAGTTTTTTTCTCTACCACTTTCAGCAACAGCCCCACTTCCAATTTTCAGGTACTTAATTAGAGTATTGTAGAATTCTTGCCCAAGCTGGCTTCAACCTAGATCCTCAGATCTTAGCCTCTTACTCCTCCTGAGTAGCTGACTGGAGTGAGCCACCAGCACCCATATATGTACTCTTTTGGGGAAGTGAGTATGGCTGTGTATACGGCCATATCATGTGGGGAAGTTGTCATCTCTGTAGTGGTGTGACCTTGTGACATCATTAATGGCATAATGTGTATGTCTATATGACAGTCATGGCAGTGAGCATGTCTAGGTAATAGCTACAAGACAGAAGGAAGAGAAGGCAACATCTTCAAACAAAACAAGGCTTGTAATGCAGCAGCAGGTGAGACTATGGCTTTCAGATACCTAGTTACCTTATCATCAAGCTAAATATTACTTGTTTGTTAGTTGATTGTTAGAATTTTTACTAAGCCATTCATATTTGTTGCTTTACTAGTACCTATATATTACTCTGATTTCAAACTTAGCTATAATCTGTTTGAAAGGACTTTGGAGTTACAAGATGCTCCCATAATCCATAAAGAGGAAAATATAAAGGATGTTATATGAACATTTTAATTTCTTCAATGGAGAAACTGTGAATTTGTCATATTGAAGGCTCAGAAAATCAAGAGCAGTCTTGGTTCAAAGCCAGCTCAGGCAGAAAACCAGAAAACCAGAAGTGGCACTGTGGCTCAAAGTATTAGAAACCTAGCTTTTAGCTGAAGTACTCAGGGACAGCACAGCACCTGGGCCCAGAAGTCACGCCCCAGTGTTCAAGACAAAAAAAAGCTTGTCTTATTTAATTAAATTTATTTCTTTCAATTTTGAGACAGATCCTCACTTTATAGCTCAGGCTGGCCTTGGACTCATAATGGTCAATAGACTGGTTCCTACCCTGAGATCTTCGAGGAAAAAATTGAAAGGAGTTAATATAAACCAGCAATATTTCTTTATTTAGTGTGCAAATATGGGTCAAGATGCCAATAATTAGAAACTCCTGTTTGATAGCAAGCAATCTCCTCTTATAAACTTCATGAAGATGGATTTTTTTAATGAAGATGGAATTTTGAATGCTTCCAGATTCTATATCAGTAACAGGCTGATGACTTCTTGAACCAGCCAGCTGGAGTTTTCTGGAGGTTCTAATGGATTGTAAAGACACAGATCATAGATGGCATCTATTGAGGCATCGGCCATGCACACAAAGGAGGTAAAACTGGTTTGCCTTTGGAATTTACTATAGTTAATTACTGATGTAATATTTACTATTTCACTACATCTTAGACTTCTTTTTTGTGACTCATAGTTGCAGTTTCATTCCATGTTTTGTGTGCCATATTGCTTCTTTAATTGAATTTTATTGTTGGGGTAATGTATAGAGGGGTTACAGTTACATTTGTCAAGTACTGGGTGCATTACTTCTTGAACCTTAATACCCCTTCTCATGTTTTTGTCCTCATTCCCTCTCCCCATGCCCTCCCCATCTTAGACTTTTTAAGGGCAAAAAATACAGTCTCAGAATCATCCACAGTGTATAGTGTGCTATACATACTTATTGAACATTGTTTAGATCAATCATCCTTTTTTTAACTTGGGGAAGATTAATCAAGTTTGCAAACTATTAAAATATACAACTTCTATTAGTAAAAATGTCTAATCACTATTAAAATTAAGTCAAAGAAAAAAATTTCACAAATAAGTCAGTTATTATAATCATTAGTTCTACTTTCTTTCTTAAAATTAAATCTTATAGGAGTAATTTTGATATACCATAGAGAACAGTAGGAAAGGTCCTGTAGGTAACAGATAAAAAAGCCAAATATCTAGAAATTAAAAAATCCCATAATGAATTCTTAAAATGTTTATGGAATATATATGTATATATGGTATCATTTGTGCATGCAGCAGACACTTGTCTCAAATGTTAAACATCTATATACTTTTTATGAATATCGAGAAGAGATAATTTTGCATGTTCTAGAATTAGAAGTTCTTTTTAAACTACATTCAAGGAATATGGTTTTCTCACTACATCACCTTTTCAATAATTTACTAATTTGCTGAGTGTCTATGGGGGAATGTATTTTGCTATGAAAGTATCTTTGGAAAGGTAGCCTCAGAAATACAGAGCATGAGAGACATAAGACCTCCTCCCCCCAGAAAAACCCCTCAGAAGTTGAATGATATTTAATGATACTAAAATTTAAAGAAAAATCACTATCTCATGCTGCGAGCTGGTGGCTCAAACCTATAATCCCCAAAAGTCAAGAGGCTGAGATCTGAGGATCATGGATGGAAGCCAGGTCAGGAAGGAAATACTGTGAAACTCTTTTGCAAATAACTATCCCCAAAAGCTGGAAGTGAAGCTGTGGCTCAAATGCTCGCCTAGAACAAAAATAAATGCCCAGGGACAAGGCTCAGGCCTTGTATTTTTGAAATGGAGATAGATAAGACTGTAGTCTAAGCAATCCTGGAAATAAAGAGTTCTTCATCTGACAAATAGCAAGAGCAAAAAAGCAAAACATAACAACTGTGAAGCATGAGTTCAAATATTAATAGTACCCGAAAATCTACTGCCCAATACTTACAATAATTTGAAATTTTCTTTCAGAAATTCTACACATTTTCTAGGAGGAAAACTATTAATCATATCAAGCAATAATTGTATCCAAGAGAAATACATTAGCAATATTAGAATGAAGGGTGCCTTACCTTCGTCCACATGGACCCCAGACTATGCAGGAAAGGTTGATCAAAACCCAAAAGGTGGCAGTTCTGATTCACTCAGTAATTCTGCTTTAGACGCAAAACTTTGAGTTTAATTGTTAAAGTTTTCTCTGAAATAAGATGGGAAAATGTAGAAATTCTATTAATAAGAAACAATATTTTGTAATCTTAGACACCCTTAAAGAGAAATTCACTAAGGATAGAGGATTAGGAGGTTACTTTCCTTAAGATTGTATTGTCAGTAAATAGTGAGGGGTATGGTTCAACTAACTGCTAGAGCAGCAGCTACTTTCAGGGGAAAAAATTACACAAGAACTCAAAGCCCTGAGTTCAAGCCCCAGTACTGGCAGAAAACAAAAACAAATAAAAATAAATTAACAATAATAGCCTTACTAATTGTACCATATTAATAGTAATCTTTCCAGTAGTTAATTTGACTGATTTGAATCTACAGCAATCAAGTGACGTATGTAGAAACATCAAGTAAAGGAGAGGACACAGAACTATAATAATTTCATGATTTGTTCAACTTATGGGGATCTCAAAAGTATCCTATGTCAGACATACTTTTGTCTTTCCACAATGCTAGGATTTATTGAATAACAATAAATCCACAATTTCATTGGCTTTAACTTGGCAAACACTACTTAGGTTTGGTTTGGTTTGGTTTGGGAGAAGCCAATTGTTAGCTGACATTCATTTCAAAGATCACTGATATTTGGCTGCACAGATTAAATCCTTTTTTCCTTTTCTGGGAGTTAGTTTGCAACATTTTTTGCAACATTCTGAATCCTGATTTCAAATGCTAATATTTCTCAGATCTGAAAGTACATGATAATATACAAATTGCAGAAGGATTAAAGCATTCATAGGATTCAGGAATTCTGCTTTGGTGGCAAAACTGGTATCTATGGGAGAAGTCAATAACTGCAAAAATTTCTCTTTGCAGTAAGACGAGTAGATGTAGGAATTCTATTTACAATGAACACTATTTTGTATATCTTGTCTTGCTGTAAGACCACAGCATAATCACATGCAATGAGTCATTGTAGTTAGTCAGATAAGACACTAGTAGGGAACCCACCAACCTAACTGATGACTTTGTCAAAACGTAGAGTTGCTCTGAGGTGCAATGAGCACAAAATGAAGTTCAGTATAGAGCAGAGAATTAACTTCAGTCATGGAGGTGATTTTCAGACAACTGTGTGGGTCACTTCAAGTACAGGATGAAGCTGAGCAGAAGTCCCGAAAACACAGTTGTAGATTTTTCAACTTGCAGGCCATTTCCCAGGGCTAGGGGCATAACCTATCTTTTGATGGGATTCAGGTGAGGAAGTTGCATGAATCTAGAGGTTTAAAGTGTTTGATTAGTTAGTTGGCCTGGAGTTCCTGACATAAGATTGCTTTGCGTCTCATACATTTTAAATTTCATTTTACAATCTTACAGATTATGGTATTTTATTTGTATAATCAAATTATTTGTCAGCTTGTTCATTTGTGGTTGTTTACTTGTAAAAATGAAGTGTAGACTTATTCTGTTTGGGCATTCATCCTCAAAATGGAATCACTTAGGTCAAAACTATTGCTTCATAAAATGGACTAAGTCAAAGTTAGGTAACAGCCTTGAAAGCCACACAATTTTGAGTAAATAAACTAGAGTAGGTCCCATCCGTTCTTTTCAGGGGAACCAGGGGAGTCTAGCCCATCTGCTCTTCTGTTTCTTTGAGATGACAGTATGTCACAGCGGACTAGCAAAGACATTATATTTCCCGCCCCCCAAATCTGACCAAATGGAAATTGGTACAGAGAATCTGGAGGAAATCTATCCCAAAAAGAAGGAAAAGAATTCAATCCTTGAAGCCAAATTTCAGTAGTGGGTATAACAAGGAAATAACAGTGGATAATAGATTTGTTTAGAAACAACTGGAAACATTTCAGCAGCTCCGCAGCCAACTGCTCTGTAACTGTGAGATCCACAGAAAAAGAAGTTGCTTGCCAACACCAACAAAGCGGTTCCTGGCTCTGAGGAGCTTTCTTTCTCTGCCCTCATTCGTTTTGTTCAGGCCCTGGACCTGAGAAGGGGAGTGGGCCGGACTTTGCAAAGGTCCTAAGCAGTCCAAACCCGTGGCCCTCTGTAAATAAGATCATCACCTACTTTCCCTGCTCCTCTGCAGCCCAGAAGCTTGCAACCTCATTCTTTGCTCCAGCCTCAGAGTCCAGGAAGCCATGGCAAAGTCCAGGGGCCAGCTGTACCTTTGGATGTGCTTGGCCGCAGCGCTGGCATCTTTTCTGGCGGGCTTTTCAGTGGGTAAGTGTACATAAAACTTCCCAGGATCCAGCAGCCTCTTTGTCTGCCCAGCTAGGGAAGAAAGCTCGAGCTGCAGAGTGGGGACAGAGCACTCTGGTTTCCAAGACTAGCTCAATTTCAGCTGTGAATTTCAGCCCAAGTAGAAACCAATGGAATGCATCCGTGATCAAAATTCAAATGTATTAAGTACTATTTTGAGTTTAGTGTACTGGTAGAGGCTTGTGGAAACACAATGTGGGGCTGCCACTAAGGATAGGGTGAAAGAGATGGCTTCATTCCCAAGGAATAATAATTTGTCAAAACTGGTCAGAGCTGAGGAGAGCAGTTTCTGAATTCCCAGTCAGCCTCTGTCACATCATTAGTTAGGCTAGTTTTGTCTTTCTAGCAAGATTTTCCCTAACAACAAACCAAAAGAAGAAATAAATTATTAACAAGTATAGAAAGCACTATCATTTAAATAATTGTTTTTGAGTTAGCATGCTAGTGCATGCCTCTTAGCCCAGGACTAAAGACAACAAGCAGAAGGATCATGAACTTGCAATCAGCCTGGGCCCTACAGTGAAGCACTGTCAAAAGAAAAGAAAAGCAAAAGTTAAGAAAGAAAAAGACTTAAACCCCAGGGGAGGAGAAAAATATCAAAAGCTTTGCTGTGCATATATAATATATAACAAATGAAAGTGCATCTCTTAAGTAGTCTGTTCTAAGAAGCAACTTATGTCCCATATGAGAATTTAAAAGATATCTGCATTTCAGCTAAATTTGTCTAGTATTGTCTTTTTCTTTTTCTTTCCAGTCTACCTTTATTTACAGTGTCTAAAGCAATTGTGTGTGTGTGTGTGTGTGTGTGTGTGTGTGTATTTTCCCCTCAGGCTGGTTTATTAAGCCTGTCAAAGAAACAACTATTTCAGCACATTATCAACAAAGTACAAAATGGAAGTTGTTATCAGAAATGAAAGCTGAAAATATTAAATCATTCCTTCGGTAAGTTTGTGGGTTTTGTTGTTGTTGTTGCTTTTAATTGTATTGTCAAGGTGATTCATAGAGGGGTTACAGTTACATTCATAAGGTACTGAGTATTTTATTTCTCAAACATTTTCATCCCCTCTTGTTTCCTTCTGCTTCCCTTTCCCCTGCTTCCCTTTCCTCCACCCCTTCCCAAGTTGTAAAGTTCATTTCCAACATATTGTCTTGTGAATATTGGGGTTTCATCTTGATTTGTGTTTGGTCAGTTGTAGGGCATGAATTCAGGGTCTGGGCATTGTCCCTGACCTCTTTGTGCTCAAGGATAGCATTCTATCATTTTGACTCACAGCACCATTTCCAGTTTTCTAGTGGTTAATTGTAGATAAGAATCTTACTGACTTTCCTGCCCTGGTTGTCTTTGAACCTTGATTTTCAGATCTCAGCCTCCTGAGTACCTAGGGTTACAGGTGTGAACTACTTGCTTCCTGCTAGATTTTTCTTTTTTAATCCTAGAAATAGTGTTTAAAATATTGTACAGTTAAATATATAAAAACTGTTTCTATCCATTTGGGCAGTCTTCTTTGTGTGAACTTATGCTAATCATCCATTTAAGGTCATTTTAAATGTACCTTTAAACTACTGTGAAGTGGTAGTCTGTTATAGACCTTGGAAATTCCTCCCTAAAACTTATCCTTACCTTTTTGGTTTATTGGGAGATGTTTCACCTTCATGACTGCAATTTAATACTCTTCATCGTTCCTCAGTCATTAACTTAATCAACAACTTGGATTTACTCAGGAATGTGTCTTTTTTTCTTTTTCTTTCTTTCTTCCTCTTTTCTTTAATATACTTCATTATGTTAGAAAGTACTGGAAAGTTACAAACTTAATGAGTTAGTGGAAAGGAGATCAATGTTCCATATTTTTGCTGCTAGTTAAGCCATTATCTTATCTTGCAAATATAACTTTTTTGTTTATTTGGGGTAGAACGAAAGTAAAAATAATCAATACAAATTTTCCTCCTGCCAAGGTTAAAAAGAGTCATATTCAAGGGAAACATTTTAAAACATTTTTGGGAGGGAGAGGAAGGGGAATTTGCCAGTGTGGGATTTAAACTCACAGTCTTGAGTTCTTACTAACTTACTCATTGCTTCTTCTCTGGCCTACTTCAAGCTACAATCTTCAGACCTTCTGTTCAACAAATCTATTACTTCAGTAATAGAAAAGAGCTAAGCCCTGTCTATCGTAAAATGAGGAGGGAAAGAAGGAAGATAGTAATTGATATGTCAAGTTGGGTTTTTATAGCTTTTTATATCGCATATAGGACAGTACCTCTGGAGAATTATTAGGTAATAATCGAATGTACTCTTTAAATCCTACTTTTTGTTTATATATTTTATTGTTTTTTAGTTCATTTACAAAACTTCCACATCTAGCAGGAACAGAACAAAATTTGCTGCTTGCCAAGGAAATTCAGATGCACTGGAAGAGATTTGGACTGGATTCGGTCAATTTGGTTCATTATGATGTTCTTCTTTCTTATCCCAATGAAACAAATGCTAATTATGTATCAATTGTAGATGAACATGGAACTGAGGTGATGTACAATTGTGTTGTCTTTCTATGTTTTGTAACTCCTCCCTCACTTTTGGATTAGAATGAAGCAAGAAGTAAAATGAGCAAATTGTTACTAGTGTAATAGAACTTACAACTTTAAAGAAGTTCTTTGCAAATTATTTGATGCCTACTATTTGTTGGATATGGTGCTCATTCTTCAGGCCAACACGATTAGGACATAGGTTCTTTATCCAAGCAAGGTGATGAGGACAGTTGGATATATTATCTTAACTCAGTAGAGTAAGTGCTATGAGGAGAGTAACTGGGGCTCTTTGTCAACAGAGAAATTGGGTAATTAAGCCCTTTTGGAGAGCCCTGTAGAGAAGTCTTCCTAAGAGAGTTGATTTGTGACTCATTAAAGAGCTTAAGAGAATAACCATGTGAAAAGGCAAAGAAAGCTAAGTGAAATATAGACAGAAAAAATACTTACATTGTATGAAGACATAATAATTCAGTATTATTGGTAAAACTGAAGTATTTTTTATAATATAGAATACAAACTGGTAAGGAATAGACTAGTTGCTATATCCTAGAAACAAGTATCTTAGACTTTAAGATTTCCTAAGTTCAGGAAGCATGTGAATAGAAAAACTCTTCAGAGTATACACATGGGGCAGTTTGTATATTTTACCAAGACTAGGCAAGAAGTTTAGTTGTTTGCAGAAGGCAATAATGCAGGTAACAGTTGGAGTTCTGAATTAGGATGTTAGCAGGGATGAGGATAATGGATGAATTTGAAAAACAGAAAGTATACTACCAGGCTGTTTCAGGAGAGGCTCTTATGTAGGTTGGGATAGAGAATAAAATGTAGATCTAGGGGTGATAAAAGAGGAAAAGACAACTTTATTATGTTGAGTTTAGACATCAAAACTAAATACTTATCAGGCTATTAAATGTATGAGTGTGAAATGCAGGACCTCAAAAGTGTATGAGTCGTTTGCAAAATTTTGGTAGTCAGCAAAGTCTCTCTCTCACAGGGAGAAAATATCTAAAGGCAAGCATAAGCCAGTATTAAGAAATGGGGAGACTCTGAAGTGAAAATGAAAAAGGAAAGAGGTCAACAAAGGAAGTTGAGAATGCATAGTCAAGGAAATCACAAGTGTCCCATTTTTTGTTTGTAGTGCTGAGGATTAAACCAAGGACTTATAGACACTAAGGATGCCTTTTTCATGCATACATATTAGATTTTATTATTTTTTATTTTTTATTTTTATTGTGATTAATAGAAGGGTTATATTATATTCACCAGATAGAAGGTGCATTACTTCACAAACATTGATACCCTTTCTCATGACATGGTCCCCATTTCCCTCCCACCCTCCCCCTGCTCATCTTGATTTCCCCCCTACCCTATCCAATTTCAAATAACCAATTAAGCACATTTAAATATATCAGATAACAAGGTGAGATACAAGATGAGCTAACCAAGGGATGGCAAAAGAGATGAGAGATAACATAGTACATTAAGGACAACAATCACTCATTATATGGCTTTTGTTTCCTTATCCTGGAGGTCCTTACATTTACTGTCATACTATTTGGCCTTATGTCTCTAGATTTTGTTCTATTGTACATCTTCTAAGGATGCCTTTTAGTACTGACCTACATCCTTTGAATATCTCCTTTCACTCTCCCTGTTTTTATTGTTGTGTTGTTTTGTAATTCTCCTCTTATGAGTACTGGGAGCACTCCTTACAAGGACTAGGATTACAGGTATCTGCTCAGTCCTGCTTTTACATTGTATAACAGACTTATAATAATCTCTCTTATGTTTGAACATAATAATCAGGTTTAAACTCTTGCTCACTGGTTTCACTTAGATTTACATGGTTAATTTTAGTGTCATGTTCTAGTATATTCAATCTTAGGTATTACATTTAACCTTGGGGAAAGTTGAATTATACCTTAATAACAAGTTGGAATGCATTTCTCTAACTTGAATTCAATTCTTGCTAGATTTTCAAAACATCATACTTTGAACCACCACCAGATGGATACAAGAATGTTACAAATATTGTGCCACCCTATAATGCTTTCTCACCCCAAGGCATACCAGAGGTAAAACTGAAAACATTCTTTAGTTATCTTTAAATCTTAGTCTTTTGTATAAAACTCTCTGTAGGAGAATTAAGCCAAGAAATTTTGGTTGGGAGTTTACATGTACTCATCCATTGTTTGATGTCCAGTACTTTGAACACCCCTCCAAAATAAAAACCATTTCTTTTAAATAGAAAGGACCACTAGAATTAAAGTAGATACATACACTGAAAGCAGAGTTCCTTATGATGTTCATGACACTCCAAATTTTTTTAAATCACCTTTTGAGTCAGTAAGGACTATAGTCATCCTGTAAGCTTCTTTCCAATATTTCTAATCTGAGATTTTTAGAAACAAATTTACAGACAAAAATTCTTCAGTTAACATTACGATGGGAAATGAAACAATGTTGACTTACTTTTAATGGTGTGTGTGTGTGTGTGTGTGTGTGTGTGTGTGTGTGTGTTCACACACATGCATGTATGTGCCAGTCCCACAGCTTGAACTCTGGACCTGAGTGTGGTCCCTGAGCCTTTTAGCTTTAGGGTAACACTATCATTGGAGCCACCACTCATGTTCCTACTTTTGGGGGTAGCTAATTGGAGATAGAGCCTCAAGGACTTTCTTATCTGGGTTTGCTTCAAATTGTGATTTTCAGATCTCAGCCTCCTGAGTAGGTAGAGGCATGAGCCACCAGCTCCCAGCTTAATGACATTTTAAAAATGTTATTTACTCATGTTTCTATGCTTCAGTATATATTGATAATTTTTCTAAACATACTTTAAAATATATCATCTATTCCCTGTTTAAATATTAAATATATCTTGATTTTGAAAGATTTTGAAAAGCCTTCTACACAGTATTCCATATCTGTTAATGATTCCCAAATAAGTAAAGAAAGATGGCTGGAGCAGTTTTGTGAAATACACATTTAAAAAATGTATTTTATTACATTTTAGTAGTTGTACCAAGGGTTTACCATTCCACAAATAAGTTTCTATGTACAATACATTGTGATTGATATCACCTATTTTATTATTCTCTCCCATTACTCTCAACCCAATGGATGTAGTTGTTATTCTCTTTAATTTTAACTGTATTCTATATCTATCCCCTTACCCTGCAGGGAGAGCTTTTATATGTGAATTATGCTCGCACTGAAGATTTTTTCAAACTAGAAAGAGAAATGGGCATCAACTGCACTGGAAAGATTGTTATTGCACGATATGGGAAAATCTTCAGAGGAAATAAAGTATGGCATTGCATTTTCTAAAGGCAAAGGGTGATCCACTTGTTTCACTGTTTCCAAAACCGTTTGAGTATTTTTTGGTGTTTGTCATGAGTGCACAAAACTTTGTGTTTCATACCTCATCTATCTAGAAAGGAAAATTGCGTTTTCTTGGTGGTATTAGGATTTGAACTCAGGGTCTCAGGATAGACTTGCTTACTAATGGACATGCTCAACAACTTGAGCCACACCTATTTGGAGATGGAGTCTCTTTTCTGCCCGAGCTTTCTATGAACTGTGATCCTGTGGATTGCAGTTGTGAGTCATTGGTACTTTGGTATAAATTATTTTTGTTACAGAAGTAATATTTGCCTTTTAAAATTTAAATGAAATGAATTCATATAAGTTAAGAATTCAACTTTATTGCTTACAAATCGAACCTTAAAAGCTCTTTTTCATTGATTTGCATGTACAATACACACAGACACAGAGAAATACATTTGTTTTTTTCCTAGGAGACTATACTATGATACACTATGATACATTATGATACACTATGCATTATGTAACTTTATATTTTCACTTAGCCACAGCTTATGAGTATATTTCCATCTCAACATATGGAGAATTATATAATGTATTAACAGTAAAGTGCATGAAACTGATACCACCTAGTTCTGTTCAGGTCTGGGCTTTTGTTCTCCATTTCCTTTACCATAAGCAAGTTACTTAACCTTGCTAAGCTGAACTTTAGCTATATACATGAAGTGGGAATGCTGCTAGTAACACCATCCTCATAGAAGTCCTTAATAGAAATGAGTTTATGTTAGACAAACTTAGAGCAGTAACTACCATTGTGATTTCTGAATAACCACTTACGAAATACCTCAGTTATTTAAATGGTTATATATTTTATAGAATTGTTGAAAAAATAAGTTAATACCTCCCATTGATGGATAGTTGCCTTAAATTTCTTAGCACTAAATTTTTCCATTGTGAAAATTTGTGTTTATACACACACACACACACACACACACACACACACCAAACACTGTATAAGAATATAAATATATTCTATAATAAATTCCTAGTACTGATATGGATGAATTGTAATTATAATGTACATTCTTTGGATGTTTGTGGTAGGCAAAATTGCCTATACTTCTAAGGTACTTTAATGCCTTCTGATTGTTACAATATAATTTTAGTGAATCACACTAATAGGTACATATCTTTGTGCTAATAAAGAATTTATTGCACACAATAGATATTCCTATTCTTGTCCAGTTTATTAGAGAAATATTTACAAAGGTTCTAAAACTATACTGTAGACTTTCTGCAAAAAAACAATGAAAATCAGACTAAGTACATAAATATTGTAAGTGTACAAAAATTTTACAGTAGAGTAAGCTATAATTAACATTCTCAAAAATACTATTGGCCTAATAGTAGAGACAGACAGTTATACAGTGTTTTAACTCATGATAATCTGTCCTGTCTTGGAAATATATACCATAATGTACAAAGAAGAGGTAGAGATAAAATGATAGCTTTGATAAATATTTTCGGGTTTTGTAAAGTAAGTCGCCATTTGTTAGGTATTCCAAGAAGGGTATTATTTTCAAAGCAAAGAAAGAAAGATGAATATTTACAAACAAGTTCAAAACCAGTGTCTACATTTTCTCACCTATCTAATTGATTTTGTACAAGGAAGCCAGTCGGTTAACATTTCTGCATCTTGGATTTCATATTGTTCCTGCAGGTTAAAAATGCCATGTTAGCAGGAGCCATAGGAATTATCTTGTACTCAGATCCAGCTGACTATTCTGCCCCTGGGGTGCAGCCTTATCCCAAAGGATGGAACCTTCCTGGAACCGCAGCACAGAGAGGAAATGTGCTGAATTTGAATGGTGCCGGTGACCCACTCACTCCAGGCTATCCAGCTAAAGGTAGTGGTCAAGTCAGTTGGTCTACCAGCTGTGAAATATACTCCTTATTCTTTTGGAAGAATGAAAGCACACATCCATTGAGTAACTGAAAATGGTGTGCACTTACACCATTTGGATTACTGCTACAAAGAAAGCCAAAGTATTTCCCTTGCACCTTATTTGATTTTATCACTTTTCATGGGGCTTGAACTTGGCCCCTAAGCATTTTTTACTCAAGGCTAGCACTCTAGCACTTGAGCCACAACTTCCCTTATAGTTATGTTTGTTTTCTTTTTTTTAATAGGGAGCTGGCAGTGTGTGAAGATAATTGTAGAAAAGTCTCATGGAGGGGCCGGGAATTTGGCCCAGTGGTTAAAAGTGCTAGCATGCACGAAGACCCGGGTTCGATTCCTTGGTACCACATACATAGAAAAAAGCCGGAAGTGGTGCTGAGGCTCAAGTGGTACAGCTCTAGCCTTGAAAAGTCCAAGGACAGTGCTCAAGCCCTGAGCTCAAGCCCAGGACTGGCAATATATATACCATGTAACCCTTCTCTTAATTACAATAAAAAAAAGAAAAGTCTCATGGACTTTCCTCATATCTCAGCCTTTGTGTAGCTACAGCACCTGGCCTCATATTACTTTAGCTTTAAATTTCCATGAAGTATATGATTAGTAGAGAGATATCCAACTGAAACTTTCTTTTTCCCTTATTAGAGTAGAGGGTTAGTGACTGCCTTCATCCTCAAGGAATTACTGCACTCAACAGCTAGAAGCTAGATTTACTAGATTATAAAAAAAAAATATCTTTAGGCATTTTATCCTTTATTTAGATTATATGTTTCAACTTTTGAAGTTAATGAATTTTAATGTTATTTTAAATCTGATATTTGAAGTTTCAACATATGGGAAACCAACTTCTCTGAAAAGAAGGACAATATTCTCTGATTGCAATTTCTTTTCTCTTGCCTTGTTGTATTTGCTAGGACTTCTAGTACCATTGATCAGAACTGGTTAGCATGATTGTCCCTGTCTTATTCCTGTTCAAATGGGGAAAATATATGATCATTTTCTGTTAAATATAATTTTATACCTATATATTTTATAGACTGTTACTGTCACACAGAGGAAATTCAATTCTGATCTAATGTGATTGGAATTGTTTTTAGGAGTATATACTAGTGTTTCCAAATACTTTTTCTGTGTATATGAGGGTGATAATATATTACAGGTAAATTTTGTTAAGCAATACTTGTTTTGTGGTTTTTGGTTTTTGGGCTTTTTTGTGGGTCAGGGTGCTTGAACTCGGCCTGGGCAGTGTCACAGAGCTCTTCAGCTCAGGGCTAGCACACTATCCCTGGGCCTGAGCTCTTCAGCTCAAGGATATTGCTCTGCCCTGAGCCAAGCCCCACTTCCGGTTTTCTAGAGTTTAATTGGGGATAAGAGTCTCAGAGGTCCTTTTGTGCCTGGGCTGGCTTTGAACCTAGATCCTCAGATCTCAGTCTCCTGAGTACCTAGGATTACAGGTATTAGCCACCACACCTGGCACAATGCTTGTTTTTTTATCTTTAAACCAACACTGCCATTCTGGGATAAACTTTGCTTAATTCAGGTACATTGCTATTTTATGTATTACTTAGTGAGTTTTCTAAATCGTTATCAAGCTGATATACAGAGGGGTCACAGTTACATTAGTCAAGTAAAGAGATGACTAAGAGGCTGGGAATGTGGCTTAGTGCTTGCCTAGCATGCATGAAGTCCTGGGTTCAAATCCTTAATACCACATAAACAGAAAAAGCCAGAAGCAGCACTGTTGCTCAAGTGGTAGACTGCTGGCCTTGAACAAAAGAAGCTCAGGGACAGTGCCCAGGCCCTTTGATGAAGCCTCAGGACTAGGGGAAGATTGGGGAAGGCCCCAAATTTTAAGAAACAGCTTTGTTTGTGGTCACAATAAAGACTGAAAATTTATGTTTCTGTGTCATTTTGGAGCCAGAGTAATTCTGATCACTTGGAATGAGTCAGGGGCAAATCTACTTTTGTCTGTAAATTCTCACAATGCAGATGAGTTCGAGATTGCCTTTGTAGGTATTTTAAAACAACAAATTAAATTATTTAATAAAAAATATGACTGTTCAAGGATTCTCTTATAAACCTTGATGGTTCGTGTTTTCCAAGGACTTTTGTCTATTTAAGTTTTAAAATTTGTTTGTATAAAGTTATTGATGATATTTTCTTCTTCTTTTGCCATGCTTTTTCCCTTTCTTTGGGTCTTATTACCTATATTCACAGTTTCTTCCTTTTTTTGTTGCCAGTCTTTCCAGAAGGTTTTCAATTTTATTGATATTCCTAAAGATCTAGCTTTGGGATTCCAATTTTAGTCAGTTATTTTTGTTTCTTTTGTATTTTTTAGATTTGTTTGCTCTTATATTTATTATATCCTGTCTTGCTTATATTTTGACCTTTATTTTCTTCTCTTTGTATCTTAGGTAAAATCTGGTTTTATTTTTGGTACTGTCTTTTTTTCTAAGATAAATGTTTAGTTTGATAATTTTCTCTCCTGAATAGTGCTTTATTTGCAACCTGCAGTGTTTTTATTTCTATTCAGTTTCAAACACTCTTATCATTTTTCTTTTCTACTTTGACCTAATGTTTATTTATAAATGTGTAATTTAAGGTTTCAAACATTGAGGTATCTCTACATATTTTTCTCAGATTGATTTCTTATTAATTGCCACAGTGATGAGAGAATATACTTTGTGTGACTTTTTTACATTTATTGAAACAAGTTTTATGGTTTAGAATATAGTCTAATAATATTCCATATATGCTTGAAAATAATATATACTCTTTCAGTTAAAGTATTAAAATATTCATTGACTCAAATTAACAGTATTATTTTAGTTATATGTATACTGTTTTTTCTATATGGTCCTGTTTTTTGTTTAAACAATTATAAACATAATAGGAAAAAATCTTATGGCATAATTTTTAGTCAATTTAAACATTGTTTCAGACATGAATGTAAAACCTATTTCTTTTTTAGTATTATTATTGTTTTTGCTGGAGCCAAAGTTCTAGTGAAATTTGAAGACAGGAAATATTTTTCTAATATTCCTTTAAAAGAATATTACATTACTGTTTTATGTTTTCCCTCTGTTTCTAATTTTTGAGATGCATTTCTCTAACCATTTGATTTGCTGATAGGTGTTTGCCTTAAATTTATTAAGCACTTACGTAATTTCATTGTGAACATTTGTGTGTGTGTCTCTATGTTTATATATATATATATGTATATATGTCAAAATCTTGCATGAAAATTTCTATAGTATAAATTCCTAGGGCTGGTGTGGATGAATAATAATGTATATTCTTTGGATGTTTGTGGTAGGCAAAATTTCTTTTTCAAAATTGTGACAAAGTGTATGTATCCCAAGGTAATCTTAATGTCTTCGAATTATTAGAAAACCTTTTCAGAGAATCATACTAATATCTGGAGAAGATAAAATATTTTTATAAAATTTAGGAGAATTGTGTGCATATATAAAATAAATTTGAGGCTATAAGCTCTATAACTAATATTCTTAAAATATAAGTGACAAAATCTTTGTGGTTGTATTGAAGAAGCCATATTGAGTGAAGCAATCCTTGACTCTTAGGGAACTTGAAATTTTTATGTACTTTCAACCAGGTGTGGAAGTTCACACCTGTAATAATAGCTATTCAGGAGGCTGAGATCTGAGGATTATGGTTCAAAGCCAGCCTGGGCACAAAAATTCCATGAGATTCTTATCTCCAATTAACCACCAGAAAACAGGATGTGCTGTGGCACAAGCAGTATGACAGTAGTCTTGAGCTGAAGAGCTCATGGACAGTACCTAGACCCAGAGTTGAAATCCACTGACTGAAAAACAAATTATGTACTTTAAAGTACACAGCATATATGTAATAGTAATTCAAGAAATTCCTCCATACTTCCTTCTTCAGATTCCAAAATTGTTTTTATTTTTGCATTTGATTTTACAGAGTACACTTTCAGACTTAATGTTGAAGATGGAGTGGGAATCCCCAAAATACCTGTACATCCTATCGGATATACTGATGCAGAAATATTACTACGGTATATAGCATTTTAGTTGGTATGATAGTAAGAAATTTTGCCTTAAGATATCCATTTCTGATCTAAAATCAGTATTATATACTGTGGTAAAAAAATAAATTCTTGTAATAAAATAACTGCTGAAGTAAGTACAATAGAACAGATTTTGTTCTATAAGAATAGTCAATTTATTGACAAAGAAATACCAATAAAATATTGCTCTCTTTGCTACAAATAAATTTCTTAAATGCAAAACTGAAAAAATAAAACATTAAATATTGATTTGATTTTTCCCATTTCTTGGAATTCCTTGACTGCTCATTAGATATCTGTACTTTGTAATGTAAAAATATGATCTTATGTATAATTTACCAAATCAGTAATATCAAACCATTACTGAATTATCCTCTAGCTTATTTTTTATATATAATATGAGGGTATCAATATTTCTTTCTGATCTGTTATTATGAAATCATAATGGTTATTGTAGTAGTATCTAGATTGTGGGAAATCTTAATTCATGTTGGCTGCCATTGTAGTCTATAGCTGATATGCCTTAATCTGTTGCCCATCTTTTTTGTTGGTATTTTTTTGTTTTTTGTTTTTGTTTTTCTTTTTTTGTCATGGGACTTGAACTCTGGGTCTGGACACTGTCCCTGAGCTCTTCAGCTCAAGGATAGAACTCTACGCCTTGAGCCACAGCGCCATTTCTGGTTTTCTGGTTAATTGGAGACAAGAATCTCATGGATTTTCTGCCTGGGCTGGCTTTGAACCATGATTCTCAGATCTCAGCCTTCTGAGTAGCTAGGATTACAGGCTTGAGCTACTGATGCCTGGCTCCATCTTCCATTTTTAATATCTGCCCCTGGACAATACAATGCTTTCTTGATGCCACCCTTTGCAGTCAGTACTATCTTTACAAATTAATTTCTTTGTGGCACAGTCAGTTTTATATTGTAGCTATTTTCCCCACATACATAACTAAGGTCTTAGGCAAGAATGTTGTGACTTCCCATCTGCCTCATCGTTTTAACTCTTCTTTTTAGTTCATATAACTAACACATTTTCTGTAATATGTTCATCTCCTTTATGAATCTTGCTAGAATATGAGCCCAAGAAAGGCAGGGAGTTTTGACAACTTGTTCGATAAAGATTTATCAGATATAGAGTGAGACATTTTATTACCTTCAACTTCATTATTTCTTCTTAGAAATTTAACCTCAATATTTTTCTGTTATTATCTCCTGTAAGCCACTTGGGTGGACCTGCCTCACCTGATGAGACCTGGAAGGGAACACTTAATGTTGCTTACAAAATTGGGCCTGGCTTTACAGGCAGTGACACTTCCAGGTAATTTTGTTGTTTGACTACTAACTTTCATACTGAAGTTGGAGTGGAGCATCAAGTCAAATTAAAGGAAGGAGGCATAAAGAGGAAGAGCGAAAGGAAATAATAGTTATTGAAAGTGTGTTCTCTATACATTAATCAATTAAAATGAGTAAATCACTTAGCTATAAGTAATTAGACTTACTATAATTATTGTTTTAATGTGTTATAAGCAGTATAGTACAGGAATAAACACAATCATATAGAAAGAATAAAAATTTTCCATTAGTTAAGAAAACTACAAAGATCAGATTATAGCAAACAGAGAAATAGCATCAATTAGGCAGAATTTTGAGAACTTTGATTTGTCTGAGATGCTGACGTGGGGGTTGGGATGTTAACACTGATAAGTCAGATTTAAAACAGCTGTTTTATTAAAAATAATTTTAGGCAATTATTTTCCATACTTTTTTTGAGCAATTGATCCTTTGAGTTGGTATTAGAAACTCAATTATCAAGTTTATTTATACCCTCTTAAAGTAGGAACTTACAATGAAAAACAAAAGCTTCTAGGGGGCTGGGAGTTTGGCATAGTGGTAAAAGGCTTGCCTAATATGCATGAAGCCCTGGGTTTGATTTCTTGGTACCACATATGCCGAAAAAGCCAAAAGTGATGTGGTAGAGTACTAGCCTTGGTTAAAAAGTAAATAAATAAAATATAAAAGCTCAAGGACTGTGCCAAGTCCCTGAGTTCTAGCCCCCAAATTGAAAAAAAAATAATTCTAGGAACTGGTGACTTATACCTCTAATTTTAGCTAATCTGTACAGGGATAAAAACCTGGAGAGTCTCTGTCTTCAAAATAATCAGCATAAAGCTGGGCTGGTATTGTGGCACAAGTGGTTAGACTTTTTTTTAACTGCTTTCTTTTTCTATGTAAAGAATTTTCTTTAAGCCAGGTACAGTGGTTCATGCCTGTAATCCTAGCTACTCAGAAGGCTAAGATCTGAGGATCAAGTTTCAAAGCCAGCGCAGGCACAAAAGGACCTGAGACTCTTATCTCCAATCAACCTCTAGAGAATGGAAAGTGGGCCTTGACTCAAGGGTAAGGCAGTAGCCTTTAGCTGAAGAGTTCCAGACAGCGCCCTGGCCTAGTTCCAGCTTCATGACTCACAAAAGAAAAAGAAAAAAAAGAAATGACACAGTGCTGTTCATTCCCTAGATACTACCTCATCACAATAAATAGACTTGTAAAGATGAGATGAGACTACCACTGACATAATATGGTATAATGTCTTAGAGAACTTAAAAAAGTAAGTCAGTACTTACATTGTACTTCATCTAAATGAACAATAATAAGTACAACATAATGGACTTTACATAACTTTATCAATACACTTAATTTTGGTAGGGGAACAGTACATGCTCTTGAACACAGGGCCCTATCCTTTCTCTTGGCTTTTTTTTTTAATCAACACTTGGGCTCTGCAACTTGAGCTATACCTCCATTTGCACCTTTTTGCTAGTTAATTGGTGATGATTCTCATGGACTTTTCCACTTGGACTGGCACTGAACTGTGATCCTCAGATATAGTCCTCTAGTTTTGCTTTTGATTTTGTGTGTGTCTGTGTGTTTGTGAAATTTTTCAAATGAATAACAGCACGACGTGTTTGCTCACTAGGGTAACTATAAACACATGAATAATACATTGTGATGTGACAGTATGGCAGCTTGATTATAGGCAATAGAACCTTCCAGCTCTTTTACAATTTCAGGTGCCACTGTCATGTATGATCTTTTTCTGATTGGCTACACTGTCTTGCTTGAATTATGTGATTAGGTAGGTTATATTTATTTAAGTTTAAAAATCAATACCCAGGACCTCTAGTACAATATTTAAAGTTATACACAAATATCAACAATACAGTAATCAGGAAAGTGGAATATTAATAAAGAATTTTTAAAACTTTCACTTTAAGGTAAATAAATGCTTAGGTATAAGAAGCGGTTTGTCAGAAGTGGCATTGTGGTTCAATGTGGTTGAGTGATAGACTTGAGCTAAAGAGCTCAGGGGCAACAACCAGGACCAGTGTTTAAGCCCCATGACTGACCAGAAAAAAAAATAAAGCAGTCTGTCACGTTGCCATCATCTTCTTTGCTAATGGTTCAACCATTTAAAGAGATGGTTTTAGGTGGCAGACATGTGTGAGTCTAAAGTGACAATTTTTTGTAGTTCTGAGAATTTTCCTAACAAAACAAAGGAAGAAAATCGTAAATATAATGCCATATATAAAATGATATTTATCCTTTCTGAAATTCTAGGAAAGTTCAAATGCATGTTCACAATACCAATACAATTACAAGGATTTACAATGTGATTGGAACGATTAGGGGATGTGTGGAACCTGGTAAGTCACTGAATTACCATCAAACAAATGTGGGGAGCAGAAGGGAATTCTACAGCTCTATAAAAAATTTGCACTACACTGTTGGTTTTTTTTGGGAGGGGGGAATCTGGAGCTGGGGAATATTTAAATTAAATGTATAAATTATTCTCCAGACAGGTATGTTATTCTGGGAGGCCACCGGGATTCTTGGGTATTTGGAGGGATTGACCCAACTACTGGAACTGCAGTTCTGCAGGAAATTGCTCAAAGTTTTGGAAAACTGTTAAAGGCAGGTAAATAACATTTATTTGGTAGGTGCTGACAGAAAATGACATGTTTTATACTCCTCCCTTTTAAGTTGGTGTCCCTAATCATGTAATAATGATTACAGGTTGGCGACCTAGGAGAACCATCATTTTTGCCAGCTGGGATGCTGAAGAATTCGGATTACTCGGTTCCACCGAATGGGCGGAGGTAATTAAAACAAGCAAGGGCTTTGTTATTTATCTTGTTGATTATGCTTTGTCTCCAAGAAATATTTATATATTTATATATATTTATATACCTACATCTATCTAGTAATTACAATACATATATTCCTAATTGACACAGAAAATTATACATATAAAATATATCATGCATATATAATGTAGAGATATATAATAAATATATGCAATGGAATATTACATGCATTATATATTACATTATTTGTATGTATATGTCTTTATAGATGTGCAGATATAAAGACTATCACAGATCCTATTGCTTCACATGAATTTGGCAAATGATTCAAGATGCTACTTTCACAAAACCAAATGATACACATTTGTGCCATTTGTAATCAAAGGCTATATTTACTCACTGTCAATATTTCTTTTATATATTTTGTGAAAATTAAATCTGTAAACTTAGAAGATAATCAAATAGAAGGGGTGTCTGTGTGTGTGTGTGAGTGTGTGTGTGTGTGTGTGTGTGATGGCATGAGCCATCAGCACCCAGCTCAGAAGGCTGGTTTTACCTTTGACAACTGATAAATCTGTAAATTACTTGATTACTTGGTTTTGTTTTTTAAATTTTACTTTTGTTAGGTCTGAACTCAGGGACTGAGCACTATCCTGAACTTTTTTATTCAAAACTAATGTTGTACCATTCTGAGCCACAGTGCCACTTGTTTTTTTGGTAGTTAGTTGGAGAAAAGAGTCTCACAGCCTTTCCTGTCATAGCTGGGTTTGAAACATGGTACTTAGATTTCAGCCTCCTGAGTAGCTAAGATTACAGGCATAAGCCACCAATCCCAGCTAGTAACCTACTTTATAATTTTACAGGATTTTAAAAAATCATCTTTCAGATAAGATGTTTACTTTCATTTGCTCTTAATTCTTTCCTTAGTCCCTTTCTTTTATCCTCCTCCCTGAGCTTTCTTTTTGAGTAATTTGTAAATTTTTATGTGTTTAACACAATCTCACACATGTTTTATAGACTGGCACACTAAGTAACTATTTGGCTTTTGCTCCACCATTTGTCCATTATTTGTGAGTCCAGATTCCATGGAAGTGTCATAAAGCATAGTACAGTTTGCCATTGTGAGTAGTTCAAAATAATGTCCTCCCTTGACTTGACAAAATAGTAAGACATAGATGAATCATATGAATATCAGAGTGAAGTCATATGCAATTATTTGACTGATGGCACTTTTCCTTTGTTGATAATACTTACATTGAAATTTTTAGTTTCTTCAATAGGAACATGAAGCAAATAGCTCATTTAAATCAATCAAATATCATTCATTAAATTCATTTGTTTTGAGAAATATTTTTATGATACCTGCACATATAAATACATCTGTCTGTTTTAGAAGCTCAAATGAACAGAGATACAAAACAAAATAAGTATGCTTTGTATTACTTTTGTAATTACTTTTGTTAATTATATGCACATAAGATGAAGAGACAATTTCAATTCTCTTCAATTTTCTACAAATTCTGTCATATTCAGCAACATCTTTAACATCTATAAATACAAGTAGGGGATTCTCTTTATTTACACCACAAATGTTATAGAGACTTTCTTTGCATTTCTCAATAAGGAATACTACACAGCCAACCCTGAGAACTGTGGTTAGGTGAATAGCCATGAAGTAGTGGCGTAAGTTATCCCTTGCTATGTCGTGGTTCATTGAGTGGTACTTCGTGAATTTTCAACATTCCCTGGAACTTAGCTCCTGCAATAGGCGAGGGACCACTACTTACAATTTATTTCAACACACACCCACACACATACACACCAAAAAACAAATACCGTGATACAGTGAAGCCCCAACGAGTGAATTGTGATTTAGTGAGGGACAACTATAATCATGTTTGTTGTTCAAACAAGATCAACAAGATGATGGAATTTATTAGTACCATGGACAAATAAGCTTTGTGATGGTTACCCCCTCCCACCACTCTACCACTAGGCCAAATTCCCATCCCCCCCTTTGTGATGTTTTTGTGTAATAACTTTTTCTCAGTTAATGAGCAACAGAGAGGAAGACAAAGAGACAGGTAAATTTGAAGGGCGACCTCGGCACATTCCTTTTCTGTGTGATGCTTTCTTGGCTGTATTTTATGGATTTTGGTAGTCCTGTTTTTGTCCTAAAATGTCCTTCCCTCTTTTCCAACAATTTTTTTCCTCTGCTTTGCTGTCCTTTGTAAAAATTCTTTCAGTACCCGTTTGTTTTTTTATAAACTTGAGTTACTCTATTTTTCATTGTTAATGCAAGAACTGTTTCTAGGTGTCCACTCCTAGTAGATTTTAGAATTTGATGCTGTAAGTATTCATCCTTGGGGATGTCTATTGGAAAATACAAATTTCAGGTCTGCCTTTGATCTAGAACAGGGCAACAATTTTGAAACCTCCCTCCTGGCATATTCTGATTCAGAGAATCAGAAGCCACATATGAAAATGCATTTTTCTTTGAGTCTCTTTGATGATACTATAAACTGAAATTATACCTCATAATATTCTGACTAGTTTTACTCACATTAATGTTGTCCATCATTTAGTTATCCTCATTTCTCAGGATCTATGGTCAGAATTAAGATTGCTTTTATAAAGCATGTGAAAACCATTCTTTCACTCTTACTTTATTTATATTTTCACCAAGTAAATGCTGTAAGTTAGGTCACAACTTTGCTTCAACTACAGGAGAATGTGAAAGTACTCCAGGAGAGAAGTGTTGCATATATCAATTCAGATTCGTCTATCGAAGGTAAGTTTTATTTGAAACTGAAATAAAATGCAGATAATTTACTTCAAGTATTTTATGGTAATTAAAGAGTATATTAAGTTTGAATTCTACAAACTCTCACCTGTCAACTATCTCAGATGCTTATTTTATGCTACAAGATTCCTCACTAATAATTTCATTTACAATTGTATCATAGGGAAATATATTTTTATCAATCACAACCATTCACAACTAAGCTACTATTCCTAATTTCTTTAGTATATATATTTTAAATAGCTTGAATTACTCCTTAAAATTCTAGTATTAATCACATTTTTCTATTGATAAAGGAATTTGTTTGAAATATTTCTGAGACTAACTCATGCAGGAAATATTTCCTTCATGAAATAGCATTTTCTACATTTATTGGGTGAGTATGAAGTAAGCACAATCTACAACTTGATTTTTTTTATTTTGTGTAAGTATAATGGTTTGAACTTAGTTGTCTCTAATGGTTAGTTTTGTATCACTAACTCTAGCTCAGCTTTTTGTTGGGTAATTGGCAAGGTCATCTCACAGACATTTCTACTTGGGCTGGCTTTCAACCAGAACCTCCTAAATAGCTGGATGAAAAGATGTGAGCCAGGAGTGTGTAGCTTTTACATTATAACATTTGCCTTGAATTCTTATTCCTCCTAGATGAATATCAGAACTTTTATCTACTCTTGTCTAGTGCTTTGATACACACCATTACATTCATGGAAGAATGAAGAATTAATTCTGTGCTCTTGTCATGTTCCTTTGGCAATGTCTTCCCAAGAGATTCTTGTACAGGATAGTGGTTTCATAGCTGTGGAAGCTGCTTCCTTAACTGTTAAAGTCTACCTTTCCCTTCTTCATTCCAAAACACATTCTGTAATATCTTTCACTCTTGAAATGTCCTTTCCATCATGGAAATTGTACCTCTGATTTATTTACTGTTATATCTTGATTGAAGTTAGAAGATACTAGAGTGTGGTAGTGTGATCCTAGGATTCTGGGAGTGGAAGCAGGAGGATCAAGAGCTCAAGACCAGTCTGAATTATATAGAGAGTTTACTGGTCAGCTTGAAATACAAGCCAAGTTTTGTGTCTCAAAAAGAAGTATTTGAAGTAAATATAAATGGTATTTCATTTCTAAGTAATAATATTTTTGTTTTATCTATTTTCAGGCAATTACACTATACGAATTGACTGTACACCTCTTCTTTATCAATTGGTGTATAAATTGACAAAAGAGGTATAGAAAGAGATCTGATTTCCTAATGTTTTCTGATGAGTGTATCAATGAATAACAGTAGCACTTATTTTTCAAGTGATAACAGTGCATTGCAGACTTTTAAGCAAAACTTAGGTGCCAACATGAAAAGGATAATGTTTGTGAAAATTTTGAAAATCTCTAGAAAAGTTTGTCAGCATAAACAGGAAATTGTATCTTAGGTACTTTGCAAAATTGTCCACAGTCACAAATCATAAAGGAACATGAATTTGGACAAGACCTTTTCCTTGATATTTTCAAAAAGATATTTTTCTATAAATGATAATGATACATAAATATTTATATCAATAGTTAGCAAAAGTTGATACCAACTAGTATATTGTTTTATGCTGGTTTAAATTTGTTTGCTTCTACATCTAATCTCCAGTATGTAATTTATCTTCTTAGATTTCTAGCCCTGATGATGGTTTTGAGAGTAAATCACTTTATGAAAGTTGGCTGGAAAAAGACCCTTCACCTGAAAATAAAGATCATCCTAGGTAAATTAATGTATTTGTATCTTTCCTACCACAGGATTAAGTTATGACTCCTGTTTCTCAAACATACAATTAATAATGTATATAAAGTTAATAAAGTAATCTTCTGTCCAATCATTATCAGCACAGCCAAATCTTTAACCTCCAAAGGAGGACAAAAGGATCTAAATTTGCAAATTTTAGCTAAAATGATTTTTTGCAACTTTATTAGTCATTATTTAGCATCCTTACCTAAAAATCCCTGCAGATAAGTAACAGGTGCATTAATAAATAATACAACTAAAAAAACAGTGATAAAGGAAATTAGATGACATATTATTTCTAAATTTATTCAGGGGAATTAGCAACTAAAATATGTGCTTACAAACATTTAGATTTTATAGAAGTACTTTATTTTGCCCCTTACCAGATTTGGATTTTTCTTTACCACTCTAGGTAGATTTTCCCTACAGCCAAGCCCTTGGTAGAACTGTTTTTAGTACCCGCTTCATGTCATATCCCAAATCCCAGATCAATATTGTGAAATTTCAAGAATTTTTCTATTATAAAATTTCATGAGCCAGGCGCAGTGGCTCATGCTTGTAATCTTAGTTACTCGGGAGGCTGATATCTAAGGATTGGGGTTCAAAGCCAGCACAGGCACTAAAGTCAGTGAGATTCTTAACTCCAATTAACCACCAGAAAACTGGAAGTGTCACTGTGGCTCAAGGGGTAGGGCTGTTGCCTTGAGCTGAAGAGTTCAGGGACAGCACCCAGGAAGAGTCCAAGCCCCATGATTGATTAAAAATAAAATAAAATTCATAATCTGCCAGGTACTAGAGGCTCGCGCCTTTAATCCTAACTACTCCAGATCTGAGTAGGATCTATTACCTGAAGATGACAGAAGCCAGCCCAGGTTGAAAGTCTATAAGAATGTTTTTCTTCAATCAATTAAGTATCACATAAGCTGGAAGTGGAGCTGTAGCTCAAGTGGTAGAGTGCTAGCCTTGAATAAAATAGCTCTGGGACAGTGCCCAGGCCCTGAGTTCAATTCCCAAGACCAGCATAGTTTCATAACAAAAATAGTCAAATGAAAATGCATTTAAAACCATCCAGGGTGACTTCAATCACCAGTTATCACCAAAACATAAATTAAAAATACAAACACACAAAAATCTCAATCTCGAAAACACATTTAAGGGTCTAATAGCTTGGGAATTTTATAGTTAAGATCTTTTTTGCTGTTCTTGTTAATTGTACTAGTTCTGGGGCTTGGTCTCAGTTGCTGGGTGCTGTTCTCCTTTTGAGCCATAGCTCCACCCCAGGTTTTTGATAGTTAATTGGAGATCAGCCTGAAGGACTTTCCTGCCTGTTGGCTTCAAACTACAGTCCTCAGATCTCAGCCTCCTAAGAAGCTAGGATTACAGGTGTGAACCACCACTCTGCCCCAGTACCTAACATTATATTAAATGTCCATTAAGAATGTGTAATTGTATATCCTGATTACTGAACTTTATTATAACAATAAGTTTTTAAATTTTATTTTATTGTCAGAGTCATGTATAGAAGGTTTACAGTTACATTCATAAGGTAATGAATACATTACTTCTTGAACATTAACAAAAGGTTTTTTCTATGTCTTACAATATATATGTCTAGTTGTATATAAATATGTATACATGAATAGACAATGACTTTTAAAAGCAAAGAAATATATCACCATTGTGCTTTATGTTTATTATTTATTTTATTTTTATTTGTTGATCATGGGGCTTATACTCAGGGATTGAGCATTTTTGCTCAAGGTTGGCATTCTACCACTTTGAGCCACAACTCCATTTCCTGTTTATAGTGGTTAATTGGAGATAGTTGTCTCATGGCCTTTTCTGCGGGGCTTTAAACTGTCCTCAGATCTCGGCTTCCTGAGTGGCTGGGATTATAGACATGAGCCACCAGTGCCCAACTTTATTGATTTCTAAAATTATCTTTAAGTAGTTTTGCAAAGGTGTTAACATTTAACAAAACAGTTTATGAACACAATATATCTGATCAATGTCACTCACCCATTTCAACAGTCTCACAATTTACTGCTGAAATGAAACAAGGCACACAGATTTTTTATGATCTTAACCATACATTTTCTGTGGGTGTTCTCTTATTACACTGTAGTGTGTGTGTGTGTGTGTGTGTGTGTGTGTGTGTGTGTGTTCACATTCCTCAAGACCTAGTATTCTCCCTTAGCTTTTTGAGTCATGTATGATGCTCTACTACTTGAGGCACACCTCCAGCCTGGATTCTTTCTGGAAAATTGGAAATAAAATCTCATAGACTGTTTCATGGTCTGAGACTTGTACTTTTGTATGTTGTTTTTCCTGAACTGCCTTAGATACTCTAGGTATCAGCCTAGTGCATGGCTCTCATTCTTTTTTTTTTCTTTTCTGGCAGTCCTGAGCTAGAACTCAGGGCCTGGGCACTGTCCTTGGGCTTTCTCAAGACTAGCATTCTACAACTTGAGCCACAGCACCACTTCTGGCTTTTATCTGTGTATGTGGTACCAAGGAATCGAACCCAGGACTTCGTGCATGCTAAGCGAGTATTCTACCACTAGACCAAGCTCTCAGCCCTGCTTCAAGTTCTTATATAGGTTATAGCTTCATTCCTCCCTCCCCATCTAAACAAGTACCACAGGTGGTGAAACGTCAGAAGACAACATTCTTATTATGAAGCAGCTTTTGCAGCAATATTCAACTCTGGTTGTACCCAGTGCAGATGTGTAATATATTTTGACAGTCTTCCAGCAAATGATAGGAAAATATCTTGAAAGTAGGTTAGCTTTTTAGTACTCTTTTATGTTCTTTGTAATTCCTTGCTCTATTCAATCTCCTATCAATTTGATTTGTATTGTTTATTTTTCACAAGCTTATATTTATTTATCTATATTCTACATTTAGAATCAATAAGCTTGGATCTGGAAGTGATTTTGAAGCTTATTTTCAGAGACTTGGAATTGCTTCAGGCAGAGCACGTTACACTAAAAATAGGGTAAGGCATTTTATCATTTTAAATAGATAGTTTATGTGTAAGTTAAACTTTGTACTACATTGAAAAACCTAATGTAAAAAATCATAAAGAGGTTATTTTGGCTTACAGTTCCAGAGGTTTCTGATCAGAGCCAATTGTCCTTATTGCTTTTAATCCTATTGTAAGCAGGAACACATGATAAAGGAGCAGATGGAAAACAAAAAGGAGAAAAGAAGGGGCTGAATCGCCCCCACTCCTTCAAAGTCCTGACATAAGGACATAAGACCTCCCACTAGACCTGGCTCTTGAAGGCTCCATGAGCCTTTGAGGACATTCCACATCCACACTCCAGTAGATTATGAATATTCTGTGAATGAGGAACTCTGTACCAAAGTTGTTGCAACTGACACTAGTAGGATATTGACCTGAGAGGAGTTCCAGAAATAGAGATAGCCTGTCTGTCTGCTTCTTTGTACACAGACTAAGAAATAAATTAAGGTATTTTGAAAATACTTTGATCTTAATACTATTCACACAGAAATGCCAGATCCTTAGCGGGTTATCACTGTTAAGCAATTCTTATACTTTATTGGAAAAATCTTATTTCCTAGACAGTCTTTTAGGTTCTGATATGCTTTTCTGGAGAAAAGGTACAGATAGAGAACATGTTCTGTTGGAAGTATGCTAACCTAAGATTCTCTGTTGCCATGGATACCTTTATGCCTAACACTAGCCAATGCTCCTTGAGTAGAAAACAAATCAATTTCCTCAACATTTTAATGCTTCTGTTCTGTACTTGATGCATTATTATCATTGCTACTTGAGCATCTTGATGATACACAACTACTGGAATGCAGCCAAAGAAAACTCACCACATTGGCTTATCTAAATTATCAATCACATCAGAAGTCTACATTAGTAGACATGGGATTTTCATAGTTTTAATTAACTTTCAGCTCAAAAGTACAATATTCCAAGATCTTGGTCATTAAATAGTCATATACAATTTGATTATTCAATATATATCTAAGAAGAGAGTAAGGAAATCAGCTCCTGAATATTAAAATGTCAGTTTATAAGTTCTGGATACCAACACTCATTAAGTACCATTGGCAGTTGGATGCTGGTGGCTTCCACCTTAGCTGCTCAGGTGCTACAAAGCCAGCCCAGGAAAGAAAGTCAGTGACATTCTTATTGCCAATAAATTACTCAGAAACAGACAGAAGAGAAACTGTGGCTCAAGTATTAAAGTGCTAGCCTTGAGCACAAAGAGGCTCAGGGTCAGGGACAGTTCCCAGTCCCTGAGTTCAAGGCCCAGAACCAGCATCAAAACAAAAGTACCATTGGCCTTTCAGCAACATGGGTTTGAACTGAATAGTTCCACTTACATTCAAATTGTTTTGACAATTTGCAAGAAATTGAAAAATCTTACAAAGTGCATATTCTAGAGATATAATAAATTCTTCTCTGCTATGAATGCATAAAATATGAATGTATATGTTTATCTTGTTAACACCATAAAATGTATAAAATGTATTATTAGAAATTGAAAAGTGATCAGAATGTTATACAAACTATATGTATAGTAGAAAGCAATGTGAGCATAAGTGAAGTCATAGTATAAAATTATAAGTGCAAAATTAATTATAATACATATTGAGCCATTGAAATAATTTCATTGTTATGTCTTTTTAGTGAACTCCAGTGGTATCTGTTTGTAATGTCACATGATCTGAACCTGTCTGCTTGGATGATTTCTCCCCCAAAGTTAAATCTATAAAAAGTGCTTTCTTATATCCCTCGTATATTTTTCACCATGTTTTCTTTATTTGTATTGTCATTAATTTAAACAAAAATATCTGTTTCCTAAGTTTCTATCTATGTGCCTAAGACTAAGCACATGGTTAGATGGGAAAGAGATTGATACAGGATTTTAAAAAATAATACCAAAAGCAGTCAGAGTGACTACACAGATAATAAGGTAGTAGATGGTACAAAGGTAGTAGATGGTAAAAGATAAAGTTAAGATAGGAAGACTCGAGAACTCAAAAATTTCACAGGATATCTCTATGTAGTGACATAATAATGTATGTACATTATTGCTGGGATCTTTCTCGGATGTCTAAGAGGGGGGTAAGATGGCGACAGAGCCCACGAATAATCCTGGGAACACAGACTCCAGAGACCAGACTCTAGGTGCAGATCTAACTTTATTTTAGAAAACAGGCTCGCTAAATACAGATCGAGTGGTGGCCGCCACATCAGCAAATAGGGACCTCCCTGAATGTGACTGTCAGCCAATGGTGTCCTGAGACACACCCCACTCGCCTGGAGTATCCGGGAACTCCTACTCCAGGCAGGAGGGGCCAGGCGCCCTCTGGCTCCAGTCTGCTTGTGTCACTGAGTGTGTACTTGCTTCTGAAGCACAGGTGGCAAGCAGCGGGGCTCCTATACCACTAGCTAGAAGTCCCCATGCAGTATAGTAAGCTCTTCATTGTGAGATCAGGATTAAATGGTATTTGGTTGAAGAGGCTTTAAGAAGAGAGGGAAGACTTTAAATGCATCATAATTTTGCTCTGTATATAGTTAAGTGTCAAAAACTTTTCATCCCTAATCCAAAGATAATTTTAAACTACACAAATGCAATTTGAATATATATTTCTTAATTTTACTTATCAGGGACTCTTGTTTATAAAAAGTTGTAAGAAGCAGAATTTGAAATCAAGTTTACATAAATTGTAAAATGAATCTTTATCTTTATAAAACTTTAAATCAGTGAACAATTTGAATGTAATGATTTATTAGACTTTCTTTTTACTTTTTGCTTTTTATAATGAAACTCAGAATACTGTATAATTTTCTTGTACTCATTTCTGTGATTTTATAAAATGTTTTGACTTACTTATTTACTCTTATGTCACTCTTCATTTTAGAGAACAGAAAAATATAGCAATTACCCAATGTACCACACAATTTATGAGACATTTGAACTAGTGGAGAATTTTTATGACCCTTCATTTAAAAAACAGCTCTCGGTGGCTCAGTTACGAGGAGCACTGGTGTATGAACTTGCTGACTCGACAATCATTCCTTTCAATATTCAAGACTATGCAAACACTTTGAAAACTTACTCAGAAAGCATCTTCAATTTATCTAAGAAATATGGGCAACAACTGACAGAAAATGGAGTGTCATTTGGTAAGATAATTTATATGTATTTTTTGCCAGTCTTGGGCCTTGAACTCAGTGCCTGAGCACTGTTCTTGGGCTTTCTCAAGGCTAGAGCTCTACCACTGGAGCCACAGCATCATTTCCTGCTTTTTTTATGTGGTACTAAGTAATTGAACCTGGGTCTTTGTTCATGCTAGGCAAGCACTCTTACCACTAGGCCAAACTCCTGACCCTATTTGTATTTTTTAAGTTAGAACTTGAAGGTATTATCTGCTATCTGCTATCCTGATCAGTGTATAATATTTCATTCTAGAACTACCCTTTTTCTCCTGTTCTCTGACTTCCAGACAAAAGTTTTAAATTAATACCTCTTTATGAACCTGATTTAATCTAATGAGTCTAAAATGAATCCATTGTGGTTGAGTTAGTGCTGCAAACCCTGAATCCATAAATATTGTCCTGCATTACTAAAATATTTTTTAGCTTGATTGTATTGGTTGACACTCAGTCACAGCACTTGAGAACCAGAGGCAGAAGTAATTCTAGTTTGAGTCCAGATTATATTACAGCTACTTAGTGAGGCACTGCCTCAAAATAAAAGTCTTTTTTTTCTCCTACTGAAAAATACAACCATATTATGAAATGACTGAAAAATAGAGGAAACCATCTGTTCCACTGACTACAGTGTTATTATTATCCATTAGCTTTTATCTACATGAAGGATTTTTATATGGTGTAAGCAGGCTTTCTTTTTATAACTGGCTACGCAGAGTCCTTACTTTACTCCAGGTACTTGCCCTATCCAGTGTGGACAAAATATGTTATGCTGTAGTGTTCAGCATTGCATCTAAAAGTAGTTCCAAGACTCAGATACTCACTCTACCCTTTCATCTCTGTAACCCTTGTAAAGTTAACCTCTCTAAGCAGAGATGAATTGAAAAAAGAATATAACATGTTTCAGAAAATGTTATGTGGTGCATAGTAGTAGTGGTAGCTGGTGCTAAGCAAATATTGAGATCAATGTTAGTGCTTAGTAAGTATTGCCTTTTGCTAGTGTCATGTACTAAGTGCTATTTTTTCCTGAGAAACACACACACACACACACACACACACACATATGAAACAAAAATTTTTCAAAGAATAGAAAGCTTTTAAATTATTCAAAGTAACTACAAGGAGTGGTCAATGACTGCTTTTGAATATAATTTTGAACACTGTAATTTAAGGATTAGTAGTGTATGTATGAAATTATGAAGAACTATAGATATAATGAAATAGAAAGGAAACAGAACAAAGGCCAGGCACTGGTAGAACACCTATAATCCTAGATACTTGGGAGGCCAAGGTCTTAAATTTGCAATTAGAAGCCAGAACAGTCAGGCAAGACCTCAAGGCTCAAAAAGCTAGAAGTGGATCTCTGGCCAAGTGGTAGAGTGGTAGCTTCGAGTGCAAAATCTCAGGGAGTCGAAAAGCTCAGGGTCAGTGCTTAGACCCTGAGTTACAGCCCAGTAGAGAGAGACCAGGGGCAGGGAGTGGGGAGTAAGGATCAAAGGTAGCAGTATGAGGAATATGGGGCAGAAGAGCAAAGATGAAGAGGGAGAGAGACATAGGAAATTTGGTTATTTCTGAGTAATTGGAATATCTCTGAATTATGAAAAGGATTAAAAAAAAACTGGAGACACAAGCCGAGCCTACAAAAAGAACACAAGTGATCCTATGACTGTGTAGAATTTAGGAACCCTCCTAAGACTGTCCTTTGGTGAATTTTCTCTGTTTGGTAGAAGTTAGGGTCCAAACAAGAGACAGATAATAATAAGCTCAGTGGAAAACCTTTTTTGTACCTCTAACCACTTACTTTCTTGGGAAGCTCTTGCTATCTGTTTATGCCATTCTCTTCACTTCCATTGGTGCCTATATCATTGGAAAAATTTTTTTTTCTGGCTCAACAATCGTATGTCTCCTCTTGATTTGCCTCATTTCCTTCATCTAGTGACAGCCGAGCAGTCCCTAGAAAGTGTTTTCATGAAGGACAAGGCATGGTGAGTGAAGGAATACATAATCTGCACACACTGTTTCCAGATGTTTGCCTTCCGGTGGCCTTATGTACCACTATCGAAAATATTCTTGCCACAGTTATCATCAACTGTGTTACTATACCCTAGGGGCACACTTCAGTTCTCATCTTGATTTCTGTATTTGGAACTTAAAATCTTCTGTATTGGTCTCTTAGCTCCCATCATATCTCTTACTAGATTATTTAATTTGAACATAATTGAAAAACAAGTAGAGCTTAATGAAAGAAAATATAGGATCAGTGTCCATATATGGAAGGTACCACCTCCTAGATGTGTAACGTAACAGAAATCTTGTGGTGTGAGAGTAAATGCTTTATCAGTAAGTGAATATTGTATTCCCTATTGTGCCTGCATCATAGAATTGATGAAGTCCTAAGTAAATAATGTTAAGACCTATTAGAAGGCAATACTACTTAGAAGACAACAAGTTATGATTTTTAAAAATGTTATCACTTTCCTTAGAAACTTAAGGAGTGAGACAAGTTTAGTCATACCAAACCTGATCCATTTTTCCAGAGTGTGGGCATATAAGTTTATCACAAGTTGCCTTTTAAATAAGAACTTAAATGTATTATGTGAGAGTAAGGAGTGATACTGTTTGAATTTTGAAATTATTACAGGAGTTATATCTCATTTGCAAATGTGCCTGGTGTTTCACTATAGTAATTGTCCCAAATAATGTATAGCAAATGAATAATAGGTTTTGATAAAGTGTAGTGTAGGTCAAATAATGATTCATGTAATAGGCAATTAAAGGATAATTCCTTAAAAATCAATTGAGCCAATTGTTAATATTCACACAATGTTTAAAATAATTTATAGTATCATGACTCTGCAAGAAATCTCAAGTAGAAAATGGTTCTAGTACATATTCAATTACATAAATCTAGAACGAATTGGAATATGAACCACTGGAATAATAATTACTGATGTATACTTATTTTCTTTTTAAAAGATCCTTTATTTTCTGCTGTGAAAAACTTCTCAGAAGCTGCTTCAGATTTCCATAGAAGACTTAAGCAAGTTGACCTTGACAAGTAAGTTTTAAATGCCTATTGTTTTGAAGAGCTGTCTGTTGTTTAAGATTGAAGACTGAACTGTTTTCATTCAGTCAGCTCTACCTCAGTGCTATTCAAATTGTGGTCACCAAAACTTCTTCATTATCACCACCACCAACACCCTGGAGCTTGTTAGAAGGAAAAAATCAGACCCCACTCTCTGCAAATTGGATTAAAATCCTGCTTTTTAATAAGACTATAAGATGATTCATGTTAGGCTTTCAGCAGGGGAGCACTGCCAATCCTCATAGGCTGAAAGATAAGGGCTAGAGGAATGTCTTGAGTTTACATGATGAGAATTCAGTTCCCAGCCAGCAATTCCATGGATTTAAGTGCATATGAAAAATATTTAAGTCTTTGTCCAATATGCTGCTTGTCAGTTTACAAATACTTCTTTGATAAGTGTTCACATGTCATTAAACATCTTGCAATTTTCAGGTTGAAATTAGTTTAAAAGTTATATTCAAAGCCAATCATTATGTAATAAGTGTAAATTGATCCAATGGAAAGTCCACAATGTATTTAATCTTTTACTTAATCAAAAAGCAGAAAGCATATTACTTATTTTGAAGAGCCTCCCTTCCTTTTTGGATTGTAATAAAGGGAATTTGTGTAGCTTACAGACATTGTAAAGATTCCCTGTGGGAAGAGACTCTCCCACACATGTGTGCTGCTGCCATGGCTTCTTATGGATCCTGGCACTACCACTCATTCTTGGTTACTCAGCCCCCATTCTACTCCTTGGATCCACAGTAAATGGAATTTCTTATCAGGAATGACTTGATAGGAATATTCACTCTATCTACTTTCCAAAAGACATGTTTCTTCTGCAGAAAAGTAAAGAGTATCCGTTCTTTGGACAAGTTTCTACTTTTGAAAAATGAAACAATGAAATCCTGGTAGGATTCTGTTAAATATTTATTTTTTAAACTAAAACAAAACTGTTTTTCCCCATTTCTTGGAGTTTATTTCTGCGTCATTTTATATGGTCATATACACAGAGCTATTGAGATATTGTAGTCTTCTTACAAGAACATTCTAGGCATATTCTAGTTATTACACATGAGGGATACAAGCAGTAGATATATTGGTGAAGTGATAATTTTACTTCTTTTGTGTAAATGCACAAAAGGTCACTCTGAGTCTATAGGTAATTCTATTTTAAATTTCTCTAAAAATCTCTAAGCAACTTTTCTTTTTACAATGACTATAGAATCTACATTTCCACCAATAGTGTATAAGATTTCTCTTTAACCACTTTTGTAAACACTTACCTCTTCATTTTCAGATCAAATTCTGATAGTAATGGATATCTCAAAGTGGTTTTTATTTGAATTTTCCTGATTAGTAATGATATTGAGCACTTATAATCATCCCTTTGTCCATATTTTGAGTTCCCCCCCATTTATTTATTTATTTATTTATTTATTTAATTGTTGGGGTAATGTATAGAGGGTTTACAATTACATTCATCATGTAGTGGGTGCATTATTTTTCACACATTGATATCCTTAAAAACAAAGATGTTGTTATTTTAAATGCTAGAAGCATGACCCTGCTGATAGTATATATTGCTTACCATGTAAAGCATAATGGTGCTAATAGGAATTATGTTTAAAAAGCTTATTTTTATTTTTTCCAAGCCTTATTTTTATTTGATATTACTTTAAACATAGTTCCATGGTAAAGTCTTCTTATTTTGTTTTATTGAAGTGTGCAACATCATCAGTTTCAGGACATGTTCACACACACTACTTTGATGAATTTACACACCCTACATTCTGCATTACCTTCTCTGGTTTCTTTTCTCTCTTGTGGGTTCCCTTTCCTCTTCACAAATAGTCACAGCTTTAAGAATGCTTATGACGAAGTTCTTTTCTATTTATGGTTCTAATTATGTTTTTTGTTGTCAAAGTCCCATTGCAGTGAGAATTGTGAATGACCAATTGATGCTCCTGGAAAGAGCATTCATAGATCCCCTTGGCTTACCGGGGAGGAGATTCTACAGGTAAGGAAACTGGGATTCCCTAAAAGACACTTAAAATACGTACATGGAAAAAGAAACAAAAGCATACCAAAACTTGGTTTAAAACATAAGCCATGAGTAAGTGAATGTGTTCACTGATGAGATGATGGTTATGATTACTTATTCAATAATATAATATATAATGTAAGAAAAAATTAATTATACATGTGTTCAATGGAAGTTTAAGAAGATCTCTGGAACAAAATCTTCAAGCTTTAGAATTTTAAAGGTCTTAGAATTCATTCAAACACATCCATTGACATGAAACCTTTTTACAGGGCTCATACATACTTACCAAGTCGGCATTTATTTCAATTTTAGAACTATGAAAACCTTATTATTGAATGAGATGGCGAAATTTTTCGAAAATTCTCTTCGTAAAGATCTCAGATGTATTATTCTATAACATTCTCTGTTATCCTCTTTTGTTCTCTATAATAAATTAAGTCTAATTGTATTTTCTTACATTTTTGGATTTGTAAACAGTTCCTCTGAAAAAGCACCCTGGTTATTTGTATCTCCAGGCATGGTTTTGCTATGAAGGACTATATACACTTTTGATAGTCTTGTCTTTCTTAAGGTCCCTTTTAATTAACTTTGGTTTCTTGGTGGAAATGAGAAAGGTTCTAGCATTTAGAGTGAGAGCATTCAACTGTGTTGAAGTATATTTATAGATGTGTAGTTTAGTCACACATACAGATTTCTATGTGTTAATAGTCTTTAAAAGCTTATTACTGTTCATATTTGAAGATACCATTAGGGCTGTTTGCCGTTTAGGAAGTATAATCTGGGAAAGTTATTTTTCTAAGTCTCAGATTGATCAGCTATAAGAGAGATTGTAATTGCTTTAACTCCAATTGCTTTCACTTTTCACTTTTTAGATTTAATACATGACAAAGATTTAGCTCAAAGAGATATATACCTAAAAATGTCAGCTTTCCTTTTTCTTTTTCTCAGTCCTGAGTCTTGAATTGAGGGCCTAAGTACTGGCCCTGAGCTTCTTTGGCCTAGTGACCACAGCTTCACTTCCAGCTTTTTTTGGAATTTTATTGGAGATAACAGTCTCATAGACTTTCCTACCCAGGGTGAGGTTGAACTGCAATCCTCAGATCTCAACCTCCTGAGACATTACAGGCATGAGCCACCAGTGCCCAGCTTAATGCCAACTATTTTGATGTTATGCATACATTGATTGACAAGTGGAGTAACTGTTTATATAAAAGTTGCAATGCCAACATTTAGACTTGTTATTATTAGATATTCTTTTAAATTTGTTTTTAACTCAATCATCTATTTCTTATAAATATAAAAAGTGCATAATATAGAAGCACATGGTATAAAGAGAATTCTTCTTCAGGCATTCCCTCACACACTACATCAAACCAAATGTAATAGATGGTAGGAAACAATCCTAGAACACTCAGACAGGAGCTAAACATGGCTAGAGCACTGTTAAATATTGTTAGAATGCTGTCGCTGACACACTTTTGTTATAAGAATTCTTTTGAAAGCTGCTCTTAGCCTAACAAAAGACCAGTTGTCCTAACTTCCACACCAGCTTTGGGGGGAGGGGAGAGGGAGAAGGTTTAGAGGGATGACACATTAGTCCAAGAGAATTCTTGTGATTATAGTAATCAGAATCCTTTATTTGCATAATGGTCTGTACTATGACTTTTCTGTTTGGTGGGGACATTCCCCTGCCCCAAATCAGGCTGACCACTGGCTTTGTGAACAGCTAGGAGACACCTTCTATTGCCTTGCTGAGTTATAACACCAGATCCAATAAAGACTTTCTTTCAAGTAATTTGCCCACATCTTTTGAACTGGCAACATGAAGAAAAAGGTGAAAAGCAGCAGCAGAGGGAAAGAAGATGTCTGAAAGGTCAACAGTGAGGCCAGCAAGCTAAGTCACCCAGCAAAAACTGATGAGAACAAAGGTCAGCCACCAATTGGGAGCAGTGGATTGGCGAGAGAGAGAGAGAGAGAGAGAGAGAGAGAGAGAGAGAGAGAGAGAGAGAGAGAGAGAGAGAGAGAGAGAGAGAGAGAGAGAGAGAGAGAGAGAGGGGGGGGGAAGCAAAACTAACAGTAGCTGGTTGGATCTGGTAGGCAGAGACCTCTCTGGTCCCCAAAGATACTTGCTTATAGAGCACTGAATCCTAAGTGGGCCCTTCCAGGGACCTCAGACCTGAACCCCAAGGACCAAATCTCATCCATGATCCATCATCCTTGTCAAAGATTACCCATTACCCACTGTCATCCAGGCAGCTGGACCAACTGGAGGAGCTCCTCACTCATGGACCCCAGCAACCTGGTTTCTAACATAAGCCAGCCAAAACTATCAGTTCCACTGTTCTTGGGGAAAAAATCGATTTTCAACATGAAGATTTTTGGCACATTCATTTGAATATATACATCTATACCTGTTCATGTTCGTGAATGTAAAAATGTCTATACATAAAATTTGTATGTCCATGCAAATGTGTGTATCTTCGTATATTGTCTGTATTTGTTTATAAGTGAATATATACTTATATACACATGCATATTTTGGTAAAACATGTAACTATTTCTTTACATGAATGGAATCATGTACTATTTTAAAACTTGCTTTAAGATTCTATCTTGGAGATTTTTCAATGTCAGCTTAGTTCTAGTTCCTCATCAGCTGGATACCATTTGTAGCTGTGTGTGGCTTTTTTGGTGCTTAATTGCTGATAATTGTAGTCTCATGTACTTTACTGACTGGGCTGGCTTTGAATTCCAAACCTCAGCTCTCAGCCTCCTGAGTAGCAAGGATAACGGGTGTGTGCCATCAATGCCAGCTAATTTTATAATTAATTTTTCTTTATTGAAATTTTTAACTAGTCTTTTCTCCTACTTACTATTATTTAGTGTACTTCAATAAGATTCCCTATGCCATATCTGAACATTTATTAATGTACCTATTGCCAGAATCAGAGGACATTTTCAAATTAGTATACTCTAAAAATCTCTTCCCAAAGGATAGCAGTGTTTCTTAGCTACACTTTAATAACCAAGTATTAAGACTTTGAAGGAGTTCAGGGCTGTTTCAATTTTTTTCATGGCATTCTCTATTCTTTGCCTTCATGGTTTTGAGGGCTCCTTGATGAAATCGATATGAAATCGATATGTTGCACACTGACAATTTTCCCAGTGGCTTCTGAGATGTGTATTGATATTAACTGTGGTTACTAAGATTTTTTTTTTTTTTGGTCAGTTGTGGGGCTTGATCTCTGGGCCTGGGCACTATCTCTGAGCTCTTCAACTCAAGGCTAGCATTCTACCACTTGAGCCACAATGCTCCTTCTAGAACTTTTCATTATTTTAAATGTTTTGTTTTCCTTGTAGGCACATCATCTTTGCTCCAAGTAGCCACAACAAATACGCTGGAGAATCGTTTCCTGGAATTTATGATGCAATGTTTGATATTGAAAATAGAGCTGACCCTCATCTAGCTTGGACAGAAGTAAAGAAGCATATTTCTATTGCTGCTTTTACAATTCAAGCAGCAGCAGGGACACTGAGAGAGGTGTTATAGGAACATCTTGGTCAAATGCCTTACCAATTAAAGGTGTTTCAGAAACTCTGAGGATGAAATCAGTCTTCTTTTCTAACCATTCATGAAACCAAAATATTCTGGACTTGTGCATTATTCAACATGTAAGATTTTTCACTCTTGCATACATGTCCAGAATCTGGAGACAAACCAAGTGTCCATCAATGGATGAAAGGACAGACAGTGGTATACTACTCAGCAACAAAAAAAAAAATGAGGGCTGGGAGTTTGGCCTAGTGATAGAGTACTTGCCTAGCATGCACAAAGATCCAGGTTCGATTCCTTGGTGCCACATACATTGAAAAAGCTGGAAGGGGTGCAAAGGCTCAAGTGGTAGAGCACTAACCCTGAGAAAGTCTAAGGACAGTGCTCAGGCCCTGAGTTCAAGCCCAGGACTGGCAAAAAAAAAAAATGAAAGGGCAGCTGGGAGTGTGGCCTAGCGTTAGAGTACTTGCCTAGCATGCACGAAGATCCAGGTTCGATTTCTTGGTACCACATACACAGAAAAACCTGGAAGGGGTGCTAAGGCTCAAGTGGTAGAGCACTAACCTTGAGAAAGTCTAAGGACAGTGCTCAGGCCCTGAGTTCAAGCCCAGGACTGGCAAAAAAAAAATGAAAGGGCAGCTGGGAGTGTGGCCTAGCGTTAGAGTATTTGCCTAGCATGCACGAGGTCCTGGATTTGATTCCTCGGTGCCACATACACAGGACTGGCAGAGGAAGAAGAAGAAGAAGAAGAAGAAGAAGAAGAAGAAGAAGAAGAAGAAGAAGAAGAAGAAGAAGAAGAAGAGGAGGAGGAGGAGGAGGAGGAGGAGGAGGAGGAGGAGGAGGAGGAGGAGGAGGAGGAGGAGGAGGAGGAGGAGGAAGAATCTGTCAATATATGCAATATTATTGCCAGACATTTTTAGGTAAAAATTGCTACGTACAAAAGTACTTAAAACGGGTTCATTTTAATGTATGAAAGTTCTTTTCCACTTACCCTCCTTCCCACCACAAACATACAAGAAATAAGAAGTTGTTAGGGAAATTGAAGTGGAACATCTGTAAAAATCATCATAGGATGCAATCATCAGAAAGAATTCAATAATACCTCCACTTTTGATCATTTCATCTCTACTAAAGAAACATGGAAGTCTGATGTATATGGAAATAACTACCAAAAATCTCCACACTTAACTTCTATAAAGCAAGCATGTTACTGTCTAAAATTGTCAGAAATAATTAAAGCTTCATTAAGAAAGGGAGGGATGCTGGGCGCTGTGGCTCACTCCTGTAGTCCTAGCTACCCAGGAGGCTGAGATCTGAGGATCTCAGATCGTGAGACTGTTATATCCAATTAACCACTAGACAAATGGATGTGGCACTGTGGATAGCTGAAAAGCTTAGGGACAGCACCCAGGCCCAGAGTTCAAGCTCCACGACCGACCAAAAAAGAAAAAAAAAAAGGTGGGGTGAGGTATAATAAGGTCTTGCCTGATTCAGGCTAGCCCTGGGTTCAATACACAACATGTACATTCTCACACATTACAACTTTGGTTGTTCTACAATATCCGAGTTAAGAATAAAACACAATAACAACAACAAAAACTAAAAAACTAGAAGAGCATTTATAGAAACCTATTTCTTATATACCCCAATATGGCATCTCACTGGCTCCCCATAAATGACATGTACAGTAAAAGCCATCAAGAAAAATTTATGTTCTATTTATTCTATTTTTGTTTCTTCTGCTTAAAAGAAATAACTAATATTCTGCTTAAAAGGGAATGCGGTATGTAATTTATGAAGCACTTTTTTTTTTTTGGCCAGTTCTAGGCTTGAGCTCAGGGCCTGACCACTTGCTCAGCACCACTTCCAGCTTTTTTCTATGTATGTGGTACCGAGGAATCGAACCCGGGTCTTTGTGCATGCTAGGCAAGCACTCTATCACTCGGTCAAACTCCCAGCCCCTGAAGCACTTTTTAAAACATACAAAATCAGTGTTTTGTAAAAATATGTTCTCAGATCAGGGAGTTAACTTCATAGCCAGGCTAAAACACTTCAATAGATCACTTTAGTTGGAGCTTCAGAGCTTTCTTAACATATTGTTTGTAGAAAAGATAGGCGGTTAAAGCCTATAATTCATACTTTTCTACTGTATCTCTGGATATCAGTTCCTTCTATTACTTCCAAAATATTCTAACAGACAAAATTTCTGACTGGGATTGAACCTAGGTCCTTGCAAGTTCTCTACCACTCAAACTACACCATGTCCTTTTATATTTATTGCTTTTGTTACTGGGCTTTTCCCAGCAGGCTTCAAACTCAGAATACTCTGAGTAACTGGGATCACAGGTGTGAACCACTATACTTGGCTACTGTTGGTTAGCTTTCTTGAAGCAGACATAGCTTGACAAAAAACTAAGTAAGACTTGGGGTATGTCTGTCATCTTTGAAACTTTTCTTCCAATTTATTTTGTCTTTTAATCAACTGCTGATCAACATGGACAGAGCATGTGATTATGTGGCATATACTGCTATCTATGACACTAGATGAATTATATGTATAGTACAGCTAGTACCACATAAACTGTTTGAAATTTTTTTCTCTTGACCATTTGAGATTACTTGAATAGATACTCTCCTTTCACTTCCTTGTTCAAAGCCCTCTGTGAAGGATTATGTTCCTTAAAGATATTTTGTTAATCAAAGTGTCTTGCATGATTTATGACTGTTAAAAAATCAACTTTAAATAATCCAGAAATTCATTGTCATTTAAAAATTTAACCACAATGTGAATATAACAAATTGTCTAATAAAAGGAAATTAACAGGCAATGTGTTTTAGCAGAAACTCTAAAACTTTATTCTATAGAGAATACTGAATGAAATAGGACACAGGGTGTTCACTTAATATTATGAAAAATAAGAAATGAATAGTCTTGGAAGTGACCAACTTACAGGATAAGTTAATCATGTAAACACATTTATATATACACTTTCACATGACTTACTGCTAAAAAAATATTGATAAAATATGGACAGAAAATACCATTTCTTCCAGTCTTCAATATTATTCTAAATTAAGATGAGCATTTGTTCCTTGAATGAATGAGTAGCCATGGACACTTAAAACTTTTAACAGGGATTTCCATACCGGACCTTGTGCTTTTAAATAGCAGTCAATTGCTTTGATTGCAACCAACAGGAAAAACCAGATCAAATGCAAAACATATTTAAAGACAGTACAGAACTACAGAATTAATGACTAGAGGCACTGAAGCTTTTAACATACCTTTTGATTTAACTTTTGCTGTTGTTGGAAGTGGTACTGGAATTTGAGTTCATGCCTCACACTTCAGCCATACCTCCAGCCATTTTTATCTTTTGAACAGTAGTAGATTCTACTTTATGCTTCTCATATAGCTAGGCTTGGTGCAAACTACTGCACCCAAGTTTTTATTTGATGAAATAGGGTCTTATGAACTTTTATTTACTCTAGCATTGAGTTGAATTTTTTTTCTCATCTTTCTGAATAGCTAGGACAAAATAACAACAATGAAGCACTGTCTCACCGTGAGAACATCTTTTTAGAAGTCTTAGTACATCTAGACAAGAGTACTTCTCACAGGGCCTCCTAGACAGTAAACAGTACAAGTTTTTCTTGAGGGAATTCATTAACTCCAGTTAAAGGTCATAGTTCAAACTTGGCACAGACTTAAGCACTTTGCTGAGGATAATCAGGTTACCTCGGTAGCTCCATGTTCTACCATGATGTACTAGAATCTAAAGAAAGAAAGCTCAATCATATATCATGTTTACTTAAGGGAAAAAAAGAATAGGAGCTAAGCAGTTTTTCAGCCTATCCCAGGCCATCTCAGGCTGTTTCACACCCAACTCTTTCTTCATGTTTGTCTCAGTTTTTGTTTTCTGTTTTAAATTTTATGATCAGGGTAATGTATAGAGGGGTTGCAGTTACATTCATATGGTGATGAGTACATTACTTCTTGAACGTGGTTACCCTTTTTCATGTTTTTTTTCCCCCTCTTTCCCTCCCCAACCCCCTCCTAAGTGTAAAGTTCATTTCCAACATATTGTCTTGTGAACTGATTGTTACACTGGTTTATCCTTTGGCCTTTATCTCATCATGTTGTTTTATTCCTTCCTTTCCCTGATTCAAATAAACAAATGAATGCATATACAATACACCAGGTACCAAAGTCAGATACAACAACAGGGGATAAACCATAAGGGGGAAAAAAAAAGAAGAGAAAAAAGAAAAACAAGAGTAAAGAAATAACTTCATGGGGCTGGGAGCATAGCCTACTGGTAGAGTGCTCTCCTAGCATGCATGAAGCTGGGTATGATTCCTTAGTACCACATACACAGAAAAAGGCTGAAGTTCTGCTGTGGCTCAACCAGAGCAGAATGACAGAGTGCCAGCCTTGAGCAAACAAACAAACAAAAACGTGTACAGGGACAGTGCCCAGGCCCTGAGTTGAAGCCCTAGGAGGAGCAAAAAAATAATAATAACCTCTATGGAAAGCAGTATGGCAGTTCCTCAACACTAAACACAGGGCTCCCCTAGGACTCAGCAATTCTGTCACTTGGTGGATGCCAATCGTCCAGAAACAAGGGCATACTAAATACGCTAGCACAATGATGTTCACTGTAGCGCTGTTTAACATAGTGAAGATATGGAACTAACCCAGATGCCCCTCAGTGGATCAACAAGATGTGGTATTTATAAACAATGGAATTCTACGTGCCATCAGAAAGAACGACATCACCCCATTTGTAAGGAAATGGAAAGACTTGGAAAAAATCATATTAAGTAAGCCAGACTCAAAGGAACATAGGCTCAATGGTTTCCCCCATTTGTCATAATTAGTATAAACCTTGCACTCTCCTAGTCGAGCTTTACAACCTAAATACATAAGGCCATATAGAATAAGGCTAAATGAAAGGATCTCTAGGATATGGAAACAAGAGCCATATAATGTGATTGTTGTTCTTAAGGTACTATGTTATTTCTCATCGCTGTTGTTGTCTCTTAGTTACCTCATATTGTTACAGTATCTTACCTTGTTACCTGATATACTGTACATGTTTATTTATTTGAAATAGGATAGGGAAGAGGGAGAAACAAGATGAGTGAAGGGGGTGGGGGAAGAGAAATGGGGACAAAAACATGAGGAGTAGCAATGTTTGTGAAGCAATGCACCTTCTATCTGATGAATATAATGAAACCCTTCTATTAATTATAATAAAAACATATTAAAAAATAATAATAGCTTCATATAGTTTGTTAAAAACCACCACTACAAGAATATACCCCGTTTCCACATCCTGGAGTTCATTTCAATTAGCTTCATTCTATAGGGCCATATGCACATCACTTTTGAGCTACTGCACTCCTCTACTAAGAAAATATTAGACATGCTAATTATTACAAATGAGGGATCTTCAGATCTCAGACTCCTGAATAGCATGGATTACAGTTGTGAGCCACCAGTGCAAGCTTGAGCAATGTCTTTAATAAGATACAAATTGATAAGCAATATTGTAGCCATCTTTTGCTTATTTTGCCTAATACAAAAGAAAAAAATTAGGACACTTAGATGCTTAAGATAATTAAACTTGGCCTCCACTTCCAAGAAAGGTCCAAAAACAGGAGACAAAAGACTATTAAATAAAAAGTTAGTAAAGACAGGTTTTGTAAAGAATTGTGTGACATATTTTGGTAGACTTTGTGGGTGTTTTTTGTTGTTTTGTTTTGTTTTTAACCAGTCCTGGCCCTTGACCTCAGGGCCTGAGCACTAGTCATTGGGCTTTCTTGAGGCTTGAGCTCTATCTCTTAAACACAGCATCACTTCTAGCTCTTTCATTGTATATGGTACCGAGGAATTGAACTCGGGTCTTCTTGCGTGCTAGGCAAGCACTCTACCAGTAGGCCAAACTCCCAGCCCCGTGTGGTGAATTTTCAAGCAGACTGAGGGGTTGAAAAGGAATTAGCCAGATAAAGGACTGCATTAAACTGCAGAGCTTCTATATGGCAAAGAACATAGCCAAGTTAATTAGAAAGCCCACAGACTGGAAGCTGTTTGTAAAGGACAACTTTGTGGTCACAAGATTTTCTCCCCATGCCCATCTTCAGTACTTTACTTGTGGAACACAATTTTTTTTTTTTTTTGCTAGTCCTGAGGCTTGAACTTAGGGCCTGGGCACCGTCCTTGGACATTTCTTGCTCAAGGATAATGCTCTTTCACTTGAGCCACAGCTGCCACTTCCAGCTTTTTAGGAGTATGTGGCTCCAATTAATTGAATCCAGGGCTTTGTGCATGCTAGGCAAGTACTCTACCACTAGGATATGCGCCCAGCCACAACTCTAATTGTTAGTGAACATTTAGATTTGTGTGTATGTGTGGCCAAAGCCATATGTGTCCAGTTCCTGTAGAGGATTTAAAGTTTCTTATCTGATTTAAAAAAAAACAAACAAATCCTGGAAGTATGGTATTTTTTAAAAAATAGCAATTTGGGTATTGAGTATCAGTCAGGAATGAACACTAAGTAGCAGGCAATAATTTCAACTTGGGGCTTTCCATGTTAACTTTGTTGTTCTTAGTATCTTGGTTAAGAGTTTAAGAACTTTAGAGGAAAAGTCCACAATTCTAAAATTGAATGTCAGCATTTTCTGTACCTAATATCGAATAACACAGTTCTTTTACTTCTGAATACATAGTACAGTATACATAATACACATAGCATAGTATAATGGGAATATAGTAAATGAAGTTACTTAGTACTTGAAAAGGATACTGTAACTTATGGGACACAGCAAGAGCAGTTTTCTTTTTTTGTTTTCTTTATTTTTTTTATTTAGCAAGAGCAGTTTTAAGAGGTAAATTTATTGCACTAGGAGCCCATATTAAAAAGACAGAAGCTCATGTAAACAACCTAAAGAAATTGAAGCACCTAGAGGAACAAGAAAAAGTAACAACTAGAAGGACAAAAAGAACAAAAATAAAATCGGGAATATCAGAGATTGAAAGATCTACTATAGGGAACAAAATTAGTAAATTAAAAAGTTCTTTGAAAGAGTCAACAAAATTGACAGACCCCTGGCAAGATTAATCAAAAAAAGGAGAGGGAGCACTCAAATAAACAAGATTAGAGATACTACAGGAACAATCACAACTGGTATTCAAGAAATTCAGTCCATTGTGAATAAGTACTTCCAGGGCCTATATTCAAAGAAACAGGAAAATTCAGTAAAAACGGATGATTTTTCTTAAGGAAACATAGGCTACCCACATTGAACCAAGAGATAAGCCAACTGAACAAACCAATTTCATATAATGAGATACCGGGAGCAATCAGTGAAATGCTAACCAAAAAGAGCCCAGGTCCAGACAGTTTCACTATAGAATTCTACAAAATGAATTAATATCTATACTCTTAAACTCTTCCAAGAAACAGAAGCAGAAGGCGTCATACCAAACTCATTTTATGAAGCTAATGTCACACTCATCCCCAAACGAGGGAAAGACCCAACAAAAAAAGAGCACTACACTACAATCAAGTAAGCTTCATCTCACAGGTGCAAGGCTGGTTTAACATTCACAAATCAATTAATGTAATACACCATATCAATAGAGCTAAGGTTAAGAATCATGATTTTTCCAGGTGCCGAGAAGGCATTTGACAAAATAGACAACATCCATTCATGCTGAAAGCACTAGAAAAAAAATAGGAATAGGAGGTACATTCCTTAAAATAATTAAAGTCATATATGACAAATCTAGAGCCAGTAGAAGAGTAGAACCATTAACCTTAAAATCAGGAACAAGGCAGAGATGCCCACTCTCCACTCCTCTTCAATATAGTGTTGGAACCCTTAGCCAGAGCAGTAAGACAAGAAAAGGACATTAAAGGGATCCACATAGGAAAAGAAGAAAATTAAAACTATCCCTATTGGCAAATGACATGATCCTGAACGACTCAATAAACTCCACTCCCAAACTCCTAGCACTAATAAACCACTTTACCAAAGTAGCAGGATACAAAATCAACCTGCAAAATTCAGCAGTCTTTCTGTACACCAACAATGCACAAACAGAAGGCAAAATCAAAAAAATGATCCTATTTGCAATAGCCCCCAAAAGAATAATATATTCAGGAATTAACTTAACCAAAGATGTAAAGAAATTAATAAAACTTATAAAAGCCTAACGAAAGAAATTAAAGAGGATACCAGGAAATGGAAAGACATCCCATGCTCATGGGTAGGGAGAACCAATACAGTGAAAATGGTTATACTGCCAAAATTGATATACAAATTCAATGCAATCCCCATCAAAACCCCAAAGACATTCTTTATGGAAATAGAAGGTGTAATCCAAAGGTTCATATGTAACAAAAGACCTAGAATAGCCAAAACAATTCTAGGCAAAAAGAGCAATGCAGGTGGTATTACAATACCAGACTTCAAACTCTACTATAGAGCCATAATAACAAAAACAGCATGGTATTGGCACAAAAATAGACCAGAAGATCAATGGAACAGAAGATCCAGAAATAAAACTACATACCTACAGTCAACTTATATTTGACAAAAGAGCCAGGGATATACAGTGGAACACAGCCTATTTAATTATTGGTGCTGGCAAAACTGGGCAACCACATGCAGAATACTAAAAATTGATCCCAGCCTATCGCCATGCACTAACTCAAGACAGATCAAAGACATCAATATCAAACCTCAATGAAACCTTGAAACTGTTACAAGAGTAGGAGAGACACTGGAACTCATAGGCACAGGCAAAAACTTCCTGAACAGAGCCCCAGGGTCACAACAGATTGGAGAGAGACTCAACAAATGGGACTACCTAAAAATAAACCAGTCACTAAATGGGCAAAGAGAGACTTAACTAAAGAGAGACTTATCAAAAGTGGCTGAAATGGCGAAAAAAAAAAAAAGAGAGAGAGAGAGAAAATGCTCATCACCCATGATCATAAAGGTAATGCAAATAAAAACCCTACAATAACATTTTACCCCAATTAGAATGGCCAATATTCTGAACTCAGACAATGACATATCCTGGCGGGATTGTGGAGAAAGAGTAACCCTTCTGCACTGGAAGGCAGTATGGAGGATTCTCAAAGAACTGAAAATAGACCTTCCCTATGATCTGCCATACCACTCCTGGGCATCTATCCTGAACAACATATTCCACGATATGATAAGGACAGCTGCTCAGACATGTTCATCTGTGAATTATTCACAACATCCAAGCGAAAGAAACAACCCAGATGCCCTACTGCAGATGGATACAAAAAAATGTGATATATATATACACACACACATATACACACATACACACACACATACACAATGGAATTTTACATAGCCAACAGACAAGATAAAATAATTGCATTCACTAGAAGTGGATGAAACTAGAGCAAATCATGTAGAGTGAGGTAGGTCAAGACCAAAGGAACATAAGGGGCATGGTCTCCTTGATATGTAGATATTAGATCCGAACAGTACAAAAGCGATGAGTTAATATTTGGGCATCTAAGATTATGGACATGGTCTCAGAGATATAACTACACAGACATAAAAATCTATGCTGGGCTATATACTCTATAGACATAATGTGTTATTATATAGTTTAGTATCTATGACATACAAACACTCAGCTTAATTTTAATTATGTTCTAAAATCTATGTGCTGTGACTATAGATTTCTTGAATACATTTGAAATATGATGTAAAAATCAATGTTAATAAAATCAAAACCAAAAATTAAAAAATAAATACTATAGCTGCCATGTCTACGTTTCAAGTTAATATTTGTAATATCCCCAAATTCCTAAACCCAAATTCCAAACAGAATGTCTGAAATATGTAGTTGAGACTAGAGGCCTAGTAATGTCTAGCTTTGATTTTAATTGTATTATTGGCTTTCCGCTCTTTAAAATGTTCCCTTCTGCTACCACTAGATCTTTTTTTTCTGGCAAGCTATGTAGCTTTAATTGAAGACAAAGGGGGACTTAAAGAATCCTTTGAAGAATGGAAACTGGCCCAAGTTGGCTTCTAAAAGGAGTAGACATTGTGGTTATAACTGTTGTTGGAATTGGCTTTGCATTAGCCTGTTTTGAGGTTTTACAAGGAATTGTAGTCATTATAATCTTACTTTACATATTAGATTTTATTTTTTCTTAACGCAGATAGCCCTTGTGTTTTCCTCTAAGAATATAGCATGCAAATTGTTGTTCTCATCAATGACAAATCCAGTGTCTATGTTTGAATTGTGTACATCTTTTCTATCCAATCTTCTTTTCCTATTCTAAAACCATTCATATGGGTGAATCAGACTATTTGGGTGGCATATTCTCAGTATTCAGTACATTTTCTGGATTCATTTATTTCCAAATCTGTGAACTACTACACCATACATAAAAGGCAGTCATCATTGTTTTCTGATCAAAAATAACATGCTTTGCTTGCTTATAGTTAAAACAACATCTATATCGTGTCTGTTTGATTTTCAAATCCTGAGATCCAGCAAATTGAATTTCAAATATTAATAATTTGGACAACCTTGCTGCGTACACAAACTTCATGGAGTAAAATCTGCTCCCAAATCTTTGCTTACATTCTATCTTGTTTAACTTCTTTTTCATTTAACCTAGGATTATCTTCAATTTTCATTCTCCTGTCCCATGGGGGACTACGAACCGTTGTTTAAACGGAATTCTACATAGTCAACAGACAAGATAAAATAATGGCATATCCTAAAGTTGGTGAAATCATCAGATGGGTTTTTAGCAGGACATTTAACACTCAGACACAACAACTATGTATTTCATAGGTTTATTCTCTAATAAAATACATCTAACAAAAAACATGGCTCCTGTAGCCTACCATGTGACATGCCAGTGGGTTATGAAAGTCTATTCAGTAAACTGACAAGCAAAAGCAGTGGAGAATAGTGGTTAAAAGCACAGAATAAATAAAGTTGCCTAAACCAGAAGTATTTACTCTAATTTAACCTCTTTTGACCCTGGACAAATGCTACAAATTAGTTTTCTCCTGTGTTCTTTACAAGAGAACTCACCACACTGGGGCCATAAGCATCATGTCCAGTCATTTCAATTCTTAGGATGGAACCTGGTCCATTATTGCTATGTCTGACATTTCCAACAGCCAACCAATATGTCAAGTACTGGGAAAGCTGACCAAAATTGCAAAAATTACATGCATTTGGCAAAGGAATGTAAACAGCAATAAACAGCATACAAAAGTAAAACAATGACATACTTCATTAAGATATTAAGGGGAAAATTACGCTTGGAGAGGTTTCCTTTTCTAAGCTTAAACAGCAAAAATCCTAAAAGAAAAAAAGTTTACAATCTAGCCATATGAGTAATGTATCTATTTAGTGGAGAAATGAGAAATTAAGGTACTTAATACACTATCTTCAAGATCACTATATGTTTAAGGCTGTTAAGTTTCATTTTACTTGACATTAAAGTTGGCCTACCAAATTGGCAACTAAGAAAAATCATTAATGAGCATTTAATAAAAAATTTTCAAGAAAACTATTTTTTTTTCTTTTGCCGAATTTTATTTAAGAAGTAAAACTGAGCAACGAGGATCATGCTTGCAATCTCAGCTGTTCAGGAGGCAGAGATCAGAAGTATCATGATTAGAGGTCACAGGCAAAGGTTAATGAAACCTCATGTCAGGGGCATGACACATACTTAAAATCTCATGTTCAGATAGGAGGATCACAATTTGTGGCCAAGCCAGGAAAAGTTCTGAGATCTCATCTGAAAAATAATGTAAAGCAAAAAGAGATGGGGGCATGGTAGAGCATCTGCTTAGTAAGTGTGAGGTCCTGATTTTGAATCTTAGTATCATCAAAAATAAGAGACACTACCTCATTCGATGTGTGCACACATATAAAACTCTTTTACGGGGCTGGGAGTTTTGCCTAGTGGTTAAAGTGCTTGCCTAGCATGCATGAAGACCCGGGTTCGATTCCTCGGTACCACATACATAGAAAAAAGCTGGAAGTGGTGCTTTGGCTCAAGTGGTAGAGCTCTAGCCTTGAGAAAGTCCAAAGACAGTGCTCAGGCCCTGTGCTCAAGCCCAGGACTGGCAAAAAAAAAAAAAAAAAAAACCAAAAAAACTCTTTTACAACAAAAATTGAGAAGAGTACTGATGTGCCATCCGAAGATTTTTTTCCCAACTACAATAAATTCATCAGAGGGTTCTCTCTTATTCCTGCAGTCACCTAATGACTAGCTGTGCTCATCTATAAGGCCCAATGATGCTAACAAGTAGAATTAATAGACCAATATGGAGATAGCCCTGTTCTGCTTAGAATACAGTCCCAATCAAAACACAGTCTGGACCTGTGCACTCCCTACAAATTGTTTGTTTACAAATAGTGCTAGAGTCATCAACATTTTTCTTCTTGAAGAAAGCTATTCTTCAGGAAGTCTATATGCATTTAAGAACTCATGAAAACATAGCAATAACTATACTGAAAACACTTTTGCAAGACAAATATTTTAGGGACAATGTCACTTACCGCAAACTGAAGGTTTCTGCAATTAAAAGAGCAAATCATGAAACACTGGAGGAACTTAAGTGGTAAGAATAGTAGTGACACAGTTATGGGTAAAAAAAAAAAAAAAAAATCAACCTCTCAGGCTGCAAGTTTGGCCTAGAGATAGAGTGCTTGCCTAGCATGCACCCTGTTTCCATCCCTCAGTACCAAATACATAGAAAAAGCCAGAAGTGGTGCTGTGGCTCAAATGGTAGAGCTCTAACCTTGAGAAAAGCGCAATGACAGTATCTAGGTCCTGAGTTCAAGCCCCAGGACTGGCACAAAAAAAAAAAAAAAAAAAAACCCACTTAGCAAGTGGAAGGTCAGTAAAACCAAAACAAGGCAACTAAGCCAACAGAATAGTCTTGAAATGACCAAATGTAAATATCTACATAAAAGCCAAGTTAAAATAATTTAGATAAAGCAACAGAAAATAATGTGATTATAAAACAATGAACTTTAGTGTTCAAATAGATAAATGTACAGGGGTTCTTTTTTAAATGAAGTTACACTGTATATATATCTGAATACTTCTGAATAGTCTCACAAATAAGCTTTACCCAAAGTCTCCTTTTGGATGAGGCTTAGGAATTACTGATTTTTTTGTTGTTGTTAACATGAGCAATAATAAGGATTATTATTAAGGTTCTCTTCAATTTTATTGTCCACAGAAAACCTGTAGCAGAAAATATAAATTGTATAGTTGGTTCTTTCATCAAGAAGATACACGATTAAGATAAACATTTGTTGCATTTAATTCTTTTCTTTTGTGCTGGCCCTGGAGCTTGAATTCAGGGCCTAAGAGTGCTTTCACTGATTTTTTTGCTCAAGACTAGCACCCTACCACTTGAAATACAGCTCCACATCTGGCCTTTTTAATACTTAAAGAGATAAAAGAGTTTCATAGGCTTTCATGCCCTGGTTGATTTTGAATTGTGAAACTCAGCCTCCTGAATAGCTAGGATTATAGCCACTGGTCGCAAGCTTAATTTTTTTTCTTAACTGTTTACACAATTGGCTTAAATTAATACAAGAAAAGTACGATAGGTTTCAACAACTACCATTTTGAGAGTATCACTGAAAATAGATGGCTAAAATTAAATACTCTACCTGGGCTTGATAGTGTATCCCAGCATTTTGAAATGGGAGACAGAAGCTTGAGGCCACCCTGGGTTATGACACTGTCTAAAAATAATTTTTTTAAAAAAAGAAGAAAAACTCAAAATAAGAGGTTATAGAAGAAAGCCCAATTTTTTGAGAGTTCCTTTATACTATACCAAATATGGTAAGAAAAAGTGATTTTAATTTCCTGAGTTGAGACTGCACAGGTTTAATAGCTTTTCTGTAATACTTTGCATACCAAGAAAGAAAAAGCATATTTCTAAAAATTGTTCAATTAAATTAATAGCAGTTTTATTAACACTTATGAACATGTTGAGGGACTGAAATATCTTCTAGTCAATGCTATGTAACTTTTAAGGTAAATTTCACTTAGAAAGTGTATGGACAGCACATTCAGAGATTCTCAGGAGTAAGAAACAAACTAATGTGTATACAACATAGCTCTATCAGGGAAAAAAAAGTGCCTTGCAACTAAGTCTAAAAGTAGAACATTTTACTTCTTTAATAGTTTAATTGTAACAGAGTAGGATATTGTTCAGAGAAAAACATTCTCAAAGTCATTTATAAGGTTTAACTACTATTCCAAATAAAATCAGGATTTCATGCCTCAAAATGAACCCATTTCTAAATCTAAAAGGCAATTGTAAAAACTTTAAATACTTCTCTATCAGAACTAAATTTGAATATAATCTTTACTGCCAAAAAGTTTTCATATTATTATTCTGAAAACTCAGTTGCCAGACCTTTTGTTTTCAAACTTGTAACAGAGCTAGATCTCTAGAATACATTAGTATTGGTAACAGAACACTGGTAAAAGTTATCTCCTACTAGTAGAATAGATATAAACTACTAACTGAAACATTACTTCCACTGAAATTTTCTTCACAGACTCCCATTAATACCAAGAAAATTTCCAGAAGATTTGAAAAATAACCTTCCCTTTTTTAACCTTTCCTATCTCTATTAGTTCCATAGTCCCCAAATTTATTAAATTTGGACAGACTTGTGACCTTTATAACATTTCTAAATTTAAATGTCCATCTTGAGCTCAGCATCAGCTCAAAAAGTAACCTATGTATTAATGAATCCAATTGAATCAAATAATCAAACTTCTGTTCCATATATATTTAATACAAATAAGACACAACATATAAAATCAGCACTGTATTAAAAAAATTGTCAAGGACTTCATAAAAGCCTGAAGAAAAATTCCAGAAGAAATATGCTCTTTTATTTAGCTGTTGTTATAAACCAAGGGCTATATATTTATAGTTTTGCTATGCCTTAACAGATTTTTCCACAAACCCTTAAGAAAACGACTGTTATGGGTGCAATTTTCCCAGTAGGAAAACCAAATATATAAAATTTGTTTTCATGTGTGACTAATTAAGATGGTTTATTTAGGCTACAAACCAGAAACAATTTAGTCATAACACCATATAAAGATATACAAATAGGGGCTGGGGATTTAGTTCAAGTGGAAGAGTACTTGACTAGAAAGAGCAAGGTGGAAAGGTGCCAGTTCAATTACCAGGACCAAGCAAAGAAAAAAACAAAACAAAAAAACAAAAAGAAAAAAAAGAAAAAAAATCCACTTTTTAAAACATTATTGCTTAATCTTATAAATGGTGAATTTTAAATGGTAACTTCTATAACCTTATCTATGCTTCTCCTCTCTCAAATCATACTGTTTGGCAAGTAATGGTTTTTAAATTAAATTGTAAACAAATTCTCATTTAGTAGCCATATCGTCCTGTGTACTGTCTTAGGATCAGTCCTAAAAATAATTGAATAACCTAGGAAAACAAAAAAGAGCTTCTTCAAGATTTTTCAAGCATTATAGGAACAAAGATCAATGAAAAAAAACAATTGGAATTTAAACATTTCATCTCAATTTCTAATTAGGGAAAACAGACTGAAAAAGATGGGCAGACAGGGGCCTTTTATCTCACCATTTAACATAATAGAAATACAAAGAAATACTTCAGTGACACTATTGAGCAATTCTCTAGCTTCTTCAAGGCTGGGGTCCAAACCAATGAGGGAGGAGAAATGAATAATCAACATTATAGGACTTAAGAGATGAGAAGCACAGAAAAAGAAAATGACTTTGGCTTTGAGAACCTTACATGTTGACCCTGAAATGCCAGATTTTAAAACAATAATGAAAAGATTACAGCAGCAAGCCACCACTTCATCACACATTACTAAGTATTCTGAAATTGCCACAGCTTTTGATTTTTCCCTATTCAATCTGTGATCTCTTTTTGTTTTTCCTGCTTTTTAGTGGTAGGTAGTTCAAGACTTGCCCACTGCATGGGCTCAGCTTTTCTCATGGTGATCTCAATCTTAGTTGCAGTCATAGTTACATAACTTCGCTTCACATCAATCACCTGAAATGTATCAAGAAGAGTGAGAGAAAAGTTAGGTATGTTTATTATTCTCAGTGGAAAAACTCTTCTTACTTTGCTAACAATTCTAAACCTATGCTCTCAAACAATGTTTATTCCATATTTAAAATTTCTTGGTAAGGTAACTTATATACTTGAATTTCTTGTTACGTGGTATATAATGTCTTTTTAAAATTGGTATTTAAAATTTTCAGAAAAATATTTTGATGGATTAATAATACTTACACCCCATAATTTCACATTTTGATGAAATTCCTTCTCTCCTTCAAACACAATGTGTACATTTAACTGAAAGACACAGAAAATCAATTATGAGTATCATTTCAGTACTGAGGATGGAACCCAGGGCATCACAGAGACTAAGTACACACTCTACATGAAAAAACACACTTTTATATAAATTAAGTTGTGAGAAACTATCAGTTTATAGGTTTTCTTCATGAAACAAACATTAACAGAAAAGCAAAATTGATTTGAAGGTCCACCCTAAGAACGAATATCTCTCATTATTTGATAACTCTTTAAGCTACTGCATTACCGCCAGACTGTTGAAAACATGGTAATTTTCATTTAAAATTCTCTCCAAGAAATTAACTTAAAATTATTTTTCTGTAAAAATTAAGGATATTTTATAAGATATTAATACAAAAAGTGTATTTAGCAATTGTTACTATTATTTGTGAACTTACCAATGTACTATTTGCTTCTATTCGACTGAGTTCTGGAAGTGAATTTTTAGCATACACTGAAATGGTGACTTCACCTCCAGTCTGATGCCAGTCATGTCTACATGGAACAACTTTTTTCCCCTATAATAAAAGAAAGCTTGAAGTAAATTTCAAAATTAACTTCTTTAACTGTTTTAACAAGATACAAAGTATCTTATTAGTTTTGTAACACTGTAATCCTACTAGTTTTTTTCTCTTTTAAGACAACTATGTTCCTAGACAAAAAATTTAAGAAGTCTTAATAAAATCTATCCAGTTTTAACTTTCAAACATCATTTACAAAAACAAACAGCTTATTATACAGTGAGAAAGGCATATGCTCAGTGGGAAATGCCAAACAAAACATTAGTCTCAGGCACAGGTAGCTAATTTTTACATGTAAGAATCTGAGAGGGGAAGGAAGGAAGATGGCGCCGAGACAATAGGGACGCTGCCTAGCTTTCTCTAACAAAAAGAGAGAACTAGGGAGTCCCACGAGCCAACTATCTGAAGAAATCCACAACAACAAACTCAAAAAGCAACGGAGAAGGACTCAAACCGGAAAAGAAATCCAGATAAAGCTCACATCCAAAGTTCTCAAAGAATTCGGAATGCGAGGACCCCTCCCCCACCTCTCGCCCAAAGCCATGGAAAGCCGCGCCAGACCAAGCCACGAACAGCAGCTTGAGCTGGCACAGGCTCCATGCGGGGAAAGCGGGGGCGGGCACCGGCTCTAATCCACGAAAAGCAGCGGCAGTGGAGGGCACCAGGCTGGGAGCTCAACGGCTGCAGAAACCACCACAGAGCCAGGCCAGTGAACGGCGGAAGCAGCGGAACCCAGACGCCGAACCAGAACAGCAAGCAGCGGAACCCAGAGGCAGAACACAGGCAGCTGCTGAGACCCAAGGGGAGTGAAAGACTCCCCACCACCACGGAGCACCCACAGACGGACGCAGAGGCGTGAGTAATACAGCACATCCCCAAACACATCGGGAAAGCGGAGCGGGTGCCAAACAATAGAACTTAACTCAGACCCCAAAACCCTGCCCGAGAAAGACTGGCGGGAGCAGGGGGACAAGGAATTTAGAAAGAAACTCCTTTCACAATAGCCTCAAAGAAAATAAAGTACCTAGGTACTAGCTTAACTAAGAATGTAAAGGACCTTTTTGACGAAAACTTTAAAACCCTAAAAAAGGAAATTAAAGCAGAACTAAGGAAATGGAAAAACCTCCCATGCTCCTGGATTGGAAGAATCAACATTGTGAAAATGACAATCTTGCCAAGAGCTATCTACAAATTCAATGCAATACCCATCAACATCCCAATGTCATTCTTTAAAGAAATAGAAGAGGCAATCCAAAATTTCATATGGAATAATAAAAGACCCCGTAGAGCAAAAACACTTCTTAGCAGAAAGAACAGCGCTGGAGGAATTTCAATTCCAAACTTTAGACTCTATTACAGAGCTATAATTCTCAAAGCAGCTTGGTACTGGCACGGGAACAGGCCTGAAGACCAATGGAATAGAACTGAGGACCCAGATATTAATCCACAGACCTATGGCCACCTAATCTTTGACAAGGGAGCCAAAAAAATGGAATGGAAGAAAGACAGCCTCTTCAACAAGTTGTGCTGGCAGAACTGGTTAAGCACCTGCAGAAAACTAAAGCTGGATCCTTCTTTGTCACCTTGCATTAGAATTAACTCCAAATGGATCAAAGACCTGGAGGTAAAAGCTGACACACTGAAAACTCTACAGGAAGGAATAGGAGATACACTAGGCCTCCTTGGCACAGGTAGAAACTTTCTTAATAAGGACCAAGAATCACAACAAATCAGAGAAAGGCTGGATAAGTGGGACTGCATTAAACTGCAGAGCTTTTGTATGGCAAAGGACATAGCTAGTAAACTAATCAGGAAGCCTACAGAGTGGGAGAAGATCTTCACCAACCAAACAACGGACAAAGGCCTCATATCTAAAATATATCAACAACTCAAAAAACTGAATCACTCCAAAACTAACCTCCAAAGTAACAACCATCCCATTAAAAAATGGGCCAAAGACTTAAAGAGAGTCTTCTCTGAAGAAGAAACAAAAAGGGCCTATAGACACATGAAGAAATGCTCAACATCTCTGGTCATAAAAGAAATGCAAATCAAAACAACTCTAAGATTCCACCTCACTCCAGCTAGAATGGCCAGGATCAGGAAAACGAATGACAACAGATGCTGGAGGGGATGTGGCCAGGAGGGATCACTACTACACTGTTGGTGGGAGTGCAAACTCGTTCAACCAGTATGGAAAGCAGTGTGGCAGTGCCTCAAAAGGCTAAACATAGAACTCCCCTATGACCCAGCAATTCCACTACTTGGCATTTACCCAACCACCCAGAAACAAGGACATACTAAACCCACTAGCCCAACCATGTTCATTGCAGCACTATTCACCATAGCAAAGATATGGAACCAACCTAGATGTCCCTCAGTTGATGAGTGGATCAACAAGTTGTGGTATTTGTACACAATGGAATTCTATGTTGCTGTCAGAAAGAATGACATCGCCCCATTTGTTAGGAAATGGAAAGACTTAGAAAAAATCATATTAAGTGAAGTAAGCCAGACTCAAAGGAACTTAGGCTCAATGGTTTCCCTCATTCGTCATAATCAGTAGAAACCTTGGGCTCTACTAGCAGAGATTTGCAATAGAGCAAAATCTTGATACATAAGGACATATAATGTGTAGCTAATTGAAAGGACCTCCAGGATAGTGAAACAAAAGCCATATAATGAATGATTGTTGTCCTTAATGTACTATGTTGTCTCTCATCTCCTTTGCTGTCCCTTGGTTATCTCATATTGGTATAGTATCTCACTTTGTTATCTGATATATTGAATTCATTTGTAGTTGGGTATTTGAAATTTGATAGGGAAGGGGGAAAAACCAAGACGGGTGGGGGGTGTGGGGGGGGAGGGATACGGGTACCAAGACATGTGAAAGGGTATCAATGTATGTGAATTAATGCACCTTCTATCTGGCAAATATCATGTAACGCTTTTACTAATTACAATAAAAAAAAAAAAAGAATTTGAGAGGGAAAAAACAAGCCTTTACAACAACAGCTTTTACCTACCTTTTATTAGTATTGAAAGTGTTGTCCTCTTATAATATAAAGAAAAATGTAGAAACTGTTAAACCTAAATAATGGTGACATGACTCTGGAGGAGTTTTAAGTCAGTACAGGAAGAATTCTCCAGGTTTTTTGTTTTTTTTTTTTCTCTTTTTCTGAGGAGCATTCTCAATCTTGACAGCTCCTTTTTTGCAAACCCGAGTGTTGCAAGATACCGCTCAAGACTTCTCACCAATACCATTGTGGCCTTCATTTCAATAGCATAGCACTTTCTCCACTGTTTCCTTCTGTTTTTCCCTGCCTTTACCAGTGCTGGCTGAGCATTTGCTACATTTTATCTCCCAGTCAGTTCCCAATATTAAAAAAAAAGTTGAAAAGGCTGAAGATGGCCTTCAAACACCACCTCCCCCCTTAAGAAGATGTGAGCATGGCCTTTAAGGTTTTCAACAACTGTGGAGAAGACAAAAAAGCCAATAAGGCTGCCTGTGATAGAAAAAAATACCAGCTGCTGCCCTTTGGGCTCCTCAAAGAAGAGGCACCTAACACATGCTACCCAGATCATGCTTTAAGTATGGTATGGAAGGCCACTGGACTGGAGTCTGCCGTACTCTGTGACCAGCTGGACCCTGACAAAGTGTGGACAACCATGACACTGTGAAGTCTCTCCCATACTCCACACACAGGAAGAAATCCAATACTCGGCTTGGCAACAAAAGACTGATGGTGCCCAGGACCACAGGATCTCATAAACATCACAATGGAGGAGCCCTGGGTATGTCTCCAGGTTGCAGGCAATCTACATATGTTCTTTCTTTTGGATATGGGAGCCAGTTACTCAGTGTTACTTGAGTATTCCAATCTATGTTTCCCCTCTCAGACTGCCCTGGCGAACTTTCCTTTTTCATATTCCTTCAAGGCCCCTTTCCTTTTCCTTTTCCCTGAGTTTTGCTTGGGTATTAAATCTTTCTCAAGAACCTTTGGTTTACATCCAAAGTGCATAGGCTTTCATCAGGACCTGCTGACTGCTTCCACTGCAGTCAGGCTCAAGTGACAGCCACAGTGGATTCATCTGTCAAGAATAAAAAGGCTTCAGGTCTTGCCTCTCCTATACCTCAAGCTCTTTCCTCATGAGATTTGTTCCAGATACATCTACCACCAAGGAAAAGTTGCTGCTTGCATGAAATTTCTAACAAATTGACTCCACCAACAAGAGACAGCTGATTCTTGCTGTCTTCTCCCAGAGGGGACTACATTTCTGCCTTTTACCCCTAATTTCAATGCCCTTTGCCAGCACGAAGTAGCCAGAAAGAATCTGCGTACTTCTTCATAATCAATAAAAGGCTGAAATGTAAGGTCCACCTGGTGAATGAAGCTTTGGTACCTCCTAAATTTTCAACTCCACCCAGGGCAACCCTTGTTATCTGGCTAACGGGCACACCTGGAGGCTACCCCCCTTCCTCTGAAGTCACATCCTGGACTGCCACCCTGGGACCAAGGGAGGATACCAGGTTCTGAGGTCACATCAGCATCCAGTTGGCCACACCTTCCCTACCTGGGTGTACCTCTCTTACACCTGGCCAAACCCCCTCCCCTAGAAAAAACCTTAGCCATAGAGCAGCTTGTCTCTTCTCCCACCAGACACTGAGAGCCTCTGATTTGGTCTGAGGCTAGCTGTAATTCATAGGCATTAAAGCTTTCTTTCCTACCAGAATAGCAGTAGTGTTCCCTTTTATTGGCCTTACTTAATTTAAATCAGAAAGAAGTGATCTTTTGGTCACCATCATATATCATTCAGGAAACAGTAACATTGTTATAAAACAATGTGAACAAAACGTACATAATTTTTTTAAGAATGACAACCTGAAATCAATCTATCTATTTTTTTTTCTTTTTTTGGCCAGTCCTGGGGCTTGAACTCAGGGCCTAAGTGCTGTCCTTGGGCTTTCTGAAGGTAGAGCTCTACCACTTGAGCCATATAACCATTTCTAGCTTTTTTTCTATGTGTGCGGTACCAAGGACTCAAACCCAGGTCTTCATGCATGCTAGGCAAGCACTCTACCACTATACCAAACACCAGCCCACCCTGAAACATTTTTAACATAACAAAAATATTTTATTTTTCTCAAGCTAACACTTTAAGCTTTGAGCCTAACTTAGTTTTTGATAACAGAATGCTCTCAAAAGTTCAATGGTTAACTACAGAGGATGCACTTATATGTGCACAGGAACTCTAATATTGAAAAAATTTCCAAAGTGACTTGAAAATTTATAGTATTTTAGAAATTTTATTTCTTTTAATTTTAAGAGGTTTTAGGGAATTAAATTCACTGTCCCATGTCTTTAAAAAAACCTCTCCAAGTAATACTTAAAAAGTTATGGGCTAGATCCAGGACTGGCCAAAAAAAAAAAAAAAGTCATCTTTATGTTCCCCTCACAAAGGGGAGTAGCACCTATTTAACTGGAAGAATTTCAAAACAACACAACAAACCAAACAACAAAACATCTATCCAGGGAAGAACAAATGCTTTTATGGGCATTCAAAAGAAATGTATTCAAACAAGTTTGAAATCCTCTTTGGCCACTAGATGAAGATTTGAGTCTGAAGTCTTAAGTTTTAAGGTTTCCAGTGGCCCAACTGGACTATAGTAGCATCAAATTAACAGAAAAGTATTAGAAAACAGAATGTGGCAACAGCCTAAAGAGTTAATTTTAATTTTTTTTAAAAAAGGCAAAGGTGCATTAATTTTCAGCCTGCTAAGTCTGTCCCCAAAACCCACAGATGTGCACCAAAAAATATAATGGATATTTTACACAGTACTTTGAAAGTTCCCTTCAGCTTATTTTGTAGGCATATTAATGCTCCACTGTGATGGAATTTTTTTTTAATGTAAAAGCTTAAAACCGACTTAAGTAAAATACAGTATACTAGCATGAAATTACTTACAGCATCCTTTCTAGTCCATACATGTTTTCCTGTTGTACAACCCTCCTGGGCTAAGAACGTATTAAAATCAGATGTTTTCCTCCTACAACAGCTCCAGTATTTCATCCTTTAACATAAGGAAGATCTCACAATCAATTAAATCCAAACGTATTATAGAGATAAATGATTTTAATAAACCAAGTCACCTGTATGACCTGAACTATAGTCTTTCAAGTTGTCACATTATTAAAGTGTTACAAATAGATATATTATGAGGAAGATTAAATTTAAAATGGGCGTGAACTTGGCCTGGACATTGCCCCTGAGCTATTCAGCTCAAGGCTACGCCCTACCCTTAGGCCAAGCCCCATTTCCTGTTTTCTAGAGGTTAATGGGAGATAAGAGACTCAGGTGCTTTTATGCTGGGCTGGCTTTGAACCTTGATCATCAGATCTCAGCCCCTAGAGTAGGTCACAGCATGAGCCACCGCACCCAGCTTCAGTAAAAATTTTAAGGCAGGTTTTCACTAACAGCCCACACTCTGCAACAAAGTCAATCTTTACATTTTAAAAACCCTTTGGAAAATGTGTAAACAAACTGAAAAACAATGTTTATAAACTTGTAGGCAATCTCCAAATAAGTGAAAACCACTATTCTTAAGCTAAGAATCACAGAACTACATGTTTGAGATACAGAAGCACATAGAAACAACAGAAGTCTTTAACATAATACTCTTAACTAAGGACTACAATATAATGTAAAAGATAAGTCTTAACCCAGAGAAAAGAATGGGTTTTCTTGAATAAATAATCCTTAACAGTCCTAGAGACAAAAGTTCTAAATGTTTCACAATATGCAGGGCAGGTTTTCCAACAAAAAAGTGAATTTGGGTTATCCATATACTGCTATATACCTATAACTATAGGAAGCTAAATCATGGGAATTACGAATTTTGCACAATTTCAGGAAAAAAAAGCAGAACTACATGAAAAATACTGGATTGAGTTAGAATGGTCACCTGTTAACTGAAACTTTGTTGTTAGGACAAACCCCACATTTTTAGGTCACTGTAATGATTAAATGGGAATGAAGGTACAATTCTTTGCAATATTCTATTGTAAATTACAATTAAAAATTTAAAGGTTAAGCATTTCTAACCTCCATTATAAAGTATTTTAATTAGTCATGCATATTACCCCTCATGGAAAATAGGTACTCCAGAATGAAATACACAGATTTCTTCTAGACTTTGTAGACCCTGATATGTCTAAAAGAAAAAATATAAAGCAAAAGGAATTAGTTGGTTATCACTCAATTACATCTCAGACAGTTCTTATAGTACTATGAACTTTGCAGTGTTTTAAGTTTCTTCCAACCTATTCCATTAAGGAATGAAAAAAAATGACCTGTTTATTGCAGGACATGATTAAATTTTAGGTCCGTATGAGAGAAATGAATAGAAAAGTATACAACACAACACATTAAGATGTCTTCAGCCTTCTGAGGATGAGATCTTACCCTATCCAGCCACATTTAATAAAAAAAAACAAGCTGAAATTAAAGGATTAATATTCTCAACATTAATATATGAGCAGCATGTTTCAGTCTACAGTAAACTCTATGTGGGCATTATCAATATAAGAAATCCAGTGTCTGGAAGTGGTGGTGATTTTTTTATCCCTAAAAAAGGCCAAACATACTGCAGACCTGTATGTACATCCGTAGTTTTTCTGGAAGATCTGAGCCTTATTGCTGCAGTAGGTGAGAATCTACAGATAAATTCCTAAACTGTTAAAACATGGGTGTAGCTAGCAGCATTTCAATTTCTGTATTTATATTACTCAAGTACAAGAAATAAGATTTGGTAGAGGTCTCCCTACTGCCCTAATTCTATTCTTCTCATCTTTTGTCAGCTGATGGTTCCACATCTAGTCTTCCAAATGTCTTAAGCAAAATTCTGAAGTTCCACTTCACTTTCTTCCATGTCCCTACAATACATTCCATGAAGAAAATTAAGTACTTCCAATGAAATTGACCTGTAAATATGTTAGTCTTTCCTACTCATAAAAAAGGAGATTTTAAATGATTAAACTATATTGTTGTCTAAGTCATTTTCTACTCCTTCATTTCTTCTATTATCTTATTACAGTTTCAAATTACATCAACGATCTCATTTTAAGTATGTACCATACACTTTCTACAATAATCAGTTTCACGTGTTTTAAACATTTAAATGTGGCTATAAGAGCAAATATTTCTCTAAGGGGAAGTATTTATGGCCCTGAAGTATTTCTCAAATAAAAGGCATAGAAAAATACTAGTCATAAAAGAAAAGATGGGCAAACCATTTTTGTGAAAATTATAAACGACTTGTTTACTAAGGACACAGTTACAATAACGAAAAGGCACAGAATTTGAGACAAAAGACTGGATACAAAGGTGAGAATTTACACATTTCACTAAATATGTATAAAGCTGCACAGTAAACATTAAAGCAGGTATACAACATTACTACTAGGGAAGTATAAATCACAAGAATATATTTTAAGTAAGGTTTAACTCCCTAGTACTACTAAAGACTACTGTATATGGCTATTGCTTATGCTCTTTAATTCAATGCAGCAAATTGGGTTAGCATTCTTTCTTTTTTTAAGAGCAAATTTATTGTCCCTCACTAAGCCTGGGGCCCCATTGTGCTCACCGTCACCGTCCTCTTTTTGCCCAGCCCTATTTTTTTTTGGTGGGGGGAAGGAGGTAGTCCCCATGTTTGAACTCCCGGCCTGAGCACTGTTCTTTGGCTTTTTCAAGGCTAGAGCTCTACCACTTGAGCCACAGCACCACTTCCAGCTTTTTCTATGTATGTGGTACGAAGGAGAGAACTCTACCAATAGGTCAAACTCCCACCCATAACTTTTTCATTTCAAATAATCACTCCAATTTTGTTGTGGCTGCTGCCGTTATTATGTTACTAGGATCCCTTTTTTTCCTCTTTTAAACAGGGAATGGATTTGGCTTTATGTAATCTGCTTAGGTCTAGGTACTTGTTTTCATCCTGAAGAATCATGTTTCACTCCATTTTGGAGAATTCTGTCATTTCTCTTTTGTTTGTGGTGGTGGTGGTGGTAGCGGTCATGAAGCCTAAACTCAGGGCTGGGCTCTGTCCTTTAGCTCTCCATCTCAAGGCTAGTGCTCTACCACTCTGAGCCACAGCACAACTTCCAGTTTTCTGGTGGTTCATTGGAGACAAGAGTCTCAGAGACTTTTCTGGTTTTGAAACATGATCCTCAGACTTCTCTGCCTCTTGAGTAGCTAGGATTAGCGTGAGTCACTGATGCCTGTCTACTTTAGATTATTATTTTTTTAATTTGGCTTTTCTTTAAAATATCATACAATTCTGAGAACAGTGTGGAAAATGAACTGGATATCTTGTGGGTGGAGAAGGGAGAGAAAAATCAGGAGAAAGGAAAGGAAGACATGGTTTCAAAAAACATTATACTCATTGCCTGATTTATGTAACTATAATCCCCCTATCAACTCTACAGCAACAATTAAAAATAGAAAATACTCTTCCTCCAATTTCATACACCCTCCCAAATTTTTCCAAGTATCTGACAGACCAAGGTCTGAAAAATAGTAAGTTCAAGATGTAAACACGGGGTACTACTTTCACGAAGGTGGGAAAGTATCTGTCTCCAAGGAAAAGGCACTAGAGAATTCTCACTAAGAAACCAGGGCCTGAACAATGTGTAGAACATACTCAGTGAACAAAGGTGGAGAGGACATTCTAGCGAAGATATAGTGTTAGTAGGATCTTGAATTATGGGCATCAAGCTGTTCCTGGGGCTTAATCATTCCATTTTATTTACTACCCATGGCTCATGGACATGTAAATACATTTCAATTTTTAATATGCAAAATAATCTAAAAATTAACAGTTAAAACCTAAACTCCCATCCAAAGTTTACTTTCTCAGTTTATGGGCACCACCCTAATGAAGAAATGTAATCCATATATCAACTACTGTCAATACTTTCCAATTATATCATTCACTCTACATGGATTTGCTAGGTACCAGACTATCATTCAAAGTTAAAACAAAGAATTATGCAAAACCTATTTTTCTAAATCTTTCCATGGAGTAATCACAAAGTGCACAGATGGTACCAAAATGAATAAAACTGCCCCACAAAGAGGAAAAAAAGGAGAGATGCAATAAAGGGTATGTCAACAATCAACGTGTTTGACAATACTTCATATTCAGTCATCTCTCAACAGTCTTCTGCCTAATCTCACTACCTAGTCATTCACAAGATCTACAGCTGGTTTTTCCTCTGTAGATCTGTTCATGTCATGACATGAATTTTACTACAATCTCCTCCCTAAATTGGGCATAGCAGAAATATCAAGAATTAAGAGGTGGCCTGAGCTATAGTCACTTAAGAGGCCAGCCTAGCTAAGACACACAGTGAAACTCTGCATCAAAACAAATAAGCCCCGAACAAGTCTATTTAAAACATGTAATGGCTATTATATTTAGAAGAAAGCCTAAACCCCTCTTCAATAATCACAATAACTCCATAGCTTATCTATTTCTTTATTCAATAGTTTGCTCTTCAAATTTTTCTGATCACAGTTCCTTGAACAGCCTCTCTAAAGCCTCTAATCATGCTTCTCCCCTAACCACAGCTCTTTTCCTCCAGAATTACAACTCATTTTCTACATTATTCAGAATTCTGACAAGAGTAACACATCAAAAAGAACTTTACTGACCATCTTAATCACACGCATTCCTTAGCCTCCTTTTTTACTTGTTTAACCGAATTTCCAACATCCATTTGCCTCTTTGTAACTGTCTGCTCACAAGAACAAAGCAAAGTGCAGTACATACTAAACACTCAGTAAATAAGCAAATATTTATTCTATAATTTCATTAGACTCTTTTTGTCAGTCCCTAATCGATGTTTAACCTCAGCTGTCAATATAAAGCCCAACATATCACACACAAATGTTTGCTAAAATGATAGTGAATAGCACTCCTATGCTTTACAATAAAAAGTTTTAGTGGGGTATTTAGTGTGTAGCTCACATGTGCAATCCTATTCATGAGGCTGAGATCCGAGGATTAAGATTTAAAGACAGCTCAGGCAGAAATAGTCGTTAAGTCTCTTTATCTCCAATTAACCACCAAAAAGCAAAAATGGAAGTATGACCCAGTAGGAGAGCATAGCCTTGAGCTAAAAAGCTTAGGAACAGTGCCAAGGCCCTAAATTCAAGCCCTAGCACTAACACCAAAAAAATAAAGTTTTAGTTCATAACATCACAAACCTTTGAACATCCTCCATTTTTACATGAGGTCCCAATCTTAATTTCATCACCATCTTCTTCTAAAATGAAGAAAAAAAATTACATTTTATCACTCTTTTGTAAAAAAAATAATAATTAAAATATTAAAATAGAATCTCAACATATTAAATTCTTAAATAGTAATTTTTACACAAGTCTTATTAAAACGAAAACCAACAAATTCAGGTTTTGTTACTATTACCAAAATGACATACAACCTATATACTTAATAAATACTTTCAATTACCAAAGAAATTTAAACGTTCTCATATTCAATAAAAATTTAATGGAAAGAACCACATATATTCATTTTGTAAAATTATCTGCACTTAAGAAAAATCAACTCATCCCTACATGGTAGGATATATTCAAACTTAGAATTTGCAAACTACTTCTGTATCAAGGATGTTTACAATGTATGGGAAAAAATAAAATAAAGTCTACCTTTCTTCTCTTCTTCACTTCCTGATGACAATTTAAGCTTATCCAGTGCTTGTTTTAGGGAGGCAGATATTTTTAATTCCAAATTTGTCATTGGCTCATCTGGGCTGGAGAATTTCAAACATTATCATTCTTATTTAACATACCAAATGTTTATTCATACATAAAACATGCTTTATGAGAAGCAATTGTGTATAAAATATTCTTCATGAAAAATATCTTACAAATAATTGCAATAACTTGCCTGCATTTTAAATTTTAATAATTCATACATAAAAATAATTGTTCTTAAATAGTTCTGCCGTAGTATATTAAATTAATGAATAGGGTTAATAACATGGAATAAAGGTAGAAGACAGTACCAGAACATAACATATATATTCCATGCCCAAGCAAATGCTGAGAACATAAAGAGGCAGTATTTAGCTGGGTATCAGTAGCTCAAATCTGTATAATCGTAGTTACTCAAGAACAGATCTAAGATTGTGGTTTAAAGCCAGCCTGGGGCTGGGAGTCCATACTACTGAAAAAGCCAGATGTGGAGCTGTGGCTCAAGTGGTAGAGTGATATGATAGCCTTGAGCAAAAGAAGCTCAGGGACAGCTTCCAAGCCCTGAGTTCAAGCTCCAGAACCTACATACATATACACATGCATGCAGTTTACCTTGTATAGGAAACCTAGTACACATGTAGGAATTTCTTTTTTAATTTTATTTTATTGTAAAGGTAAACACAGGGGTTACTCATAAGGTAATGAGTACATTTCCTGTTGAACATTGCTGTATGTAGGAAGTAGGAATTTCAAAAGCCTATTTGATCAAAAGGTGATTACAAACAATTTAATTCTACTTCAAAATATGCAAAAGCTATTTTAAGATTCAACTAGACAGTTTATCTTTTTCAATTCAAATTAACTCCATGAAAAACAAACTTACCATGCTACAAAATACACATGCCTAGCAAAAGAAAGATGTGTGACTCCTCAATCCAAATGAAACAGGCACCTATAGTTATGAACAAATCTACAGTTGACTTTTCCTGTATATATTTCATCAAATTAAGAAGGGATAAAATTAAAAGGTAAGCTAAGAGAGAAACCAAATGGTGGTCTACATAGTAGCTACAAATGCTATAAGGCAAAATAAGAAAAGGAACAACAGCTACTACTCAAGTGTGACAAAATAAGTACCCATGTAAAGCATACCTTGGTCTTTTTATTGCTTCAACTGGTTTGGGGGCTTGAATGATGTGTTCCTGAAACCTGGGTTTCAATTCAGATAGTTCTTTCTTCTCAGTAGTCTTTACTTCAGGCTTGACTGGTTCAGGTGGCTTCTCACTATTATGCCTACCTTTAGTACAGCCCTGTTAGTAAAAGGCATTAATTATGAAGCATCTACTTAACAGGCCATGAAGTATTTTTATTGCATTCACTCATTTAAGAAACTTAAAAATGAAACTCCAAATGTCCTATTATTTGTAAAATACTTTTACCTCTCATAGTATAAAAAAAAGCCTTTATAAGTTACTCATATAATTCACAAATTATACATAAGAAGCCTTGACTTTATAACCCTGGGCAAGATAATCTGTAAAATTTAGGTAATGACATAGTTTTCTCTCTGAGTAGTATAGAAAATACGCATCTCAATATCTAAGATTTGATAAGTAATTGCCTACCAGTTCCTTCTTGATGTTTTTTCAAGACTACTAAAATCAAGAACCTAAAATAACAAATGAGTAATTAGTATCTTACAACCTTAGTCTCCCAAACAGACAAATTATTTATTTTAGAGGCTGTAGAAAGTAGGTGAACTCCATTTTAAGGGTAAGGTATTATCTGGTAGTTAATGAGGATCCATGAATACCAAAACTCAAATCTGGTACTTCCTATAAGAGGCAGTTTTAAGGAAATGATCAAGAAGCAAAACAGTACTTACTGCAATGCTTAAGAAATCAGAAAAATCAGTTGTTCTTCTCTTACAGCAAGACCAGCCCTATAAAAGGTAAGGAAAAGTCACTGAAAAATTTATCTCCTTAGAAACCATGACCTACAATACACTTCTTACCAAGTATCTCATCAAATCTGGAAGTAATTTCCATATACACAATTTCAGTTTCATAATTCTGTATGTGGTTATCATAATCAAGTGAAATGATTTTTAGTGTTTGACTTATTTAGTTTTTGGCCAGTCGTAAGGCTTGAACTCAGGACCTGAGCATTACCCTTGGGCTTTCTTAAGGCTAGAGCTCTACCATTTGAACTACAGCACCACTTCCAGCATTTTGTATGTGGTATTGAGGAATCAAACCCGAGTCTCTGTGCTTGCTGAGCATGCAGGAAGACCCAGGTTCAATTCCTTGGTACCACCTACATAGAAAAAAAGAAGGTGCTTGACTTAGCAGAATGCCAGCCTTACAAAGCATGAGGCCCTTACACCCTAGAACCATATTTTTTTTAAAAAAAAAAAGAGGATTAAAAACAAAGGAAAGATAAGATTACCTACTGTAGCTCAAACAGTAAACATTCTTATTTTCAGTGCATGAGAGATTACCATAGCAAGCTCCCAGGCATTCAACTTTGCAGTGAAATGATCCTTTCAGCTAGAGACAGAAGGTATAGAAAATGTACTAATCTATGTGTAATTTTATTTAACAAAGTGTATCAAATGGTTTAACAAAAAATGGCTAAGGTATCATTTCTAATTCCAACAGGGAATAGGGAAATAGAAATGAAGTAATAGTAAGGAAAATGACTTGAATAAAAATAATTTTAGAATTACTGTAGAAAATACCACCATCTATTGTCTTTGTTGACTTTAGTGGAATACATGCTCAGAAAACCAGCCCAGTGGTTATCAAGAAAGCAAAACCTCAAAGTGAGAAAAGGCTAAACGTCCACATTTAAAACACCCCAAACTTTGGGCCGGGAGTTTGGCCTAGTGGTAGAGTGCTTGCCTAGCATGCACAAAGACCCGGGTTGGATTCCTCAGCACCACATACTTAGAAAAAGCCGGAAGTGGTGCTACGGCTCAAGTGGTAGAGCTCTAGCCTTGAGAAAAATCCAAGGACAGTGCTCAGGCCCAGGACTGGCAAAAAAAAAAAAAACAAACCCACCCCATCCACATCCACACAAACGACCCCCGCCCCCACCCAGACACACATGGAGGAGGAGGATAAACTACAATGTAATCAAGTTCCTACCTTCAGTGCATCATGAAAGACTGGAACACCTGGGTGATATGTGCAAGCATCTAATCAAACACAAAGGAGAAAAACAGAAGTCTTAGAAACAAAGAAAGGAATTGTTAATATTCAAGCTCATTTTTAGTGCAGAAAATATTGTTCCTTAAAATTCCCTAATGCTTATGTTTACTATGTAGTGCAAAGTGTTTGTTAAAATATTAACAATTGAAACTAACTCAGTTTCACAGAATAGCTGGATTCACATAATATATACCTGTTGCAAAGTGACAAATTACATGCTTATTTCTCTAATCTTTGTAGTAAATTATTTAATTCTGAAACTACAAGTCTTACATCTTGACCATAGCTCAATTCTTCCTTTATAAAAATATCAAATTTGGGGGGCCGGGAGTTTGGCCTAGTGGTAGAGTGCCTGCCTAGCATGCACGAAGACCGGGGTTCGATTCCTCGGCACCACATACATAGAAAAAAGCCGGAAGTGGTGCTGAGGCTCAAGTGGTAGAGCTCTAGCCTTGAGAAAGTCCAAGGACAGTGCTCAGGCCCTGAGCTCAAGCCCAGGACTGGCACCAAAAAAAAGAAAAAAAAAGAAAAATATCAAACTTTTAAAAAATAGTTGACAAAATATAGAAGGGAAAGAAGGCATACAGTCTAGAAGAGAAATTCCCCCCCAATTGTGCACTGAACTATTAAAAGTTGCTAAAAAGGCATTTTGGAAAAGTAAATTAAATGTCTTGAAAGTTTCGGCAGATAATTGGTAATTCAACTCTTGTAGGTAGTGTCAATTGCCAGGTGCAGAACTCACTTTAAAAAGTTATGCTCAAGCAAAGCAGTGGTGGCTCCCGCCTGTAATCCTAGCTTCTCAGGAGGGTTAGATGGCCATTCAAAGCCAGCCTGGGCACAATAGGTTCCATTTGTTCAAGGATGTAAGTCCTACATTGGTCTGAGTTCAGACCAGAGAAATCCAGGTCAGTCAGTTTATATTATTACATTCTCTTCGTATGAAAGGACCAGAGAAATATTCCTTAGACTCTTATCTCCAATTAACCACCAGAAAACCAGAAGTTGCACAGTGGTTCAAAGTAGTAGAGTGCTAGCCCTGAGTTGCAAAGTTCAGGGACAGTGCCCAGGCCCAGAGTTCAAGCCTCATGACTGGGAGAAACAAGAGAAAAAAAGTAGGCCAAGTGCCAGTGGTTCGCACCTGTAATCCTAGCTACTTAGGAGGTTGAGATCTGAGGATCTCGGCTCAAAGCTAGCCAGGGCAGAAAAGTCTGAGTCTCTTAGCTCCAATTAACCAAAAAGGCGGAAGTAAAGCTGTGGCTCAAATGGTAGAGAGCTGGCCTTGAGCAATAAAGCTTAGAGACAGCACCCAAGCTTAGATATCAAGCCTCAAAACTGGCAAAAAAGAAGAAAAGAAAGAAGAAAAAAGGAAAAGAAAAAGAAAATAATTAGCAGTGTGGAATATTTAGTTTAGGCAACAGACTAATTAGTATGAGCTAGAGAAAACATTCTCTAATCCTCATTCTTCCACAACTTTCTTATATAGCTAGCTACTTTATTCAATCTTTCAAATCTTTTCAGTTCTCTACAAGTTCTGATTCCTGCAGCTGCCTTCAAATTAACCAAGGCCTAGTACTGAGAGAAATCTCTCTGGTTGAGATTAATAGTTATTGGTACATCTGTAGCTACAGCTACTTCTGCTGTAGGGGTACTACACTAGATAATGGAATAGGAATGAGTAGTTCTCTGGAAGAATATGTAAATTCATGGATTAGGCAGAGGCATTAAAATTAAGGTCAGTGGTAAAATAAAGAGCTGAGAAATGGAGGGTGGACATAAACAGGTATATTCAGAAGAATACAATGTTAAGAGGACACAGAACTAGAGAATAATTACAGTATTACCCACTATCAGATTTAACTCCCAGTCATAGGAATAAATTGTACAGATATATAAAACCATCTCCATATTAAATAACCACAATAGTGGATTTTGTAGAATGGTATATAAGTAATGAGACGATATTTACAAAGCCTACCAGTTAATACTTTATGGGGAAGATGCTACAACACAGCAATAGTTAAGGCAAGGGCTTTTCACATTGGGGTTGTATTACAAACTAAACTGCACTATTTTAAAAGAGCACCTGTTCATAAGAGGGGAAAAAAATTCTTAGTGATGACATAGTAGCATGGAAATTGTGCTATACCTATAAGAAAAGAAGTCCTATGCACAGATTAAAAGACTTTTTAAGCATGGCAGATCCAGCATTAGACTACATGCAAAACAGAACTTTCTGGCACCTTCACCTTTAACACCTGAGGTGATTATTTTATCAATGAATAAATCCGACAACTTTCTCCTAGCCAATTTGCCTTCATCCTCCATTCATTCAGCCAATTTACTTGACATATCCAATCTCTAAAACCATCCTATCCTGTTAGAGTGAACAAACTTCCATCAATCTCACAGGAGAGTGCCTGCTAGTCTTCTTGTATTATTGGCTAGGCAATCCTTGAGACTATTCCTATGGGCTTTACTGGGTTCATTTTTTTTTAATCTCCCTTGAATTCTGAACCCTGAACATAATCGTTTATTACCAAATAATAATAATAATAAAAATTGTCCCATATGAACCGGGAGGTGGGTACACTGCTTGCCCAGTATGCGTGAAGCCCTGGGTTCGATTTCTGGGTACCACACACAAAGAAAAAGCCAGAAGTGGTGCTGTGGCTCAAGTGGTAGAGTGCTAGCCTTGAGAAAGCTCAAGGACACTGCCTAAGCCCTGAGTTCAAGCCCAAGGTCTGGCAATGGGAAAGGGGGGGAGTTGCAAACAACAACAGAAAATCAGCATCCTCTACACTGGACATTAAAACAGAATATGTGCACACATCAAGATTATTATTTACCAGGCTTAAAATTTCATTTTCTCAATTTTGTTACTCACTAAAAAAAAAAAATCACAACTTTTCCTTAAGTATCTACATTATTGTATGGGTGTGATACAGCATTGTGTAGACTGTACTTATCTTTTTCTTACAAGGCTGTGAAGAGATCTTATTTCAATGAAAGTAGTGATTAACTTGCATGGTAAGATACATGTTTCAAATGTCTCAGAAGTAGAAATGAACCATGTTTCCATATTAAACTCCGCGGCTCTCCACTAGTTCAAGTGCTGACCCGTTCGAGGCTGGCAAGATTAAGTTGCACAATAAAGAGGCAGACTTTTATACTTGCCATAAAATAAATACATTCAATAAATGCTAGCTGAGTCTGAAAAAGTGGCGTCATTTCCCTCCACATTGGGTGCTGGGCCCCATTCAAACCATCGAAGCCAGGGCACGATGGCCGGCCAGGGGCACTAACTTCATTGAACTTCCCTCTGACCTCAGCCCCCAGGGAGCTCCGGAAGCCACGCCGGGCTCCGGACTGCACGCTCGGGACCAAATGGGGTCACCAAGAAGAGGCCGCACCGGGACTGCAATCCAGGCCGCCCAGGGTTAAAGGCCGGGGCGGGGGGGGGGGGGGGGGGGAGGAGTAGAACGCAATCCTAGAGCCAAAACAAAAACTCAGACTCTTCACCGTGACCTCCTAGCCGGAGGTGACTGGCTGGCCAACCCACACGTGGATGAGACACGGGTGCAAGTACACCAGTCTCCCCGGACCTGGGCGCCTGCGGCGCTAACCGCTCCCCCGCGCGGTGCGATGGCTGTGTCCCGAGGGGACGCCACAGCCGTGGACGCCAGGGAGAAGCAGGCCCGGCGGGGCTCAGATGGGAGCTGCGGGCGGCTGCGCGGACGCGGGGTCCGGGACACACGTGGGCGCGGCGCCAGGGGAGCTGCGGGGCCCGGACCGGCAGCGCGCGGCGGGACTCTGGCGGACTCCGGGCTCCACTCAGGGCTTCCGCGGCCGTGCCTGAGGAGAGGCCGCGCGCGGCGGGGGACTCGCTTCTCTTACCGTCCGCATTGGCCTCGGGATCGAAGCGCTGGCCGCAGCCCCGGTTGTAGCAAAGCAGGGCCATCGTCTTTTTCCCCGAGCTCTAGGAACGGCGAAACGGTGCGGCCTCAACTCCCAGGTTGCCAGACACCGTCTGACGGATTGGGCGGCTATCGGCTTCCGGAAACGGCCGGGTCCGCTTCAGGAACCTTCGCGAATTTTCCGGTCACGCCTGCGCAGGAAGGATGAGAAAGGGGCGGGGGTGGGGAGCTGCAGAAACCACCGAGCTCCCGGAACGCAGCATGCGGACGCCCGCCGCAGTCGCGGGTGCAGTCCGGACGTTTGTAGGCGTGACACTCTCGGAGCGGAAGAGGGCGGGGCCCGGGGAGGCTGTGGCGCCGCAGTCGCGGGTGCAGTCCGGACGTTTGTAGGCGTGACACTCTCGGAGCGGAAGAGGGCGGGGCCCGGAGAGGCTGTGGCGCCCCAGTCGCGGGTGCAGTCCGGCGTTTGTAGGCGTGACACCCTCGGAGCAGTAGTGGGAGGGATATGGAAGCGTTGCTGTTGACCATTGCCGGTCCTCTATGTCCTGGATCTGTGACGTGCACTGTTCCCAGAGTCCCGGCCGGGCCTAGTGCTCCCCAGCCGATGCTGGTCCACCCCGGAGGGCATGGCGAGCAGCGAATGAAAGGAATCCCACCTTCCTCCTCCTCCCTCCCCTCCTCTCCACCCTCCAGTAGGCACACACACAACATTTTTAATATAACTGATTTTTTTTTTCCAGTCCTGGGCTTGAGCTCAGGGCCTGAGCACTATCCTTCGGTTTTTCTCAAGGCTAGAGCTCTACCACTTGAGCCCCAGCACCACTTCCGGCTTTTTTTTCTATGTATGTGGTACCAAGGAATGGAGCCCACGTCTTCTTGCATGCTAGGCAAGCACTCTACCACTAGTCTAATCTCCCCAGCCTATAACTGAATATTTTAAAATAACTGCAACTGTTTAAATAAATGAATCACTGTGCTCAAACCACTTGAAAATGCAAAGCAACACTTTGAAAACGCAAAGGGCTTAAATACAGGGTTAATAACGAAAATGATAGACCTAATACTAATTGCAGAAATGGAATTATACTAAGATCTTAAGCTAATAGTTAATGTTTCGTATTAACTGCTAGTTACAAGTTTATCAACTTTCAATCCTTCAATCTTCGCACTTCTAGTAAAATTTCCAGTACTTTACAAAATACATTGTAAGCCTAGGCCCAGTGGGTCATAACTGCATCCCAGCTGCCTCTGGAGGCTGACATTGGTGATTATAGCCCAAAGCCAGCCCTGGCAGGAAAGTCCATGAGACTGGCCTCCTGTAGTCATCAAAAAGCTGCAAGTGGCCCTGTGGCTCAAATGACAGGGCTGGCCTTGAACTAAAGAGCTCAGAGACAGTGTCAAGGCCTTGAGTTCAAGCCCCAGGAGCGGAAAGCGAAAAAGGAAAAAAAAATAAATAACAGGAATACATATTTCTAAAATATCAGTGATACTATTCAATAGACTGTAAGGGAAGAAACAGTGATAACTTGGTTCTAGTTATATGGTTATAATTCTCCCCCCCCAACACACACAAAACATCATTTTGTATATTTCCTTTCTGTCCTTATACACAGAAGTAGGGAACGTAATTTACACAGTAATCCTAATATAGATACATACATAGTATGTTCTTAAATTATCCTACAATTAATACTTTTCTATTTTATTTCAGTCATCATTAGAGATAACATTGTTCAACAGTATTCTGTTGAATAATGCAGTTATTTAACCTTTCATTATTAATATAACACATTTTCTCAACTTCAGCAATGATTCAGTGATCACTTTATTATATATTTTAAGTTTTAGTATTTTTTAAATGCTGGTACAGGGGCTTGAAACTAGGTCCTGGGTACTGACCCTGAGCTTTTTTGCTGGAGGCTAGAACATCAGTCACAGCTCTGCTTCCAGCTGTGAGTGTGTGTGTGTGTGTGTGTGTGTGTGTGTGTGTGTGTGTGTGTGTGTTTGATGTGAGATTAATTGGAGATAACATTTTCACAGACTTTCCTCCCTGGGCTGGCTTTAAACCATGATCCTCAGAAGCTAGGATTACAAGTATAAGCCATGGGCCTATGTGCTGTCCCTAGTTCCTTTTGCTCAAGACAGCACTCTATCATTTGAGCTACACCACCACTTCTGACTTTTTCTTTGATTAATTAGGCATAGGAGTCTTTTTGGCTGCCATCTTCAGGTCTCAGAGTCCTAGCCTGAGTGTCCAGGATTACAAGCATGAGCCATCAGCTCCAGGCTCAGCTTTGTAATTTTAAGAAGTGACACAATGAAGTAAATGGCATAGCCTTTTAAAGTAATCTTAAAAGATTGAAGACAATGCATATTACCAGATACTTTTCAATAGATGTTACCATTTTTCTCTTTCACAAACCACAGAAATTGATCAGACATAGTTAGAAATAAAATGAAGCATAGCTCTAAAAAGTTACAACGTAGTCAGATGCATTGGCCGAGTATCCTTGGATCACTGCATCATTACCAAAATTGTTTATAAGCTACATATTTGAGATAGTTTTAATGTTTAATGACTTTTGTCTCTTATAGCACTTACCATTAGAAAATAATTTCTTAGTTAAATAGAAAAATGCAAAACATGTCAAGAACAAAATTACAAAATCAGTAATTTTACTACAAAGAAATAAATATTGAGTATTTAATGTCCTGTCAAACTTAACTTTCAGTGTTCCCCCCAGTAGCTAACATGGATGGATGGTAAAACAACAAACAACAACAAAAAGAATCCATATATGAAAGCTCATGTTCCTTCTTTATATACTTTAATAAACTGTATTATTTTAACTATATATTATAATCATCACACTAAGTGTAGAATTTAGTCCTTCATGTGATAAAAATAATTCAGTACAAAAGGATATTTCATTGTCACCATTTCCACACCATTCCTGCAGAACATTGCTAACCAACCTAAAATTCTCCTAGTTACAGATTTACCGGTATAGTTTGTACAATGATTAAGCTAATTTCCTGTTGGGGTCCTTCTCGGATGTGTAGGAGGGGGGTAAGATGGCTACGGAGCTCACGAATAAACCCAGGAACACAGACTCTGGAGACCAAACTCTCTGGTGCAGATCTAACTTCATTTTAGAAGACAAGCTCACTGAATACAGATAGAGCCATGGCCACCTGGTCAGCAAACAGGAGCCTCCCTGAATGAGACTTCAGCCAATGGTGTTCTGAGAGTATCTGGGAACTCCTACTCCAGGTGGGAGGGGCCAGGAGCCCTCTGGCTCCTGACTGCTTTCATCACTGTGTATGTGCTGAAGCACGGGCAGCAAGCAGCAGGGGCTCCTACACAACTAGCTAGGAGTCCCCACAATTTCCTTAACTTTCACAGGCCTTAACATCATTGATTCTTCTTAAATTTACTTTAAATATTAGCTGTAGTAATATCTTTAACTTTCAGCATTTGAAAGTATTTCTAACAATATTATAAGAAATGACAAAACTGTAAATAAACTATTATTATTTAATTTGTATAACAGTTATTTTATAAACAAGATATCCATCACCATAGAAATAATCCCTTATGTGGTTATTTCTTCTGTTTATGATTTTCGAAGCATATGCACGATGCATCTATAAAAATGATATAGCATTATTTAAATTTTGTAGCAGTTATTTTTATTAACAAAAGTGTCCATCAAGATAAAAACAATCCTTTATGTAGTTGTTCGTTCTGTTTTTGTATATATACTTGATTATACATATGTATTTGTCTATGTGTGTTCATGTATATATATTTTTTGTTGTTGTTTTCATTACCTGTAGCAAATACCATCTTGGAAGGTTGGGCTGTTCTCTCCTGCGTCTGTGTCCTAGGCAGATCAGTAGAAATATGAAAATACCCATAATTTAAACTTTCTAATAGAAACATGAAAAAGGTGAAGTTAAAAATGAGATATGTCTCCTTTTTATATACTATAAAAAATATGGTATAGACTACAGAATCACATCATGTTTTTGGCTTCACCACATTTCAATCACTGTTACAAGTTATCAGTGGATATTACACTAGGCAGAATTAATCTGTGGTCCATTACCTGATCAATTAAAGTGACTGAGTGAATGAACTGCATTAAGTCATTGAAGGGAGGCATTATTGCGTAGGTCAATTATTATTATTATTATTATTATTATTATTATTATTATTGTAGTTAGGTTGACTGACTTGAGAGATGTTATGAAAAAGTGAAAAAAAAGTTTCATGGCTGGGAGTTTGGACTAGTGGCAGAATGCTTGTCTAGCATGCACAAATTCCTCAGTATCACATACATAGAAAAAAGCTGGAAATGGTGCTGTAGCTCAAGTAGTAGAGGACTAGCCTTGAAAAAAGCCCAAGGACAGTGCTTAAGCCCAGAGCTCAAGCCTGGGACTGGCAAAAAAAAAAAATTCAGGGCCCGGAGTGTCCCATAATGATAGAGTGCTTGCCTAGTATGCATGAAGCCCTGGGTTCAATTCCTTGGTACCGTATACCCAGATAAGGCTGAAAGTGGTGCTGTGGCTCACATGGTAGAGTGATGGCCTTGAGAAAAGTCCAAGGACAGTGCTTAGGCCCTAAGTTCAAGCCCCAAGACTGGCAAAAAAAGTTTCAATTTTATGTTGTAACAATTGTGATTATGTTATGCTGTATATGTTTATGTAAATACATAAATTGTATTGATAAACATTAGTAAATACTCTTAGTCTTTGACAATACTGACTAAATAAAACAATGATAAGTTTAAAGCATAAATCTGGTATTTTGCTTTTATATTGCATGTTTTGGGACACGCATGAGGCTTCAACTCGCTTCTTCAGCTCAAGGCTAATGCTGTGCCACTTTAAGCCACAGCACCACTTTCAGTTTTCTGGTGGTTAATTGGAGATAAGAGTCTCACAGACTTTCATGCTAAGCAGGCTTTGACCCACTATCCTCAGATCTCAGCCTCCTGAGTAGATAGGATTGCAGGCATGAGCCATTGGTACCCGGCTATCATCATTTTCTATATAATCTAATATGATGAAGAACAAAGCTAACTTTCCTATGACTACTTTTGACCTATGTAACCTTTAGAAGGATGTGTAGTCTCACCATTATTGTTTTGAGAAATTTCTGGCTTACATACGTAGAATTTATTCATGATACAAATGTGGACATAATTACATATAGTTACATATATTATAATGAGATAATTTATTTTGTATTTCAGTATAAGAAAGACTTCTAAGAGACCTTCCACCTAAGAAAAGCCCAGGACCAGATGGATTCACAGCTGAATTCTATAAGGTCATCAAAGCAGAGATCACACAAATACTCCTCAAGCTCTTCAACAAAATTGAAAACAAAGGCTCTTTGCCAAACATATTCTATGAAGACAGTATAACCCTCATCCCCAAACCAGATAGAGATTCATCACAGAAAGAGAATTATAGACCCATTTCTTTGATGAATATTGATATAAAACTTCTCAACAAAATACTGGCCAACCATCTTCAACAACTCATCAAAAAATTTTACTCTGTGATCAAACAGGATTCATCACAGGGAGGCAAAGTTGGTTCAATATGCTCAAATCAATATAATTCAACACATCAATAGGAGTAAGGACAAAAATCACATGATTGTCTCAATAGACTCAGAAAAGGCATTTGACAAGATCCAACACCCCTTTATGCTAAAAGCTCTGGAGAAACTAGGAATCCATGGAACATTCCTCAGTATAATAAAGGCTGTGTATGACAAACCCACAGCTAGTATTATACTTAATGGCGAAAAGCTAAAGCCATTCCCTCTAAAATCAGGAATGAGACAAGAATGCCCACTCTCTCCACTCCTCTTTAACATAGTACTAGAGTTTCTAGCCAGAGCAATAAGGAAAGAAGCAAGTATAAAAGGGATCCAAATATGGAAAGAGGAAGTGAAACTTTCTCTTTGCATATGACATGATTCTGTATTTAAAGAACCCTATAGACTCCACTCCCAAGCTGCTTGAGCTGATTCAAAACTTTGGCAAGGTAGCAGGGTATAAAATTGGCCCTCAAAAATCAACTTACTTCCTCTATGCCAACAGTGAGAGGAACGAGGCAACAATCAGGAAAGCAATTCCTTTTGCAATAGCCTCAAAGACAATAAAATACCTAGGAATTATCTTAACTGAGAATGTAAAGGATCTTTTTTTTTTTTTTTTTTGCCAGTCCTGGGCTTGCGCTCAGGGCCTGAGCACTGTCCTTGGACGTTCTCAAGGCTAGAGCTCTACCACTTGAGCCTCAGCACCATTTCCGGTTTTTTTCTATGTATGTGGTAAAGGCATTCCCTCTAAAATGAGGAATGAGACAAGGATGCCCACTCTCTCCACTCCTCTTTAACATAGTATTAGAATTCCTAGCCAGTGCAATAAGGCAAGAAGCAAGCATAAAGGGGATCCAAGTAGGGAAAGAGGAAATAAAATTATCCCTCTTGGCAGATGACATTATTCTGTATTTAAAGAATCCTATAGACTCTACTCCCAAGCTCCTTGAGCTGATTCAAAACTTTGGAAGGCTATAAAATTAACCCCCCAAAATCAACTGCCTTTCTCTACGCCATCAGTGAGAGGAACGAGGCGATAATCAGGAAAGCAACTCCTTTCACAATAGCCTCAAAGAAAATAAAGTACCTAGGAATTAGCTTAACTAAGAAAGTAAAGGACCTTTTTGATGAAAACTTTACAACCCTGAAAAAGGAAATTAAAGCAGAACTGAGGAAATGGAAAAACCTCCCATGTTCCTGGATTGGAAGAATCAACATTGTGAAAATGACAATCTTGCCAAGGGCTATCTACAAATTCAGCGCAATACCCATCAATATCCCGATGGCATTCTTTAAAGAAATAGAAGAGGCAATCCAAAATTTCATATGGAATAATAAAAGACCCTGTGTAGCAAAAACAATTCTTAGCAGAAAGAACAGCACAGGAGGAATTTCAATACCAAACTTTAGACTCTATTACAAAGCTATAGTGACCAAAACAGCTTGGTACTGGCACAAGAACAGGCCTGAAGACCAATGGAATAGAACTGAGGACCCAGATATTAACCCACAGACCTATGGCCACCTAATCTTTGACAAGGGAGCCAAAAAAGAGAATGGAAGAAAGACAGCCTCTTCAACAAGTGGTGCTGGCAGAACTGGTCAAGCACCTGCAGAAAACTAAAATTGGATCCTTCTTTGTCACCCTGCAGTAGAATTAACACCAAATGGATCAAAGACCTCGAGGCAAAAGTCGATACACTGAAAACTTTACAAAAAGGAATAGGAGATACACTAGGCCTCCTTGGCACAGGTTGAGACTTTCTCAATAAGGACCAAGAGACACAACAAATCAGAGAAAGCCTGGATAAGTGGGACTGCATTAAACTGCAGATATACATATACATATATATATATATATATATATCTGTGTGTGTGTGTGAACATGATGCTTATATTTGTTTTTTGAGACAAGATCTCACTGTATACCCCAGGATGACCTTGAATATGAGAGTTTCCTTTCTTGGCCTCCTGAGTGCTAGGATGAAAAGCATTTACTACCACTCGCAGCAACATGATGTTTTGATATATGTCTATACTGGGAAAGCTTCCCACACTTGAGATCACTGAAATACCCATCATGTTACGTAGTTAATGTTGTATATGTGTGTATGCATGTGTGCGTGTATGTGAGAGAACAATTAAAATCTATTACAAGTTTCAAATGTACAGTATGTCACTGTTAAATACAGTCATCTTGATATACATGAGATATGCAGAAATTAATGTGATTGTGTTATTTAATTATTAATTATTGTGTTAATTATTTATATTTGCTAGGCAGGAGTTTTACTTGATTTTTATTCTAAGCCCTGCATAGAAACTTCTGAGACTCTGACTATTTGTCAAACAAACTGTGCCATTTCTTCTACCTTATTCCCTAAACTTTACCCCACCTTCTCCTTTACTGTATATTTCCTTATGTTAACTCATACAACACTTGTATGTATGTGGGTATGTTTGTTTCACACAGTGCAAGAGATTGCATCCAGGTCATTTCAATACTAAGAAAGTGCTTTACCACTGAACAGCATCATCATTCACAGCAGTAGTCTTTATTTTACTTTCTTTTTTCCCTTACATAACATTCTCAAAGATACTTTATGTTGTCATATATGATAACATCTCCTTCTTTTCCAAGGCAAAGTAGTATTCCATTATGTATGTAGTTCCTAAATTGCTTATACATTTGTCAGTGCACCTCAGACTTGTTATCACATTTTGACTGTTGTGAACATGTTGCAGTGAACATGGGAAATCTAGTATATTCTTGTTATATTGATTTGCCCAGAGGTTGTGTGGCTAGAACATAGGAAGTTCTATTTCTATTCCTTTGAGGAATCTGTATTCTGTTTTCCACAATGACTCATCAGTTCACCAGCAGTTTACAAGCATCTGATTTCTTCAACTCTACACCAACCTTAAATATTATTATTATTGTTATTATTATTATTATTATTATTATTATTATTATTATTTCCTGTCTGAATGTTTAAACTCAGGATAGGGGCTTAGTACCTGAACTTTTGATAAACTTTTGAGCCAAAGCTCCATTTCCATCTTATTTGGTACTTAACTGGAGATAGAGTCTCAATAGACTTTCCCATCCCAATGGGCTTCAAATTACTATCTTTAGCTCTCAGCCTCATGAGTAGCTAGGGTTACAAGGGTGAGGCACAGGTGCCACAACTCTTGTCCTTTTTAACATTCACTGCTGTAAGAAGTGATACCACATTGTGTATTTACCTGATGCTGGACATTTTCATAAATTCCTTCCAGAAATGTTTGCTCAGGCCCTTTGCTCATTTGTTACTGGAGTTATTGGTAGCACGTGCGCGTGCACAAACACACACACACACACACACACACACACACACACACACACACACACACACATGCGCACACCGGTAATGTCCCTTGAATTAAGGACCTTGTCTTCTTTTGATTTGCTCTTTCTTTCCGGACTAGTGTTCAGCCAGTTGAGCTACCTCTCCACTTTCAGGTTTTTGATAGTTAATTGGAAATAAGCATCTTATGAACTTTTCTGACCCAGGTCGATCATAGTCCTCAGATCTCAGTCTCCAGAGTAGCTAGAATTATATTTGTAAGCTACCATACCAGCACCCACTGTATTCTCACATAGTTTATATTTGAATCCAACATATCATTGAATTAAAAAAGTATTAAACATCTTTAAATAATTTGGATTACCAGAAAACATTCAGTGAAAGTTTTAGAAAGTCACGAATTTGTAGAAACAAAAATTACAAACAAGAATGTCTTGAATGAAAGACCTCAATGTCAGACCTGCAATTTTGAAATTACTACAACAATAAGTAGGAAAAATGTTAGAACTCATAGGCCTATACCCAAGGGAAAAAAGTCTCAAGGGCACAACACAGAAGAGAGACTTGACAGATCAAATTACATCAAATGAAAAAGTTTTTGTAGAGAAAAGGATAGAATTACTAAACTAGAAAGATGCCCAACAGACTGGGAGAAGATCTTTACCAGAAATACATGAGATAAAAACCTAATATCTAAAATAGACAAGGAGCTCAAGAACCTAACAGCTACCAAAGCTAATAAATCCACTACTAAATGAATAAAAGAGGCATTTCAGAAGAAGAAAAAACAAGAATGACTGTGAAGAAATGCTTATCACCTTTGGCCATAAAGGAAGTGCAAATCAAAACAACTCTGAGATTCCCACCCAGTTAGAATGACCAACCCTATAAATTCAGATGACAGATGTTGGCAGGGAGATGTGGGGCAAAAAGAACCCTATTGCACTGTTGGTGGGAGTGTAAACTAAGTACCACCACTCTGGAAAGCAGTCATAACACTCCTGGGCATCTACCTAGAACATCACGAGCCAAGATACACAGACACCTGCACATCCATGTTCATTGCTTGCATTATGTATAAACTTGTGGAAACAGCCCAGATACCCTTTAATAAATGAATGGATCAAAAAACTGTGATACCTATACACTGCCATTTGAAAAAAATAATATTATGAAATTTGCAGGAAAGTGGATGGACCTAGAATGAATCATGGTAAGTGAGGTAAGCCCAAGCTCAGAAACAAAAAAAATTGCTAGATCTAAAATCCATCTGAACATAATAAATTATACAGGCTTCTAGGCATTCATACACAGAAAGACCAAAGGACTCGGGAGAGGAACAGAAATACACAATGCCGATATGTATCTGATCATACTAAGTAATAGTTATTGAAATGAGATCCAAGAAATAAAGAGGTTTTAGCTCTCTTTTGTGTGGTTTTACTTTTATTTTCTTTTTGTTGTGTTTGTTTATATGACTTGAGGAATATAAGGGAGGCATAGAAATGAAAGGGCAAAAGGTGAACAAATACAGTGATGATACTCACTGGGCATGATGTTGAAAATGAACTATACAACTTGTTTTTGTTTGGTTTTTGGCCAGTTCTGGGGCTTGAACACAAGGCCTGAGCACTGTCTTTGGGCTTTTTCCTCAAGTCTAGCTCTACCACTTGAGTCATAGCACCATTTCTGGCTTTTCTATGTATGTGGTACCGAGAAATCAAACCCGGGTCTTTGTGCATGCTAGGCAAGCTCTCCACCACTAGGCCAAACTCCCCAACCCTGAACTATACAACATGTAGGTGGTGATGGAAAGGAAAAACTGGAGAGAGAAAGAAAAGGGTGACATTGTCTAAAAAGAAATGTACTCTTTTCCTGACTTAAGTAATTGTACTCCCTCTGTATATCACCTGTATAATAACAATTAAAAATAAAAATACCTTGAAATTAATCCTTGAGATATAAGGGAGGAACTGAAATTCAAATGTTAAGAATGACTAGAGGTAAGGACATTTTTTTTTCCAGTCCTGGGGCTTCAACCCCCAGGCCTGGGCATTGTTCCTGGGCTGCTTTTTCCTCAAGGCTAGCACTCTACCACTTGTACCACAGTGCCATTTCCAGTTTTTCTGTTAGTGGGATACTGAAGAATCAAACCCCAGGACTTCATGCAGTCATATTCCCAACCCTACAGGTAAGGATATAAAGAAAACATTTATAATTTTGCTTAATAGCAAATGTATGCTCTAGAATGCACAGTTATTTAAAGAGTACAAGTTTTATATTAATTGTAGTTGAATTTTATGTATATAAATCCTGATATAAATGACTTATTAAACCTCTTACTAGAGTTTTGATACAGGTTTTCTTGTGACAAAAGTCTCATTATGAGGAAAAATGGCACTTGACACCTACAATTCCAGCACCTGGGAGACTGAGTCAGGAGTTTATGCATTTGAAACCAGCATGGACTACATAGAGATTCTGAGTGCAGATCAGACTGTATAATAACGCTTTCTCTCAAGAACACACCAAGTAAGATGGATTTTGGTGGCTCATGCTTGTAATCCTAGCTACTCAGAAAGCTGAGATTAGAGAATTGTGATTCTAAACTATTTGCCTGGAACAAAACAGATCAAGGACAGGTAGGCCCTGAGTTCAAGCCCCAGTACTGGCAAAAAAAGAGAGGGGAAAGGAAAAAATAAAAATCCTTCTTTTACAATTTTACTTTTTAACTGTTCATCTCTTCATCATAAAATAAAGATGTATGAGTCAAACACATTTTGCATCCCAACTTCCATTCTCCTTGAACCAATTATATCTTCTCTTGCTGGAGAATCTGTGTAATCTGTTCAATGTATCCTTTGCTTCACAGACTCCTCTGGTGTCAGTATATTAAAAATTCTTGGCAAGATTCTATCAGCCTTTCTAATGACTACCAAACCAGGAGAAAAAAAGAAAGACACAAATGATGCAACTTTTATCCAACATAGCATGAGACATGCTGAATTATATGCCTGATTCTATGTCTCAAATGAACAACAAAACTTAGGCAGACTGAGCCCTGGGTATACAGCACATTGCTTATTTAATAATGAATACCAAGTTTCCATTTTCTTCTTTGATTTTTCCTCTCAGTTTTTCAATTTCAGATAATTTCTCAAATTTTTACCTACAATTTTTGTTTTCATCTGTGCTTTTGGAGACAATCTAGATTAAAACAAATGTAAAGATGTTGAAATAGTTTATTCTTACTTTTCCTAAAAAAATATCAGTAAGTGAAATTCACCAAATCTAAGTTTGTCCTTACTACTTGGAAGGTTGGAATTGGCCAGCCTGAGTGAACAGTTCATCTCAACAAAAAAACCTGGAGATAGTGAGCACTTCCCAGAGAATTACCAGGAAGTCTGCAGTTTGGATGGTGCTAATGTGGTACTATGAGTAGTTACCTTAGTAGGCAAGAGAGTCTGAGTTCAGCCCCAAGTTCTAGAAATAATAAATACAAGTTTGCAGAATTAAGCTATCACTGATTAGAAAGGATGACTTCCTTGTGTGAACATACTTTGCTTTTTGTCTAACATGTCAATTTTTCAATTTTAATTAAACTTTAGCCCCTCAGATGATACAAATGAGTGCTAAATAACTTTACAATCCATATTTCCATAGACCAGCAAAAATCCAAAAATTTTTGATGACTTATTTATGCTAATTCAGTCTCCTGTGATTCTATCAGTAGGGAAAGTTGCAAAGTCTTGTAGTTTGTACACAGTTTTATAGACCATCCTAATTTTGAAGTATTCTTAAGTTTCTTTATCAAGGAAACTCCTGGTGTAGAGGTAGTTTCTCCTGTATTTTTCTTTATTTTAAACTTGGAGCTTGACTGGGAATGTGCCTTTGTGGCAGAGTGCTTGCCTAGCATGCATGAAGGCCTAGGTTCAATTCCTCAGTACCATAAACAGAAAAGTCTGGAAATGGCACTGTGGCTCAAGTGGTAGCATGCTAGCCTGGAGCAAAACAAGCTCAAGTACAGTCCCCAGGCCTTTGAGTTCAAGCCCCAGCACTTCCAGAAAAAAAAAAAAGGAAGGAAGAAGAAAGGAAGAAGAAACGAAGGAAGGAAGAAAGGAGAGAAGGAAGGAAGAAAATAAATTTGCTCTTTTGGTCATAGTGGGAAACAAGTTTAAAAAGAATAACAGAACATAAAAATCTACCTTATAACTTCTGGGAAGGAAAATGGTGGCTCATGCCTATATATGATCACAGTTCAAAGACAGTCTAAACTACAAAATCTGCAACACATTTACCTCCAGTTAACTTCCAAAAAGCCAAAAGTGGAAGGGTGGTTCAAGTGTGATAATGCCAGCCCTGGTCGAAAAAGCTAAAGAAGAGTTTCCAGGTCTTGAGTTCAAGCCCAGTAATGAACAAATAAATATAAATACACAAAACAAATAATAAAGTAAAATAAAATATAACTTCTGGAAGGCAGGGATTTTTGTATGTTGGATGAGATTATTACATGTAAATACATATATATATATATATAACTTTGATTTGCTCTTGAGTGTTTAGAGAAATAGCTGATGCAATATATGCACTCAATAAGTATTTGTTGAATAATTGAACTTATACATACTAAATATGAAAAGAACTTATCAGGTAAATTTACAAATATTGAAATGTTTCTTTAACAAAATAAAAAAACATTTAAATAAAGAAATTAACTTAGAAGTATTTATAACGAGTTTGCACTCCCACCAACAGTGTAGTAGTGATCCCTCCTGGCCACATCCCCTCCAGCATCTGTTGTTAATAGTTTTCTTGATCCTGGCCATTCTAACTGGAGTGAGGTGGACTCTTAGAGTTAGTTTGATTTGCTTTTCTTTTATGACAAGAGATGTTGAGCATTTCTTCATGTGTCTATAGGCCATTTTTGTTTCTTCTTCAGAGAAGACTCTCTTTAAGTCTTTGGCCCATCTTTTAATGGGATGGTTGTTACTTTGGAGATTAGTTTTGGAGTGATTCAATTTTTTGAGCTGTTGATATATTTTAGATATGAGGCCTTTGTCTGTTGTATGGTTGGTGAAGATCTTCTCCCACTCTGTAGGCTTCCTAATTAATTTACTAGCTATGTCCTTTGCCATACAAAAGCTCTTTAGTTTAATACAGTCCCACTTATTCAGCCTTTCTCTGATTTGTTGTGATTCTTGGTCCTTATTAAGAAAGTTTCGACCTGTGCCAAGGAGGTCTACTGTATCTCCTATTCCTTCTTGTAAAGTTTTCAGAGTGTTGGCTTTTACCTCCAGGTCTTTGATCCATTTGGAGTTAATTCTAGTGCAGGGTGACAAAGAAGGATCCAATTTTAGTCTTCTGCATGTGCTTAACCAGTTCTGCCAGCACCTCTTCAGGCTATCTTTCTTCCATTCTATTTTTTTGGCTCCCTTGTCAAAGATTAGGTGGCCATAGGTCTGTGGGTTAATATCTGGGTCCTCAGTTCTATTCCATTGGTCTTCAGGCCTGTTCTTGTGCCAGTACCAAGCTGTTTTGATAATTATAGCTCTGTAATACAGTCTAAAGTTTGTTATTGAAATTCCTCCTGCGCTGTTCTTTCTGCTAAGAAGTGTTTTTGCTATATGGGGTCTTTTATTATTCCATATGAAATTTTGGATTGCCTTTTCATGGAAAGCAGTATGGCAGTTCCTCAAAAGAGTAAACAGAGCTCCCCTATGACCCGGCAATTCCACTACTTGGCATTTACCCAATCATCCAGAAACAAAGACATACTAAATCCACCAGCACAGCAATGTTCATTGCAGCACTATTTACCATAGCAAAAATATGGAACCAACCTAGATGTCATCAGTTGATGAGTGGATCAACAAGATGTGGTATTTGTACACAATGGAATTCTATGCTGCTGTCAGAAAGAATGACATTGCCCCATTTGTTAGGAAATGGAAAGACTTAGAAAAGATCATATTAAGTGAAGTAAGCCAGACTTAAAGGAAATTATGCTCAATGGTTTCCCTCATTTGTCATAATCAGTAGAAACCTTGGGCTCTCCTAGCAGAGATTTGCAATAGAGCAAAACCTTGATACAAAAGGCCATATAGTAGGACACAGAATGAAAGGATCTCTAGGATATAGAAACATAAGCCATATAATGAATGATTGTTGTTCTTAAGGTACTATGTTATCTCTCATCTCTTTTGCTGTCCCTTGGTTATCTCATATTGTTACAGTATCTCACTTTGTTACCTGATATATCGGATATATTTGTATTTGGTTATTTGAAATTGGATAGGGAACAGGGGAAAACAAGATGAGGGGTGGGGGTGGGGGGGAGGGAAATGGGGACCAAGACATGTGAAAGGGTATCAATGTATGGGAATTAATGCACCATCTATCTGGCAAATATCATGTAACCCTTCTATTAATTACAATAAAAATATATGGAAAAAAGAAGTATTTATAATTAATAGACAATAGTATGGTCAAGTTTCTGAGAAACTGAGGGTGTGTCTCAACTACCTAGCAGTACAAGGGCTCCAGTACAAATCACAGTATCACACACACACAGGCACACACACAAATACATGCACACACACAAATCTATGCAGACTGTAAAGTAAATTTGATGAAAGAAAGTACACCAACACTTTTTAATGTTAGGTATTAACTTAAAGATTCCCTTTAGGGGACTGGGAGTTTGGCCTAGTGGTAGAGTGCTTGCCTAGCATGCACGAAGGCCTGGGTTCTATTCCTCGGTACCACATATATAGCAAAAAGCTGGATTGGTCCTGAGGCTCAACTGGTAGAGCTCTAGCCTTGAGAAAGTCCAAGGAGAGTTCTCAGGCCCTGAGCTCAAGCCCAGGACTGGCAAAAAAAGATTCCCTTTAGGTTAAGTGGAAATAATCATATACTTAGTTAATTAAAAAAATTTAAACTTGGATAAATGGTAACTTTATGTGGTCCAGTTTGTGATCATTTCAGTAAATGCCCAGGACTGGTTTTCTGGATCATAGATGAGTTTTCTCTTTAGCCTTTTGAGGAAACCTCACACTGCTTTCCAGAGTGGTTGCATTCCCACCAACAGTGTAGTAGGGTTCACTTTTGTCCAAATCCCCAAAGCATCTACTATTATTTGTTCACTTAATAAGGCCATCTAACTGAATTGAGGTGAATGCTTAATGTTGTTTTCATTTGCATTTTTTATGGCCAGAGATTTTGAATATTTCTTCAAGTGTCTATTGGCCATTCTTATTTTCTCTTCAGTATTTAGCCTACTTTTTAATGGGTGGTTGTTTCTTTGAGGATTTGTTTTTGGGGATTTAATTTTTTGAGTTCTGAGTGTATTTTAGATATGAGGCCTTTATCTGTTGCATGGCTAGTGAAGATCTGCTCCCACTCTGTGGATTTTTTTATCTTTCAAGTTATGTTCTTTGCTATGAAAAAGCTCTTCAGTTTAATGCAGTCTCATTTGTCCAACCTTTCTTTGATTTACTGTATGTCTGGGTCTTTATTAAGAAAGTTTCTACCTATTCCAAGGAACCCTGGTGTTTTTCCTATTCCTCTCTGTAATATTTTTGAATTTACCATTGCGAAGATACGGAACCAACCCTTATCCCCTCAATAGACGAATGGATCGGGAAAATGTGTTATATATACAGAAAGGAATTTTATGCTGCCATCAGAAAGAATGACATCACCATATCCATAAGGAAATGGAAAGACTTGTAAAAAATCTTATTAAGTAAAGTAAGCCAGAACCAAAAAAACATAGATTCCATGATTTCCTTCATTGGGAATAATTAGTATATTTCTAGGATTTCCCTAGGAGAGAATCACAACAGCTCAATAGCTATGTACCTATGTCCATAAAAGATGATGCTAAGAAAAATGAACTCCAAGATATGGAGACAAAAAGTTTTTCTTTGTGTTTTTTTTTAACACACTATGTGAAGTTATTTCTTTCTTTTTCTTTCTTTCATTTTCCCCCTATGGTATACCATCCATTGTCATTGTATTTGATTTTGGTACCTGGTGTTTTGTATATACATTTATGTGAATTAGGGGAGGGAAGGGAAGGGAAAACACAAGGTGGTGAGACAAAGGACAAAGGGTGAACCAATGCAACAGTGATTCTCACAAGACAATATGTTGGAAATAAACTTTACAACTTGGGAGGGAGCATTAAGAGGGAGAGAAAGTGGGAGAAAAGCGGGAACGACAACAATGTTCTACAAGAAATGTACTCACTACCTTGCAGGTATGTAAATGTAACCTCTCTATACTTCATTCTGACAATAAAATTGAATTAAAAAATAGACTGAGGCTGGGAGTTTGGCCTAGCGGTAGAGTGCTTGCCTAGCATGCATGAAGACCTGGCTTTGATTCCTCGGTACCACATACAGAGAAAAAAGCTGAAAGTGGTGCCGTGACTCAAGTGGTAGAGCACTTGCCTTGAGAAAAGCCCAAGGACATTGCTCAGACTCTGAGTTCAAGCCCCATGACTGCAAACACCAACACCAACAACAAAACTGATTCAAAATATGAATCAATACTTGTTCTGTCCAAAAGATGGCAGCAAAGCTTTATCTTAGATTCTTACCCTATAATGTACATCATCAAAGCTGCATAAAAGGTGGTGGAAGATTTATTATTTTTTTCCTGTTTTACTTTCATAGATGTACCATTTCATCAGCAAGGTTCATCAATTCTTAGGATTCCTCTGATATTTTATACTTGCCTCAACTCTTCACATCTGATTCATTTTTTTAAATATAGTCTACATCACATAATGATATTTTGAGCAATATATGCCACGTGGTCCCACACTCAAATTTGAGGAGTTGCTGATGTAAAAATACATGTTGCCTGTGGGTTCTGGAGGCTAATCCCTGTAATTCTAGCTACTCAGGTGGCTGAGATCTGAGGATCGAGGCTAGGGCACTAAAGTCATTTATTTCCAATTAACCACTAGAAAACCAGAAATGGCGTTATGGCCCAAGGTGTAGGGCAGTAGCTTTGAGCTGAAGAGCTCAGGGACAGCACCCAAGCCCAGAGTTCAAGCCCCACGACTAAGAAAGCATTCTCACTTCCTTATAGTCTCACTAATTCTTGTTCTTTCTCTCTTCCTGTCTCCCTATCTTCCTCCCTATTTGATTGTTTCTCAGGTGTGCTTCTTTGTCTATTCGTGGCTTTTTGGTGCTAATAAATTAGAATTATTTCTTCTATTTGTGTTCAAAATGCCATTGGGAACTTGATAGAGATTACACTGAGTTTATAGACTGCTTTAAACAATGTGATTTTAGTAAGTCTAGTTTATTCCAGTGCAAGAGCACAAAATTCTATGTTTTAATTTGTTTCTATCTTAATTTTTATATTTATTTCTTGCTTCAGTTTTTATTTTATTTTATCATTGGAGTGATGTACAGAGGGGTTACAGTTACATTATTCAGGTAGTGGGTAAATTACTTCTTGAATCTTGTTACCCCTTCCCATGTTTTTCTCCCACTTTCCCTCCCCCTCCCCCCCTCACTAATCTTGTTTTTCCCTTAACTTCCCATTTTCAAATACACAAATAAAAATATATATAATATATCAGATACCAAAGTCAGATACAATAACAACATGAGATAAACTTTAAGGGGAAAAGAAGAAAAAAGAAATAGCTTCACATAGTACATTAAAAGCAGTAATCAAAAATAACCTCTTGTTTCCATATCCTAGTGTTTATTTTGCTTAGCCTCATCTTATATGGACATATGTACATAGCTTTTGAGCTACTATGATCCTTTGTTAGGAGAATCCTAAACATTTACTAATTGTTACAAATGAGGGAAACCACGGGGCCTATATTCCTTTGGGTCTGGCTTACTTCACTTAATATGGTTTTTTCCCAAGTCTGTCCATTTCCTTCCAAATGGGGCATTGTCATTCTTTCTGGTGGCAGCATAAAATTCCATGGTGTAAATATACCATCTCTTCATGATCCATTTATCTACTGAGGGCCATCTGGGTTGATTCTATGATATAACCAGTTTCAGAATACTATTTCTCATGAAATTTGGCACTCAAGTTTTGTGGATGGTATTATAATCAATTTTGTAATGCTGTTTCTCATCACATTTTTCCTAAAGACAAAAATAAGAGAGCTCAAAAATGTTTTCTTAACTTTTGTGAACCTTAGGACATTGCATTGGAAGCAAAACAAACTGGCACCTGGATGGGAAATTTTCATCTTAAATGAGCTAAATATTAAAACAGTGACTCTTAAAGGTAGCAAGGGGAACAAAAAACCCAAGATTTGTTTTATGTTTTCATTTCAATTAATTCTATAGTAAGTTATCTTTTCCAAGTTTTGGCAATTCTGGGGTTTGAACTCTGGGCTTTGTACTTGCTAGGCAGGTACTCTATAAGAGAGCCTCTCCCATGTGGAGCCCTCTTACTTACTTACTTACTTACTTACTTACTTACTTTATTTAGTCCTAGGGCTTGAACTCAGGGCCTGAGTACTGTCCTTGGGCTTTCTCAAGGCGAGAGCTCTACCACTTGAGCAATAGCACCACTTCTGTCTTTTTCTATGAATGTGGTACCGAGGAAACAAACCCGGGTTTTCATGCATGCTAGGCAAGCATTCTACCACTAGGCCAAACTCCTGGTTCCTGGAGTCTTTTTTTGCACTGCTTATTTTTGAATCAGCATCTTGTTTCCTGCCTACTCATGCATAGGGCTTGTTTTTACACTTTTTATTGTAGCTGACATGACAATGTAACACCATGCCTCAATTTTTTCATTAAGATGAAATCTCATAGACTCTTGCCCAAGCTGGCCTAGACCTATCATACTCTCAAAGTCAGCCTCCCCTATAGCTTAGGAAGACACGGGTCCGCCACCAGGCCCAGCTATGGATTGAGAAGGCGTCTAGAAAACTTTTCTGCTCAAGCTGGCCTGGAATGAAGGTCTTCCCATTTTTACTCTCCCATGTAGCTAGGATGAAAGTTGTGAGCCATGGGTGTCCATTCTAGTTTTACCATTAAAGTAAAATTATTTCTTTACTCTATCTTTCCTCTGTACTCATACCCTTTCCTTCCCACTTTTTTTCCTATTAGAATATGACAGGGCCCCTATTATATAGCCCAGGCTGGCCTTAAAGTTGAAATGTTATTGCCTCACACTCTTGAGCACTAATATTATAGATATTTGCCATATATCTGATATATCTGATGATAGACCTGTATTTTAAATTTTCTTAATTTTTCGAGAAAGACATCTTTTTATTTCTTGTGCAAGTGCTTTACAGCTTGAGCCTTGCCTCCAGACCTTTTTGGTTTAACTAATTTCTTTATATGGTCTGACTTTTTGCAGGCATTGCCAAAGACACTGATCTGCCTATATTCATCTCCCTGACAGTCCAAGTTTGTGCCACCATGCCCAGTTTATTGAGATGCATTCTTTATTGTTCTTTACTTTTAGTCTTTTTCAGGTCCTGGGGAACCCTGCTGAGATGAGTTCTTGTCAATCATTTTTACCTAGATTGGCCATGAATAGAGGCTATGAATAGCCTCTCTGTCTCCTAAAGCTTGTTAACTGGACTCCTGAAGACTCTCAGCTATTTTCATTCAGATGCAGTTAATTATCACCTTTTAAAAGGAATGAAGGCTAGCTACTTTGACTCCATCTTCCTGATATAATTCTTCCTATTTGTTAATGCCAAATGTGTGTTTGATTTTGGTATCAAGGAAATCATATTTATTATTTACTTCTACTCATGTTTCCCAATGGTAATGCTAAAATATTGTTAAATAGTTCGTATATGACTTTTTATTAATGTAAAATCAGACAACAAAATAAAAGTAGTTATATATCAGAAAACACACATACACGAGAAGAGTATTTGAGGTAAAACTGAGGATAAGTGTATAATTTAGGTAATATATTAACATCTATGACTTTTCCTACCTACAAGTAGGTTGTTATGAACGTCAATTAAAAATCTGTATTTGGAGCTGGTCACTGTTGGCTTATGCCTAAATATAATCCTAGTTATTCATGAGTCTGAGATCTGAGGACCACAGTTCCAAGTCTGCCAAGGCAGGAAAAGGTATATAAAGATATTATTTTCAGTTGACCATCAGAAGACCAGAAGTGGATCTGTGGCTCAAGGTGTATTGGAAATAGAATTCCATCAGAAGTCAGCCTCAATCTCTACCTATCACACAGTTCTTTCCTGAATCTCCTATCTACAGAACTTGAACTTGCCAGCCTCATCACCACATGAACAAATTTCTTAAAATAAATAGCATTCTCTGGGAAAAGAATAAACAGTTGCATCCTGGGAAATGTAGTCCATAGACTCCACCAAGGGGAGAAAGGGAAGAATATATTCATCTTGGCTTTTTTATTATGCTTGTATTGAGATATGCTGTCACTATGCAGCCCAGGCTGACCTTGAACTTGTGACCCACTGCTTCGGCTTTTTCTAAAGGCTTGACCTTGCCCTTGAGACAGAAAAACAGGATTCCTTAGCCTAGGTCATGTTTCTCTCCCATAGTGTGTCAGTTCAGACATGTGGAATGTTGGGAGCTGCAGTGTGTGTGACCCGGATGCCTGGTGCAGTCGTGGGGCTTGAGCTCAGGGGCTAAGCACTGTCTTTGGGCTTTCTCAAGGATAGAGCTCTACCACTTAAGCCACAGCACCACTTCTACCTTTTTTTCTATGTATGTGGTACCGAGGAATATAACCGGGGTCTTTGTGCATGGTAGGCCAGCACTGTACCACTAGGACAAGCTCCCTGCCCCCATTGTCCCTTTTGTGGCCTTTGAGGACCTGAGTGCCTATGACTCAGCCTGCAGCTGCCCCCTGAATCTGGAGGATGGCTCCCAGTATAATTACCCTCCTCCCAAATACAGCCTCTCATCTCACCCCTTTGCCAGGAGGCCTGCATATTGAAGAAGAAAGGTGGGGGGGAGCTGGCTAAGGAGAATGATGCATAGGATGGTGCCATCAACGAAATGAACATGTTTATCCCACATGCCTCTTACTAGCACACTGTCTTGGATCTCAAGACAGTGGAATAAATTGTTCACTTAGGCAATTATGAGCATTGAGTGGTACCCAAGAGTCTCCTTAGGTTCACACCAGTTATGCCATATGGAATACATGTGGAAACCTTTGCGTGTGTGTGTGTGTGTGTGTGTGTGTGTGTGTGTGTGTGCTTGTGGGGGCATTTTTGTTGGCCTGGGCTTGAGTGTATGTGTGTACCACAGGTGCCCATTCATACACATGTGCATAGGTGCATATTTGACAATCTGCCTGGAACCAGGTATGTGTAGACATCTATCTTATATGAATATGTGTGTGTCAGTGACCAGATGTGACCCAGTCCTCAGTGAGAGTACACATGCTGATCCATGAATAAGTGTATATACAGATGTAACTATGATTACAGGACCAGGCCTGAGCCTCTCAGGTCAACAATGAGGCCTGTGTATGATGTGTGGGCATGTTTCAGGTGTGATTATAGGCCTTGGTGGCTAGTGCATGTATGTATGTTTCCACTAGGTTATGTTCATGAGTGCTTGTGTGTGCAGTTGTGCCAAGTGTTTAGTGTATATTTGGGATACCACATGTGGCATTCATATAAGCATTTGTAGCTGGTAGGGAAGGATTGAGTTTTAATGATAAACAGAGAATGTTCCTGCTCTAGGAATCCAGGTTTGTGGAGAATCAAGGGAGAGTAAAATCTGGGACCATGTGGCTTATGTCAAACCTCGTTACTTGGAGCAACACTTTCATTCCCTTGAGTGAAACACTTCTGTAGCAATCTACAGACAGTGTAGCCAGATTCCAGAAGCTGTGAACCAGTGCTGCTCTTCTAGGGAAGAGAGTTTCCATAAGGGAGAAAGATTTCCACTGGGTTTTAAGGACTGAGTTCATGATGTTCCTGCAAAAACCACATCAGGCAAGATACCAAGACAAATTATTTTAGTAAAGCAAAACAAAAGGAAGATAGAAAGAATGCAACCCAGATAAGGGTGTGGGGTGTTAAATGATACCATAAATGTTCTAACATCACATTTATGATGAAAAGTAGGTAAGGGGTTTGTCTTAAATTTACCTCAAAGTGTGTGCTCTCCCTTAATCTGAATATTTAATCATTCTTGACATATACTTTTACCAATTGGGGCCAGAGGTTTCATCGATCAGCTGAAACGTTTGGGTCATTGTGGCATAGATATTTGAATATTGTTTTTCTTTGGGGGAGAAACACAAAGGTACAATGCCTATTTGCCTCTGATCATATAAAATAATACATATTGAAATGAACTTCAAGAAATGGAAATAAGAACCTTATTTCTTTGTTGTTGTTGTTTTCCTTTCTGTCTTCTTCATTTGTTTGGAGGAGGATAAAAGAGGGCACAGAAATGGAGGGAAAGGATGAACAAATGCATTAATGTTGTCACCAGATAGGTTGAAAATGAATTATATACAACTTGTATAGGGAATGGGGGGAAAAACTGGGAGAGAACTAGGGAAGGGGTGACACTGTATGAAATGTATACTGTATGAAAAAACTATAGTGAATGAAAACTGTACTCATTACCTAACATTTGTGACTGTAATCCCTCTGTACTCAACTATACAATAACAGTAAAAATAAATGAATCAATTTGTTTTGAATATCCAATATTTCCAAGCACATAAATATTGCTTCCCACCCACCCTTCTTTTTTCATATATTTTATTGTAATTCATAGAAGGGTTACATTATATTCACCAGATAGAAAGTGCATTACTTCACAAACATTGATACCTTTCTCATGTCTTGGTCCTTCCCCCAACCCCCACACCTCCCCCCCCTTCTTAATGGCTAGGTTTTACCAAATGCTCATTTCAACACACATGCCAATTCCTAATTTCAATATTTTCCTTGCAAGATATTTTTTATCCAGAGCTTCAATAAACATAAGTCTATAGGTGTCAAATAAGCAAGTACAAACAAATACATAAATGTGTATTTTTGAAAATGTCTTGTGAAGCACAAGAAGTTAAAAAGTTACTATACTTTTTAGATGTCTTTATATTAAAGTAGATGAACAAATGTAGCAGTGGTGCTCACAAGACATGTTGAAACTGAACTATGCAACTTGTAGATACCTTTAAGTGAGGAAGCTTTAATTTCCAACACAGCTCTCTGTAAGTCTCACAGATTTGAACTTCAAATGACAGCTATTTGATCTTTATAATCTTAAGTATTCACAGTTTCTTATTTATGGGTCTACTGATAATGAAGCATTTAAAAATAGTTTTGTTAAGGTATTATATTCTTAAATATACATTCAAGGTATTTCAGTCTCACTGTTTTGAACTAATGAATATAATCAAGTTTGGATTTTAATGGAAGTTAATTTTTGCCCTTTGTTTATGCATATAAACTATGACAAAATTGTTTTTCATGAAAATATTTGTGGTAATATCATTTTGCATGTTTAATTTGTCGATCATTTTCTAATGTTATCATTTAAAGATTTTGCTTTTTATTTTAAATTCACTAAGAATTTTCATCAATATATACACTTTCTTATGTGAAGTTCTTAACTAAGACTTCTAAATCTGTATAAATAGTATTGTAATTACCACTATTGAGAATTTTTGTTTCTGGTGACATCTCTTTCTTCAAAGTACTTGCATAAAATTTTGCATACATGATGTTACACAGCAGAATTTAATTACTTGCAAATTTAGTTTTCTTAATTGTACATCTTTATTGTCATATATTCACCATCATTTTTAATTTAAAATATATGTCTCTTAGGTAAATTTATATTTATATTTGTCTTTTTAAAAATCTTAGGTAGGGCTGGGAGCATGGCCTAGTAGTAGAGTGTTCTTCTAGCACGCATGAAGCCCTGGGTTCGATTCTTCTATACCACATATACAGAAAAAAAAAAGCCTGAAGTGCTGCTGCGGCTCAGATGGGTAGAGTTCTAGCCTTGAGTAAGCCCAAGGACAGTCCTCAGGCTCTGAGTTCAAGCAACAGGACTGGCAAAACAAAATTTAAAAAACCTTAGGTAGTAATATTGAATAATTGTCTTCAAACAGGTTTAGGTTATGTTAACATAAAAGACTGCTTTATTGTATGTGTCTTTGGACCATATAAGTTTAAAAGAACTTGGTCTTTTCTATACCAGTATGTCTTTGTAATGTTTCCAATTCAGTTTTTAGAATTTGTTGCAGTATTTGTTATGTATCTTTTCTTTTTCTGAATTATCTAAAATAAGCTAACTTACTAAATTAAAACTTCACTTGGTAGATATTAGTAAATCACATTTGATCAATTATCTGTGATTCCAGATAAATACATGTTTAGGCTTTTCTTGATATCTTTCAATAGCTGATTACTTTAAATTATTTTTAATAAATTATTTTTTAATAATTTAAGGTATACAATAGTTTTTGAATTATATAATAGCAGTAAATAAATATTCATGAGATAACTGGATGAGGAATTAATGAAAAACAAATGGAGCCAGGCACTGGTGGCTCACACTTTTAGTCTTATTTACTCAGGAGGCTTAGATCTAAGGATTTGTGGTTCTAGGCCAGCTCTGGGAGAAAAGTCTTCATGAGATTCTTATCTCCAGTTAACCACTCAAAAGCCAGAAATAGAACTGTGTCTCAAAGTGGTAGAATACTAACCTTGGGCAAAAGAGTCAAAGACAGTGCCCAGGCTCTTAGGTCAAGTCCCATGATGAGAAATTAAAAAAAAATGGAGGGTATATTTCAAGGACAGAGTAGATGTGGTATTATAAGCAAAAATTTAAATGAATATAGTTGCAATAACAATGATTACTAATAAAATCTATTACTATGTCTAACACTAGAATCTACTACTAAAATCACCTTTCCTATAAGTATTATGAAAATTTCAATTATTCAAAACCAGCCTAGAAACACATTAGAAATTAATCTCTTGGAGTAATATCATGTAGTGTTTGAGCCAACGCAAACCCTAATAGACCTTTAGCAAACCTGCCTTGTATGAATGAAATACATGGCAGTTTTACTTAGTGTTTGACAAGTAAATGTAGAAATTTAAAAATATGACTAATGTAGGTGGTGGCATGATAGTTTTAACAAACAGTCACATTTTACTAACCTCTCTAATAAGAATAACGATGACTTTCAACTAGCCTCCTGTTTTACATGTGACAAGTGATGTGTTTTTATATACATTGTAAAATATTTTATTCACAGATTACTATTCTACAAAAATAATTATGTAAAATGAAAAGTGGGAAAGGGGACTAATATAATGAAAAGAAAAAGTATGAATAAGAGTATAAAATTATAGTGTAAATAAGCAGGAAACATCTGCTAAGTCCTTTAAGAGTACAAGCTTTAATAGGGCCAATTCAAGGAGTTTGTTCACATTAAAAAAACTCAGAGCAGTTCCAGATGTTTGTTTCAGACGTGTTAGAAAAATACCCCAAATTTTCTTACTGTGTTTTTGTAAGTCATGATAGCATTGTAATTTGGCTGAACTTTTGATTTCCTGTTTCATAATATTTGTTGCATTTTGCCCTTGAAATAAAGATTTCTGAAATATAGTGGTTACTACAACTCCAAACATTGAAGTTTCTTCAATGAGCATAAGTTTTAATATTTTATTTTTATACTTCAATAAAAGTAAAGAGCGTTTTGAACACAAAACCCAACTGAAATGTCTTAATATGTACATATGTGTAATAATAAATATTTGAAATATCTAAAGCATTTAATATTGTTAAATATGACTGTAATATATAACAATAATGTAATGCAAATATTGTTTTTAATCATAGCTCAGAATAGGATCATTCTAATCTTTTATTTTATTTTATTTTTTGTGATAACAGATTTAGATCTTGAGACTTTCTACTTGCTTAGCTTTGCTTGCTCTATTGGCACTTTACCACTTGAGCCACATTTCTAGTCCTGCTTATTTTCACTGGTCATTTAGGAGATGGAATGTCTTCCAGTTTTTCTGTATGGCTAGTATTGAACTGCAATCCTGCAGATCTTAGCTTCCTCAGTAGCTATGATTGCAGGTGTAAGATATTGGCAACTTCCATTCGGTTTGTTTTATTCATTACTACACTTCACAAGAAGACATATTCATTTAGTGCATGCTTTTTTTCCCCCTCCAGGATATTTGCATTTAATACTCAAAAAACTGTCATAAGCAAATGAATTTGATTATTGTAAATAGGAAGGTGGGGCAAAAAGTATTCAGTCAACTTGCTTACATTGTCATAGCTGTTAGATGGCAGAAATCAATTCAAAGTCAGATGTTCAGAATCCAGGGCTTAGGTACTTTATGACTGACCAAGAAATTTTCAATAGGTTTATCACATCACATTGCATTTTGGATCTATAGAATTAATATATTATAGAATTAATAATTTTAATATATCAAAATTTATAATTGAAGATTTTTTTGTTGGAAATAATTTTAAATGATCCCAGTAAATGTTATATTTTAGCCATATTTTAGACTTTCATTTTCTTGTTTTCTTTTTCTATCTCTGTCTCTGTCTCCCTTTTTTGATTGTACTGGGGTTTCAATATATATATATATATATATATATATATATATATATATATATATACTGGGGTACTAGGTTTGAATCCTGTAAAATTGTAGCAAATACATAATTATATAACAAGTGTTACAACATATTAATATATTCTGTAGTGACTCATTTAATTGAATGGAAGGTATTTTCTGGTGGAAATAATTTAAAATGATCTCAGTAAGTGTTATGTTTTAGCTATAATTTAGCCTTTCCTTCCTTCCTTCTTTCTTACTGTAAAGGTGATGTAAAGAGGAGTTACAGTTGCATAAGTAAGGAAATAAGTACAACTTTTGTGAAACAGTGTTACTCCCTGCTTGTTTTCTCCCACTTTTTGTTCTCCTTGGCTTGCCTCTGCTCCTCTCTCCCTCAAGTTGTAAGGTTCATTTCCACCATAGTGCTTTGTGCGTATCATTGTTGCAGTAATTCATCCTTTGCTCTTTGTTTCACCATTTCTGTGATTTCTCTTTTCTCATCCCCAAATAAGATAAACTTTAAAAAAAATATTTATTGCTACGGACATGGTAATGGAAATATAAACCTAACTATATAGATATAAAAACCTATGACTCTATAAACATAATGTTTTATTTCATAAATTAATACGTTTCTATGACATACAAACCCTTAGCCTAATTTGGATTAAGTTCTAAAAACTAAGTCCCAGTGATTATATATATAAATTCCTTTTTAGAACACTTGTTTGTTAAACTTGTCATTTGAAATATGATGTAAAAATCAATGTTAAAAAATTCTTTAATGAAAAAAATATTTATTTATTTATTTTCTTTTTTGTGGTCCATGGGGCTTGAACTCTGAGCCTGGGCGCTGTCCCTGAACTCTTCAGCTCAAGGGTACCGCCCTACCTTTTGAGTCACAGCCCCACTTCCCGTTTTCTAGTGATTAATTGGAGATAAGAGTCTCACGTGCTTTAGTGCCCAGGCTGGGTTTGAACCACGATCCTCAGATGTCTGTCTCCTGAGTGGCTAGGATGCCAGGCGCGACCCACGGCACCCAGTGGTGTTATACAACAAAAAGGGTATCACAATCAAAACTAGTAACAACAGGGGGTAAATCATACATACATAGCTATTGAGTTATTGTGATCTTCTGTTACAACTATCCTAGATATATACCAGTTATTACAACCATGGAGTCTATGTTTCTTTGAGTGTGGCTTACTTCACTTAATACAATTTTTTTTTCTCCCCAAGTCTTCCATTTCCTTATGATTGGGATGATGCTATTCTTTCTAATGGAAACAGAATTTTATTTTGTATATATACCACTTTTTCTTGATCCATTCTTTCCTTTCTTCGGCCTAGGATTCTATTTTGGGCTTCCTTCTGTAGCTGAGATGACAGATGCGTGCTACCATGCCCAACTATTGATTGAGAAGGGATCCTGTGACTTTTTGTCCAGGCTGCTTTGATCCTCTCAATCTCTTTATGTTTGCCTACATGTTATGGGCATGAGTCATTGCACTTGGCTTACTTTTACATTTAAGGTCAAGTCATTACACATTATTGCAGATAACCGATACATATACACTGAATAAATTATGCATTGCATTTTCTCAAAAGCAGGAGATCAGACTTTTAAAAGCAACTTTTATTCTATGGAGTAGATTTTTTTTGGAAAAAATGATTTATTTTAAAAATATGTGCAATAAAATCATGGTGTAAGATTAGCTACAATAGAGTAAAAAGCAGCATTATAGGAAACAAATAAGTTCTTTTCCTAGTTACACCTTTTGTACATATGTTGTGCTTTGCTAGCTGAACATTTTCTTTACAATTTGAAAGATAGAAAAGCAACTTAAATACTATAAAAAAGCATAAAGTAAAAATCCTTCTCCCCATTCTTTTCTTAGATACTGATGCTCCATCCACACTTTCTGACATTTTGGTTTTGACATAAATACCTTCACATTATACATGTTCTGGAACTTCCTTTTCACAGACACAATCATGGAAGTCTCTCATGATCACGCTGTTGAAACAATTTCATTTGTACTGTCTGCCCACAATTCCTTCATTTAGCAGTAACCAGGCAATACCCTATTGAGGCTCCTCAAGGTCTTTGTGTTGTAGAAATGAACATGCTGTCTGCTCCTTTAAACTAATGCAGCTTACTATCTGTCCTTACAGCCAATGCATGACAAGTTGACCTTGACCTCACCTTGAGGTCATGATGGACTGAAACCTCGGAATCCAAATAAACCACTCCTCCTTTGACGTTTTCCCATTGGATCTTCTGATTCAGGTATAAAAAACTAGCACATAGGTCTCCTTTTTATCTCCTTCTGTTCCACTTCCTGAAGATTCTTAATCTGTCTCAACTTGCTTTCGAGTATTACAACCTTTTGGCCTCAAGTGGTATCAATTTTAAAAGATGAAAACTACCTGAGTGCTGGTGGCTCATGCCTATAATCCTAACTACTTAGGAGGCTGAGATTTGAGGATCACCATTCAAAGACAGCCTGGGCAGGAAAAGTCGTATTTCCAATTAACTATCAGAAAACCAGAAGTGAAGCTGGGCTTATAGTGATAGCATGCTAGCCTTGAGCAAAAACACTCAGGGATGGCATGGAGGCCCTGAGCTCAAGCCCATGCCAGACAAAAATAAACTAAATTAATAAAAGATGTAAAGTCTTTGTAGCAAATATCTAACAGTCATTAGGACATGGTATGCATAGGGGAGCAGGGAGAGCCTTCTATAATAGTTTTGTCAAGCTACTACCTTTATGTGCAAAGTATATAAGCACACTTGAGAGGGTATAGCCCGTGAGGTTATGGTACACAGACTTTCCCTCAGATCTCAGCCATCTGAGTAGCTAGGATTACAGGTGTGAGCCACCAGTTCAGTGGCTGGATAACTCTTTAAGAGCATGATCTGTCAACCAGCTGTATCTTGGGTTGATGGTCCTTTAAAATCTAATTGCTACAATGTAATCTTAGCAGGGCAATACAGCCCACAAAAAAGAGGAGGAGAGGAGTGAGGAATGAATACAGGCCTATTTTTGGCTTCTGAGTATATACCAGGCCTCTGGGTTTCCTAGAGATGCTATAGAAGTTTCCATGTTTGCAAGGATCATTTTTTAAAGTTAAAAATTGCCACTACAGTTATCATTTCCTATTCATGATATAGCTAATGGAAGAAACCCATAGGGTGCTATGAGCTACACTAAAGAATGAAGTCTCAGGTAGGTGTATAACCAGACACTGGGATTCACCAGCCTGAGGCACAATTCCTTCTTAATTTTGTTTCAAGTCTTGGAAAAAATTTAACCAAAAAGATAGGAGCAAGGCTTTTTTTAAAAATTATTTTTTATTTTTTTAACACAGAAATAAATACTCTTCTGGTTTGTTTTTTGTTTTTGTTGTTGTTGTTTTGCATATATGCTGGTATTGGGGTTTCAAATCAGGGCCTCACCTGTCCCTTAGCTTTTTTTTTGGTCAGTTGTGGGCTTGAACTCTAGACCTGGGCACCATCCCTGAGCTCTTCAGCTCAAGGCTATTGCTCTACCACTTGAGCCGTAGCACCACTTCTGGTTTTCTGGTAGTTTATTGGAGATGAGTCTCAAGGACTTTCGTGCTCTAGGTGGCTTTGAACCATGATCCTCAGATCTCAGCCTCCTGAGTAACTAGGATTACAGGTGTGAGCCACAAGCCCTCGGCCATTAGTTTTATTTTCTGCTCAAGGTTGATGCTCTACCACTTGAACCACAGATCCACTTCCAGCTTTGTGCTGGTTAAATGGAGATAAAACTCTTAGATTTTTCTACCCAGGATTGCTTTGAGCGATGATTCTCAGATCTCAGCCTCTTTTGTAGGGGACAGGTGTAAACCACTAGTGTGCAGTTTAATCTTGTTTTATAATTCTCATCAGGCCTTCTAAGTGGATACTGGAGGCAGCTTGCAAGAGGGGAAATCATGCAGTGAGGAGGTGACAAAAAACCCCTAAGATACTTTCCCTTCCTAATTAACTGGAAATAAGTGTGAGGAAGTGAACAGGAGATTAAAAAATGGACTAATAAAGTGATATCATCAATAGATATACAAAAGATTGTTCTCGGGCTGGGAGTTTGGCCTAGTGGTAGAGTGCTGTGGTATGTGGCCCACTGAATTTTCTCTAGTAAGTCGCTGAGATTTCTTTTCACTGGAACATAATGTTTCCAGGGCTGTAGTTCCATGTAGAAATGTTCATAATAAGGCGAGTCCTGCTTCAGAACCAGGCTATCTTCCAACATGAGATATGGGAACCTCTACACAGCCACAGTCCCATCCACATTCACCTGGTACTTGTACTTTAAAAAATCAAAGAACCCCATCAACTTGGTTTTTCCCAGTCCCTTCTCTTTCCCTTGGAAAAAGAAATATCCTGTAATTCTTGCATCCACTAGCTGTGGATTTTCTTTGGACAGCTGTACCAACTGCAGCCTCTCCCGACTATCTCTACCTCGGAAGAAAGCTTTCTCTGTTTTGTTGATTCAGGAAGGCCCTGTATGTCCTTGAATGGACAGGAGATCATTAGTGGCTTCTACGGTGGAATACTGGCTGACATCATAGATTGGAAGGACAATGTCTCTGGAATCTGGGGGTTTCCTTGACCTTCCGATGCTCTAAAGGTCAATCTCCAAGATTAATGTAAAATTCCAAATCCGGCAGTAAGACCTTTCTTGCCAGGGAGAGCAAAATCTCATCAGAGAACATTTTGAAATCTGGGTATTTCCCTAGTGCTCGTCGGTAAATCTGGTTATTGAGAATCGTGTAATGAACAACAGCACCTCTCTCTTCCCCAAATCTTCTGGGGACTTCATGTAGCATCTGCTGGAGATCGATGTTAGGGAAGGAAACAAAATCCTTGGCAATCTGTGGCTCCTCAAGTGGACAGGAAAGAATTTCCTGCCAGGCCTCAGGATCTTGTGGACCATTGCAATACTCATGGTACACAGGACCTTTCTGAATATAGAGAGATTGAGCCACATGTTCATCTCCATAAAAGACTTCTATCTTTAGTCCTTCGTTGACGGTATCATATAGTCTATACCTCACCAAAAAGGTTCCATCATTCCTATCCAATGGTTTAGGAACCTGAATCCGGACTAACTCCACTCCTTAGAAGAGATTTTACTACTACTCTGAACAGTGTTTGACCTGGGGGCGATCACGTGAGGTTGTGGCCCTAGGTGTGGACAGCCTGCAGGTAGAAGTAGCAGATGGGAAGGAGGATGGGCGCCCGCAGCCCGGATCCCCACACCAGGCTCTGGGTGCGCTGACCAGTGCCCCCGGGGCGCCCGCCGCCAGCAGGGCCAGCTGCAGCATCAGCAGAGGCAGCAGCAGCCTGACCACGGACGGAGGCACATGGTCTGGCAGTGGAGGCGGGAAAGGGCCGGGCCTAGTCTGTTGTCGGTGGGTCCAGGCCCACCGGGGGCTGGCCTCCCTCGGCTTGGCTCCCGGCCACCGCCCTCCTCCTGGAAGGCAGGCGCGGGTCCAGCACCCAGGGCGGGGCAGGGACCGACGCCCCGACCGGGCTGGAGAGCCCCTCTATGAAGCAGATTTTTAAGGTTGTTTTTTTTTTTTTTTTGTGCCACTCTTGGGGCTTGAATTTGGGGCCTGAGCTCTGTCCTTGGGCTTTTTCCTCAAGGTTAGCACTCTGCCACTTGAGGCACAGCACCACTTCCGGCTTTTCTATGTATGTGGTACCACAGAATCGAATCACAGTCTTCATGCATGCTAGGCAAAGCATTCTACCACTAGGCCAAATTTCTGGTCCCAAAAGTTTGACCTTTTAATTAATTCATTTATGAGTGAAGAGTCATATGAAATTATAAAAATATAATTCCAGCAGTAATAAGAACCTGTGTACCCTTGTCGCGTATTTCCTAATAGTAACAACTTGTACAATGAAGAAATTAACATTAATTTCATTTACTTATCATATTCAACACATTCCCAATTTTACATGTTACACAACGGGGATGTAACACAGATAAATGGTTCTATCATTATGTGAACATTGTGCAGTTTCATAAACTTAGATACTGTAGCCTGTTTACCTTTACTGTATTTTATACATATAAATACCTATTCCTGTGGCCACAGCAAACAAAATAACATGCAATTCAATCCAGCCATTATGCAATCAAATGATGTAAGCTTGAGTTGAATAAAGCTATTCTGTCTTAATAGCAAACCCATGGCTCAAGCCTGAAATTCCATCTACTCAGAAGGTGAAGGCTGGCAGGATCATGGTTCAAGGCCAGCCTAGGCCTTGAATGTTCATGAGACCTCATCTCAACCAAGAGTTGGGCGCATGCTTATTATGTGAAAGGTTATCAGGTGGACCATGGTTCCAAGTCAGACCCGTGAGTAAAAATATCCTGTTAATTTATTGTTACAGAGCAATTGTTGGGGACCGGTCTACAATCTCTGAGGCCTGTTCATCATCCTTTAATGGCTCAGCGGCCATTAAAGGGCTTTGGCCAGGCATTCCTCGCCTACCTCTCTTGAGGTATTCGCATACCTTGCAGACCTCTCCAGGTATTTCTGTGTAAGTGACTCAACTGAACCCCCTCCTAGGGCAGGTCCTCTGCCCATGAGCTTTCTTGCACCGGTCCTGCCCAGTACTTGAAAGTTTTCCCTGACCCTTAGTTATAGCACCTTGGCCCTCTTCCTATTTGTCCTTTTTTGCTTCCTGATCCCCTCTTTCCCCCACAGTATATAACTATGTGCCCGATGCAATGAACCTGAAATCTGCTTCGCTTTCATGGATGACACAGCTCCTGGCTCAGCGTTGTTTTCTCCCTGGTAATTGGGGGAGGGCTGGGCTATTGATATCTGCCATCTCCCTCGGCTCCCGGAACTTCAGGCTGGCCCTGGGTGTCCCTCTCATACCCGTGTTGCAACAAGCAATTGTTTATAATTTATAACAATTCTTACTCTAAGCTAATTACTTAACAATATATTGACTTTCATAGTTGATTGTCCTTATGGAAATGAGGGCTATAGAAACTAAACGTCGATGAATTACTGTCTTATTTACTCTAATAACATTCAGTGATTGTACTGATTTTATGTATATCTTTAATTGTCAATGTAATGATGACAGTATACAAATAGGATATATTTGAGTATAATTTCAGAAAATAACATTTTATCTTTTAAAGAGGTGGTTTAGTTTAGTAGTTTTAGAAGCAAGGTTTTGTGATGCAATAGGAATAATTACATTGATTAAAAACCATGAGTTTCAATAAAAAATGAACATGCATTAAATGATAATACTCATCACATATACAAGGTGCATATCAACATTCAATTATGTAGGAAGTACAGAAGATACTATAGGATATAAAAATGTTCCATACATAAAACTTGCTTTTTGTTTTTTTTTTTAAACTTGCTTTTTGTTACATAGGTTGAGCATGATGTAGCTATTCAAAATGTTTACTAATTCACTAAAATTTTATTAATTTAAACAAAAACTGTAATGAGAACCTGACATGTTTTCTTTGGATGCAGAAATGTGTTGCATTCAAACACTCTGATCATTTGAAATTGAAATATATTGTTTAATCCATGATAAATTTAAAGCCTCATTGCCAACCTTTGGTAAAGTAAAGAATTGCTATATGGTCCTCACTGCACACAAGCTTAACTATGTGTAGAGGCATATTTGTCTAATTGTCAAATCAGCTAGTTAATTTGCAAGTTGGTAACCAAAATGAAGATTAAGTTGTAATTTAATTGGGGATCTTAATTACAGTTCAAAATTCATGAAAATTATTACCTTTGAGATATACTGAGATGAGGAATATTTAGTGCATAGAAGCATAAAGTAGATTCACAAGATAGAAAATTATAAATGGAACACATATTAGTCACTGTAATGTTATGTATATTTATATTTTTATTAAGTAGTTGTATAAAGGGGTTTCAATTCCAGAAGTCAGCTTATGAGTACAATGCAGTGTCAATCTTCAATCATTCTCCCCCATCTTTCATCATTTCATCCCTACCCTCAAATTACATAGTTCAATTTTTACCCAATATTTTGAATAAGAATGACTGTATTTGCTAACATTTCCTCCCTCCATTTGTGTCTGTATTAGCCTGTTCTTTACCCTCCTTTCTCAAACATATTTCAGCTTCCTGGTATTCATTTTGTTAAAGTTCATTAATTGCTTGTTGGAGTTACTCTTCCCCTAAGTACAGCATGCTTTAGCCAATTTGTGTTGTATATAAACCTGGGTATATTATGCATGCTTATACTTTTGATCTAACTTTCACATGTGAGAGAAAACATGTGCCATTTGTCTCTGGGCCTAAAACACCACCAACCAAATGATTTATAGTATCTAACTAAACATATAACAAAATTATAAAACTGAATTTCATTTTGTTATTGAGAAGAATAAAGTAGGTTTTCTGGTTAGAATCTAGGCAATACAATAAAAACAGAAGGCTGGGTGTGGTGGCTCATGCCTGTAATCCTAGCTACTCAGGAGGCTGAGATCAGAGAATCAAGGTTCAAAGCCAGCCCAGGCACAAAAAGATCTGAGACTCTCATCTCCAAATAACCTCTAGAAATCAGGAAGTGGGGACTTGGCTCAAGGATAGGGTGGTAGCCTTGAGCTGAAGAGCTCAGAGACAGCGCCCAGGCTGAGTTCAAGCCCGATGACACATACCAAAAAAAAAAAAAATTGAAGAAATTGCCAAATTTCTTGCAACAGATCAGACAATTTTCAAGACTGGGAGAGAATGATGTGACCAAGTCAAAAAAATGTATCCTTCAGATGAAGAGCATTTAGCTTTCAATGGCTTCCAGTTAACTTTAAGAGAAACTGTTAATTTCTAGAGATAGCTAAGTCCTATAGGAAAAAAAGGAGACACTAAATTAATAGAGAGTGTGAATAAAATCTTGACTGCTTAAATGATATTGTACCATCGATATGGTCAAAATACTAAGCCCAAAGTATGAAAAGCAGCATTTCTCTCCTGTAGAATTAAATACTGGAAGAGATTCAATAGAAGCTTTTGAAGTTTGAATTGTTGAGAACAATCCTGTATTCTCACCCCAGGTTTATTACTCAGCTAATGCACTAAAGGCTTCTAGCCTAAGACACCCACAATTCTCTGTGGAAACGAGGTGGTAACACTAAGTATTAGTGAGTAAGCTATAAATGAGGATGAGTAAGGATGCTAAGACACAGTAAAATAAATAGGTGGTCTCCATTACTTTGAGGTTCAATCCATGGGAAGCCAATAAAAAGAGGAAAAAGAGGAATAAACAGAGAGAATGGAGAAAGCCTATTAAATATTACATTACAGAAGTAAAATACTGGAATTCAAAGGAAAGGTGGTCACTTCTATCGAATACTGCGACTTACATCTAAATACTAAGAAGCTACAGTGAAATAAATTTTCAGTGTCAACTATTGTTGGAGACTGAGTGTGGGGTCAGAGTGACCTTGGACCTGTACAACTGAGTACACAAGGAAGTAAGCTTTTGTCATGATGACTTTGGGCTATATCAATCACTTCTCATTTAACTTATCTGAGACTTGATTGCTGTTTTGTACGAATGTAATCCCTGGCAGTTTTCTGGTTTTAAGAAAAGTATTTAAGATTGGAACTTGAAATAAATGGGGATACAGTCTTAAGCTCACAGCCTTCTTGAGCTGCTGACTTAAGCTGTAGACCTCCTGACCCCATCTTTTCCTTGTCTTCTTCTTTTCCAAGTCCTCACCCCCTAAATCAGGAATCCTCATTCACTGCCGGCTGGCTCCAGCAAACTATGGGCAAACAGAATGTACATGATGGTTACTGGAAGTAAGATGCATATTTTTAGTTATCATTAAGCAATTGTGCAAAGGGGTTATAATTTTATGTCAGGTTATAAAACAATGCTTTTGGATAATGTCACCCCTTCCTTTACTTTCTCCACCATTTCTCCAATCCTGTTCCTACTTACAAGTTACAAAGACCTTTTTATTTCATAGTGTACATTAAATACTATGGCTGGCGTGTACATGTTTCATAATTCCCATATATACATAATCTGTTTACATGAAGGTCATTTTATCATTATACCATTACTTACCACTTACAGGTTACTTTTTTATTTGAAATTTTTTTCATATTTTTTATTGTAATTAATAGAAGGGTTACATTATATTTGCTAGATAGAAGGTGCATTAATTCACATACATTGATACCCTTTCACATGTCTTGGTCCCCATTTCCCTCCCACCAACCCCCACCCCTCATCTTGTTTTCCCCCCTTCCCTATCCAATTTCAAATAACCAAATACAAATATATCCAATATATCAGATAACAAAGAGAGATACTAAAACAATATGAGATAACCAAGGGACAGCAAAAGAGATGAGAGATAACATAGTACCTTAAGGACAACAATCATTCATCATATGGCTTATGTTTCTATATCCCACAGGTCCTTTCATTTAGCATCATACTATATGGCATTATGTATCAAGGTTTTGCTCTATTGCAAATCTCTGCTAGGAGAGCCCAAATGAGGGAAACCATTGAGCCTAAGTTCCTTTGAGTCTGGCTTACTTCACTCAATATGATTTTTTCTAAGTCTTTCCGTTTCCTGACAAATGGGGCCATGTCATTCTTTCTGACAGCAACATAGAATTCCATTGTGTACAAATACCACATCTTGTTGATCCATTCATCAACTGAGGGACATCTAGGTTGGTTCTATATCTTTGCTATGGTAAATAGTGCTGCAATGAACATTGTTGTGCTGGTGGATTTAGTATGTTCTTGTTTCTGGATGATTGGGTAAATGCCAAGTAGTGGAATTGCTGGGTCATAGGGGAGCTCTATGTTTACTCTTTTGAGGAACTGCCATTCTGCTTTCCATAGTGGTTGAACGAGTTTGCACTCCCACCAACAGTGTAGTAGTGATCCCTCCTGGCCACATCCCCTCCAGCATCTCTTATTAGTTTTCTTGATCCTGGCCATTCTAACTGGAGTGAGGTGGAATCTTAGAGTTGTTTTGATTTGCATTTCTTTTATGACCAGAGTTGTTGAGCATTTCTTCATGTGTCTATAGGTCATTTTTGTTTCTTCTTCAGAGAAGACTCTCTTTAAGTTTTTGGCCCATCTTTTAATGGGATGGTTGTTACTTATTACTTTGGAGATTAGTTCTGGAGTGATTCAATTTTTTGAGCTGTTGATATATTTTAGATATGAGGCCTTTGTCTGTTGTTTGGTTGGTGAAGATCTTCTCCCACTCTGTAGGCTTCCTAATTAATTTACTAGCTATGTCCTTTGCCCTACAAAAGCTCTGCAGTTTAATGCAGTCCCACTTATCCAGCCTTTCTCTGATTTGTTGTGATTCTTGGTCCTTATTAAGAAAGTTTCAACCTGTGCCAAGGAAGCCTACTGTATCTCCTATTCCTTCTTGTAAAGTTTTCAGTGTGTCAGCTTTTACCTCCAGGCCTTTGATCCATCTGGAGTTAATTCTAGTGCAAGGTGACAAAGAAGGATTCAACTTAATTTTACTGCAGGTGCTTAACCAGTTCTGCCAGCACCACTTGTTGAAGAGGCTATCTTTCTTCCATTCTATTTTTTTGGCTCCCTTGTAAAAGATTAGGTGGCCATAGGTCTGAGGTTTAATATCTGGATCTTCAGTTCGATTCCATTGGTCTTCAGGCCTGTTCTTGTGCCAGTACCAAGCTGTTTTGATAATTATAGCTATGTAATAGAGTCTAAATTTTGGTATTGAAATTCCTCCAGCACTGTTCTTTCTGCTAAGAAGTGTTTTTGCTCTACGGGGTCTTTTATTATTCCACATGAAATTTTGGATTGTCTCTTCTATTTAAAGAATGACATTGGGATATTGATGGGTATTGCATTGAATTTGTAGATAGCCCTTGGCGAGATTGTCATTTACACGATATTGATTCTTCCAATCCAGGAGCATGGGAGGTTTTTCCATTTCCTCAGTTCTGCTTTAATTTCCTTTTTCAGGGTTTTAAAGTTTTCATCAAAAACTTTATTTGAAAAACTTTATTTGAAATTTTTAAGAGCAGTCATTTTTTCTTCATATATTTTTAATTGTAATTAATAGAAAGGTTACATGATATTTGCCAGATAGATGGTGCATTAATTCCCATACATTGATACCCTTTCACATGTCTTGGTCCCCAATTCCTTCCCCCCCCCACCCCTCATCTTGTTTCCCCCCCTTCCCTATCCAATTTCAAATAACCAAATACAAATATATCTGATATATCAGGTAACAAAGTGAGATACTGTAACAATATGAGATAACTAAGGGACAGCAAAAGAGATGAGAGATAACATAGTACCTTAAGAACAACAATCATTCATTATATGGCTCATGTTTCTATATCCTAGAGATCCTTTCATTCACCGTCCTACTATATGGCCTTATGTATCAAGGTTTTGCTGTATTGCAAATCTCTGCTAGGAGAGTCCAAGGTTTCTACTGATTATGACAAATGAGGGAAACCATTGAGCCTAAGTTCCTTTGAGTTTGGCTTACTGCACTTAATAAGATCTTTTCTAAGTCTTTCCTAACAAATGGGGCAATGTCATTCTTTCTGACTGCAGCATAGAATTCCATTGTGTATAAATACCACATCTCGTTGATCCACTCATCAACTGAGGAACATCTAGGTTGGTTCCATATCTTTGCTATGGTAAATAGTGAAGAGCAGTTATTTTTATTTGAAATAGTTCTTCTAGTGTTTAGATAGTTGTTGTTTTTGCATAAAGATCATTATTTCCTCACAATCTCAGGCACTGATATTAAAGATCATTCACCACAGTGGAACATGTAAGGTTACTTTACATTAGAGAATTGATTATTTTGCCCTTGTGACCATGCTGTTCTGATGTCACAATAATTGAGATCATGCAGAATGACTGAGCATAAGCTAATGGTTTTGTTGTGTAATAGTATAAATAACTATGTGTCTAAATATAGAGCTCTGCAAAACCTTACATTTCTTCATTTTATTAAATCCTAAGCATGGCAGAACATTCATTTCATGAAAGGTGCTGTACTTCAAAAGAGGCAGAAGAAACAGAAAGACTTGGAAATTGGCCTCTTTTTGGTGCTATCCTATTGCCTTCCTGTAATCACTCTCAAAATTGAGATTAATTTTAGGGTTTGAAAATGCCCAGTGGGTTTGAAAAGCATTTGCAATATATAACATCTATTTTTGAATAAGCAATAGCAAATTTCATCTGAAAGTTTTTCTTTGGTGCAAGTGAGGAAATGACATTTTAAAGAATTATAAAAATTAATGATAATTCCCATTATTTGTCTTCTACTATAATTGTCACTCTACTATTTTATTTATTTATTTGTTTATTTATTTATAAACAGTTGAGAGTCTACATTCCTACCAACAGTATAATAGTGTTCCCTTTTGGTCACACGCCCACCAGCATTCATTATTGTTGTTTTTCTTGATAATGGCCATTCTAATTGGACTGAGGTGGAATCTCAAGATTGTTTGGATTTGCATTTCTTTATGGCCAGTGATGTTGACCATTTCTTCATGTGTCTATTGGCCATTATTTTTTCTTCCTCTGAGAAGTCTTTCTTCACATCTTTAGCCCATTTATTATTTGGATTATTGAGTTTTTTCTTTCTTTGCCAGGTCTGGTGCTTTGAATTCTGGGCCTGGGCACTATCCCTGAGCTTCTTTTGCTGAAGGCTAACATTCTACCAGTTGAGCCACAGCTCCATTTCTATCTTTTTCTGATAGCTTATTGAGGTAAGAGTCTCATGGACTTTCCTGCTTTGGTTGGTGTGGAACTATGATCCTCAGAGATCCGTGTCCTAAGTAGCTAACAGGTGTTAACTTCTTATCCCAAGTGAGCTATCCATGCCTAACTTGATTGTTGAGATTTTGAGGTTTAAGTTTTGGGCTCTAAGTATAATTTAGATATGAGGCCCTTGTCTGATGCATAGCTATTGAAGATTTTCTCATATTCTTTAGGCTTTCTTTTTATCTTGCTATCTGTAACCTTTGCTATGTAGAAGCTCTCCTAGTTTGGTAAAATCGTACTTATTCAATCTCTCTGTGATTGTTGTGTGTCTGCATCTTTGTTTAGGGAGTTTTACCCCATGCTTAAAAGGCCTAGATTGTACCCTACCCCTTCATTTGATTGCATAGTATCTGTCTTTGCATTGAGGTCTTTGATCTATTTGTTGTTGATTATGGTGCAAGGTGATATATGAGTTTTCTGCACATAGATAGCCACTTTTGACAGAACCAATTGTTGAAAAGGATGTTTTTCTTCCAATGTATGTTTTTGGCTCCCTTATCAAACAGTAGATGGCTATATGTTTGTGGGCTTATTTCTGGGCTTCTATTCCATTCCATTAGTTCTAAGGCCTGGTCTTGCACCAGTACCAAGCTGTTTTTATTATGATGGCTTTGTAATAAAGCTTGAAGTTAGGTATCGACATTACTCCACTGCTATTCTTCCTGCTAAAGATTGTTTTTGCAATTTCAGATCTTTCATTATTTCATATGAATTTTTGAATTTCTTTTTCTTTTGAAGAGAGTTATTGGGATTTTGATGGGTATTGCATTGAATTTGTATATTGCTTTGGGCAGAATCGCCATTTTTTAATTCTCCATAACCAGGAGCATAGGAGATTTATCCATTTCCTAAGTCTGCTTCAAATTCTTTCTTTTTCATAGTTTTAAAGTTTTCATGGGAATAAAAGACATGGCAGAAAATTAACAGGAGGACAACAGTTCTCTCTCCAAAGAAGCAGAGTTTTAGGGTGTCACCAAATTATCCAGGTCTAGAGAGTCACACTAAGTAAACATAATTATACAGAGATGTATACTAAAGAAGAAAATTACAAGCAGCCTGCTAAAGGAGACAGATCAAAGCACCTGCTGGGGCAATGGTGGCAGCAGCTGGGGGAAGCCATGGAAAAGTAGCATACATTTTGGCTTTCCACACATCTCCAGTGCAAACTTAAAGGCAAGGAATGGGAATCTACATCTGAGCTGGATATGGATAGATTCAGAAACAACTCATCACCTCGTGGATGGTCCAAAACAGCAGGGTGAAGTGTAAGTACCCATAAAACACATCCTCCTTTCCCACTTTCCCTTCCAAAATAGAGGAAGGAAACCCTCCCCTACTTGAAGAGAACACTATCTTTGATAGTGGCACAGAGCCTGCCAGAGTAGCTGTCTGGTAACATGGCTGGAGAAGAGGCCCCATTTTTCAAGAGGGCAAAGGAAACTGATATCCTTACCCCTCTCCTCTCTGGCAGAAAAAAACCCCCACACAGTAGAAGGCAGTTCATCCAGGGGGGCACAGGCTAGTTCAGAGAGAGGAAGGCTCAGGAACAGATGGCCCAACCCCTCAACTGCAAACAAAGACAAGCTCAGCATTCCAGATATGCTGCAGTTAAACCCACAGGTAGCTGGCATCTTGGAATTACAAAACCAAAGATCTGCAAAATCTCACTGGAAAAAATACTTGACAGGCTGTAAAAGTTAAGGATGGTTTGGAGTTTTACTAAAAGAGTCTCAGAGGCCAGCCCCTCCAAGAAAAGCCTCTGATTCCAAACATGTCACAGTCCCACCCACACAAACTTCCCTGCAGAGATTCTAATGGCAAAAAATAGCCACCTTTCTGGAGCTCTGTCACCCAAAGCAAATGGCTTCTCTCACTGAGTTAGTATGGGAGGAGTACAAAGACAAAGAAATGGAAAGGCTTAGAAAAAATTATATTAAGTGAAGTAAGCCTGACTCAAAGGAACATAGGCTCAATGGTTTCCCTCATTTGTCATAATCATGGAAACCTTGGGCTCTTCTAGCAGTGATTTACAGTAGAGCAAAACCTAGATACATAAGGCCATATAGTATTGCTTGGGCCAGCCGGCAGCGAACCAGGATTCCTGAAATAGGGGGCAGGGACTAGAAAAAAATGGAAGAGAGACAAACAGATGGGGTTCAGGAGGACTACAGCCCAAGTCAGCAGTCCAAGAAGGCTGTGAGCTTAAGACTGCAGCCTCATTTATTTCCTTTTTTTTTCTTTTTTTTTTTTTTTTGGCCAGTCCTGAGCTCGAGCTCAGGGCCTGAGCACTGTCCTTGGACTTTCTCAAGGCTAGAGCTCTACCACTTGAGCCTCAGCACCACTTCCAGCTTTTTTCTATGTATGTGGTACCGAGGGTCTTCATGCATGCTAGGCAAGCACTTTACCCACTAGGCCAAACTCCCGGCCCTTGCCTCGTTTATTTCCAAATCAAGGCTTACATACTTTTCTTGAAGCCAGGGAACTGCCAGGTGTTACATTCAGATGGTAAATCAGGGAACTGCCAGGGGTTACATTCATATGGTAAATCTCAAATCAGTTAAACAGAACAAAGCCAAAAAACAATAAAGCAATGTGTACACAATTGTGTGGGTCCAAGATCACTGACCCCACAGTCACGGTCACTGACCCCACACTCTGCCCCCAACATAGTATGACGCTAAATGAAAGGACTTTCAGGATATAGAAACAAAATCCATATAACGAGTGATTGTTGTCCTTAATGTACTGTGTTATCTCTCATCTCTTTTGCTGTCCCTTGGTTATCTCATATTGTTACAGTATTTCACCTTGTTATCTGATATATTGTATATATGCTTATTTGGTTATTTGAAATAGGATAGGGAAGGGGGGAAAACAAGATGAGGGGTGGGGGTGGGAGAGGGAAATGGGAACCAAGACATGAGAAAGGGTATCAATGTTTGTGAAGTAATGCACCTTCTATCTGGTGAATATAATGTAACCCTTCTATTAATTACAATAAAAATAGATGAAAAATACATAATAAAAAAAGATTGAAAAGAAGAATTTTTCCCCCTAAACAAAATGATATGAGAATCCATTCATTTTTGAGTTGTAAGTTAGGTTAAGAAAGGCCTGAGTGTGAGAATCTAGGTAACAAGAAAGCTTCTGAATCCAATTGAGCAAGAAGAAAAGCTGACCACCATAAGGAAATAAAGTCCACTAAGATCGAATAGTGGATATTGGGAAAACACAGGGTCCTCCAAACCAATTTGAGATTTTTTCCTCCTCTTTGTAAAATTTTAAAAACATTTCTTCATTCATCATTGCTGTTCTGTTTAGTCCTACAGTCAAGCGATTAGTAGGCTTCTTTCTTAATTGTGTGTATACTTAACTCAGGCTATATTTTTTAGTACTCAATTTCTTATTAATATTTTTCCTTTCTTTCCATTTTATTTTATTTATTTATTTAATTAATTAATTTATTTTTTGTCAGTCGTGGGGCTTGACTTCTGGGGCTGAACACTCTCCCTGAGCTCTTCAGCTCAATGCTGTTGCTCTTTCACTTAAGCTATAGCACCACCTGGCTTTCTGGTGATTAATTGGAAAGAAGAATCTCATTAGACTTTCATACCTGGGCTGGCTTTTAACAGATCTTTAGATCCCTGCCTCCTTAGTAGCTAGTATTACAGGTGTAAGCCACCAATGCCTGCAGGATTACAAGCATGAGCCACTGGTGCTGGCGATTCTTTTTATTTTTAACTGTTTCTGTTATTATTTTGAATCTTAGTTCTTTTACTTCTGTTCCCTTCCCTTCCTTTTCTATATTCCTCTATTCTTTGTTTCTCCCCCTATTTTTCATTATTTCTTAGTATTTCTTTTAATTCCACGTTAACCTGTTTTCCTTTAGCTCTGTTACTTCTCTCCTTCATTGTCTTTGGTTCATTGATCCCTAATTGTCTGTGAATTAGACTGCATTTGTTTCCATTTTGACTGGGTCTAATGGGTCTGTTATACTTTCAGTTGTTTTATTGCTCACAACAGACTTATTTACTGGCTACAACTATGTATAATCTTCACTCCTGAACAATACCTCTCCCCAAACAAAGAAAAGGAGAGGTATATAGGGGAACCCTTATCTATGATTTTGAATTTCTAAAGGCTGTGCAATTATAGGAGTCTGGATTAGTTTTTGTCTTAACCTTTATTTTATTGTACTATTAGATTTACTATTAGATTTGCTACGGGCAGAACAAGCCATAGAAACACAAGGAAAATGTCAAGTCAAAGGAAACTCAACTCCAACTCAAAATAAACAGGCAAAAGAGCAATCAATGAAAGATCTAGATGACAGTAATCAAAATGCTGTAATTACACTACTAGTAAATATGCTGAATGAAAAGACTAAAAGCCTGCTCATGGCTATGCATGAACGTGATGACACTAACAAAAGATTATTATAGGAATTTATTGACTCCATAAACAGAGCACTCAATGAATTCTAGGAAAAGAAAAGGGAGTCCAATGAAAACAACAACCACTTAGCTAAAGGGTATGAGAAAAGACATTGAAAATCAATTCAATGAAGAAAAGGCATCTATACAAGATCTAAAAAAGCAACGCTTCAATGAAAAGATTGAAGCTGCAAAACTGACCAATTAGAAAGCAAGAGATACTAAAGTGTGTAAATACCAATTTCACATTAGTACACTCAGAACATTCAAGTTGGAAATTTGTGTTCTCTAAAAACTGAGGGAGAGAAAGAGAAGAGAAAAGAGAGGGGTGTGTATGTGGGGCAGGGTGGTGGGGGGACTCTGCTGGGCTCAGGGATTCTTTTTTGCCAGACTTAGGGCTTGAACTCAGGGCTTGAGTACTGTCCTTGAGCTTTCCTCAACACTATCACTCTAGCACTTGAGCACCACTTCCAGCTTTTCTGTGTATGTAGTACTGAGGAATCAAACTGAGATCTTTGTGCTAGGCAAGCACTCTACCCACTTTTCCAACTCTTAGCCCTCAGGTGTGTCATTCTTATCTCCTCTTGCACTGTCTGGGGCATTGTGAAGCTGAGAGGCTACATGCTTCTTCTGAAATCTTCACCTGGATTTTTGTTGACTATTTTAGAGATTGAACCTCTTAATTTTCTGTGAGGGTTGATCTCAAAATGGGATCCTCTGGACCTCAGCCTCCTAAGAAGGTAGGATTATAGGTTTAAAGCCACCAGCACATTTCAACTGTAATATAACAAAGTGTAAAAGGCAAGATGTCTATTTGGAGAGAAATTATAAAGCAAAAATAATCCGAATTGATTCAGCCTCACAACTAAATATTGATGTCCATCAAAATTATTTGTATATTTTCTATAGTTAATCAACTATATTATCTGTCTCACCTTATTGTTTACCAGTAACAGGAAAGTTTTGGAAAGTAGGGCAAACATTCATTGAAATCTCTCCCCTCAACAGTTTATTATAAACATGTTATATGCAGGGATGAACTTCTTCCCAAGTGATAGACTCTCAAACGGTCAGAAAATTAGCAGAGATGAATTGTTACTTCATTTCATATCCAACAGAGGAGATGAAAATAAACTATGTTTAGAACAGGCTGGTCACCATTTGAATATTGTCTTCAATAGCCACCTGAAATAGTTCCACTAATTTTATTCAAAAAATTATGAAGTTTTTTTTTTTGTGAATCCTTGGGCTTGAACTCAGGGGCCTGGGCACAATCCTTGGACACTTTTTATTTTTTGCTCAATGCTAGCGCTCTGCCACTTGAGTCACAGCACCACTTCCAGCCTGTTCTCCGTCCCTCCTTTCCCCTCCCCTCTGGTACTGAGGAACCTAGGGCTTTGTGTATGCTAGGCCAGCACTCTACACCTAGACCATGCTCCTAGTCCTTGTAAAGCATTCTTTTGGGGGAGGGCATGGGGTTTACACTTTGGGCCTTGGCACTGTTCCTGAGATCTTCAGGACAAGGCTATTGCCATACCCCTTGAGCCTCAGCCCTACTTCCCATGTTCTAATGGTCAATTGGATATAAGAGTCTCACATTCTTTAGTGCCCTGGCTGGGTTTGAACTGTGATCTTCAAATCTTTGCCTCCTAAGTAGCTAGGATTACAGGCATGAACTAGTCTGCATTCCCACCAGCAGTGAAGTAGGGTTCCCTTTTCTCCACAACCCTGCCAGCATCTCTCATTGTCTGATTTCAAAATCTTGGCCATTGTTGTTGGGGGCAAGGTGGTATCTTAAGGTTGTTTTTATGTGCATTTCCTTTATGACCATGGATGATGAACATTTTCTCATATGCTTTTCTGCCATTTTAATCTCTTCTTCTGATAAGTCTCTCTTTAGTTCCTTTGCCCATTTAGTGAATGGTTTGTTGGGTTTGGGGGAATTAGTTTCTTGAGTTTCCTGTAGATACTGGATATTAAGAATTTGTCAAATGTATTATTGGTAAATACCTTTTCCCAGTTGGTTGGCTGTCTTTCTACTTTAGTAGCTATGTTTTTATCTGTGCAAAAACATTTTATTTTTAGGTAGTCTCATTTATCGAGTCTCTCTCCAATCTGTTGTGACCCTGGAATTCTGTTCAGGAATCTTTTGCCTGTGCCTATGAGTTCCAGAGTCTCTCCAACTCTATTGTGTAGCAGTTTCAAGGTTTCCGGTCTGACATTGAGGTCTTTCATCCATTTTGAGTTAATGCTTGTGAATGGTAAAATTCTAGGGTCAATTTTTAGTTTTCTGCATGTGGCTGCCCAGTTTTGCCAGCACGAACAATTGAATAGGCTGTGTTTGTTCCGCTGTGTATCTTTGGTTTCTTTGTCAAGTACAAGTTGACTATAGGTATGTGGTTCTATTTCTGGATCTTCTATTCTGTTCCATTGATCTTCTGGTCTGTTTTTGTGCCAATACCATGCTGTTTTTGTTATTATGGCTCTATAGTAGTTTGAAGTCTGATATTATAATGCCACCTGCATTGCTCTTTTTGCCTAGAATTGTTTTGTATATTCTAGGTTTTTCTTGTTCCATATGAACCTTTGGATTGTATCTTCTATTTTAGTAAAGAATGTCTTTGAGATTTGATGGGTATTGCATTGAATTTGTATATTAATTTTGGCAGTATAGCCATTTTCACTGTATTGGTTCTCCCTACCCATGAGCATAGGATGTCTTTCCATTTCCTGGTATCCTATTCAATTCCTTTCATTAGGCATTTATAGTTTTCATTAAGTAATTCATTTACATGTTTTGTTAAGTTAATTCCTAAATATTTTATTCTTTGGGGAGCTATTGCAAATGGGATCATTTTCTTGATTTGGCCTTCTGTTTGTGTATTGTTGGTGTACAAGAAAGCAGGTATATTTTGTATCCTGCCACTTTGCTAAAGTAGTTTATTAATTCTAGGATTTGGGGAGTGGAGCTTATTGGGTCACTCAAGTAGAGGATCATGTCATCTGCAAATAGGGGTAGTTTAATTTCTTCTTTCCCTCTGTGTATCCCTTTGATGTCCTTCTCTTGCCTTATTGCTCTGGTTAAGTGTTCCAGCACTATACTGAAGAGAAGTGGAGAGAGTGGGATCCCTATCTAGTTCTTGATTTTAAGGTACATGGTTCCATTCTTTCACCATTTAGTATGATACTGGCTATAGGCTTGTCATACATGGCTTTAATTATTTTAAGGAATGTACCTCTTATTCCTATTTTTTCTAGTGCTTTCAACATGAACGGACGTTGTGTTTTGTCAAATGGCTTCTCCGCATCCAGAGAAATTATCATATGATTCTTATCCTTAGCTCTATTGATATGATGTATTACATTGATGGATTTGCGAATGTTAAAACAGCCTTGCATCAGTGAGATGAAGCCTACTTGATCGTAGTGTATAATTTTTAAAATTTGTTTCTGGATTCTGTTGGCTAGTATTTTATTGAGGAGTTTTGCATCTGTGTTCATTAGAGAGATAGGTCTGTAGTTTTCTTTTTTTGTTGGGTCTTTCCCTGGTTTGGGGATGAGTGTAATATTAGCTTCATAAAATGGGTTTGATATTGCTCCTTCTGCTTCTATTTCTCAGAAGAGTTTCAAGAGTATAGGTGTTACTTCATCTTTAAACATCTTGTAGAATTCCACAGTGAAACCATTTGGCCCTAGGCTCTTTTTGGTTAGCATTTCCCTGAGTGCTTCCACAATTTCATTGTAAGAGATTGGTTTGTTCAGTTTGTTTACCTCATCATTGTCCAATGTGGGTAACCTATATTTATTTAAGAAGTCATTCATTTCTACTAAATTTTCTTGTTTTTTTGAATATAGGCCCTGATAGTACTTATTCATAATAGACTGGATATGGGTCATGATTGTTCCCATGGGGTCTCTAATCTTGTTTATTTGAGGCTCCCTTGTCCTTTTTTTGATTAATCTTGCCAGGGGTCTGTCAACTTTGTTAACTCTTTCAAAGAACCTACTTTTTGATTTATTAATTTTATGTATAGTGGATCTTATTTCAATCTCTGATATTTCTGATTTTATTTTTGTTGTTTCTGTCCTTCTAGTTGTTTTAGAATTAACTTTTTCTTGCTGCTCGAGGTGCTTCAATTTCTTCTTTAGGTTATTTACATGTCTTTTTAATATGGGCTCCTATTGCAATAAAATTTCCCCTTAGAAATGCATTTGCTGTGTCCCATAAGTTCCTTTGCAATGTTTCTTGACTGTCATTACATTCAAGAAAGTTTTGAATTTCTTGTTTGATTTGATCTGTAACCAGGAGTTATTCAGAAATGTGTTGTTCAGTTTCCAAGTGATGGAAGGTGTTTTAATTTTTACTGTATTGTTCAGAACTAGTCTGACTCTACTGTGATCAGGTAGAATGCATGGGATTATATTAGTCCTCTTGTATCTGCTCAAGATTTCTGTATGAACTATTATATGACCTCTTTTGGAGTATGTTCCATGTGCTTCTGAGCAAAATGTATAAAGTTTCACAGTTGGATGGAAGACTCTGTGTATATCTGTTAAGCCTAGTTGGGCTATGGTGTAGTTTAAGTTAATGGTGTCTGCTTATCTTTTGTTGAGTTGACCTGTCATTTGTTGAGAGTGGCGTATTGAAGTCTCCCATTATGATTGTGTTTGAGTTATCTTGTTCTGTAATTCTAAAAGTTTGCCTGACAAATTTGTGCGCTCACTTGTTGGGTGAGTAAATGTTTACACCTGTAATATTGTGGGTAGGGATTGTACCCTTTACTAATATCTTTATCTTTATGTACTGATATTACTGAGAAGGTAATTTTGTCAGAGATGATGATTGCTACTTCTGCTTTTTTGCTCATGTGTTGAAGTGGAAAATTCTTTTCCATCCTTTCACTTGGAGTTTGTTTCTGTCTTTGGCAGCGAGGTGGGTCTCTTGGAGGCAACATATGGATGGTCTTGTTTCTTAATCCAGACTGCTGTTATGTGTCTTTTGACTGGATTGTTCAGCCAGTTCACATTGTCCTTTGTCATTATTTATTTTTACTTCTGAGTTTCTTTCTCTCTCTTTTTTCCCCTTTTGTGTTTAGTGATTTCTAGGTAATTGCTTCTTAATAGGGGTTTTTGCTGTTCTGCAATTTGTTCTTGATTATTTAATATTTTTTGTAATGTTGGTTTAGTGTGCAGGTATTCATATAGCTTCTTTTTGGAATGAAATATTCTTGTTTCTCCCTCAAATATAAATGCTAGTTTCACTGGACATATCAGTCTGGGTTGGCAGTTGTTGGTCTTCAGGACTTGAATGGGGTTTTTCCAAGCTTTTCTTGCATTTAGGGTTTGCATGGAGAGGTCTGCAGTTATTCTAATTTTTTCCCATTGTAGTATAGCTTTTTCTTTGTTTTTGCAGCATTTAAGAACAGCTCCTTGGTATTTGGGTCTATGTTTTTATTATGATGTGTCTACATAAGTTTCTTCTAGGATCTTGCCTGCTTGGAGTTCTGAAGTGTTCAATAATGTGAGTATTTTCCCTTTTGAGGTTGGGGAAGTTCTCTGCTATGATTTTGGTGAATAAGGGTTGCATTGCTTTATTATGAAACTCTGCCCCTTCTTTGATCCCTATTATATGAAGATTAGATTTCTTGGCTGTGTCTGCTACATCCTAGAGTTCTCTTTGGTGAATTCTTACTGATTTCTCCAGACTGATGATTCTCTGTTCCAGCTCTTGTGTTTTATCTTCCGTTCCTGATGTCCTATTCTCCATCTCAGTCAATCTGTTGCTTAATGCTTCCATTTTTGTTTACATTGTGGACACTGAGCTGATCATGTCTTCTGTGAGGATATTAATATTTTCATCTATTTCTCTTTTGAATTTGAGGAGTTCCTTGGTGATTTCTAGCTTATGTTCCTGGAATTGTTTTTGGAATTCTGCTTTAATCTCTTTAGTCATGTCCACAATCATCTTCTTGAATAGAATCATGTTTTGTCTCTCTTCGGGTGTCATTTCTTGGGATGGTGACATCTCTCTCATCCCTTCACTCTTGTTTCCTTTTGGGCTTTGTGTGGGGCTTTGATTATTTATATATGTCATGATACTTCATTGTGCTTTCCAATGCACTGAAAACTGTTGTTGTAGGTTCGCTCTGTGGTGGGTAGGTGGTGATCTTTACTTGTTTTTGGATTGGTGGTTCTGGGAATCTTTGTATACATGTGGTTCTCAGACAAATTAGTAACTCTGCCGACTAGGTCAGAGTTTGCAGCTTTTACAGGTGTGTCCTCCCATTCACGGAGGCTGCACAGCTAGCTCTCAGCCCAACCAGTGGCCCCACAGTTTGCCATAGGATGGAGTTGTGCACTTGCATCTCAGCTAGCCTGGTGGGGGACTAGTTTTCCTATCCTGTTCCCAGGGGCGGGGCCCTGCAGAGGGCCTGGGGTTTGGGAGTTTCTGGGAGCTCTAAGCTAAGCCAGCCTAGTTTGCCCCCTGCTCCCAGGGGTGGACCCAGCTGAGGATGTGGGTTCCAAGGGCGGAGCCATGCCTTTCTGGCTCTCCCAGTAGGTGCTCAGCCCCTGCTTGTCTGCCCTTCAGTTCCCTGCTATGTTTCAAATAGGTACCTGACTGCTTTTGCTGAGAATCTTTCTGTGACTCCTTGGCTGGCGGGGGGGGGGGGTGGTGGTGGTGGTGGTGGTGGTGGGCTTGGTGCTGTCTTGCTGGAGGGGGGGGGGGCTTGGTGCTGTCTTGCTGGAGGATCCCAGCAGGAGGGCGCCCACTTAGGTTTGGTTCAGTCATATGCTGCCTCACAGACTCATGCACACCCCCATCCACTGTTGGAAGTCAGAGTCTTAGCGCCCCTCAATCTCCAGTTTCAGTGGCCTAGGGCAGGTGGGAGCAGGGACACCTCCGCCCCCTTTGGTGGGGTGCTGGGTCTTAGCAATGGCCCACCTGTCAGTCTCCAGTCAATGGCCTGGGGGAGAGGGCTGTTGGGGGAAGGGGCAGGATTCTAAAGTCCTTGCCCTCCCCTGCACTTGCCAGTCTTTCTTGGGCGGAGTGTGAGGGGTCTGGGTTATGTTCTGTAGCTTGCCACCAGCTCTGCTTTCTTGATGGGTTGGGGGGAACCCACTGCTCTACTTACTCATAGGAATTTGATGTGAGCTGCTCCAAGGTGTTGGAGGGTCATTTGCTTCCCCTCTGGTCGCCGTTGCTATCTGTGCCACCTGCGCCCGGTATGTGTGGGATTCCTGGAGTTCCAGGATGGCCACCACCACTTTAGTGCCCAGTCTTAGTGGGATTTCTGTGTCTGGATTCCACTGTTTGCTGGAGTTCCGGGCTTCCTGGGCTCCAGGGCCCTCTGCTGCGGCTTTCATGGCTTGGAGCCGGTGGCAAGGGATGGGGGCGGGGGTGCTCGTGTTTTGGATTCTTTGAGAATAAAGCTTATGCTTTATCTGGATTTCTTTTCTGGTTTGTGTATTTCTCTGTCGCTTCTTGAATGTGTAGTTGTGGGTTCTTAAGATAGTTGGCTCGAGGGATTCCCTGATTCTCACTTTTTGTGGGAGAGAGCTAGGTTGTTCCCTATTGTCTTGGTGCCATCTTCCTTCCTCTTTCTTTTCTCTTTCCATATATTTTTCATTTTAATTAATAGAAGGTTTACATTATATTCACCAGATAGAAAGTGTGTTTCTTTCCAAACATCGATACCCTTTCTCATGCCTTGGTCCCCATTTCCCTCCCCCCACCCCTAGCCCTCATCTTGTTTTCCCCACTTCCCTATCCTATTTCAAATATCCAAATAAGCATATATATCAGATATCCAAATATCAAATATATATCAAATATCCAAATATATATCCAAATATATATCCAAATATATATCCAATATATATATATATATCCAAATATATATCCAAATATATATCCAAATATATATCAAATATCCAAATATATATCAAATATCCAAATAAGCATATATATCAGATAATAAGATGAAATACTGTAACAATATGAGATAACCAATGGACAACAAAAGAGATGAGAGATAATATAGTACATTAAAGACAACAATCACTCAGTATATAACTTTTGTTTCTATATCCTGGAGGTCCTTTTGTTTAGAGTCATCAGAAAGAATGATATTGCCCCATTTGTAAGGCAATGGAAAGACTTAGAAAAAAATCATATTAAGTGAAGTAAGCCAGACTCAAAGGAACATAGGTGCAATGATTTCCCTGATTTGACATAATCAGTAGAATCCTTGGGCTCTCCTAGCAGAGATTCATAATAGAACAAAACCTAGATACATACGGCCATATAGTATGGGCCCAGCTTTGTAAAGCATTTTTTTTTTACAGCAGATCATTACATTCCTCACATTACTCTGAAGGAATGCTGGGGCATGTGGACTATGTCACACTGCTTTTCCCTCTCATCCATACTGCTACAGATACCAAAGTTGCAGCAAAATATGCATAATAATTGTATGAGGAAATAATTAAAAATAATAAAAAAAACTATCAATAAAAGTTAACCTATAATAATTAGTATATGTCTAAGATTCTTGTAGCAGAGGATTACAATGACTCAAAAGCTATGGACATATGGCCATATAGAATGAGACTAAGCAAAATGAACTCCAGGCTATGGAAAGAAGAAATTTATCTTTGTGATTGGTCTTAATTTATTATGTAAAGTTATTTCTTTTCCCATTTTTCCTCCTTATGGTTCTTATAGTTTATGTCATGTTGTTACTGTATCTGCCTTTGGTACCTGGTATGTTGTATATATGTTCATCTGTTTGCTAGAAACAGGGAAGGGAGGGGGAAAAACAAAATGATTAGGAGGGTGTAGGAGGAGGGAAAGTAGGACAAAAACATGGGAACAAGTATCAGTGTTCAAGAAGTAATATACCTACTACTTGATAAATGTAACTGTAACCCCTCTATGCATTACCTTGACAATAAAATATAATAAAAAATTAAACTATAAACAAGAATTCAAATGCACTTACTTTCGTCTTATTTCAGAGTTGTTTTTCTGTTCCTTCCTCAACCCCTCTTTGGGGGAAATAATTCACCCCTCGTTTTATAAATAGAAATTTCTCTACATCTCAATGCAGAGGAATATTGGCTTTAAATTTTTTGCATTGTTCCTCCTTTTAAAATTATTTATTTATTTATTTTGTCAGTCTTGGGGCTTAAACTCTGAACCTGGGCACTGTCCCTGCTTTCTTGAGCTCAAGACTCAAGAACTACCCCTTGAGCCACAGCACCACTTCTGGTTTTCTGGTGGTTAATTGGAGACAAGATTCTCACAGACTTTAGTGCCCAGAATGGCTTTGAACTGCTATTCTCAGACATAGCCTACTGAGTAGCTAGGATTACAGGTGTGAGCCACTGTGCTTAAATTATTATTATTTTTTTGAAAAGTGAAATATTAGAATTTTTATTCTATGCTGTATAAAATACATATAGTTCTAGTACATAATTCGTTTTCACTTTAGTAAAAGAAAAAGACAATGAGAAAATGGTTTATAAATTTCTCAATCCCTTTTATAAAAGATTGTCACTGAAACTAGCCAGTGCTTGAATGTACAGCCAACTCTGAATATGTACGGATTATACCTAGGGACTAGAATTTACCCAGATGTAAGTTCTGGCATTTGTTTTTAATGGCACAATTATATCAGACAACACTTAGCGTCTACAGTATTGAGAAATTTGAAAACAAGCCTCTGCCTCCATGGGGGAAGGGGGGAAAGGTGCACAGGCAAGAATATCCTATACATAATCAGCATCGGTATAAAAAAAAAGTCACAGTCTGATTTACCTTTATCAAGATAAAATAATTATCTGCTAAATTTGCAGGAAAGATTTTGACTCTATTTTTTTTTTTTGTCTGGGACTAGGCGTTGTCCCTGAGCTCTTCAGCTCAAGGCTACCCCCTTGAGCCACAGTACCACTTCTGGTTTTCTGGTGGTTAATTGGAGATAAGAATCTCGATGGACTTTTTAGTACCTCAGACCTCAGCCTCCTGAGAAGCTAGGAAAACAGGCATGAGCCACCGTGCCCAGCTGTGGTTCTTATAAACAAAATTTTTCATGACCTTCATCTGTTTGGCTTTTACAAATACTAACACAAAATATGTTCAATTGGTAAAAGTCCATGGGCTAAAGAAAAAGAAATTGAATATAAAATGTTTACCACCTTTATCTATTCTAATATTACATCCGGCATTGAGACCTACTTGGCTTCTTGTGGCTAACCATCATGAACACAACTCAGTCTTCTTTAATGGTTTCCTGCCTTGATGTACAAGATCACTTCTTCCAACTTCTATCATTCGTTCTTCCCAAGATCTCATTTCATTATCATAACGAATTCTATCATCTTCAGAAAGCTGAAAATAACTCCTGCTTTTGAGAATCAGGCATATTTTTCCACATATCATATAAAGTCCTCAGTTTTTCCTTAGGTAGAGCACCTGTGGCTTCTTGAAATTTTTCAGCTACAAAAATGTTGTAAGCTAAACGAAGTTTTTGGTTTTTTTTTTTGGTTTTCCGAGAAATGTTAACTACCCCCCCCTTTTTTTTTATCAATGCTTTCCTTTTCAAACGTTTTTGTTTGATTTTTTTCTAGAGATAGCAACTGAGTTGGAGTAAGCTGTTCTTGAATTCTATGTATTTCTTCTTTGTATATTTTCCAATCTGCCTAATAAGCATCTTCATATTTTTTTCTTTGACTCAGGAAGTCCCCGCCATGCCTCTGCAATTTGTTGAATTAGTTCTTTATTTTTTTACATCCATGTTCTGAGCTCTAAATGCTGGTAGCTGTTCTTGAGAAAACTGAAGGTAGGAAGTCATAGGTTTCTTTGGACAACTACTCAAGGTAGATGAGAAACATTTTGGAAAATACACGAAACTGAGAGATGAACACAGACGGCTCCCACAGCCAGTGCACAGCTCCGCTCCACATCTCCCCAGCACCCTCAGAGCTCCCCACACGCCCCAGAGAATCGACATTGTGCCACCCCTAACCAGTCAGCAGCCAGTGCGGACTCGGTCTCACAGAACCTGCCACTCCACACCGTGGAGCCCCCACGGGGCCCACCCGAGCCAGCATGTGGACGCTTAGGGCTTGTTATCATGCCCGCCACTCGCAAGGCACTATGGGAGTTCCGACTTAAATTATTTTTAAAAATTACTTTTAGGTAGTTGTACAACGGGATTTCAACTCATCATATCAGTTTGGCAATACAGCAAAGGGCTCTTAATTAATGTCACCCCTTGTATCATTTCTTCCATCACTCCCAACTCCATCTATATCCTCAAGTTACCCAGTTTCACCTTTACATAATTACATTGAATTTCCTGAATGTATTCATTCACCATTCCTCTCTCTATTAATTTTACTCTGTTCCCTTGATCTCTTCCTGATTTCTGATAAAATAAAAAATGCTGTACGACTCTCAATTTATTACTCATTTTCTATGAAGAACAAAACCAAACAAAATCCTGTGTAAATCTGGTAATGTGGCTCAGTGTTAGGGTGCTTGACTAGCATGCATGAAGCCCTGGGTTCAATTCCTCAGTACCACATAAATAGAAAAATCCAGAAGCGGTGCTGTGGTGGAGTGCTAGCCTTGAGTAAAAGAGGTTCGGGGACAGTTTCCAGGCCCCGAGTTTAAAACCCAGGACTGGGAAAAACAAAACAACAAAAAATAAACTTTTATAGAACACTCCTTTACATTGTTTTACAGCCAACACAATGCATTCTATAACTGCTTTTATTCATTTGTGATTGCTATATATCCATTTGTGGCTACTTCTAAAGGATCAATTTTGATGGAAGCTTCTGATTCATGAACATTTATTTACTGATCACCCTTGCTAATAATTGATTCAGTCAACTCTTCAGACATGCGTAAGTCCACTAACATCAGTATGTGAGCCACCAACCCATTGTGTAGTAATAATCACATGAAAACTCAGCTGTGGTTGATAAACCATTTATTATTGGGTGGAGGTTTCAATATGTCTATTGAAAAGACCCAGTGATCATTATCCATGAACACAACCATGGCACGGTAGCAGTCTCTAGACTAGATTCCACTGCCATAGGTCACTAGAACTTCTAGAATGGTGGTGGTGGTAGGAAGAAAGTTCCTGAACTCATAACCAGGCAGAGTTTCTCTGTGTGAGTTTACATCAACATCATCTCTTGTGGAAGGAGGCACAAGATGACCATATTGAGAAGGCCTACCTTGAAAACAGTCAAGCACATTTTTGCCACATGGGAGATCTCATAGAATGTCTGAGGTAGTCATTCAGTACCACCATAAAATTACCAAGAAGCAGAGATTTTTATCATAAGAGTTTGAGTCACCCGCTGTGTATATCCCTTGATGGGAAACTTAGTATAAGGATGACTATTCACTAGACAGCCATCAACTTTCCCAGTTTTTCACTATCAACACAGATACTCAATATTTGCTCAGAGACACTGTTGTGTGGCTTTCTTCAAATACAAATAGCTTTGTCAATGGAATCCTCATAGCAACCTGGTGTGATTGTTGTCTGAGTGCTTTTTCAAAGTTTTTTTTCTTTATAGTTCTGGGGCTTGAACCCAGGGCCTGGGCAATTGTTCTTGGGCTTTCTTAAGGGTAGAGCTCTACCACTGGAGCCACAGCACCATTTCTGGCTTTTTCTGTGTATGTGGTACTGAGGAATTGAACCTAGGGCTTCATGCTTGCTAGATAGGCACTCTACTACTAGGCCATGCTCCTGGCTCTTAAATTTTTGTGTTTAGCATGTTTGACACCAATAATTCCTCTTTCTGGATTCTGATGAATCGGGTCTCAACTCAAAAAGTCACTTGTTTATGGTGATGATAATGTAAACATCCCAATAGATTGGATTCAGTCAGGTGTTGAAGTGAATGACAGTGACTTTGTCCCTCTGCCAAGGTAGAGGTTGATTTTCATTAGAATTTCTCCATTTGTTTCACTGTCAACACTGATGCTCAACACATGTTCAGAGACAAAGTCGTTTGGAACTGAAACTGCATTATTGTCTATATAGATAGCTTTAATATTCCCACCTCATTTACCAATCATTGCCCTAGCAACAATTTTACTCTGAACTAGAATGTATAATTCAACTGTTTCATTCATATTTCTGTCTATTTTAAACTACACACATATATACTGCACTGCACAACTGTCTCGATGCACAATTTACTTGTACTAAAGGACATAGTTTATGGCCTATAGAGGCCATAAAAAATAGCATGCAGGCAAGACATCCAAAATTCTGTACAACAGGTTAACGGTATCTACAGTGCTGTTACTCAGAGTACCAGCCTCTTTTCTTTGCGCTCTCAGTCTATTTCAGTTTATTATATTCAGTTGCTGTGAGACTTGATCTCAGCATTCTTGAGATCTCTGATTTTACTTCATTCTTTAAAAAATTTTAATTATATTGTCAAGGTGATGTACAGAGGAGTTAAGTTACACATATAGATTGCAAGTATATTTCTTGTTGAAGAGTGTGCCTCTTCCCTCATTTTTCTCCCACTTTCCATCCCCCCAAACAACCCCTACCCCAAGTTATAAAGTTCATTTCCAACATACATAATGTCTTCTGAGGTTTCACTGTTGCATTGGTTTTCCCTTACTTTATTCCTGACCTAGTTTTGGCATAAATTTACATAGTATATACCTATCTCCTCAGCTTGAGATTCATATACTAAATTGTTTCTTGATATAATTTAAAAAGCTGCCAAAGATATCTTTTATTTAAGAAGTGAAAAAAACAGGTTGATTGATGTCTTTAGTCACTATTTTCCCTTTCTATTTGATTACCACCATTTCCTAGTCACCTTTTCTCATAAGACAAAGATTGAAGTATTTCTCTTCATTATTATCTTTTATTCATTTTGGAAGGCTAATCAGGTACATTAAGGTATTTACTATTGTGGAATCCTCTCAAAGTTCTTCCATTTTCTTATTGCTTTTCTTGCTGCTGTTAAGATTTCCTTCCGCAGATAAATGTCATTTTTACTTTCCAGGTTTTTATTCCCATGACAGTGTAAAGTAAGGTTCTTGTAAGACAGGATTGATTCCTATGGGCATTCTAGAAACAAGAACTAGACTAGAGGAAATCATTGAATTTATTTGTCAAGAGTAGCTATGTGAGGGGCCAGGAGTTTGGCTTAACGCTTGCCTAGCATGCACGAAGACTGAGGTTTGATTCCTTGGTACCACATACATAGAAAAAAGCTGAAAGTGGTGCTGTGGCTCAAGTGGTAGAACTCTAGCCTTGAGAAAGCCAAAGGACATTTCAAGCTCAGGACTGGAAAAAAAAGAGTAGCTATGTGAGCCACTGCATCAATTAAATCAGGCTATCTAAAGCACAGGGAGATAGAAAAGAAAGACCAATTCATACAGGAACATCAAGGCAATTTTTTAATTTTGTTGGTGGTGAGGCTTGAATTCTGGGCCTGGGCACTGTCCCTGAGCTCTTCAGCTCAAGGCTACCACCTTACTCCTTGAGCCACAGAACCACTTCCGGGTTTCTGGTGGTTAATTGGAGATAAGAGTCTCATGGACTTTAGTGCCACAGGTGGCTTTAAACCACAATCCTAAAATCTCAACCTCCTGACTAGCTATGATGACAGGCGTGACCCACTGTACCAGCTGAAGACATTATTTTTAAGAGGAGAGAAAATAGATATTAGGAGGGCAAAAATCAATATATCCCTACCATTTCCATTACTTCTCTCTAATGGATGAAATTTTGTCACCCTCACAATCATATTAAAACTCCACCCACATTCCTATTTTGAGAAACAGAAATTTGAGAAGATAAAGGGGTTCATGAGGCTTGAGTCTTCATGATGAGATTTCTGCTCTTATGAGATATTTTATTTCTTTCTCTGGTTCTATTTATTTATCTTCTAGGGCTTGAACTCAAGGCCTGAAATTTTTTTTGCGGGGAGAGGGTTGTTGGGCTTGAACTCTGGGCCTGGTCATTGTCCCTGAGCTCTTATGCTCAAAGATACCATCCTACCCCTTGAGCCACAGCACCCCTCTGGTTTTCTGGTGATTAATTGGAGATAAGGGTCTCACAGACTTTTTGGTGAGTGAGCTGGCTTTGAACAACGACCCTCAGATCTCAGCCTCCTGAGTATCTAGGATTACAGGAGTGAGCCACCGTGCCCGACTTAAGGCTAGCTTTCTTATGCAAAGCTAGCATTCTAACACCTGAGACACAGCTCTCCTACTAGATTTTCAGTGGTTAATAAGAGATGAATCTCCTTGCCTTTTCTGCCCAGTTGGCTTCAAACTATCATCATCAGATCTCAGCTTTCTAAGTAGCTAGGATTACAGAGGCCAGGCACCTGTCTCTGGCCTCTGTCTCTGTTGCCGCCTCTGTGTCTGTGTCTATCTGGGTGTCTAGGTCTTTCTGTTCTCTTTCTCCAACTCTATCCCCCCCACTTTCCTGTTTTATCATGATGTAAAGATATAGCAAAAAAAATAACACAAAGCAAAATGCTCAATGAGAATCAAATAAAAAAAATAGGACCCTAATCTTGGATTTTCCAACTTCTGCAACTGTGGTAAATAAACAACAGTTGCTTAAGTTACCTCATCTATGATATTTTGTTATAGAAGTCAAAAAAGATAAAGGCATCTTTTCACCATAATCTCTACACATTAGACTATGTGCTTATTTTCGAAACACAAGCTATATTTTGTTACTATATTTAAAAGACTTGTTTATGGCCTTGTTTTATTTAGCATAGATTCCAAATACACTTAAACGGCTCCAAGACTACCTTTGATCTGGAGCCTGCCTACCCTTCAGCCTTATGCCAATTTCTTCCTCACTCTCTTTTTTTTTTTTTTGCCAGTCATGGGCTTGAGCTCAGGGCCTGAGCACTGTCCTTGGACTTTCTCAAGGTTAGAGCTCTACCACTTGAGCCTCAGCACCATTTCTGGCTTTTTTCTATGTATGTGGTACCGAGGAATCGAATTTGGGTCTTCGTGCATGCTAGGCAAGCATTCTACCACTAGGCCAAACTCTGGGCCCCTTCCTTACTCTCTTTAAGTAGATAAAAGTTTCCATAGCAAAAGGCTTTCTAGCCTTTGTCTATTAGAATTATTGTATTCTCTGCCTAGAAACCTTTTGCCTGTTTTTACTATTTTAATATCACTTACCTTGCACATCTCAGCTCAAATGTCAGTTCTCCTGTGTCTATGTATTCTCATATTTGTATTTGCTTTAATTAAAGCACCATTTATCTGGCTTAGATTTCTCTACACTCTGAATGTTAGTTGTTATTGATTTTTCCCTGTAGTGGAACAAAAGCTGTGTAAGTAGATAAACTATATTTGTGTTTCCTAAACCTAGATTAGCCTACCACAAGTCTCTCCATTTCTACATTTTGAAAGAACCCTTAACAAATACCGACACTAAGAATAGACATTAAGACATAGGTAAGCATTAACTTTACAACAGGAATCTCTAATAGGTACTGGTAGCATATGAGAATTGGTCACCAATGCTTTTCTTCAATGGGTCTTTTGCATCTTTTAAATCTTGGAAGAATATGAAAGTGCTTCAGTATGTAAGGCTTAGTGGATTTTGATTGTCTAAATATTTCTACAAATCTTTCTTAATTATGCTAAAATTGCCTGGTCTCTTCCTAGAAGCTACATATTAAAAGAAATGACCTGATTTCCCTAGCGGCCTCACCGCGGCTGGCAGCCTGCAGTGGGTGGAGGTAGCGCCTGGGAGCGGGTGGGTTGGGGTTAGCTGCTGCAGACAGGGCCTGCACTGGGGTTTGTGGGCGGCTGCCGCATCTCTAGCTGCTGCTTTTGCTTCTCTGTTAGATGGCTTAGAACTTTTCTGACAACTGTTGGTCACTTTAAACAAAGTACTTTTCTTCTGCCAGAATTGAATAAGTTATGAATAAATGTAACGATTCTAAAATGGTAGTTGATGTCCAGAAGTAACACTGCTTCTTTTGCTTTGTATTTTTGTAGCACAGCACATGTTCTGTTCTTATTTGACCTATATGAGTTCTAAGAAATGTCAAGAAGTTAAACTGTTGTACATGTGACTTAATGAAATTCTGTTATTAAGCCTTCATTTATAGGGACTATTTGCTTTTGATTCTAAGGCATGAAACTCAGAAATAGTACACTGTATATGTGAAGAATAAAGTATTTAAGTAAAGATTAGTGAGAATATTGACAAGTTTGCCTGTGTGCCTAATCTAAGGCTTGAACATGTAGGTATTTCTAGGTGCTTATAAGTGAGAACATCTCTTTACCTCAGACTTGGTACTTATTGTCTCTATAACTGTTGGTAGAGAGACAATGACTGCTAGTGATAATCCATGATTGGGCATGGTATACTGTGCCACAACTGTGACAACACAGATTATGTTTCTTGCACAAAGCGTAGTCCACAAATCATTTTTTTTGGGGGGGATGCTGGTGGTCATGGGCCTTGAACTCAGGGCCTAGGTGCTATCCCTGAGCTTTTTTTGGCTATAGCATTCTCATCACTAAGCCAACTCTACTTTCTGCCTTTTGCTGGTTAATTCAAGGTAAAAGTCTCTTGGCTGGCTTGGAATTTTAATCCTTAAATCTCAGTCTCCTGGGTAGCTAGGATTATATGCAGCGTCTGGTTCCAGTTCAAATTTTAGTTGTTGAATTAGTTGGTAATTCAAATACAGATAAAATCTATACATTTTGAGATTTACAGTAGTCATTTTGTCTTATAGAAATAGTTTAGCCTCTAAGTTTGTCTCTGATTGTTCCAAGAATTGAAAAAAAATTGTGTGTGTTTGTATTTATTTCTTGTGGTCTTGTAGCTTGAACTCTGGGCACTGTCCCTGAGCTCTTCAACTCAAGTCTAGCACTGTACCACTTTGAGCCATAGTGCCACATCCAGTTTTCTGGTGGTTAATTGAAGATGAGAGTCTCATGGATTTTTATGCCAAGGCTGGCTTTGAACTGGGGTCCTTAGATCTCAGCCTCCTGAGTATGAGCTATCAGTGCCAAACCTGATAGATACTTTTTTTTATTAAAGAATTTATTAACATTGATTTTTATATTATATTTCAAATGACGTGTTTAACAAACAAGTATTCAAGAAGGGAATCTCTGTATACAATCACAGGCTCTAAATTTTTAGAACGTAATCAAAATTAGGCTAAGGGTTTCTATATCATAGATACATTTTAATCAATGTAATAAAACATTTTGCCTGTAGAGTCATTAAAAAAAGAAATGACCTTAGGTGTTTTTAACACATTTAAAAAATTTTTAACTTAACTGTAAAAGTATATATATTTCATGAACTGCACAACTTCTTTCTTATGAACATTTTCAGAATATTAAGAAAAAGGTAAAATTAAAGATATTCACAAAAAGCTCTAGCATGGTTTTTGAAAAAAATCTAGGATTTATTTAGATGTAAACAGAGAAGTAGATGGGGTAAGGGAAGAGACTATAACTCATTAAAATGTCATTAAATTATTGCTTTCTATTAGTACATATATTATGCAGAATACTATTTTTGGTTCTTTATGAATCATATGCAAAAGTATTCATAGCATTTTGAGCTCCTTGAATAATAATTACATATATGTGTAAACAGGAACAGAACAGTACTGTGTATGTGAAGCTTTTATAATGTTGAATGAAAAGTACAAAAACATACACTGAGGTTAGATCACTACATTTTCTTTCATGCATTTCTTCTTTTGTCACTAATGAGTATGCCACATGTCAGTAGGTTTCTCATGCTGGTTTATTTACCCTCAGTATATTTCCATGATGCTTGAGTTTACATTCTGAAATATATTCAAAGCATATTTTAAAGCTATTTTCATCTTTGTACTCAGTCTTATTTCTCTGACTATATCATTTGTTGACAATGGTAAGGAAATATTTCATGTCAATAAAATAACTTTGTCAATGCCAGAGAGAAAGTATCAAATGTTCCTTTTCATACTGCAGAGTGCTTATTGCACATGTCCCAGGAAACTTACGTCACTAATAATTTCACCAAACCAACTATTTACAAAGCATCATGTCCTCTGTGCCTTTCCAGTCAGTTGTGCCCTTCTAGTCAGTTGTGCTCATGGGTTCAGCTTTTAGTTAGATTTGTTTAAGATTCTTATTTTCTTTATTTTATTTTTCTATCTTAATCAATTTTTCTGTACTAATGCTAAAGTAGATCAAAATAGTGTTGAATTATTTCTCTATCTTTAATTGCACTAACTGGTACAATAATGAAATTGTCCCATTTAATTGTGGGGCTTGTTCTATTTCCTATATTCAATTTGGACAATACTAGAGGAATTAAAAAGAACCTAGCAAGTAGGGTGCTGTTGGTTCACACTTGTAATTCTAGCTATTCAGGAAGTTAAGATCTGAGGATCATCATGGTTCAAAGCCAATCAAGGCAGGAAGTCCATGAGGCCCTTATTTCCAATAAACTACAAAAGCTCTGGGAATGGTGTCATGGCTCAGTGGTAGACTGATAACCTTGAACAATGAAGCTCAGGGACAGTGCCCTGAACTTTGGACTCTCCCTCTCGCTCTCCCTCTCCCTCTCCCTCTCCCTCTCCCTCTCCCTCTCCCTCTCCCTCTCCCTCTCCCTCTCCCTCTCCCTCTCTCTCTCTCTCTCTCTCTCTCTCTCTCTCTCTCTCTCTCTCTCTCTCTCTCTCTCTCTCTCTCTCCCCCCAAGACTGGCAAAAAGAATATTGGAAGGAGGCCAAATGATAATGTTCACTATAAATCTTAAATCAGTGTTTACAAATGGACTATTCATTGTAATGATAATTTATGTATATGTTTTAAATCACTTTTTCCCTTTTATTATGGCATATTTGTTTTGTACTTCCTAGGCTTAAGATATTGAAAAACAAAATTTCCCATACAATAAATATTTGATACAATTTTTGTTATTTTTTTACTGTTTAGTTTTTTCTATTCTCTAATACTTTTTAAAAATTAAGTTGTATAAGACAAATTAATGAAGACAAATGAAGAAATAAATCTACAACAGAATGATGGTACATAATTTTTGCTATGGGAATATAGGTTCCTTTTTGTTAAGGAATTTTAAGCCCAATTTAATTGACATATTGATATATGAGGAAGATTCATGAATTAGAGAAAATCTGAATGCAATTATGTCAAAGATTCCTTCAATTTTTAGCAGTTTTTCTTGCATATATGATCAGTTTCAGGAGAAAATGTCTTTTAAATTGTTTCTTCTCAACTAAATATCTTTTGTAATTCACAATTTGGTGACAGAAAAATATTGCTTTCTTAGAATGGAAAAAGAAGCGATTGAGAACAGATGCATGTCAGCCTGTCAAAAATGATGTTTTTCTGTATAAACAGAAACTTGACCTTGTACAACTCATGCATTTAAATAAAAAAATCAATATAATTATTAGAAGAATTAGTTGATCTTCATTTAAAAAGTTTCTCCTCAGCAGACATTTAATTGAATGAATATAATTTACATAGTTTTAAGATTCTTAATTCAGTTTGGCCATTTTCATTTTACCTAATTTTGAAACTATAGTTAATGAAAATTATTTTTACATAATTTTACCACACATCAGAAATTTCTCAAAAAAGTTTTGTTTAAGCATTCAATACAACACGCTTTTGCTATAATTCATGGCAAGAATAATGAGAATAAGGCAAGTATGTTATTTTCATTTTGCTTTGTTATGTGTGTTGTGTGTGGGGGGGGGTGGAGGGAGAGAAGATGGTGGTTTCTAAGGCATTCAAAGTACTTCATTATATTAGTACATGTAAAGTCAATTAATGTATATAAATAAATGAATAATAAATGCATGATAGAATGATTATATAGGAACTTTTCCTCTGCAATCTAGTTTTCTTTCTGTTAGAAGATTTCAATAATTGATCCAGGCATGGTGGCTCACACCTGTAATCCTAAATACTCAGGAGGCTGAGATCTGAGGATCATAGTGCAAAGACAGCTCTGTCACTAAAGCCTATGAGAATCTTATCTCCAATTAACCACTGGAAAAGTGGAAGTGGCACTGTGGCTCAAGGGATAGGATGGCCTTGAGCTGAAGAGCTCAGGGAACAACGCCCAGGCCCAGAGTTCAAGCCCCATCACTGATTTCCACCCCTCCAATTTTTTGGGGGGGAGCTAGGAGTTTGGCCTAGTGGTAGAATGCTTGCCTAACATCACTGAAGATGCAGGTTCAATTCCTCAGCACCACATAGAAAAAAAATTCAGAAGTGGTGCTGCAGCTAAAGAGGTAGAGCTCTAGCTTTGAGAGAACCCAAGGACAGTTCTCAGGCCCTGAGTTCAAGCCCAGGACTAAAAAAATCAAGAATAGTTTAATAGAACATGTTCATATTCATATATGGAAGCCTCATATCTGATTCTCCACAGATATAATGTAGCTAAGGTAGAAGCTCATAAATCATTCATATCCTCTTAGTATGCCTCTACTTGTGCCTATGACAACTAATGAGTTATTGTTTAAATCCAGTGTCTATGGTCCCTCTGATTTTTCTTGGAAAAACCTAAGATTTTCATGGCATACCTTTTTCCATATCCACTGTCTCTTAGTGTAAGGATATTGTTTTTTTTTTCAAAAGAGCATAACTATGTCTTTTGTTATACACTTTCTTGTGGACTGAGTAGTATCTTACTTGGAATTGTTTTTTTTACAAACTTTGGGAAATACTGAATGCACAAGTAGCATTTCCAGTGGCCTCACAGATATTGGCTATGAACTGTAAGGGTGCATGCACTGAATGCCTAGTTTAAAGGAACAAATGATCCCAGAAAAATGAAGTATTGTTCTGAGTTTCTGGTTGAAATTACATTTTAATAGAATTTCAACCCAAACAATATACTATTTAATAAGTTTCATGACTTGCAATAGTTTCAAAATGCAAAAGAAATATCAAGAATGCCAATGCTTTGATCAGTGTGTATATATGTATAGTAACAATACATATGTGAATAGAATATTTATATGGAATGCATCTTTAACTTTATGAAAGGTTTTATGATAGCTGTAAATAGAGAATGAATTATATGAGGGGGGTGGAGAGATTGCTTGGGTATCATTGTGGAACACATCTATAGTTTGAGAATAATGTTCTACCCACTCTATTTAATTCTCATTGCCTTTATATAAGTATGTGTAATGACATGGCAGTACACTGGGGATATGGGTCATTGGTAGGGTCTTGCATGTATGAGACCCTAGGTTTGATCACCAACAGCACAGGGATTAAAAAGAGGGAAAAAGACAAAGAAGAGGAGGAGAGGGACAGAGCAAGAGAAATGGAGGGATGGAGGAATAGAGGGAGAGAACTAGTATTTTATTCAGAGCAGCATGGTTGCTAGCAGGTGTTCTATTCCTGAGCCATTCCCTGGTCTTTTTACCTTTGGTTATTTTTCAAATAGGGTCTTGTGTTTTCACCCAGGCTGTCCTCAGTTAGGAATCCTGTTTATTTCTTCCATGTAGGTGAGATTACAGGTGTGATTTGTCAGCTTAGCTTGTTTGTTGCCATAGGGTTCATAGCAAATTTGGCTTGGGCTGGTCTCTGCCATGATCCTTCCAATCTCTACCTGTAGAGTAACTGAGATTCTAGGTGTGTGCAGGTAGGACAAATTCTTCAAACATTCTCTCTCTCTCTCTCTCTCTCTCTCTCTCTCTCTCTCTCTCTCTCTCTCTCTCTCTCTCTCTCTCTCTCTCTTTTTCTTTTTTTGTGGTCCTGGAGTTTGAACTCAACTGGGCCTGGGTACTGTCCCAGAGCTCTTCAGCTCAAGGCTACAGCCCTACCCTTGAGCCAAGCCCCAATTTCTATTTTCCTAGATGTTAATTGGAGATAGGAGTCTCAGGTCTTTTTGTGTTGGGATGGCCTTGATGTTCAGATCTCAGCCTCCTGAGTAGCTAGGATTACAGACATGAGCCACTGCACCCAGCTCTTCAAACATTTTCTATGAAGGATAGAGAGAAAATCCTTCAATCTTGGGTTAGTCTTTGTTGCAGCTAATCACTTCTGTCATTGACCACAGGATTAGATTATCAAAAATAGGGCAGTCTTTCAGTATTATTTTGTTTACAAAAGGAAACCTTTAGATTCATACTTTTCAGGTCACATCTATCCTGACTCATAACATTAGCTAACCTCCTACATATAAAACATTTTTTGCATCATCATATATTTAAGAAATTGTACCAAGACTTGAAGTGGGAGGCTAATGCTTGCATGAGCTGACATTCTAGTACTTGAATCAAAGCTCTAGCTTAGCTTTTTATTGATTAATTGGAGATGAAGTTTCATGAACATTTCTTCCTGTGTTATCTTGGAAGCATAATCCTTTAGGATCTCAACTTCATGAGTAACTAAGTTTACAGATATGACCCTCTGGTGCCTAGCATTAGTTAAGAAATTTTAGATACCACCTAATACATAACAGACAGTATGTTATATCTTGCAGAAACAGCAAAGCAGATAGATTTATTTCTTCCCTTTAGTGTTTCAGACAAAGAAATAGGTGAGAAATATGTACATAAAAATTTTAAAAATATAGAGGATGATATATGATCATATATATGTATATATATGTATATACACATGTATGTTTGTAATTATATGACTGCTTGAATGGAATTAGAGGCAAGAGGTGAAAAAGTGTACTTAATGAATAACATTGAAACCCATTGTATCTGTAAATAAAGATGGTTAAACAAAACTCACTGAAAGCTATTGAATAATAAAAGGTAAAGTGGAGGGACAGAAATGGAGGGACAAAGGGTGAACAAAAGCATCAGTGGTCCCCAGTAGACACTATGTTAAAAAGGAACTAAAGACCTTGTGTGGGGACAAGAGGGAAAAGCTTGGAGAAAATGAGGAAAAGGGTGACATTGTTCAAAAAGCAAATATACTCATCTGACTTATATAACTTCAAGCCACCCTCCCATATCACCTTTACAATAACACACACATATATAATGCATATTATACACACACAAATACACACACAGATATCTGAAATGGTAGGTAAAAGGAAAAAATAAACAGGTGTGGGGATTGTGGAGGTGAAAGTAAGTGAAGCTGTATGTCAACCTGATTAATACTACAAATACATGTATGAAATACCATGGTAAAACTTTTTCCAACAATTAGCATACAGTAAGAAAATTGAATGACAGTAATGTAAAACAGATTCTGTAGAGGAAGCAGTCATTGCAAGAGGGGAAGCATAATGGAGAGAGTGAAAGATACTGAATGCAGTCAAAATATCTTACGTATACATGCAAAATGGAACAATGCAGCTTTCTGAGACAGCTTTAGGAAGGGAAAGGGAAGATAAGAGAGACTGACACATGGCTGGGTGCAGTGGCTCAAGCCTGTAATCCTAGCTACTCAGGAGGCTGAGATCTGAGGATCAAGGTTCAAAGCCACCCCAGGCACAAAAGGACCTGAGACTCTTATCTCAAATTAACCTCAAGAAAACCTAGAAAATGGGAAGTGGGGCTTGGCTCAAGGGTATGGCTGTAGCCTTGAGCTGAAGAGCTCAGGGACAGTGTCCAGGCCAAGTTCAAGTTCAAGCTCCATGACCCACTAAAGAAAGAGAGAGAGAGAGAGAGAGAGAGAGAGAGAGAGAGAGAGAGAGAGAGAGAGAGAGAGAGGAAGTTAGTCTGAAAAAGGTGTGCTGTGTATCTATATGGGCATATCTAAATGAAAATGACCTCTGCTTGTACAACTCATTGATGCTAATAAGTAAATGAAGCAGATAAATAAAATAATAATACCCACTGCACTTGAATATTATAAAATAATTAAGGACAACTATGTGAATAAAAGTAATAGGATGTTGGAGTCCAATTTCACATAATTTGATCAAAGAATCTGCTCTGAAGAAAGTGACATACAAATAAATCTGAATGATACATAGAAGCCAGGCATATTATGGGCTAGGGAAAAAGCATCTCAGGAAGGGTCTGTTTCACTGTAAAGCTTTACCTACTACATTGCACACTTAGCAGTTATTAATAATGTATAATCCAGTTTTGTTAACCTTGGGTAAAATCCAGAACTTGTTCATTTTGCTTTATAGAATAATAAACCTGTGGATTATCTTGTCCATATTTTCCCTTCACTCTAGCCTTGGAATCCATTTTCATTTGATTAATTTGATGATTACACATACCTTGATGGTCATATATATATAATAGGTAATATATTGTATGTATATATCTATACATACAATATGTATAGATATGTATGTATAGATATATACATACAATATATTATATGTATATATCTATATAATATATAATGTATAACATAATATATAGTATGTATGTATATGTATATACATATAATATATAATAGGTGTATATGCAATATATATAGTTTAGGATTTAAGCAGCCTCTTAGTGAGGTTAACACCTTTTTAAATTTTCTAAGCACATAAATCATGTTTTTTATGTTTTGTTTTGTTTTTGGCTAATCCTGGCCAGAACTCAGGGCTTGGGCACTGTCCTTGGGCTTTCTCAAAGCTAGTGTTCTACCACTTGAGCCACAGCACCACTTCTGGCTTTTTCTATGTATGTGGTACCAAAGAATCGAACCCAGGGCTTCTTACATGCAAAGCAAGCATTCTACTACTAGGCCATGCTCCCTGCCTCATAAATCAGTTTTAATGTTATGAAGTCAAGGTATATTTTCATACCATTTCTAATATTATTATCATATGTCGCCTATCAAGGAACAAATTCAATAGAATGACTTTTTTGTCTCTACTGCATTCTTTTGTGCAAATTGCTAAACACATTAAATGTGGGGACAGAATTGCAAATTAGTAAGAAAGAAGGTGTTATGAGATTTGTGTATTTTGGTATGCTCCTGAGAACTTTTTCTGGCAGGGTAGCCTATAGTTATTTAATCTTTTCCAAATATTATCTTCAAAAGTTCAATTTATTAACTAGTGTAGCTACCACTTATCTGTCTACTATTGGCAATGCAGAAAACAGGGGAAGAAAATGGAATGATCTTGTCCATCAATTTTCATAATTTGCCAATCTATGGATTTGGCTCAGTTCTAAATTCAATTTGGTTGGAATGAGTAAATATATTATCCAGGGTTTTAGCTGAAATGTAAGGGTAACAAAAATTTCATATAGAATAATAAAAGACCTCGTATAGCAAAAAGACTTCTTAGCAGAAAGAACAGCGCAGGAGGAATTTCAATAACAAACTTTAGACTCTGTTACAGAGCTATAGTGACCGAAACAGCTTGGTATTGGCACAGGAACAGGACTGAAGACCAATGCAATAGAACTGAAGACCCAGATATTAAACCACAGACCTATGGCCACCTAATCTTTGATAAGGGAGCCAAAAAAATAGAATGGAAGAAAGACAGCCTCTTCAACAAATGGTGCTGGCAGAACTGGTTAAGCACCTGCAGAAGACTAAAGTTGGATTCTTCGTTGTCACCCTGCACTAGGATTAACTCCAAATGGATCAAAGACCTGGAGGTAAAAGCTGACACACTGAAAACTTTACAAGAAGAAATAGGAGATACACTAGGTCTCCTCGGCACAGGTCGAAACTTTCTTAATAAGGACCAAGAAACACAACAAATCAGAGAAAGCCTAGATAAGTGGGACTGCATTAAACTGCAAAGGACATAGCTAGAAAGCCTACAGAGTGGGAGAAGATCCTCACTAACCATACAAGGTACAAAGGCCTCATATCTAAAATATATCAACAGTTCAAAAAATTGAATCACTCTAAAACTAATCTCCAAAGAAACAACCATCCCATTAAAAGATGGGCCAAAGACTTAAAGAGAGTCTTTTCTGAAGAAGAAATAAAAATGGCCTATAGGCACATGAAGAAATGCTCGACATCTCTGGCCATAAAAGAAATGCAAATCAAAAAAACTCTAAGATTCCACCTTAATTCAGTTAGAATGGCCAGGATGAAAAAAACTAATAACAACAGATGCTGGAGGGGACGTTGCCAGGAGGGCTCACTACTACACTGTTGGTGGGAGTGCAAACTCGTTCAACCACTATGGAAAGTAGTATGGTAGTTCCTCAAAAGACTAAACATAGAACTCCCCTATGACCCAGCAATTCCACTACTTGGCATTTACCCAACCGTCCAGAAACAAGAATATACTAAATCCACTAGGACAACAATGATCATTGTAGCACTACTTACCATAGCAAAGATATGGAACCAACCCAGATGTCCCTCAGTTGATGAGTGGATCAACAAGATGTGGTATTTATATGCAATGGAATTCTATGGTATTGTCAGAAAGAATGGCATTACCCCATTTGCAAGGAAGTGGAAAGACTTACAAAAAATCATAATAAGTGAAGTAAGCGTGACTCAAAGGAACATAGGTTTAATGGCTTCCCTCACTTGTCATAATCAGTAGAAACCTTGGGCTCTCCTAGCAGAGATTTGCAATAGAGCAAAACCTAGATACATAAGGACATATGGTATGACACTAAATGAAAGGACCTCTAGGATATAGAAACAAAAGCCATATAATGAGTGATTGTTGTCCCTAATGTACTATGTTATCTCTCATCTCTTTTGCTGTCCCTTGGTTATCTCATATTGTTACAATATTTCACCTTGTTATCTGATATATTTTATATATGATTAATTGGTTTTTTGAAATAGGATAGGGAAGAGGGAAAATCAAGATGAGCGGGGGGTAAGGGGAGAGGGAAATAGGGATCATGACATGAGAAAAGTTATCAATATTTGTGAAGTAAAGTACCTCCTATCTGGTGAATATAATGTAAATAATGTAACCTTCTATTAATAACAATAAATTTTTTTTTTTGTCCTGTGGAATGTCCTCCCCAAAGCCATATTAATGCCTGGTGATCTTCTAGTACTTCAACAGTATCTCTTAAACACCAGTAGATGGCAGTATTTCTTCACATATGAACTAAGACGGGATTGAAAAGGAAATGAAAATGGAAACATAAAGATAAATATTTAAAATTCAACCCACGGTGTTTATTTAATTTTGGTGAATGAATTTACAAAGGGAAAAAGAAGCCAGGAAAATTAAAATATTTCTTAAGTAAATTGGAAATAAGCCATCAAACACAATTGGTTTTGTGCCCACTCATCAAATTCCATAACGATGAGTTAATTTTGATTAATTGACATTGCATTTCTCTGTGAAAATCAGCTCATTGATAGTCATGTGTCCTGAGTACTTTTCCACGTTAATGGAAGCTAGTTTCTTGAGTAGCTGGTTCAGTGACATACCCTTTAGATTTTAGGATTTGGGGGACTGTTTTGTTATCTGCTATATGCTTTGCTTAGCCTTGAATTACTTATCTCTAAAATGGTTGGAATTTGTTGAGAAGCTTTGAATGCTGCAGCCGTCTGAACAAATAACATGTCCTGGGAAGCCAAACTCACAAGATGTCCCCAGACGGAGCTCATTACCTTTCTCTCCTGAGATTCCCACAAGGAGCATGCCAGTGCATTCAAATTCTTCCTCCTCGGCAGTAGTTGTAAGGGAGCAAACTTGAGATGACCAATTTCATTTCTTTAGAAAGAATCAGAATGTGAACCGTAAATCATGGGTTCTAGCATAATTTCCTCACCCTCTTTTTCTTATTATATTTATCATTCTTCCATGGACTTCAGCTCTTTCACACTGACCCAGTGCCAGTGGTGACAAAAGAAATGACTAAAACCCAGGGTACAAATCAGAATTTCAAAGACCAGATTCAGCTTTCACATTTTAGAATCCTTTTATTCACCCTCTTCTACAATTTTTCAAAACCTGAAAGAACAACTACCTTCAGTGTTGTTCTAGTCTGTAACTATTGTATAATGAGAGCAATCTTCATGCTGAAAGTATTTATATAGGGGCTGCTTTTCATATATTTCTCATAAAATAAACTCTCTTGAAAGAAAACTGCTATATGGATAGTGTGACCAACTTTATTTCCTATTTTGCATGGTATTTTTATTTTGCTATTAGTATTTGTGGGATATTTAAGAGGGCTGTGCCCCAGAAAGGATGGGACTACGATTGCAACTACTCCACATTTTCCACGAATATTTACTACATACGTTCTACTTATCTATCTGGAAATAACAGCATACATATCAGGCCACCACTGGAGCTTTGGATCTTTTTATGCTTTTTTTTGTGTATGTGTGTGCTGGTCCTGAAACTTGAATTCAGGGTAAGGGTGCTGTACATAGGCCTTTCCCCGTACCCCCTTCTTAATACTAGCACTGCACTGCTTAGTTCCACTTCTGACAATTTTTTTTTTTTGTGAGGCTGGGTACTAGGCGCTCTCCCTGAGCTCTTGAGCTCAAGGTTACTGCCCTACCCCTTGAGCCACAGCACCACTTCCTGTTTTTTTACTGATGAATTGGGAGATAAGGGTTTCTTTGGTGCCAGGGCTGGCTTTGGACCATGATCCTCAGGCTCCTGAGTAGCTAGGACTAGAGGTGTGACTCACTGTGCCCATCTAACTTCTGATATTTTTGATGATTAATCGGAGATAAAAGTCCCATGGATTTTTCTTGCCTTGGCTGGCTTCAAATCTTTAGATCTTAGCCTCCTCAGTAGACAGGATTAAAAACATGAACTACCAACACCTAGCTCTTTCTTTGATTTGATAATTATGTATAATTTCTCCTTAGATTTTTGAGACATTTGAGGGCAAGAATATTTTTTGCATTAGTGTATTTATGCACCTATTATATAAATCACTCCATAATGGTATCACTTTTATTACATGCTTAATATATGACAGATTTAAGACAAATGATGAATAAGACAGAGACTCTGTCCTTTAGAAGCTTCAAGTGTGTAAATTAACCACATAAAACTAAAACCAGTAATTCATAGATGCCATTATGGAAGTGAAGTATGAATTGCCTATGCTGGAATCATAAAAAGCAGACTGCCTTTTGGGATTTATAAGGAGGAATGATGGACAGAAGCTTGAACTATTTTGAAAAGTATATAAAAATTAACTGTGTTGAATTCACCTGGGTATGGTGGTATAATGCCAGTTAACTGAGAGGCTTGAGATAGGGAATATTAAAAGTTATTGACATATTATCTTAATCACTAGACTTGTGCATACAAAACTTTGAGACCTAATCACAAAACATAATCAAAGCAAAAGAAAGGCTGAGATATGAGGATGTGGCTCAAGTGACAGAGTAGCTCACTAGAAATTATAGTCCCTAAATTCAAACCCCACTAATGTCAATAACAAAAAAAGTCAGCTGTGAGGCAGAATATTGTACAACAGGTCCTTGGGGTGTGCCCTAGTGGTAGAGTGCTTGCCTAGCATGCATGAAGTCTTGGGTTTGATTTCTCAATATTACATACACAGAAAAAAGACGGAAGTGGCACTGTGGCTCAAGTGATAGAGCACTAGCCTTGAGAGCCTTGAGTCTGATGCTTGAGGTTTGAACAGAAAAAGAGAGTGAGGAGAAGCTGAAGATGTATTTTTTCATTCAAATATGTCATTTATGCAGAATGGAAGAGCTTTCACCATCATAATAAGATACTTGTGGATCTGATTTTACCAAGCACACTTTATCATCTATATAACATTCTTTGTAGACATTAGTATGATTCTAGAAAACATTCATTTTTCTTTATTTTATTTTTCTTTTTCTGGATAAAAGACACAAGAGCAGAAATCAGGAATGTGGTCACAAAAATAATTCCAGAATGCCAAGGATAACAGAGGCCTATTCAACATCACTGCTTTCTAACTAGAAATGGAAATTGACACTTAGAGAGAGAAGTTCTCTTGTCCTGGTGCACAAAACCTCAAAGGGCAAAGGATCTGGTCATGAGATTGCAATATATTGTTTCCAATTTCTTCTCTGAGGCTTTAATTCCCTGCATTACTTACTTTCAAAACAATTTATTTTGTGTTCTTTTCACGTGTTTACTGCTTCCAGACCTGGATTTTGATTTTCATCTTATTTCAGTGAGAAACAAAACAGTCTCTCTCTCTCTCTCTCTCTCTCTCTCTCTCTCTCTCTCTCTCTCTCTCTGTATATATATATATATATATATATGTTTCAGTCTATATATTTCTCAAAGCTTTGTACTATCTTCAATCACAGTCCTTCGCAGAGATATTTTCCCACAAGTGTTCTATTTAGCTAATAAATTTTATTTCCTGATGCTTTATGTTGACCAAAGCATTCTTTATACTGTATATCATCCCTTCCCATATACATACTTAGATAATCAGTAGAACAACCAGTTGCAGTTCAGCCAGAGGTGGATGCTGATGAACTCCTACTTTGATGTACAATGCATTTCATAACTCAAAGGAAGTCTGTAAGAATACCTTGTCCCTGTTTGGTGCTGTCAGCAGGATAGACTATCTAACATAGGACTGAAAAGAAAATGACTAGATGGAAGTTAAGAAGAAGTATTCATAAACTATGTGAGTTGCAACTCTTCAAAGAGCATCTGGTCATAGTATTTTTAATGCTTTCCTTCAGTTTTCTTTGGTAGGATCTTTATTTTTCTTTTTTCTTTTACAAAATACAGTAATATATGTCATATGAGCATACATTACTGACAGACTGTAATTCAATTACTGTGAATTTATGCTATAAATTTCAGTTTATAGCAGCCAATTATTTTGATCTTTTTCATATATTTTTATTGTAATTAATAGAACGGTTATACTATATTTACCAGATAGAAAGTGCATTACTTCACATACATGGATACCCTTTCTCATGTCTTGGTCCCCATTTCCCTCCCCCCACCCCACCCCTCATCTTGTTTTCCTCCCTTCCCTATCCGACTTCAAATAACCAAATATGCACATATACAATATGTCAGATAACCAGGTGAAATACTGTAACAATATGACATAACCAAGGGACAGCAAAAGAGATGAGAGATAAGGACAACAATCACTCATTATATGGTTTTTGTTTCTATATCCCGGAGGTCCTTTCATTCAGTGTCATCCTATATAGCCTTATGTATCTAGGTTTTGTTCTATTGTAAATCTCTGCTAGGAAAGCTCAAGGTTTCTACTGATTATGACAAATGAGGGAAACCATTGAGCCTATGTTCTTTGAATCAGGTTTACTTCACTTAATATGATTTTTTCTAAGTCTTTCCATTTCCTTACAAATGGGGCAATGTCATTCTTTCTGACAGCAACATAGAATTGCATTGTGTATAAATACCACATCTTGTTGATCCACTCATCAACTGAGGAACATCTGGGTTGGTTCCATATCTTTGCTATGGTAAGTAGTGCTGCAATGAACATTGTTGTGCTATTGGACTTAGTATAACCTTGTTTCTGGACAATTGGGTAAATGCCAAGTAGTGGAATTGCTGGGTCATAGAGGAGTTCTATGTTTAGTCTTTTGAGGAACTACCATACTGCTTTCCATAGTGGTTAAGCAAGTTTGCACTCCCACCAGCAGTTTAGTAGTGATCCCTCCTGACCACATCCCCTCCAGCCTCTGTTGTTATTAGATTTCTTGATTCTGGCCATTCTAACTGGAGTGAGGTGGAATCATAGAGTTGTTTTGATTTGCATTTCTTTTATGGCCAGAGATGTTGAGCATTTCTTCATGTGTCTATAGGCCATTCTTATTTCTTCTTACACAATGAGTGTGTTTTGATGAAGAGAGCATTTAAAAATCTCAAGTCACATTTCCATTAGCCCCAGCATACAATTTATTTCTATACTTGTTTTTGGTTGTGCTCTTCAGAAAAAATTCTGATCCATACAGTAATTCTTTGGAACTGGAAACTATTTTTTAAAAATAGATTTGTTGGACTTTAAGGACTCTCATGAAACAAACCAGAAAAATTGCAAGAATATTTAACATTTATCTGTTCTTGATGGAAATAGACTGTTATCAAACATATGCTATATGTATTCCAGTGTACAAAGTACTAGTTTGAGGCTTAAATTTAATCATAAAAACTCACCCTTTCATTAGTCCTTCTAGTACAGATCCAAAATGAATTAAAAAAAATCTCTGCTTTTAAGAAATTTAGCATAAAGAATAATTAAATATACACTAATGAAAGTAATAAAATAAATACAGAATCTTTGTTACCTGATATATCTAATATATTTGTATTTGGTTATTTGAAATTGGATAGGGAACGGGGGAAAACAAGATGAGGGATGGGGGGAGGGGGGAGGGAAATGGGGACCAAGACATGTGAAAGGGTATCAATGTATGGGAATTAATGCACCATCTATCTGGCAAAAAATAAAAAATAAATAAAAAAATAAAAAAACACACACACACAAAATAAATAAATACAGAATAATACAAATAGTATCATACAAAAGAAATCATAAACACATTATCATACATAGGCTCTTTAATGGAGAATGAAAGGAGAAAACTGTGCTGCTTAGAATTTTGTGAAACACTATAGAGAAGTTGTCACTGTGTCCTTATTCATGGTAATATTTCCTATGTTGCTAAAGTTGCTAAGATTATTAGTAGTTGATACCAAATATCTTTTGTTCATGATTGGAAAAGTCTTCACCATTATGTAACAACTGCTGTTATTTGTTTTGTTTCTGTTTTTCTTCTTTTGTCCCGAGTCTTGACAATATCTGGATATAGGTCAATCTGTAGGCTGTAGGGAAACAGCCATATATCTTCTCTTTAACCAGAAGAAAAATATATATTGGCAAATATGGAATTTTAATATGAATTCCATTGTGAAATTCTCTTCGGTATGTTTGTACATTTTCCTCCTCCTCCTCCTCCCCCTTCACATCCACACACACACACACACACACACACACACACACACACACACACACAGAGAATTTATTAATTAAGCTGAAGGACTTAAAAACATATACAAGGTTCGGGGCCGGGAGTTTGGCCTAGTGGTTAAAGTGCTTGCCTAGCATGCATGAAGACCCGGGTTCAATTCCTCAGTACCACATATAGAAAAAAGCCGGAAGTGATGCTGAGGCTCAAGTGGTAGAGCTCTAGCCTTGAGAAAGTCCAAGGACAGTGCTCAGGCCCTGAGCTCAAGCCCAGGACTGGCAAAAAAAAAAAAACATATACAAGGTAAGAATTCTGCTCGTATTCTTTTTTTATTGTAATGTGTAGTACATTTTCCTTCTCCTCCTCCCCTACACACCCCCTCACCCCCTCCACAGAATTTATTAATTAAACTGAAGGAATTAAAAACATATTCAAGGTAAGAATTCTGCTCGTATTCTTTTTTTTATTGTAATGTATAGAGGGGTTACGATTATATTCACCAGATAGTAGGTGCATTACTTCACACACATTGATACCCCTTCTCATGATTTTGTCTCCATATCCCTCCCCTACCCTCTCCCAATCATCTTGTTTTCCCCCTTCCCTTTCCTATTTCAAATAAACACATAAATGTGTTTACAATATGCCAGGTAACAAAGTCAAATATAGTAACAATATGAGATTAAGTAAAGGACAACGAAAGAGAAGAGAAATGGCATAGTACATTAAGAACAACAATCACACAGAATAAAGCTCTTATTTTCATATCCTGGAGATTCTTTCATTTAGCTTTATCCTGTAGTAACTTATGTACCTAGGTTTTGGGCTATTGTAATACTCTGCTAGGAGAGTCCTAGGTTTGTACTAATTATTTTAAGTGAGGGAAACCATTGAACCTATGTTCCTTTGGTCTTCTCTTATTTCTTATCAGGAATATAAAATTTCATTCGCAAATCAACCACATTTATAAAGTAAACATGGTATAACATCATCATAGGATGTATTCACATGTACTTGGACAAGTAACAAACCCTTAAGAAAACATGACCATGTGGGAACACTCAAGTGTTCAATGACAGATGTATTAGGCAACTTTCTAATGCAATGACAAAATAACCTGATAAAAACAACTTAATAGCTGAAATGTTCAATTTCCAGAGCTTTCAGTCCATAGTTGGGTAGATCTAGTGCTTTGAACCAATGGTGAGAAAGATGGAATGAAGTGGAAGCTGCTTACCACAATCAGCAACAAAAAGGACAGAGAGCAGAGAGACAAGTTATACCACCATCAGTATACTTCCAGGGGCATACCCTCTCCATCAAGGCTCTACATTCTATAGTTTCCATCACCTCCTCATAATCCAGTTAAGAGGCCATCAATGGATATGCTCACTCATGAAATCAAAGCCCCCACGGTCCAATAATTTCCCCAACTCAGCCCTCAGCTTGCAGACATATCTTAAGCCTTTGGGGACATTGTAGATTCAAACCACATTAACTTTTTTATATATATTTTTTATTGTAATTAATAGAAGGGTTACATGATATTTGCCAGATAGATGGTGCATTAATTCCCATACATTGATACCCTTTCACATGTCTTGGTCCCCATTTCCCTCCCCCCAACCCCTACTCCTCATCTTGTTTTCCCCTGTTTCCTATCCAATTTCAAATAATCAAATACAAATATATCCGATATATCAGGTAACAAAGTGAGATACTGTAACTATATGAGAAAACCAAGGGACAGCAAAAGAGTTGAGAGATAACATAGTACCTTAAGAACAACAATCATTCAATATATGGCTTTTGTTTCAATATCCTGGAGGTCTTTTCAATTAGCTTCATACTATATGGCCTTATGTATCAAGGTTTTGCTCTATTGCAAATCTCTGCTAGTAGAGCCCAAGGTTTCTACTGATTATGACAAATGAGGGAAACCATTGAGCCTAAGTTCCTTTGAGTCTGGCTTACTTCACTTAATATGATCTTTTCTAAGTCTTTCCATTTCCTAACAAATGGGGCAATGTCATTCTTTCTGACAGCAGCATAGAATTCCATCATGTACAAATAACACATCTTGTTGATCCACTCATCAACTGAGAGACATCTAGGTTGGTTCCATATCTTTGCTATGGTAAATAGTGCTGCAATGAACATTTTTGTGCTAGTGGGTTTAGTATGTCCTTGTTTCTGGATGATTGGGTAAATGCCAAGTAGTGGAATTGCTGGGTCATAGGGGAGCACAATAACTGGATTGGTTGAGTATGTCATCTGAGAGTTTTAAGTGTACAAATTATTTTATACTGATTTTTTAATTTTCTTTTTAAATTTATTATTATTTTAAATTGTACAAAAGAATTGGCATTTAACAAAGCATTTTATGAATGAAATATGCCTTGGTCATCCTTTTAAATATTCTCTCCTACCCCTCCCCTACCCACTCTTTTCTTACTTTTTAATTTTGGAGGATATACACTGGAATATGATTTTCATTTCTTCCCTCATTTTACACATGTAAAAAGTACAAGCTTAAATGTAATTAAAGGCCAATGTCATAGTATTAGCTTTGCAGCAAATGAGATTTTGGTTTGTATGTGCCAGTACTAGGATTCAAACTCAGGTGAGGGTATTGTTTATTAGTTCATTCAAAGTTTTAATTCCACAACTCGAGCTATATGCCCACTTATGGATTTATTTTTGCTGATTAAGTGAAGAGTCTCATGTTTTTTCTTGGTTGATCTGACTTCAAACTGAATTCCTCAGATCTTAGCCTTCTAAATATCTGGGATTATAAGAATGAGCACTGGACCCTGGTTTGTAGCTAATAAGATAAGTATAAAAAATCAGACATAATAAATATAAGAACAGGCTAAATGTTTTCTTTTCTTTTCTGCCATTCCTGGGCTTTGGCTCAGAGCCTGAGTATTGTCCTTGGACTTTCTCAAGCACTACCACTCAAGCTATATCACCATTCCTGGCTTTTTTCTATGTATGTGGTAATGAAGAATTGAGCCCAGGTCTTTGTGCATACTACTAGGCAATCACTCTACCACTAAGTCAAACTCCTGGCCCTAAACTTCCTTTTCAAAATTGATCATAAACCTATCTCTACTCAGGAAAACATTAAGTAGGTGAAACATTGTTTACAACAAATTTTAGTGTTCACTTGTTCATTTCTAGCCTATTTTACAATCTTAAAATATACCAGATATTTTTCTATCTGTGTTCATGGAAGTGTTATTCATAATAGCCCTCAAAAGTAAACAATTCAAATATCCAACAATAGATAAATAGAAAAATAAGTACATACTTAATACAGAACATTATGTAGCCTTAGAAGGGAAGAGAATCATACACCAAATACCAAAGGAAAATTATTGTATGACTCCACCTGTGGTAAATACCTAGAGAAGTTAAACTCATGGAAACAGAAAGTAGAATTCTCCTTTCCCTGGTTTGGACAGGGAAAAAATGAGTCTTAATGAAAATAGACTTTATTTTGAAATAAAAAAATTCAGAGTGTATATTGTAGAGATGTAAAAGCGATATATATAGCGAATAAGATAAAATATATATAGAACTAGTATATTGATATTGAAAATGGTTAAGATGAGAGTTCAGTTTGGTTGTTCACACATAATCTCAAATACTGGTGAGGATGAGATTGAGAGAATTATGGGTGACATTCAGCGCAGGCCAAAGGTTTGTAAGAACTTACCTCAGCAAATAATCTGTATGTGAATAGACGCTCCTGTCATTCCAGCTACTGCAGGTATGCACAGGAGGAGAGCTATCAGGTCAGTCCAGTCAAATATGACAGAAACTTTTAGAATAACGGAAGCTAAAAAGGGTTTGAGGTATGACTTAAGTAGTGCAATTTCTGCCTAGTAAGCATTAGGCAGAAACATGACAGATTTCATGTTCTATATATTTTAATCATATATATATATATACATATATATATGTTTTTTTCAGCAGCACATGGAACATTTTCCAAAATAGAATAAGAAAGGCCTTATCCCAAATTCATTATTGAAATCGTTACCTCTAGAATTTTAGGTTCTCATCCTGAAGAATACTGTAACATGGTAGAAGTTGATTTAGTAACGGTGCACCCCGACTTCAGTAATAGAGATCAGAAGTGGCTGGAGATGGAGCTCAATAAAATAGCACTGACTTTTATGCTGAAATCCTTTGGTTTTATAAGTAGCAGCTACTCCTCACAAAACTTCACAAAGTTGGGCCAGGAATATGGCCTAGTGATAGAGTGCTTGCTTAGCATGCATGAAACTCTGAGCTTGATTCCTTGGTACCATATACGCAGAAAAAGCTGAAAGTGGTGCTGTGGCTTAGTGGTAGAGTATTAGCCCTGAGAAAGCTCAGAGATATTGCCCAGGTTGATCAAATAAAGCACCTCACAAAGTACATATAGAGCATTGATATCTATCTATATTGTTTATATATAATAATTTATATAATACATAATAATATCAATATACAATTATTGTATCATATTTAATATATAATTGTATTATATTTATATATGAATATATAAATATATACTAATTTATATTTTGTTTTAGATATCAAATATACAAACTAATTATACTACCTTACAAGAAGAAAAAAATTATGATTCAACAATAAGTAACATATTTTAATCTGATTTTTCCCATTCCATTGTACTTAAGTGCCAAATGTGCTTTGTTTTCTAGCCAAAATAAAGGAAAAACAATCAATAAAACAACTTGACCATTAGTAAAATCATAGTATTTTTGTAATTAAGAGTAATATTGAATAGTCAATCAAATAAAAATGAGGTTACATAAATAAACATTTACCATCATGAGTTTGAATTTCTTTTTTGTGTTTGGTAGGAAGGAGAGACAACTTAAGACATTAATCTATTTACCTTTGCAGTTTTTATTTGGTCTCCCAGGTATATAAAATTTGTATGTGAGGTTTTTCAATGACCATGAACCGCATAATGTTTATTACATGATATTGTATATGTTCACTTAGGCTATATTTTTATTGAAAATAATTATACATACTTTATAGAGAATTCCACTTTATAGAATTTACCTAAGTTTTAGGTGTTGTGGCTCAAGTGGTAGAGCACTAGCCTTGGGAAAAACTCAAGAATAGTGTCCAGGCCCCGAGTCCAAGATCCAAGACCAGCAAAAAGAATATATATATATATATATTTTTTTTTTTTAACCTGAAAGATAAAAATCTGGGAGTATTTATTATCTAAAAGTTAAGAAATCATGAAGAAAATTAAGCACAGTGGTGTGATCTAGGCACATTTGAATCGGGGGAACTTTCAAGTTTGCGACAAGTTTGGGTAAATTAACGTGGCATTATCTTTAAGAAAATTTTAATATTGATTTTCTTTTACCCAGAACAACTCTTTTATACTCAGAGACCATGGAAGTACTTAATATATACTAAGAATTATGTCACTAAACTTAGTACTGACCATTTGAATTCATTTCCTAGGAAATCGCTCTATTGAAGCATCTTTAGGGGGATAGGAATTTGGCCTAGTGGTAGAATGCTTCCCTGGCATGCAAGAAGACCTGGGTTCAATTCTTTGATACCACATACATAGAAAAAGCTGGAAGTGATGGCTCAAGTGCTAGAACTCTAGTCTTGAGAAAGCCCAAGGACAATGCTCAGGCCCTGAGTTCGAGCTCCAGCAGGCAAAATAAACATCTTTAGATATCACCATTAATAAACTGGTATCAGTAGGTGTTTGATGTGCAGTTTCAAGATTACCAATGAGGAAAAGTCACAAATGCTCAGGACACATATAAACTGGCACTCTCAAATTACTGGACTTTGCTTATTGTCAACATATAGTAGGTTTGAGTCAACATGACTTGAATCCACATGGAATATCTACATTACTGTCACAAATTACAGCTGTCCACATTAACAAAAAACAACTAGATCTTCTTCCATGCCCTTATCTCAAATATTGTGGAAGCTTGATACATTTTTATGTTGCCGAACTTCCACTCAATATGTTACAATAAATCAAAATTTCACATCACTTAAATACAGCACATTTATTTGCCATACTGCTGGGGTAATATTTCCATGTTGGAGGCAGTTTTTCATATAACTAAGGACGGACAGAAACTCAGCAGATCACACAAAAGTTTAAACAGCAGATATCATGAAATTCCTCCATTTTTGAAGAGCTCTCTTTCATTTCAATGAGCTGTGAAATTTGATTTGGGGAAATTCTTTTGCTTTTGTTAATAATTAATTAATTAATTGACCATACTTGTCCCAAACTATATGCAATAAATACACAAATAATGTAGGTTATTGTAATATTAATTCTACAAGTATTAGAATTGTGTATATGAAATTAATTTTATATATTCTTACATCATGATCTTAATAATTTAAAGAAGTGTAATTGCTAATCTAAGAAAAACTCTTGAAATATTTAAACACAAAATCCCATGGAAAAAATCTCATTCTTGTTTTAGAGGAACTTTCTTGGAATAAAGTGTCCAATTCAGTTCAGCTTAGTTATACTAATTTGGATATCATCTATCATATCCTATCTGTGTCCTAGTGGTCTAATCTCAGCTTGTGAATCTGAAAGTCTTGACATGAAAGGCATGGCCAGATTTTTCCCTTCACTTTTGCTTTCCTTATGCTATATTTGACCTTTTAAGTGAATGATGAATAGGTACAGTTGATGGATATGAGAAAAAGTATTTTTACTCATTTGAAGTCCTCTTGGGTATTAGTGACATGAGTATTTAAGGCAATAAATGGTGACTTTGATGTGAAACATACATGAGGCAACAGGGAACTTTGACAGTTTTTCCTTCTGAAGAATTTTGCTATGTAGAAGGCATTCTCTTTATCCTTATTTTCTGCTGTTTCCTAGGGGAATATAAAGCATGTTCCTTGATGCAGGAATCCACAATGAAAGCAAATATCTAATTGCAATAACTTTGCTTGATTCTTACATAGGCTTATTGAGTACATGGAAAACATCCTTGTTATTGCAAAAGTTTGAATATTCTGCTATATTGCATTCCTTTGTTTTGCACTCTCTGTTTCTTTTCTCCATCTGTGCAAGAGGACCATATAGTGATGTCTTTAGATATCAAACATCCTCTTCTAGTAGACTCAGTCTCTTTATTGGACAGTAGAAGTATATCCATCCTCCTCTCACAAAAGGAATATGTGAATCTGTGCCGAAACAACTGCATTTGCTATCTGTTTAGCAGTGTATTTCAATCATGCAGACTTCAGTGATTCTATGAAGCCCCCCTTGAAATATCTTCTTTAGACTGCATTTGGATACAATCCTCAAACAACTGCAAAAGCCATATTCACAATATATTATATTTATTTCAAGATAGAGATTTATAGTTAAATCTCTTTATTCCTTAATATTTTCTTTTCTTCCTTAGAGACAAAAATGCTTAATAAATAAAAGTTCATTTTTGGAAGTACTGGGTTTAATAAATTATTTAAAATATTAAAATGATTTTGTCCTCCATGATTTCTCTAACTAAACTTGATGAATCCCATCTTTTTTAGATTAAGGTAGCTATTCAGTTTTGAAGTTTTTCTCATTTACTGTACCTTACACATCCAGAGGGTAAAAGGAGAATAAAGTCAAGTATTGGTAATTTTACCTTGGCGATTGTGACTCAGTTATTTACATAAAAGAATTAATAGCTCTTCTCTTTTCCTTATAATCATATAGATAATGAAACACCATATGCATATTTATTGCAAAAGAGATTAGATACACATATAAATCTAATCTATTTTTTTTTGTTAATCAGAATCTTGTAGTCTGAAGTGTGAAAATACTTCATGACCAGTCACAAAGAATATACTCTGGAGAGGTGTGGGGGGGAGGGAAATGGGTACCAAGATATGTGAAAGGGTATCAATGTATGTGAATTAATGCACCTTCTGTCTGGCAAATATCATGTAACCATTTTACTAATTACAATAAAAAAAAGAAAAAAAAAGAATATACTCTGATGGTAACTAGATTAAGACTATCTCTTCCAGTGAAAAATAAGTCTTTTTTCTTTATTTTATTTTTTCTTCAAAATATTTTTAGTATAAAGATGCTGTACAGATTAGTTACAGTTACATAAGTTAGGTATTGAGTATATATTGCTCTCAGGACACCCAGGACCGGCCTGAAGTCCCAAGGAGCCAAGCGAGATGGCAAGTATTGACAGCCCAGCCCATCCCCAATTACCAGGGAAAAAAGTAACACTGATCCAGGACCTGTGTCAGCCATGAAAGCATAGCAGATCTCAAGTTTATTTCATCAGGGCACATAATTATATACTGTGGGGGAAAGAGGAAGTAGGAAAGAGAAAAAGAACCAATAGAAGAAGACCACAGTGCTATCACCAAGGGTCAGGGCAAACTTTCAGGTTTTGAAATACTGCCCAGGACCAGTGCAGGAAAGTGAGTGCCTTGCCGCTTGCTCAGGCTGAGGAAGTGTGCTAGGGGAGGTCAGTTGAGTCATGTACACGGAAATACTTCAAGAGAGGTATGCGAGGTATGCGAGATATGCTGCTGAGCTGGAATGGTGAACAGGCCTCAGAGATAGCGACCAGGCCCCAACAACTCCCTCTTTTTGTTTGTTAAAAATAGGGAGGACAAGCACGCAAAGCCCCTGTCTTAGGTTGTCCCTTTCAGGGGATCTTACCCATCATTGAGTACCCTGCGGCCTTTAGTCCCACGGTACTGATCATCCCCTGGCCTGTCTTAGGTTGTCCCTGCTCCAGAGATCTTACCCATCATTGGCTCTTGGGGAGACATTTAGGGGGTGTCAAGGGATCCCACATCATCATAGGCTTCTCATTGGTCATAGGGGTCATTGGCATTGGTATCAAGCCTCTGGTAATGCACCTGTACGTTCATCAACTGAATGAATTCTATTCTGCTTTGAATGCATTGTGTTGCCTTATTGATAGCATAGGGCCCAAAAGTTAAAAGTAAGAGCAAGAGGAGCATAAGACCAAGAAAAGGAAGGACATAGGGTAGCCATCCATGCAGTCTGGTCCAGAGGAAGTTGGCTTGTAGCTCTTTCCTGTGCTTTTCAAGATCTTCTTGGAGCTGTTTAATCTTGTCTTGGACTATTCCTGATCGATTAGCATAAAAACAGCATCCTCCTGTAAGAAAAGACATAACCCTCCCTTTTCAGCGTTTAAGAGGTCGAGTCCCCAGCGATTCTGTAGGATTACTGCAGCCAGTCTAATTGGTCTTGGAGCTCTAAGAGAGTATTGGCAACAGCTTGGAGATGGCCAATCATCTGTTGAGATAAAGCTTTATAATAATGTAAGGAGGTTCTCAGGCCTGCCGCCCCAGTAGCAGTCCCACTGGCTACTCTGAGGCCTATAATCATAGGAATAATTTGAATTGCTCTTTTAGCTCTCCCCCCAATATGCTCAAATGTGGGAATAGGGAGGCTTTGATTATTTGGGACCACATCAGTATCGGGGAGCACAATAGCAGTGGCATGGAGCCCAATGATGTTTTTGGATAAGAAACTGAGTGCATCACCTCCACAAATAAAGACCGTTCCATTAGGAGGGCAGAGGAAGGTACCATTAATGGTAATATTGTTTTGACAAAATGAATGATGAATGTGCCCAACATCTATATTACTAGAACTGTCAGGGAATGGGTCAGATTTGAAACATGAGCTCTTGGAAGAAAAGGTGTACAAGGAAACTCCAGACCTTGGTGGCAAAAGGAGGCACTAGGTATTATGCTGAAAGGAGTTAATAAGAATAGCATTGACCTGTAATGGCCCAGGCTTCATACAGAGCCAGCAGTCTCCTGCTACGTTTGGATTTGTAATGTTAAGCAAATTAAAGGCAGATTGCAGGATAGATTGTGTCTCGGGGTCAAGAAACAGCTTGCCTCTTAGTTCAGGTATAGCAAGAGATGATAGAACGGTGGGGTCTGGTTCTCAATAATTTTATTTACTATCTTTTCATAACAATGAGCATGTACGGTGTCCCAAAACTCACTGCAAGGGCAGTGGGGTGGAGATTTCCCGGGTGCCTGAGGATTAACCTTTAGGCCTGGCCAGCAAAAATTATGAGGAAAGATATGGGGTACTAGGCCTCCTTCACAGCCGTAAGAGTGGCCACCCTTTTTCCATCTGGGCAAAAGTTACAGACAAAAGAGCAATGCTGAGGGGAGGGGTGGTGTCATATGCACAATCGTTAACACATGGGTTGGCAAGCTTCTTCTGGAGGATTGCTCTAGCTTGCCTGGGGTCGCCAAACCCCGCACTGATAATGGGTATTTCGACTCCAAGAAAAGACAGGATCAGCATTGTAAGGTCCATTATTTATTCTGAAATAGAAGAGAGAGAGAGATCCTCAGGAGGCGAAGAGCCTCCTAGGTCCTCGTCAATACTATTGAGGTCCCTTCCCATTTGGGGACAATATTTAAGATCCCTTGTAGGGACCCAAGTTGGCTTTGTTTAATCAGTGGGGAAAACACAATCAAATCCTCTTCCAGCCATAAGGAGGGGATTGGGGACCCTCCGTTCCCCATTAAGGGGGTCCTTCCACCGGATGTAGACCGTCCGATATGGAATGGAGGTTGTCCAATGTTTCTGGAAGGGTGAGAAATGCTCCCCTCTGGCAAAACTTAAAATATTGAGAGTAAACACTTTTGTTTTTTTAATTGAGATTTAAGGACATGGTTATATCTTTCTACTATTGCCTGTCCTCTGCGATTATGAGGGATACCAATAGTATGGGTAATTTGCCATTGTTTAAAGAAGTCATCAAGAGACTTGCTGACAAAACATGGACCATTACTGGTTTTTATTTGGTCTGGCAATCTGAGAGTAGCAAAGCATTGAAGAAAATGACTGATAGCATGTTTAACTCTCTCCCTGGAATGGGCCATGGCCCAGCAGGCATGGGAAAAGGTATCTATTGTTAAAAAAATGTATTTAAGTTTTACAAAGAGGGGAAATGTGTAACATCCATTTGCCACAGACTATTAGGCCTAAGATCTTGAGGGTTAACGCAGCCCGTTTGGAGTGGAGGAACTTGTAGAAAATGATGGCATGATTTACAGGTCCTAATAATCTTTTTTAGATCCTTTATGGCAACTTGGGGAAATCGGTGGTGTAGTTCTCTCCAGTTGACATGTATGAGCTGATGAAAAGAGGTAGCCTCCTGTAAAGAGTAGCATTCAGAGATAGAGGCTAACCTGTCAGCGAGGCCATTGCCTTTGGTCAAAATACTTGGAAGGCTTTGATGTCCCCTCAGATGTAGAACAAACATAGGGGCAATCCTTTGAGCAAATTTCTAGCTTGAATCATCAAAGGAATGATGGGGTTACTATCAAGTTTAATATGGGCTTCTTGGAGGTTAGGTAACAAACTGACCTCGTAGAGGCTGTCTGAGAATAGGTTAAAAGGACCAGTAACCTCAAATACCGCTAAGACGACAGCATAAAGTTCCTTGAATTGGGATGAGCCCTGTATTTCATGAGACAGGGTCACTGCAGGAGAAGAATTGCCTTTACCTGGGGAAAAAATAACAATGGAAGCCCCTTTCTTGCCTCCATCCGTGAATACGGTGGGGAGGGAGGGATTGGCTTCACTTAGAAAAAGTTTTGGAGGTCGCCACTCCAGCTGACAAAAGGAGCTCATCCATTTATGGGGACCATAGAGACAATCCACTTTACCTGGAAAGCCCTCCATAGTTATTGCTAGTCTAGCATTATTTCTTTGTAGCCAAGAGAAATCATTAATCCTAAAGGGGACAATAAGAGAATGGGGTTCACTCCTCCCAAAATGGGTAGATAAATATCGTCCTTTGACAATACAATCTGCCATTTGGTCAATCATGGAATAAATTCTAGGTGTGCCCCCGACTGAAGGTGAATCCAATGAATGGGTTCCCCTTCCAGACCTAAAAGGGCAGTAAGGAGGGTCTCTCCTAAAAGGATATAGAGCGCTAAGGGCATAGCAGGATTATACCTCTTTAAGGCTGCTTTATTAATAGCGAATTGAATTTTATTAAGAACCTTTTTATGATCCTCTGACAACGTTATTATGGAAGTCAGGTCAAGACCCTTTAAAAGATCAAAAAGGGGTGTGAGGGTTGCAGTAGTTATGGGGATCCATGGCCTCATCCAATTAATTTCATCAAGAAGTTTTTGAAGTCGGGGCATGGTGTAAGTGTCTTGGACATACAATTGAGGTTTTAAAGGAGATACAACATCCAGTGTTAGGACAGCTCCCAGGAATTTAAAGGGGGGGTATCTTTTGGATTTTTTCTGGGGCAATTTGGAAGCCATTATCTTTTAACAGTTGTAGACATTTATTAAAGAGGTTATTTAAATGCTGAGTGTCTGGGCTTCCTATAATGATATCATCCATATGTATGAGTGAGCCTGTCTCCTTGGTAAGAGGGGATAAGACTCTAGACATATAGTCCTGACATATAGGGGGACTGTTGGCCATACCTTGAGGGTAAAACTATCCACTCAAAGTGTAGGTCAGGGCCCTTATAGTTCAATGAAGTAAGGGACAAGGCAATCTTCTCAGTATCTTCTGAGTGGAGAGGAATAGAGAAAAAAACAGTCTTTGATGTCTATTACTATGAGATATTGGTCATTAGGAATGGCAGGTACCCAGGGCATCCCCCTTTGAGAGGTCTCAAAAGGTTCCATTCTCTCATTTGTTTTTCTCAAATCTTAGAGTAGTCTCCACTTGCCATTGGCTTTTTAATCATAAATACTGGGGAGTTCCAAGGGCTCAGAGAGCACTGGAGGTGTCCCAACTGGATTTGTTGGTTAACCAGGTGATGAAGTTGCTGTAAATTTGGCAAGGTAATGGCCACTGCTCCACCCAAACACTTCACCTTTTTTTTTTTAACGGGGCTGGGGTACACCCCTCTTGGAGTTTAAAGTCCTGGCCTGAATATCAGTTTTGAATCTGCAGTCTTCAGCCCAGTTTGGCACTTATGACTGAGGGTACAAGGCATGGTAGGGGCTTGTGACTTATTGGGGCAGTCCCTCTTAAAATGCCCCTCCTGGCCACACCTACAGCAGGTGTGTCCTTTTCCAGGAATGCTTGTTCAAGAGCACTCACAAGGGTAGCTATACTACTCCCTTCTACTCTATTAATAAAACTAGACTGATCTTCCCCAGCTCTTTGGCTTATCCCTGCTATAGGAGACTCAGTGGCACCCTCCTCAAGCTTCCTCCAGGCAGCCAGGCTCAGAGCCCTAATTTGGTCCTGATAGGGAGGGGCTGCCTGCTGGACACCCATTGAGTATTGATAAGAGGTCCCTGCAAGCATTCCCATAGTGATGGGAATCACAGGTTGGGCATGCTGGTTCCTTTCAGCCTACTGGTGGCACCTTATACAGGGTGCACCACTTGATAAAAAGGGGGCCCAGAAGAGCTGCTCTGGCCAGAGCTCTCCAATCAGCCACAGTACATGGTTGATGAGCAAGGCCCTGGAGGATTGTTTCAGTCCAAAGAGCATTAGGGCATCTTCTAAGACAGCCTGTTTGAGTTCCTTAAGGTACCAGGCTTCCATAAATATCAGGCCGCAGGACAGTTATCACCTGGGTTAATCTTAACAGGAAAAAGCTAGCATGACTCCGAACCAGGTGGTGGGTGGAGCCCTGGTGCCTGTGGGTTGGGAAGCCACCAGGCTCTCTTTGATAAGACTGCTGAGGCCCCAGGGTCCCGAGTATGCTGGCTGAGGAGCTGAGGGTGGGCTAAAAGGATTGGAAGAAGATCCAATCTCTGACAAAGAAGGGTAAAGGCTAGATCTGGATCCTGGGGGCCAAGGAGCAGCATTGAAAGATCAAAAGATCGAAATCAAAAGGATCTGATGGAGAGGCTCCTTATCTGAATTCTTATGGGGCCCTTTTGCATCTCCTTGGGTGGAGTCTGGCATTTCTGTTGATAGTGTGAGGTTAGAATCCCCGGGGGAGGGGGCATTAAGGGAGGCTTCAGGCATCTCTTTGTTGCCTGAGTTCTTGGAGGATTCAGCCCTTGGTTTGGAGGGCTGAGAAGGAAAACAGCTCTTAAGAGCAGCTAAGACAGGGTAAACTTCAAAGGGAGGAATCTCATCCTGATTAATCTGGCCTTTAGTGATCAGTTGTTCTACTCTATCCCAGGGGTCCCAATCAAACATGTTGCTAGCTGGCAGCCACGGGGCAACTTTAACTAAACTCTCCCAGTTTGGCTGCCTGTGCTTTAGAAATCTCCAACCCTCGACTCTTAAGGAGAATCTTAAGAGATTCAAGGAAAGGATCATTCTTAGAAAAAGCCTGTTCCATATTTTATGGGAGTATACTTACCCGCAGTCCAATTGGCTTGGTGGGGGCAGAGAGTTCCTCACATGGGGCATCAGTTGTTGCTCTTCGGCAACACCGGTACAAGAGGGACACCAAGGACTGGCTTGAAGTCCCAAGGAGCCGAGCGAGATGGCAAGTTTCGACAGCCCAGTTCTCCCCCAATTACCAGGGAAAAAAGTAACACTGATCCAGGAGCTGTGTCAGCCATGAAAGCACAGCAGATCTCAAGTTTATTGCGTCAGGGCATGTAATTATATACTGTGGGGGGAAGAGGAAGTAGGAAAGAGAAAAGGAACCAATAGAAGAAGGCCACCAAGGGTCAGGGCAAACTTTCAGGTTTTGAAATACTGGGCTGGACCAGTGCAGGAAAGTGCGTGCTTCGCCGCTTGCTCGGGCTGAGGATGTGTGCTAGGGGAGTTCAGTTGAGTCATGTGCATGAAAATACCTCATGAAATATATGCGAGGCATGCCTAGCCAAAGCCCTTTAATGGCCACTGAGCTGGAATGGTGAACAGGCCCAAGAGATGGCGACCAGGCCCCAAAATGTATATTTCTTTTTGAACAATCACCTCTTCCCTCATTTTCTTCCAGTTTCTCCCTCCCTACTCTACTTCCCCATAAGTTGTACGGTTTATTTTCAACATAGTCTCCAGTATTACTACTGAATTAGTCCTCCCTCTGTCCCATCATTTCTGAGCTTCTCCTGACCCTCACCAAGTCAGATAAACTTATATACAAAATGAAAGGTACACAAATCAAAAACAGTGACCAAAGGGGAAAAGCAAAAAACCCCCCAAAAAACCAAAACAAAAAAACACCCACAAAAGGTGAAAAAAAAAAAAAAACGTCATGTTTCCGTTTCTTGGATTTCATTTCAACAAGTACCATTTTATACGATTATATGCATATAGCACTTCAGCTCTTGTGATCATCTGAGAAGTAGTGCACATACTACCTGACAAATGTAACTGAAACCCCTCTATAAATTATCCCAACAATAACAACAATAATAATTAAAAATATGCTTCTTTGTTCTCACTGTGTGAATGTTTAAAGTCCTATTTAATTAATCATGTCCAAGCGTATTACCTTAGTTTTTATCATCCAGTGTGCTGTAGTTACAACCAATGAGATCAACCATGCAGGCTATGTTTCTTTGGGTCTAGCTTAGTTTGCTTAATATAAATTTTTCCAAGTCTCTCATTTCCTTAAAAATGAAACAATGTCATTCTTTCTTCTGGAAGTGAAGAATTCCATTGTGTATATATACCACATTTTCTTGATCCGTTCATCTACTGAGGGGCATCGGAGTTGTTGCTATGTCTTCGCTATTGTAAACAATGCTGTAATGAACATGGTTGTGCTAGTGGCTTTGGTATGGCCTGATTTATGGTCAATTAGATGAATGCCCAGAAGTGGCATTGCTGGGTCATAGGTAAGTTCTATGTTCAGTCTTTTGAGGAAACTCTATATTGCTTTCCAGAGTGTTTGAACAAGTTTAAATTCCCACCAATTATATAATAGCTTCCCTTTTGGACACATCCCTGCCAGCATCTGTTATTGATAATTTTCTTGATAATGGCCCTTTTAACTATGGTGAGGTAGAATTTTATTGCTGTTTTTATTTCCATTTCATTCATGGCCAGAGATGTTGAATATTTCTCCATGTAGCTATTAGCCATTTTTCTGAGAAGTCTTTATTTAATCCTTTAGCCCATTTATAAATTAGTTCACAGGTGGACAAAGTTCACAGACAGAGAACCCCATCAAGTGAGCCAAAATAGCACAGAGATTTTGACCAGTGAGGAAAAATTCAGGCAACATGCTTAAGAAGACATATTTGAGCACACGCTGGTAATGGCCATGGTGGCAGCCACAGCAGCAGCCAGATAAAGCCAGGACAAAGGCACCAGAGACATAGTACATGTGGCTTTTTCATTCACCTTCAGTGTGAACTAGATGTCTAGGAGTGGAAATCTGAATTCTGTTGCCCACAGATGAATATGGATCTCCAAGTATCCGAAAAAGAAAAATCAAGTCAAAGCATGAGTACCCCACAAAAGTCATCCTCACTCCTTCCCACAGAAAAGCTAATGGAAAGTAGCCCTCCTCAAACAACCCAAGAAAAACACTTTTGATAATGGCACAGTCCCTGCCAGAGAACCTAGCAGAAAAATCAGGCCAAAAAAGCAGCATCTGTGGTCCATTTTTCAGCACAGCAAAATCAGGCCAGTGAGAATCAGCTCTGCCCAGGAAGGTGTAGCTACTTCTAGGGAGAGACAACTTTCTATGTGGGACGACTCAGTGAGAGGTGGCCCCACCCCTCTGCAGGGAACAAAAACATTCAATTCATATAAGAGGTAACCAGCATCTTAGGCAGCTACAGGAATTAAAAAGCCAAACACATTGCAAAATCTCACTGTGAAAACATAAAAAGATAAACTTAGCAAGGTGTAAAAGCTGAGAGCAGCACCAGGTTGGGCCAAAAGAGTGTATTAAGAGCAAGCCTCTCTGGAGCAAGCTACTGATTCCAGACAGGCCACATCCCCACCCACAGTCAAGTTCACACACAGTGATCTAAGATAGAGAAACCTCCCTGCTTTTTTACACAAAGCAGATCGCTCTGCCACTAAAATAGTCAGGGAAGAAGGACACAAAGTCCTCAATTCTGTAAAGCAGATGTTTTTTTTTTTCTGCCTGCTCCAAAAAACTGCTTTATGAAACCAACAAAGCCATAGGGAAACCGACCACTGCAAGGACATCAAAGTATCTCCATCAAGATATTGGAGAGTGGACATAAGGGACACACAAGATCCCCAAAATAAATTGAAGATTTGTTTCTGATTATATGTATTTTTAATTTTTCTATACTTTTTCATATATTTTTATTGTAATTAATAGAAGGGTTACATTATATTTGCCAGATAAAAGGTGCATTAATTCACATACTTTGATACCCTTTCTCATGTCTTCGTCCCCATTTCTCTCCCCCCCCCACTCCTACCCGTCACCTTGTTTTCTTCCCTTCCCTATCCAATTTCAAATAATCAAATACAAATATAACCAATATATCAGATACCAAATTGAGATACTGTAACAATATAAGATAACCAAGGTACAGCAAAAGAGTTGAGAAATGACATAGTACATTAAGGACAACAATCACTCATTATATGGCTTTTGTTTCTATATCCTAGAGGTCCTTTCATTTAGCATCATACTGTATGGCCATATGTATCTAGGTTTTGCTCTATTGCAAATCTCTGCTATGAGAGCCCAAGGTTTCTATTGATTATGACAAATGAGGGAAACCATTGAGCCTATGTTCCTTTGAGTCTGGCTTACTTTACTTAATATGAGTTTTTTTAAGTCTTTCCATTTCCTAACAAATGGGGCGATGTCATTCTTTCTGACAGCAGCATAGAATTCCATTGTGTACAAATACCACATCTTGTTGATCCACTCATCAACTGAGGGACATCTGGGTTGGTTCTATATCTTTCCTATGGTAAATAGTGCTGCAGTGAACATCATTGTGCTAGTGGATTTAGTATGTTCTTGTTTCTGGACAATTGGGTAAATGTCTAGTAGTGGAATTGCTGGGTCATAGGGGAGCTCTATGTTTAGTCTTTTGAGGAACTGTCATACTGTTTTCTATAGTGGTTGAATGAGTTTGCACTCCCACTAACAGTGTAGTAGTGATCTCTCCTGGCCACATCCCCTCCAGCATCTGTTGTTATTAGTTTTCTTGATCCTGGCCATTTTAACTAGAGTGAGTTGGAGCTTAGAGTTTTTTTGATTTGCATTTCTTTTATGGCCAGATATGTTGAGCATTTCTTCATGTGTCTATAGGCCATTTTTGTTTCTTCTTCAGAGAAGACTCTCTTTAAGTCTTTGGCCCATCTTTTAATGGGATGGCTGTTTCTTTGGAGATAAGTTTTGGAGTGATTCAGTTTTTTGAGTTGTTGATATATTTTAGATATGAGGCCTTTGACTGTTACATGGTTAGTGAAGATCTTTTCCCATTCTGTAGGCTTCCTAATTTTGCCAAACAAAAGCTCTGCAGTTTAATGCAGTCCCACTTACCCAGCCTTTCTCTGATTTGTTGTGATTCTTGGTCCTTATTAAGAAAGTTTTGACCTGTGCCAAGGAGGCCTAGCTTATCTCCTATTCCTTCTTGTAAGGTTTTCAGTGTGTCGGCTTTTACCTCGAGGTCTTTAATCCACTTGGAGTTAATTCTAGTGCAGGGTGACAAAGAAGGATCCAACTTTAGTTTTCTGCAGGTGCTTAACCAGTTCTTCCCGCACTGCTTGTTGAAGAGGTTGTTTTTTCCAGTCTATTTTTTTTACTCCCTTATCAAAGATTAGGTGGCCATAGGTCTGTGGTTTAATATGTGGGTCCTCAGTTCTATTCCATTGGTCTTCAGGCCTGTTCTTGTGCCAGTACCAAGCTGTTTTGATAATTATAGCTCTGTAGTAGATTCTAAAGTTTGGTATTGAAATTCCTCCTGCTCTGTTCTTTCTGCTAAGATGTTTTTTTTTGCTCTATGGGTTTTTTTATTATTCCATATGAAATTTTGGATTGCCTCCTCTATTTCTTTAAAGAATGTCATTGTGATGTTGATGGGTATTGCATTGAATTTGTAGATAGCCCTTGGCAAGATTGTCATTGTCATGATGTTGATTCTTCCAATCCAGGAGCATAGGAGGTTTTTCCATTTCCTCAGTTCTGCTTTAATTTCCTTTTCCAGGGTTTTGAAATTTTCATCAAAAAGGTCCTTTAAATTCTTAGTTAAGATAATTCCTCGGTAGTTTATTTTCTTTGAGGCTATTGCAAAAGGAGTTGCTTTCCTGACTGTTGTCTCATTCCTCTCACAGTTGGCATAGAGGAAGGCAGTTGATTTTTGAGGGTTAATTTTATACCCTGCTACGCTGCCAAAGTTTTGCTCCTTTTGTAATAGCCTAAAAAATAATTAATGTAATCAAATATGTAACTTAATCAAAGAGACTTATGTGATGAAAACTGCAAAAACCTAAAGAAAAGGAAATGAAAGCAGATTTAAAGAAGTGGAAAATCTCCTGTACTCTTGGATTGGGAGGATTAACATTGTGAAAATGGCAATACCTCCCAAAACTATCTACAAATTCAGTGCAATACCCATCAATATCCCAACAACATTGTTGAAAGAAATGGAAGAAGCAATTCAAAAGTTATTATGGAATAACAGAAGACCCTGAATAGAAAAAAAGACCCTTACCAAGCAGAAGTGTGCTGGAGGAATATCAATACAAAAGTTCAAACTGTACTATAAAGCTGTCATTTATAAAAACAGCTTGGTCCTGGCACATGAACAGGTCTGAAAAAACATGGAATAGAATAGAGGACCCAGACAATATCCCACAGGCCTATGGATACTTAATCCTTTATAAGGGAGCAAAAGTTATCAGATGGTTAAAAAAGCAGCCTGTTCAACAAGTGGTCCTCGCAGAATTGGCTATCCATATGCGGAAAACTGAATTTGGATCCTGCAGAATTATGCTGAATAAGAGTCAACTCCTACTAGGTCAAAGATCTTGAGGTCAAAAAAGATGCCCTGAAAATATTATTGAAAGTGATAAAGCTTCTTGGCACAGGTTGAAGCTTCCTAAGTAAAGATCCAGAAACAGAACAAATCAAAGAAAGGCTGAATTAATGGGACTGCATTAAACTACAGATCTTCTGAATGGCAAAGGACATAGCTAGCAGGATAAAACCAAACCATACAGATTGGGAACAGATCTTCACTTGCTATATAACAGACAAGGGCCTTAAATAAAAATATATCAGGAGCTCCCAAAATTAACCCTCCAACAACAAATCCTGAAAGAAAAACTACTCCAACAATAAGTGGGCTACATAATTAAAATCTGGCTTTTTTTTGGAGATGAAGTCTTAAACATCTCTTGATATGAAAGAAATGCAAATTCAAACCACATTAGTATATGTCTAGGATAGCACTGGCAGTGGATCACAATAACTCAACAGTTATAAAATATGACCATATAAAATGATGCTAATTGAAATGAATTCCAAGATATGGAAATATAGATTGCTTTCCTTATTGTTTTTAATGTACCAAGTAAAGTCCTTTTTTTTTCTTTCACTTTTTCCTTTAGTTTATCTCCTATTGTCACTGTTTTTGACTTTGGGACCCTGTGTCATATATATATATATATATACATATATATACATATATATATATATACATACATACACTGGAGTGGGTAACAATGTTCCACAGGAAATGTACTCATTACCTTATGTTTTAACTGTATATCACCTCTGTATATCACCTTTACAATAAATTGAAAAAGGACAATATGACATAAATATAAATAAATATAGGGAAAAATACAGGAAGAGAAAAAAGAATTAAAAAGGACAGGAAAAGGACAAAACTAAAATTTAATAATAAATTAAGAAAATAGAAAACTGAGCAATTAAAATTATAGCCAGAATTAAGTAAGCACACAACTAAGTAATAAGTTTAGCAATCACAATAGATTGTTGATCTATGACTAAATAGAACAACAAAAACAACAACAACATAAAGAAAAACATGAAAAAACAGAAAAATGTTACAAAAGTACAAAGAAGAAGAAAGAAAGTGAGCTCTCCAATTAGTTTTGGGGAACTTGTATCTCCCCATATCTGGTATGCAGTCTCTAAACAGAGTCACTGTGTTTGTTGATGTTGCAGCTGTCCTTGTAGCCAAAGTCTGGGTGGCACTGGCAGGAGAGTGGAATTCCTTATTTCAGAGGTGGAAAGCATCTCTGATATTTGCAGGTTGGGAAATTAAGTGCATGGGGTGGGGGCACAGATGGATTCTGAAACATTGTTCATTGGAAGTTTTGTCTGTTTCCTATATTTGCAGTCTCAGTACAATTGGGAAATAGGTTTTTAAGGCCTGCCTGTGGCCATAAAAATGTTCTACATTACAAAATTGCAGTCTCTACAGCTCTCCTCCCGGTTTAGATTAGGCACACCTTGCAGGGTGGTAGTGGTATTTCAACGAAATCAAATAGAAAATGGGTCTTATCTGAAGCTTAGATTGTACAGAGAGTTTGGGCATAGGTGGGGCTGGAATATGTAGTTTTCTCCAAGATGGATGTATGGATGGGTGGCTGGGCGCTGAGTTGTTCCACATTTTTTTTTGTGGGTCATGGGGCTTGAAGTCAGACTGGGTGCTGTCCCTGAGCTCTTCAGCTCAAGGCTACCATCCTACCCTTGAGCCAAGCGCCACTTCCCGTTTTCTAGAGGTTAAGAGGAAAGGGGAGATTTGAGAGTTTGGAGATAAGAGTCTCAGGTCCTTTTGTGCCCGGGTTGACTTTGAACTTAAATCCTCACATCTCAGCCTTCTGAGTAGCTAGGATTAAAAGCATGAGCCACCCTGGCTGGCATGAGTTGCTACTTTTATCTCATCCTGGAAACACACTCAGCTTTTAAGACCTGTCTGGAGTTTTCTTTGATTCTTTTTTTTTTTTTTGCTGGCCAGGCAGGCAGGGCTGGAATTTGGCTGGTATACACACCTTGTCCTTTGTTAGTGTTAGTGGTATTTTGTTTGCCTACAGAGATGCAAAAAGTGGTTGGACAAGTGGTTCAGATTCCTTTGCCCTTTAAAAAAAATGGTGGGAGACAGAAGATGGCGCCAAGACAATAGGGACACTGCCTAGCTCTCTCTCACAAAAAGAGAGAACCAGGGAGTCCCAAGAGACAACTACCTTAAGAAATCCACAACAACAAACTCAAAAAGCAATGGAAAAGGACTCAAACCAGAAAAGAAATCCAGATAAACCTCACATCTAACTTTCTCAAAGAGTTCGGAATGCAAGGACCCCTCCCCACCCTTCACCGCTGGCTCTGAGCCTCGAAAAGTGGCAGTGGAGGGCGCTGAGCAGGGCAGCCCTGACCCTCAGAAACCAGCATAGGACTGGGCCAGTGAGCCGCAGAAGTAGCAGAACCCAGACTCGGAACCAGAACAGCAAGCAGCAGAACCCAGATGCGGAACACAGCTGGCGGAGGAGACCTGAGAGGAGTGAATGACTCCCCACCATCGTGGAACATGCACAGATGGAACACAGAGGCCCCCATCCCTCATGCCATTGACTGGAGACTGATAGGTGGGCTTCGCTAAGACCCAGCACCCCGCCAAGGGAGGTGGAGCTGTCCCAACTCCCACCAGCCCAACAGGCTCAACTCCCAGCCCTCTGACTGGAGACTGACAGGCAGGCTACACTAAGACTCAGCACCCCACCAGGGGAGGCAGAGCTGTCCCAGCTCCCACCCATACAACAGGTTCCTCTCCCAGGCCACTGGATCTGGACAGTGGAGGGCCCTGAGTCCCTGCCTTACAGCAGTGGGTGGGGTGTGTGGGAAAATAGGAGCCAGCATCTGTCACCCTCAAATCTTGAGCAGGGCATCCTCCAGCTGGGAATCCTGAGCAAGACAGCACCGATGGGCCCCCCACAGTCACAGACTCTCTGACAAAGCAGTAGAAACACGGCAGGGATCTGAAGGACTGACCAGCAGCCAAGCTTGCCTTCTGAGAATCAGAAAGGCAAGGCTTCAACCTTGGAGCCCACGTCCTCAGCTGGGCCCCACCCCTGGGAACAGAGCGGTCTCCTGCTGGTCCTAATGAGAGGCCCTGGAAACTCTCAAACCCTAGACCCTTGGCCAGGGGCCTCCTCTGGAAGCAGCACAGGAAAACGTCTGCCCAGCGTGCTCAGACTGAAGCTCGCAGATCCATCCCACAGCCCACCTGAGGACACTGGTTGGGCTGAGAGATAGTTGAGTAGCAAGACATAAGTTTTATCTAATACTTTCCAAACTTTGTACTCAAATATGCTACCTACTTACCAACTTAGGTCACTTATCCTTACACTATACCTTTTCTTCATTACTATAATAATCTTACACTCCTATGTTAATCCTCTTGTACCTCCCCTGATCTCTCTCATTCTGTTTTTCTATCTCTGGTCCTCTGTTTGTCTTTCAACCCTTACAATGCACGGATCTACAATTGATGGCTGCTGAGCAATACTGTACATCTAGGTGTTCAATTATACTCTAGGTTCAGAGGGACTTACATACAATAGAGATTGGATTGAGAGGCTTATTGTTTTGGTCATAAATCGCTTATCAGTGGTTGTATTAGACTGGTTTGTAAGTGCACAAAAAGAAAGAGTGATAACACCAATAAATAACTGTGCACATCTAGTGTCTGCCAGCTAAAGAGGTCTAGGTTGGTTATATCTGAAAAACTATCATTGTGTTTAGTATTCATCTTGCTCCCATTTTCAAATGGGCAGAACAAGAAACTCAAGAAAAATGTCAAATCAAGGAATAACATCCCCCACCCAATATAAACAGACAATGGAACAGTCACTGGCAAACCTAGAGGAGAGTCTTCCAAGTGCTATACAAATGCAATTGCTAAACATCATTAATGAAAAATGTGAAAATATAAAGAAAGAGATAAGGGAGGAAGCCATAGCTAAACAGGAGGAAACATAAACAAGGTGATGAGTGAAAAAGAAGAAGCCATAAAGGAGGCCATAATAAAGGTTTTTTCAAAGAAACATGGATGAATTCATAGAATCCACAAATAAAAAGGTGACCGAACTCCAGCAAAAGTCCAAAGAAAATAAAGCTACTTACTGAGCTAACCACTCAAATGGAAATCAAGGAGCTAAAGAAATCCATACATGATCTAAAAGAAGAGATGCAAGGCATCAAAAATGAGCAATTAGAAGCAAGGGAGATGAAAAATAAAGTAGATAGCTTTGATAGCGGGTTAGACAATGCAGAAGAGAGAATTTCCGGGGCTGAAGATAATTTAGTTGTTATAGAGAAAGAACAGAAAATGAGTCAATCTAAATCTAGGAGATATGAGAGAGCGCTTCAGGAGCTCCAAGATACAATTAGGAAGCTTAATTTATGGCTAATTGGTATTGAGGAGGGTCTGGAGAAAGAGGTCAATGGTATTGGAAATATACTTCAGGGAATCATCTCAGAGAATTTTCCAAATATCCAGAAGGGCAGGCCCATCCAGATACAAGAAGCTTTTAGAACCCCAAACAGACCTGACCAGAAAAGAACATCCCACCGCCACATTGTAATCAGATCTGGATCAATAGACACCAAAGAAAGGATCCTAAAGGCAGCCAGGTAGAAGGAATCAGTAACCTATAAAGGCAAACCAATAAGAATAACCCCAGATTTCTCAGCAGAGACAATGCAAGCAAGAAGTGACTGGAAGCATATATGTCATGCCCTTAAGTCAAATAACTACCAACCAAGAATACTGTACCCAGCTAAGCTCTCATTCATAACTGAGGGAACAATAAAAACATTCCATTCCAGGGAAAAGGTGCAACAATATGTAGCAACAAAACCAACACTATAGAGAATTCTCAAAGGTGTTCTACACATAGAAAACCAAAATAAATGTAATGTACGGAAAGAAATGGCACCTAAACATCATACCATCTAAGGACCACAAGAACTGTCAAGACACAGGCCCTAATAAAAGCTTTTAAAAATGGTAGGAACTAATGAATATCTCTCAATCCTAACTCTCATTATCAATGGACTTAACTCTCCAATTAAAAGGCATAGTCTGTCTAGTTAGATCAAAAAGCAAGATCCATCGTTCTGCTGTCTTCAAGAGACACATCTTACCCCCCCAAAACAAACATCTTTTGAAAGTGAGAGGCTGGAATAAACTCTAACAAGCTAAGGGTCCCCATAAACAGGCTGGAGTTGCCATCCTCATATCAGATAACATAGACTTCAAACTAAAATCAGTAAGAAAAGACAAAGAAGGTTACTACATACTACTAAAGGGATCTTTCCTCCAGGAAGACATAACGATCCTAAATATCTACACACCCAATCCCTGAGCTCCGAATTTCATCAAGCACACTTTACTTTCACTGAAACCATATATAGATCGACACAGTGATTGTTGCTGACTTTAACACACCACTCTCACCTATGGACAGATCAACAAGGCAAAAACTCAACAGAGAAACCTTAGAACTGAACAACTATATAGACCAACTAGATCTAACACACATCTGCAGAATATTCTACCCAGCAACAACACAATATACGTTTTCCTCAACAGCACATGGAACATTTTCTAAAATAGACCACATCTTAGGCCATAAAACAAACCTGGACAGATTCAGAAACACTGAAATTATTCCATGCACACTCTCAGACCACAAAGGCATCAAATTGGAACTGAACACCCATCTCCACCAACGAAAACCCTGTAACTCATGGAGACTGAACAACACATTGTTGAATCACCAATGGGTCATCGAAGAGATCAGAACAGAAATCCAACAGTTTATGAAATTTAACAATAAGGAGCACACAAAATACCGACTCCTTTGGGACACGGCAAAGGCAGTACTCAGAGGAAAATTTATAGCGCTGAGTGCCTACAACAAGTTGGAAAAATCGCAAAGCAACAAGTTAATGTCTCACCGTAAGCTCCTGGAAAAAGAGCAACAAACCAACTCTAACCCCAGTAGAAGGGAGCAAATTATTAAAATCAAACCAGATTTAAATTATTTGGAATCCAAATAAACTATAGAAAGAATCAACAAAACAAGGAGTTGGTTCTTTGAAAGAATTAACAAAATTAACAAACCCTTAGTAAATCTTACCAAAAAAAAAGGGAGCGTATCAAAATAAAATCGCAGATGAAAATGGTAAAATCACGACAGAAATGACCAAGATCTAGAATATCATGAGGGAATACTTCTCAAACCTTTATGCCAACAAATTTGAGAATCTAGAAGAAATTGATGAATTCCTAGCCAATATTAACATGCCCACACTGAACCAAGAAGAACTAACCCAACTAAACAGGCCTATTTCAAGCACTGAAATGAAAATGGCAATAAGAGAACTTTCACCTAAGAAAAGCCCAGGGCCAGATGGATTCACAGCTGAATTCTATAAGGTCATCAAAGCAGAGCTCACACCAATACTCCTCAGGCTCTTCAACGAAATTGAAAATGGAGGTTCTTTACCAAACTCATTTTATGAAGCCAGTATAACGCTCATCCCCAAACCAGAGAGAGATTCATCAAAGAAAGAGAACTACAGACCTATTTCTTTGATGAACATCGATGCAAAACTTCTCAACAAAATACTGGCCAACCGTCTACAACAACTTATCAAAAAAGTTATACACTATGATCCAACAGGATTCATCACAGGGAGACAAAGCTGGTTCAACATACGCATATCAATTAACATAATTCAACACATCAACAGGAGTAAGGACAAAAATCACATGATTGTCTCAATAGACGCGGAAAAGGCATTTGACAAGATACAACATCCCTTTATGTTAAAAGCTCTGGAGAAACTAGGAATCCATGGAACATTCCTCAATATAATAAAGGCTGTGTATGACAACCCCACAGCTAGTATTATACTTAATGGCGAAAAGCTAATACCATTCCCTCTAAAATCAGGAACGAGACAAGGATGCCCAGTCTCTCCACTCCTCTTTAACATAGTATTAGAATTCCTAGCCAGTGTAATAAGGAAGAATTAAGCATAAAGGGGATCCAAGTAGGGAAAGAGGAAGTAAAACTATCCCTTTTTGCAGACAACGTGATTCTGTATTTTAAGAATCCAATAGACTCTACTCCCAAGCTCCTTGAGCTGATTTAAAATTTTGGAAGGGTAGCAGGCTATAAAATTAACCCTCAAAAATAAACTGCCTTCCTCTATGCCAACAGGGAGAGGAATGAGGCAATAATCAGGAAAGCAACTCCTTTCGCAATAGCCTCAAAGAAAATAAAGTACCTAGGAATTAGCTTAACTAAGAATGTAAAGGACCTTTTTGATGAAAACTTTAAAACCCTAAAAAAGGAAATTAAAGCAGAACTAAGGAAATGGAAAAACCTCCCATGCTCCTGGATTGGAAGAATCAACATCATGACAATGACAATCTTGCCAAGGGCTGTCTTCGTTGTCACCGTGCACTAGAATTAACTCCAAATGGATCAAAGCCCCGGAGGTAAAAGCTGACACACTGAAAACTTTACAAGAAGGAATAGGAGATACATTAAGTCTCCTTTGCACAGGTCAAACCACTCTTAGGCTTTCTAGTTAATTGTCTAGCAACGTCCTTTGCCACAAAGAAGCGCTGCAATTTAATGCATTCCCACTTATCCAGACTTTTTCTGATTCGTTGTGATTCTTAATCCTTATTAAGAAATTGGCGACCTGTTCCAAGGAAACCTAGTATATCTCCTATTATTTCTTGTAACGTTGTCAGGTTAGCTGCTTTTACCTCGAGGTCTTTGATACATTTGGGATTAATCCTGTGCAAGGTGACAAAGAAGGATCCAACTTTAGTTTTCTGCAGGTGCTAAACCAGTTCTGCCAGCACCACTTGTTGAAGTGGCTGTCTTTCTTCCAGTCTATTTTTTTTTTACTCCCTTATCAAAGATTAGGTGGTCATAGGTCTGTGGTTTAATATCTGGGTCCTCAGTTCTATTCCATTGGTCTTCAGGCCTTTTCTTGTACCAGTACCAGGCTGTTTTTGTCACTATAGCTCTGTAATAGAGTCTAAACTTAGGCATTGAAATTCCTCCTGTGCTGTTCTTTCTGCTGTGTTGTGTTTTTGCTATAGGGGTTGTTTTATGATTCCATATGAAATTTTGGATTGCCTCCTCTATTTCTTTAAAGAATACCATTGGGATGTTGATGGGTATTGTGTTGAATTTGTAGATAGCCCTTGGCAAGATTGTCATTGTCATGATGTTGATTCTTCTAATCCAGGAGCATAGGAGGTTTTTCCATTTCCTCAGTTTTGCTTTAATTTCCTTTTTTAGGGTTTTAAAGTTTTCCTCAAAAAGATCCTTTACATTCTAGTTAATTCCTAGGTAGTTTATTTTCTTTGAGGCTACTGCAAAAGGAATTGCATTCCTGATTGTTGCCTCGTTTCTCTCATTGTTGGCATATAGGAAGGCAGTTGATTTTTGAGGTTTAGTTTTATACCCTGCTACCTTGCCAAAGTATTGAATCAGCTCAAGCAGCTTGGGATTGCTGCCTATAGGGTTCTTCAAATACAGAATCATGTCATTTGCAAAAAGGGAAAGTTTCACTTCCTCTTTCCCTATTTGGATCCCTTTTATGCTTGCTTCTTGCCTTATTGCTCTGGCTAGGAATTCTAATACTATGTTAAAGAGGAGTGGAGAGACTGGGCATCCTTGTCTTGTTCCTGATTTTAGGGGAAATGGCTTTAGCTTTTCACCATTAAGTATAATATTAGCTGTGGGTTTGTCATACACAGCTTTTATTTTACTGATGAATGTTCCCTGATTCCTAGTTTCTCCGGAGTTTTTAGTATAAAGGGTGTTGAATCTTGTCAAATGCTTTTTCTGCATTCATTGAGACAATCATGTGATTTTTGTCCTTGCTTCTGTTGATGTGTTGAATTATAGTGATTGATTTGTGTATGTTGAACCAGCTTTGCATCCCTGTGATGAATCCTGTTGGATCATAGTGTATAATTTTTATGAGTTGCTGAAGGTAGTTAGCCAGTATTTTGTTGAGAAGTTTGCATCAATATTCATCAAAGTAATGAGTCTATAATTCTCTTTCTTTGATGAATCTCTGTCTGGTTTGGGGATGAGGGTTATACTGGCTTCATAGAATGAGTTTGGCAAAGACTATTCATTTTCAATTCCATTGAAGAGTTTGAGGAGTATTGGTGTGATCTCTGCTTTGAAGACCTTATTGAATTCAGCTGTGAATCTGTCTGGTCCTGGGCTTTTCTTAGGTGGAAGGTCTCTTATTGCTATTTCTATTTCAGTGCTTGAAATAGGTCTGCTTATCTGTTTTAGGTCTTCTTGGTTCAATGCGGGTGTTAATATTGGCTAGGAATTCATCAATTTCTTCTAGATTCTCAAATTTGTTGGCATAAAGGTCTGAAAATAATTCCATAATGATGCTCTTTATCTTGGTGATTTCTGTAAAGATATTACCACTCTCATCTGTGATTTTGTTTATTTGGGTATGCTCCCTTCTTTTTTTGGTAAGAGTTGCTGAAGGTCTGTCCATTTTGTTAATTTTTTCAAAGAACCAACTCCTTGTTTTGTTGATTCTTTCTATAGTTTTTTGTGACTCCAATTTATTTAATTCTGCTTTGATTTTAATAATTTGCTCCCTTCTACTGGGGTTAGGGTTGGATTGTTGCTCTTTTTCCAGGAGCTTAAGGTGTGACATTAAATTATTGCTTTGTGATTTTTTCCAATTTATTAATGTAAGCACTCGGAGCTATAAATTTTTTCTCTGATTACTGCCTTTGCTTTGTCCCAAAGTAGCTGGTATTTTGTGTGTTCCTTTTTGTTAAATTTCATAAATTGTTGAATTCTTGTTCGCTGACCCATTGGTGATTTGGCAATTTGTTCTTCAATCTCCAATAGTTTCAGGATTTTTGTTGGTGTAGATTGGTGTTCAATTCCAATTTGATGCTGTTGTGGTCTGAGAGAATTCACTGAATAATTTCAGTGTTCCTAAATCTGTAAAGGTTTGCTTTATACCCTAAGATATGGTCTATTTTGGAAAATGTTCCATGTGCTGCTGAAAACAATTATATTGTGATGTTGCTGGGTGAAATAATCTGCAGATTTCTGTTAGGTCTCATTGGTCTATACAATTCTTCAATTTTGAGCTTTCTCTGTTGAGTTTTTGCCTGATTGATCTATCCATAGGTGAGAGCGCTGTGTTAGACTCACCAACAATCACTGTGTTTCGAGTTTCGATGTATGTGTGGTTTTAGTGATAGTAAAATTTGCTTGAGAAAGTTCGGTTCTCTGGGATTAGGTGTGTAGATATTTAGGATGGTCATGTTCTCCTGATGGGGGGGGGGAGATCCCTTTATTAGTATGTAATATCCTTCTTTGTCTTTTCTCACTAATCTTAGCATGAAGTCTATTTTATCTGATATGAGGATGGCAATTCCAGCCTCTTTATGGGGGTCTTAACTTGATAAATTTTATTCCCATTTCCCACTTTCAAAAAAGTGATTGTTTTTTTTGAGCAAGATGTGTCTCTTGAAGACATGAGAACAATGGATCTTTCTTTTTGATCCAACTAGACAGTCTATGCCATTTAATTGTTGAGTTAAGTCCACTGATATTGAGAGTTGGGATTGAAAAATATTTTCTAGTTCCTGCCATTTTGAAAAACTTTCATTAGGGCCTGTGGCTTGACAGTTTTGGGGTACTTAGCTGGAATGAGTTTTGGTTGCCATTTCTTTGTCAGTATCATGTTTTTGTTTGTTCTGAGTGTGTAGAAAATCCTTGAGAATTTTCTGTAATACTATTTTGGTTGCTAGGTAATGTTGCAATTATTCCTTGGAATGGAAGATTTTTATTGTTCCGTCACTTATGAATGAGAGCTTAGCTGGGTACAGTATTCTTGGTTGGTAGTTATTTGTCTTCGAATCTCTTCTTGCTTGCATGGTCTCTGCTGAGAAATCTGTAGTTATTCTGGTTGGTATTCCTTTGTAGGTGATCGTTCTCTTCTTGCTGACTGCTTTTAGGATCTTTTCTTTGGTCTCTATTGATCCTGTATGGATAATATGGCGGTCAGATGTCCTTTTCTGGTCAGGTCTGTTTGGGTTTCTAAAAGATTCTTGTTTCTGGATGGGTCTGCCTTTCTGGATATTTGGGAAGTCCTCTGAGATGATTGCCTGAAGTATATTTCCAATACCATTGACCTTCTTCTCCAGTCCCTCTTCAATAACAATTAGCCTTAAATTAGGTTTCTTAATTGTATTTGTACCTCCTGAAGCATTTTCTCATATTTCCTAGATTTGTTTTGACTCATTTTCTGTTCTTTCTCTATAACAACTACATTATCTTCAACCCCGGAGATTCTTTCTTCTGCATTGTCTAACCTGCTATCAATACTTTCTACTTTCTTCTTCCTCTCCCTACCTCCCAATTGCTCATTTTTGATACCTTGTATCTCTTGTTTTAGATAATCTTTATCTCCTTGATTTCCATTTGAGTGGTTAGTTCAGCAGCTTTACTATCATGGGACATTTGTTGGAGTTCGGTCAGCTTTTATCTTGTGGATTCTATGAATTAATGCATTTTTCTTTGTAAATTCTTTATTATGGCTTCCTTTATGGCTTCCATGCATTCATATATCACCTTCTTTATTGTTTCATCACATTTAGATATGGCTTCCTCACATATCTCTTTCTGTATGTTTTCAAACTTTTCATTAATTATGTTTATCAAGTGCATTTGTATAGCATTTAGAGGACTCTCCTCTAGTTTTGCCATTGACTGCTCCATTGCCTGTTTATATTGGGTGGGAGATGCTACTCCTTGATTTGCCATTTTTCTTGAGTTTCTTGATCTGCCCATTTGTAAATGGGAGCTAGATTAATACTGTACAAGATTACATTTTTTTAAGATATAACCAATCTAGAGCTCTTTAGGTGGTCAAACAATAGATGTTCATAATTTTAGATTAGTATTTTCACTCTCTCTCTCTTTTTGTGCACTTACAGACAAATCTAATACCACCACTGGTCAGCGTTTTATGACCAAAAAAATCCTTCAATCCAATATGTATTGTATTTAAGTCCCTCTGGAACTACAATATAATTGAACCCCTAGATATGCAGTATTGCTCAACAACCATCAACTGTAGATCCATGCATTATAAAAGTTGAAGGATGGACAGAGGACCAGAGATAGAAAAATAGTAGGAAAGACAAGAGGGGAGGTAAGAAAAGAGTAATGTAGAGTGAGTGTAAGATTAGTATAGTAGTAAAGAAAAGGGATAGTGTAAGGATAACTGAGCTAAGGTGATAGAATGGTAAAAAAGTTGAGTACAAAATTTAGAATAAATAAGATAAAACTTATGAAAATAAGAAGAGTAATAAGAAGAATATATAAAGAAAAGAGGAAGGTATATATAGGAGCATTCAATGATAAAAATTTTAAAAAGTAAAAAGAAAACAAAAAAGAAAAATAACAAGAAAAGGAGATCCCACACAATTATGAGTTCTTAGACAAGGAATACTAGGGTTAAGAACCACCAGATTAAAAAGCAGGTCACTGTATCAATAAAAACATCCTTTGTATCCAGTCTGTACCCAGTGCTGTCACTATGTCTCTAGGAATGACCACAATGACAGAAGGAATGATGGGGAGAAAAAAAGGAAAGAATCATAACATTAAAAACAAAAGAAGGTGGGGGTAAAATGGCAAAAAAAAGTAAGAACACATCAAAAATGCAGATGAAAAAAGAACAAAAAAGACAGTATTCTTCTACTTGTTTTCTTTTGGGGGGGTGGGGGGGAATAGGAAACTTGTGTCTCCACTGAACACAGGATCCAAACACTTCAAAAAGTCTTTTTCTCTTGCAATTTAGCTTTGCGGTTTTTCTGATCAGTTTTCTTGATTGGGCAGAAAAACAAATTGGTAGAGCCATGAGCAGCTTTGTTTACCAGGAGTGCAGCCCCGCCCAGGAGGAGAAATTTCTGCTAGTCCTCGGGTGGGCATCTGGCTAAATTGCCTCTGGAAAAACTTTTGCCCTTTTGAATAATGGTGCTCCCAGCACCACTCCTCAGGCTCCAGTTGGTTTGGCAGGGTCTTTGCCAGTAGTCAAGATGGCACTGCTCTTGGCTGGTGGGGGAGGGGATTCCTTCCCAATGCCATTCCAACAGCAGAAGTGGAAACTTCCCCACAGAGTTACTTACAAATGGCTGGATTTCCTGGTTCTGTGAAGCTGGCAGATCCACGCCACGGCCAGGTGACAGCTCTGGGTTTGGGCAGGCTCTGACTGGCTCTGTCTGGAGCTGGCAGTTCTGTGCTTCCAGGAAGTGCTGTCTACTCAGGTGCCAAAGGGAGGCTTGGTCTCTGCGGTGGCTCCGAGTGGCTGGTGCCACTTCATACTGTCTTCTTGCTCTAGTTTTCTGCCTTTTTCCTCTCTGCCTGTGATCTCTGTGGTGCTAAAGGTTACTTAGGCTCAAGCTTTGTGTTTGAACTTTCCCCTATGATGCTAAAACTGGTATCTTGGTGAGAGTTCCGAAAGACTCACACTGAACCACCGCCATCTTCTGCCCATCCCAAGTTTCTCTCTTCCAGGTTTTTAAAAAAATATTTTTTGCATGACATTTAGGTTTGTGATCAATTTTGGAATTATTATTTGGTAAGTTTGAAATAGTTATATTTTTTTCCTATGAACATACATTTGTTTCAGTATCACTTGTTTAAAAGACTATTCATACCTCCAGTCCTGAGAAAATTTCCTGAGCTTTCACATCCCAAGCAGTTACAAGAAAAAAGTTGAATAATTTGGAAGAATTCTTTTTGTCATTGTGACTTGAAAGACATTAACATTTGTAATTAATGAGAAGAAATGCTATTTCCTGAGGATGCAGTAAATGATGAAAAATCATGGTTTCTCCTCATCACCTGCTTCCAGATAAGCAATTTTCTTCTTGCCCATTGTGGGAATGAGATCTTTTGAATTGGAGCTAGTGAAATGGAGATATATTGAAGGAAGAAGAATGCTGTTAGAAAGTAATGGTTAGTGATAGTGAACTTGGAAAGTTTCAGTACAATTTTTAAACTGTTAAGACACAAAGAATAATAGGCAACAATCTCATTAGTCAAATATGGAAAATACAATATAGAAGAAAAACACAATTGATTGATTATTGATTAAATCATGGCCTAGTGGTAGAGTGCTTACCTAGCATGAACGAAGGCCTGGGTTCAATTCCTGGGTGCCACATACATAGAAAAAATCTGGAAGTGATGCAGTGGCTCAAGTGGTAGAGCTCTAGCCCTGATTAAGCCCAAGGACAGTGCTCAGGCACTGAATTCAAGCCTCAAGGCTGGCAAAAAAATAATACAAATTATATAATTTGACATAGAGCTATTTCTGTGATGTATTAGTGAATAAAAAGCAAAGTTCAGAGAGTGATGTCATATTCTTATTTTCAGTCATGAAACATTAATTGAATATTGTCATTGATTACTGGTTTGATTATACAAGGTTGAAGAAAATGTGAACTATTTTAATTGCATGAATTAGGGGATGGAGATAAGGAGATAGGAGATGAAATGGGTAAGATTGTTTTTGGTAAGAAATAAACTAGATAAGAATAAGGCCCAAATTTTACACTGCCAAAGAAAAAGCAGAACCAGGAAGACAAATTAGGTAAGGTATGGGGGTGGGATTTGGAGGTGGGAGGGGAGAAGAGAATGAGGGAACCAGTGGTACAAGAAAAGAGGCTCAGGATTAATCATTAATGCAATACAAATCAAAACCACAATGAGATACAGTCTTATATATAGTAGGATAGCTGTTATGAGAATGGCCTTTATACCTGCTAAGAATGATGTGAAAAACTTCAGCCAGTATATATTATTAGTGAGTATGCTCACTAGTGCACGCCATTTAGAAATCAGTTAAGTAGAACTTGCACACAGGGCCAGGAGTTTGGCCTAGTGGCAGAGTGCTTGCCTAGCATGCATGAAGACCCAGGTTCAATTCCTTGGTACCATATACATAGAAAAAAGCCAGAAGTGGTGCTGAGGCTCAAGTGGTAGAGCTTTTGCCTTGAGAAAGTCCAAGAACAATGCTCAGGCCCTGAGCTCAAGCCCAGGACAGGCAAAAAAAGTTACACACAGTGTAACAGATATAACTTAGAATTTCTATCTAGGTACATAAACATATATTGTTAGAAAAGTTGTACTTAAATAGTATAGAAGCATTACTTTAAATATGTAAACACTTGGAACAATTCAGTGTCTAGCCTGGAGAATAGAAAAAGATGTAGTATGCTGAAGCATGCATGAATTTCAGAAGCAGTATGTAAAGTAAAATAAGTCAAACCTTAATGAGTACATTGTATGTCTATGAATTTGCTATGTGAAAGGCTCAGAAAATTTATGTATGTAAATACAGAAATCAGAATTCTAGTCACCAAGGACAGGTGATAAGAAGATGGGAAATATTTGGAGGAGTAATGGAAATGTTAAAAAGCAGGAATGTGTTGATAGGAATGTGTGCATAATTTTAGATACCATCAATAGTTAATTTTATGGCATATAAGTGCTACTACAAAATTATAAATATTCTATTTTATTACTTCTCATTGTGTTTACAATAAATTACAAATATTCCATGTAAGGGTCGGGAGTGTGGCCTAATGGTAGAGTACTTGTCTAACATGCATGAAGCCCTGGGTTTGATTCCTCAGTACCACATATACAGAAAAAGCCAGAAATGACACTGTGGCTCAAGTGGAAGAGCTCTAGCCTTGAGCAAAAAATGTCAAGGGCAAAAAAATTTCATTTAATTACCGCTGCTTTAGAATGTATGTTCAGCTTAATTTTCCTTTTCCCATACAAGCTAAGTAATTTTCATTATTTTCTGGATATTTGTTTAGGTACTATTTTTGTAGAAAATATTCTTTCAATTGCATCACAAATCCTCTCTGAAATGCTAAGAAAAGGTGTTGAGTTTGAATAATACATAGAAGTCATCATATTAATAAAAACTGTAAAGTTGCATTTAGAAAATCAATTGAGGAAACACCTACAGATATTGGGCTAAGGAAGTTCACTTATTCATTTACTCTTTAATAATATTACTGAGTTTCTATTTTGTGTGTAGAGACATAAAATATTAAAAGGATGAAACAAGCAAGTATAAATTCACTGACTCCAGTTTAATAGCATCAGAGAAGCTGGATCAATCATGATGAACAATGGGGTGACAGATGTTGCTGCCAGATTTCCCTCACGTACAGAATGTGGATCAAATAGCTACTCAGTCAAAATATCTTAAGTGCCAGACAAAGAGTAGGTTTTGCTTGCTCCCATTCTTCCCAGAGGACTTATGCTAAATACTATATGCATGAGAATTTACCATAAAGATAGTAAAAAATAAATTGAAAATCACATTTCTTCAGTGCCATTTCAGGACTAACTCATGTATACATGTGTCAACATTTATGTAACAAATGAAACTCTAGTATTTGAGGGAGCTAAAGAACAATGGAAAATTTAGTATCCACAATAGAAGTGTGAATATTCAGAATGGAAAATATTCAAAATCTTGTCACATACTCCTTCATACTACTTCATGATTTAATTTTGTCAGTGTTAATGATTAGTATTATTGAAGATAATTGGAAGATAATAGGTGATAAATTAGATTAAACATTCATTTAAAACCAACTATGCATTATTTTAAAAATTAGTCATACAAGGCACCTCTGTAATATTTTCATATATGCATGTATGAACTTTGATTATGTTAACCACTTAACTGCTTCTTTCTTTTCCTTCCTTCTTTTCCTCCTTCCTTCCTTCTTTCCTTCCTTTCTTTCTCTCTCTTTCTTATAAATTTTTATTTTGTTCTTATTTTTATCCATGCTCATAATGTACTTTGATTATGCTCATCCTCTTCCCTCTTTCCTTTGACACTCTTGAGCTGTGACTCAAGTGGTGGAGTTATAGCTTTAAGCACAAAAGCTCAGGCTCAGGGATAGTGCTCAGTCCTGGGTTTAATTTCAGGTCCTGCACACACACAAATGAAAGCAGAGCAACTCAGGGTAGGAGAGGAGTCGATGACATGGGGGAAGGTCAAAGGGAAAAGAAAAAAGAATGCTTGGAGATAAGAAAGATTGGTAGAGATAATTAATATTCTTTATAATATATTATATATAATAATATATTTAATATTCTGATATACATTTTGCTTGTTATAGAAATACATTTTTAATATAGTGGTATACTAAATATAATCACATATTTAATTTATATTATATAACAAGAAAAATATTCTAAATACAAAGTCAGATCAGTAGAATAAAATTATTAAGACTTAAATCCTCCCATCATACCAACCTCGGTACCGAGGAATCGAACCCAGGTCTTTGCGTATGCTAGCAAGCACTCTACCAGAAGGCCAAACTTCTGGCCCATTGTAATCTTTTTAAGCATCCAATTCAATGACAGAAAGTCCACAGTGTGTGTAACCTTCACCAAAATTTATGACCTCAAGTAGAAACTCTAGCAACGTTAAGCAAAAATTGCATTTATTCATGTTGCTGTTTTGATCAATTTATTTATTTCAGGTATCTCTTGTAAGTGAAATAATTTAGTATTATCTTTTAATGGTTGACTGATTTTACTTAAGTAACATGTTCACCAGTGTTATAGCATGTGTTAGAACTTGGTTTTTGTGGGTGAAAACTATTCATTTACAGGTATTTTCTCATTTTGTTTTTTGGTTCAGACATGGATAAACACTTAGATTGTTTTCCCCTTTTAGCTATTGTGAATAAAAATTTCATTACTAAGGGTTGCAATTATAAAAGAATGCTATTTAACCTATTCTAATGATTCAAAAAATTTACAATTAGCTACTTTGTTGTCTGAATAACCAGTGCTTCAGAGAGTGCTCTAAACAATCTAATTTTATTTTATCTATGAAGCAGATTCAGTGAAAGAATTATTCAATACTTATCCAGAATATTTTTGGATGTAATTTTAAATGGCGTAGTTCCAATTTTTCAAAGACATCTTTAAACTCCATCCTTCAATCTGCTGACACATCTTTTTGACAAGATTTTGACCCAAATGGGCACTGAGTCAACATAACTGACTTGAAGTAACTCAAAATGGGAAGAGCACATTTCTAGGACAGCATTCTTCGTCCTATTGTATTGTCATCAAAGCTGGTAAATATGAGAACCCTACATCTTGAATCTACCCAATGTATCTAGTAGTCTTGCTATGAATACTTTCAACTGATGAAGATTTGTTCAGATATACTTTAGACATCCTCTCAAATATAGATACTTTTACACTAAACATCATTTGGCATGCAGTATAGGATCAATGCTATGATTGTGGCTTTCATGAAACTGACAGAAATGAAAGGATGAAGGCAGAAGGACAAATTAATCTGGGCCTTGAATAAAATCTTCAGTGATTTTTTTGCAAGACAACAGTATAATTTGCCATGGTATCAGAAAAACAGGCCAACTATTCCTGCTTGTGTGTGTACTGCTTTCATGAAGGCATGGTTATAAAGTTTTGTGATTACTGTATTTCAATGGATTTTTTTACGCTGAACCTGATGCTCCTATACATGTTGTAGGAAAACTATCATCTGGAATTTTACTAAAATATGGAAAAAAATAAACAGAGTGTGAAGAATGACTAGACATAGGGAACATATCATAGAAATAACATTTGAGGATTTGGTTTGGTGGGCAAGTCAGAAATAGGTGACTAGCATAAATAATGGTATCAGAAAGATGACATACGACCTTTTGAGAAGGTTATCAAAGAAATGAGCACCAAGAACTGATAAGGATATATTGCAGAAGCAGAATGTCATTGTATAGAATTTATGTAACCCACAGTGGAAAAAAATGTCATCCCAGCAGAGACAATTTAGCAAGAAAAGGCAAAGGAAACAGGTTTAAGTCATCTCCTCTAATGTTGGACTTGAAGTGAAAACTTAGGTTGCGTAAGGAGGGCATCCGATTGTTCATGGGGTTTGTATTCATTTCCTAGGGGTACACTACCAAAATTCAGCTTAGCTTCTTAAACTAAAAATGTATTTGTTCCATATTCTAAAGACTAAAGGTCTAAGATCAAGAAAAAGTTTAGTTTCATCAGAGAATTTTCTTTCATTTCCTCTTAGGATCTTTGGTGTTGCTTCTTCACTCCCCAAAGTCCTGATTTTATACAGAAAATGAGAAGATAGGATGAAGGGCCTGATTTTAATTTAATGAATTCCCTTTTGGAAGTACCAGAGGTTAGGACTTAAATGCAAGTATTTTGTCGGGATACATTTTAACCCATACGAGGCACAAATGCCATGCTGAGGTTTCCCTAATATCATTAATGACCTGGGAGCTAATGACATTAGAGGTATTCATTTCTATTTTTTTCTTTTTTCTTGTCTTAATTGGTCCTGTGTTTAAACTCAGGGCCAGCACACTGTCCCTGAGCTATTTTGCCAAAACCTCTACTATTTGAGTCACATTTCCACTTCCAGGATTTTGTAATTTTAGTAATTGGAGATAAGAATCTCATGGAATTTCTTGTCCTGACTGGCTTGAAACCACAATCTTCAGATCTCAGTCTCCTGAGATTTACATGTCTGAGCCACCAGCTCCTGCCTTGGGACATTCGTTTTCTCTGGTTCTTTGAGTGCATTATGAATCTATTTTGGACATTTACATAAAATAAAGCTGAACTATAAAATTTCCAGTTTTCATACAATATTTTTATTCCTTTTAAAGATGTTATTTAAAGGTGATGTACAGAGAGGTTATCATTACATAAGTCAGATAAAAGGCACATTTATTTCACAATAATGTCACCATATCCCTCGCTGTCTCAGTTTTTCCTTCTTGTCCCCACCTAGAAGTTATAGAGTTCATATTCAACATAGTGTTTAATGAGGACCACTGCCGTATTTGTTCACTTTGTTCCTGTGTTTCTATGTCTCCTTTACCTCCTTCCAAACAGATAAATACACAAGATGGAAAGAAAAATAGCAAGCCAGAAAAATATCTTTTGTTTTCAGTTCCTTGAATTCATTTTCATAAATATAATTTTTTCATATATTTTTATTGTATATTCACCTGATAGAAGGTACATTACTTCACATACATTGATACCCTTTCTCATGTCTTGGTCCCCATTTCCCTCCCCCTACCTCAGCCCCTCATCTTGTTTCCATCCTTTTCTATCCCATTTCAAATAACCAAATACGCATATATAAGATATATCAGATAACCAGGTGAAATACTGTAACAATATGAGATAACCAAGGGACAGCAAAAGAGATGAAAGATAACATAGTACATTATGGACAACAATCACTCATTATATGGCTTTTGTTTCTATATCCTGGAGGTCCTTTCATTTAGCGTTATGCTATATGACCTTATGTACTATTTTATATGATGTGGTGCAAATAACATTTCTTAATAAATCTATTGGCTGTTCTCTGAGAAGTCTCTAAGTCATTAGCCTATTTATTTATTTTTGTAAAGTTAAGTATTTTGAATGAAACAGAATTAATGTATTTATATAATTTATCATCTTTAAGTGATTGTCTCATATAGATTACAACTTTACATATGCTGAACAACAGATACTTGTTATCCCCCAAAATAATTACTTGGGTTAAACAGAAAACTGATGGCATTTACACTATGTTCTTTTCTCATCCTCCCTTTTAAAATACTGTTAGGCAGATTAGAACATGTGCAGCTCAGTGCACTCCAGGCTGCTTTTCTACCACAAGCACCTCAATCACGAGTCTCTTTTAGAAGGTGAAAATAATGTGTTTGGTGAAGTTTTTTTTTAATGTTTATAGTTATGTTCATCAGACAGTGGGTGCATTACCTCTCAAACATTGATACCCCTTCTCATGTATTTGTCTCCCTTCCCTTCCCTATTTCAAATAAACAAACATATATGCAATATACGAAGTAACAAAGTCAGATATAGTAACCACATGAGATTAACCATAAGGGAAAAAAAGAGAAAGGAAATGACTGCACGTACTACATTGAGAACAACAATCACAAAAATAAGCCTCTTGTTTCTCTATCCTAGAGTTCATTTTGTATAGTCCCATTCTGTATGACCATATATACATAGCTATTTTTTACCAGTCTTGGGCATGTAACTCAGTGCCTGAGCACTGTCCTTGGGCTTTCTCAGGGCTACCACTTGAGCCACAGCACCACTTCTGGCTTTTTCTATGTATGTGGTACTAAGGAATTGAACCCTGTCTTTGTGCTTACTAGGCAAGCACACTAACACTAGGCTAAACTCCTGGCCTGTACATAGCTTTTGAACTATTGTGATCCTCTGCTAGGAGAGTCCTAGATACATCCTAATTATTACAAATGAGGGAAACCCTTGAGCCTATGTTCCTTTGGGTCTGGCTTTCTTCCCTTAATATGATTTTTCCAAGTCTTACCATTTCTTTATGAATGTGGCAATGTAGTTCTTTCTGATGGCAGCATGGAATTCCATTGTGTATAAGTACCACATCTTCTTGATCCATTCATTTACTGAGGGGCATCTGGGTTGGTTCCATATCTTAGCTATGGTAAACAGTGCTGCAATGAACATCATTGTGCTAGTAAGTTTAGTATGCCCTTGTTTCTGGACATTTGGATAAGTACCATGGAGTGGGATTGCTGGGTCATAGGGGAGCTCTATGTTTAGTCTTTTGAGGAATCACTATATTGCTTTCCAGAGAGGTTGAATGAGTTTACACTCCCCAAAACAGTGTAGTAATGATCCTCTGGCTGAATCCTCACCAGAATCTGTTGTTATTAGAGTTCTTGATAATGGATATTCTAATTGGAATGAGGTGGAATCTTAGAGTTGTTTTGAGTTGCGTTTCTTTTATGACCAGAGATGTCCAGCATTTCTTCATGTGTGTATAGGCCATCCTTATTTCCTTTTCAAAGAAGTCTCTCTTTAAGTCTTTGGCCCATCTTTTAATGGGATGGTTGTTTCTTTGAGGATATGTTTTTGAGAGATTCAATTCTTTGAGCTGTAGATATATTTTAGATATGAGGCTCTTGTCTATAGAATGGTTAGTGAAGATCTTCTCCCACTTTGTGGGCTTTCTATTTAGCTTGCTAGCAATGTCCTTTGCTATACAGTAGCTCTGCAGTTTAATGCAGTCCCATTTGCCCAAACTTTAATTTGTTGTGTTTCTGGGTCTTTATTAAGAATGTTTCAACCTGTGCCAAGGTGTCCTAATGTAGATGACCTGAAAAGATTACAAGAAGGAATAGCTTATTTATTATTTGGCTTGTTGTGTCTTTGATGGTTTCTTATTTCACAGTTTAATTTTTTGGGTTCTGAGTATGTCTTGTCTGTTATAAAACTCATAAAAATTTTCTCCCATTCTGTGTGCTTTGTGTTTGTCTTGTGAGCCATGTTGTCTTTTGTCATGAAGAAGCACTTAAGTTTGATGCAATCCCATTTAACTTGTTTTTTAAATTTTATTTTTAATTGATTTAAAAAATTTTTTAATTGCTTTAAAAATTTGATTCTGGGTCATAGGCAGTTTCAACATGTGCTTAGGAGCCTTAGTGCTTTCCCTGCCACTTCCTGTAATACTTTTGTTTCTGGCCTTCCATTCAGGTCTTTGATCCATTTTTTAAAAGAATTTATTAACATTGAGTTTTACATCATATTTCAAATGACATGTTTAACAAACAAGTATTCAAGAAGGGAATCTCTATATACAATCACTGGCACTTAGTTTTTAGAACTTAAACAAAATTAGAATAAGGGTTTGTATATCATAGATACATATTAAACTATGTAATAAAACATTGTCTGTAGAGTCATAGGTTTTTATGTCTATGTAGTTGTGTTTATCTCCAATATTTTTATCCATATTTTATTCTGATGCAATGTGTTGTACAAGAACCTAGCTTCAACTGGGCTCTGGATTACACCTGCAGTCCTGTCAACTCAGGAGGCTGAGATGTGAGGATCTTTGCTTAAACAGCCTGGGCAAGATAGTCCATGAGACACGTATCTCCAGTTTACCATAAGAAAACAAGAAGTGGTGCTGTGGCTCAAAGTGGTAGTGCAGTGACTAGCCTTGAACTGAAGCACTCAGGGACAGTACCCAAGCCTCATCACTAACCTACAAAAATAAATACATAAATACATAAATAAACAAATACCTGTTGTGGTCAGGGTCCTTCTCAGACTTTTGGGAAGGGGATGAGTGGTGACAGAGCCCACAAATAATCCTGGGAACACAGACGCCACAGACCAGTCTCAGGGTACAGAACTAACTGCATTAAAAAATGTGTTCACTTATATACAGCACATCATGCAATGGCAACCACCTCATACCAGCAGCCAATAGGGTCCTTCCTGTTGTAACCATCAGCCAATGATGTCCTGAGATGCCCCACTTACCGGGAGTTTCCCGTGGGCTCCTTCTAGCAGAGGAAGCATCCAGCGTCCTCTGGTTCCTGACTGTGCATGTCACTGGGTGTTCCCAAAAGTGTACGTGTCTGTTGGCACAGGGTCACAGAAGCACAAATAGCAATCTGGGCTTCTACTCCACCAGCTAGGAGGCCCCACAAATATCTAGCTTCAGTTTTCTTCCTGTGGATAGCCACATTTGTCTGCATCATTTTTGAAGAGGCTGTCTTTTTCTATCTTGTGTTTTTGATTATCTTAGCCAATATTAGGCAATTATAGGTCTGTGGGTCATATATCAGCTTATATGAACGTCATTGAAAGCATAGTTTCTGCAGAAGTGCTTTTCAAAATTATTTGTAGGAATGCTAATGTATTTTGAAATATTATCAGATACTGTTAAAAACAGTTAATTTGAAGCCATAAAAATTCAGGAAATCAGACTCAAAGGAACATAGGCTCAATGGTTTCCCTCATTTATCATAATCAGTAGAAACCTTGGGCTCTCCTAGCAGAGATTTACAATAGAACAAAACTTAGATACATAAGGCCATATAGAAAGATGCTAAATGAAAGGACCTCCAGTATATAGAAACAAAAGCCATATAATGAGTGATTGTTGTCCTTAATGTACTATGTTATCTCTCATCTCTTTTGCTGTCCCTTGGTTATCTCATATTGTTACAGTATTTCACCTGGTTATCTGATATATTGTATGTAAATATGTGTATTTTGTTATTTGAAGTAGGATAGGGAAGGGCGGGGATGGTGGGAGGGAAATGGGGACCAAGATATGAGAAAGGGTATCAATGTTTGTGAAGTAATGCACCTTCTAAAAATATATGAAAAAAAGAATAAAAAAAAAAGAACCAAAAATTCAGAAAATCATCTTTCTTCAGAAATCACTCAAGCCTTTATGTAAATGTGGAAGCTATGGAAACTGTCATGTTTTCTCATTTTTTCTTCTTAGGATATCACTGTCTTCTATTCCTACTTCCTACTTTGTGTAAAATAAAAGGAATTGCAACAATTACTTTTACTAGACTAATTAAGCCTGAAAATTAGAATCCAGGAGCCACTAATATCCCTTTCTTCCTTTCTTTTGAGGACATGGAAGGTAGAAATACATTGTTTTAGAGTTAACTGATTAGAAGTGGGGCTCAATTTTTAACCCTTGCTGTTTAGAAGCCTCAGATATAAAAATCAGATAAAAGGTCTAGACATTTCTGTTTTATTGAAATCTGTATAACAGCTTCAAGCATTTCTTCTGTATGGTATTTCATGGTTCACTTACACTAGCTGACAATGTAGTATATCTCATTTTCTGCCTTGCTAACACAAATACATGCTTCAGGTAGCATGTGGTCTTGAGTGTTTCATTTACTGCTTACTTAAGACTGGTTAATACCTTAAACCAAGTTTATTTACATTTTCTGGAATTTGAGGATGTGTAACAAAAACTTACTTAAGAGAATTACGTATTCTTTTTCAAATTACTTAACTAGGCATAGTGGCTCAAGCCTGTAATTCTAGCTACTTAAGAGGTGGAGACCAGGAGATTCGTTTGAGATTGTTAGCTTGAGCAAAAGGAAGTTAGCAAAATTCTGTTCTTAATTGATGCTTTTAGCACAGTGATACCTGTAGGTTACTCAGTTACACGAGAAGAACGATGGATAAGAGCAATGGCACATATTTCTCTTCCTCAGCAACTTAGGGAAGCATAAGAGAGACTGTCAGTCAAGATATAAAGTGAGAGACTCTCCTTTAAACATACCCAGTGCATAGAAGAACTTGAGTTCTAGAGTACCTGCCTAGCAAGAACAAGGCTCTGAGTTCAATTCCCAACAATTCAGCTCAGCTTGGGATTTTCTGCCCTAAAACTGTATCTCATGAAGAATTTTATTTACAATACAGAGGTGTTTCACCTGAACCTAGATTTTTTTTCATGATAAGCCTAGACTGAGAGGTATGAGAGGTGATCATGAAACAAGAACATGGGCTTTCTTAGGCTCCATTTTAGATTTTGGCCTAGCAAAGACCTGAGCTATCTTGAATATCACAGTTTTCTTTTCCTCCTTTCTACATTTCTTTTCACTGTATGGTTTTGTGCACTATGTTGAATTCTAGCAGCACAATGATAAACGTTTGCTATTTAAGTTCCAAATATTTTGGATTTTATTTTATAGTCCTGGTACTTGAACTCAGGGCCTGAGCATTGTCCTTGGGCCTTTTACTCAAGGCAAGTGCTATACAACTTAAGCCACAGTACCATTTCTAGTTTTCTCTGTATGGGCTACCAAAGAATTGAACCCAAAGGCTTCGTGAGTGCTTAGCAAGCACTCTACTCCTAGGCCATACTCCCAGCCCCATATTGGGAAATTTTAAGCTTTCTGGTGTTATTTATTTTTAGTTTACTTTCATTATCATGTATGAGTGAAATGTTTATGAGTTCCACTTTCAAACATTTGTTGAGTTGTAGAATGTGATCTATGCTGGATAAATGTTCCATGAGAGCTTCGGAAGCCTCTATATTTTATTGTTGCTAAGTGGAATATCTAAAATATTTTAATGAGATTATTTATTGGTAACAATGGTGTGTGTGTGTGTGTGTGTGAGAGAGAGACAGAGAGAGAGAGACAGAGAGAGAGAGAGAGAGAGACAGAGAGACAGAGAGAGAGACAGAGAGAGACAGAGAGAGAGAGACAGAGAGAGACAGAGAGTTTGTACTCCAGTCTAGGGGCTTGAGCTTAGGGCTGAAGTGTTGTCTCTGGGTTACTTTGCTTAAGGGTAGTACTCTACAACATAAACCACAGCCACACTGCTTGCTTTTTTGTTAATAAATGGGAGACTTGACTAAGCTGGCTTCAAACCACAGTATTCAGATTTGACACTCTTGAGTAGCTAGGATTAAAGGCATGAGTAGGTCTCTCATAGACAATGTCTGTTCATATTTTCTTATTGCAATGCCAATTAACTTTTAGTTGATTTGTATAAATCATTAACAGATGTTATTTTTGTGATTGGAAAAACACAGAGTATTTTTGTGACTCTTATCAAATTTGCTTTGTTACCCTGCCCTTTACTATTTGTGCCTTCACTAGTTTTAAATTTCATAGCTCTATCTTATCTTCTTCTTAAGAAAGTCACCTTCAATTTGTTGTAGTTGTTTTTTTCCCCTGAGTTTACAATATAGACTTTAAACTATTTTTACTGTAATTAATAGAGGAGTTACAGTTATATCCACAAATAGAAGGAACATTACTTAACATACATTGATACCCAATCTCATGTTTTTGTCTCCATTTCTCTCCCCACACCCCTCCACTCATCTTGTTTTCCACCTTGCCTTTCCTATTTAAAAAAAACAAATAAAAGTATATACAATATAACAGGTAACAAGGTAAGATACTGTAACAATATGAGAATAACCAAGGGACAACAAAATAGATGAGATATAACACAGTACATTAAGAACAACATTTACTCATATAGCTCTTGTTTCCATATCCTGGAGGTCCTTTCATTTAGCCTCATCTTATATGTCCTTATGTATCTAGGTTTTGAGCTCTGCCTAGAGAGTCCAAGTTTTGTACTAATTATTACAAATGAGGGAAACTATTGAGCTTATGTTCCTTTGGGTCTGGCTTACTTCACTTAGAAAGAATGACACTGCCCCATTTGTAAGGAAATAAGACAAACTATCTTTTCTTAAGTATTTTTTAAGGTCTAAGGGCCATGTTTCTAAGCCAAACTGAGCAGGGACATCTGTGAGACTCATATTTCCAATTAATCATCGAGAAAACATAAGTGGTGTGGCTGATGTGGGAGAGTGATAGACTTGAGTGATAAAGCTAAGAGGCAACACCCAGGCCCTGTGTTCATGCCTTAATAACAGCACAGATTTTTTTAAAGTTGTTTCTAAATAGTTGTCTCAGAGTGGTTTCAATTCACCACTCTGGTTATGAATACAATATATATTTTTTATTGTTTTTACCCCCTCTATCGTTCTCTCTCCACTGCAGGTATCTTCTCAAGTTTCCTAGTTCCATTTTCACATATATACTTTGAGAATTTGTGACTTTGCACCCATCTTTGTGCATTTATCCGTTCCCTCCCCTTAGACAAAACACATTTCAAAATATGATGCAATCAAGGAGCTACGTCATATGTATATTTCACATTTTAGCAGCTTGATTATGTACACACTATGGATACATAAAAAACTGTTTCAGTACACTATTAAATCACACTATTCTCTTCATTGGTTTTGTAGCTAATGTCAAGAAGGAATTCCAAATTCCCCCTAAGCACTTTGTGATATTGCTATCTTTCATCATTTATCTATCTGCCACTACCAGTTGATGTTTCAGAACATTTATACAATCAACATCTTATATTTCAGATTATATATGAGAAACTATTTTATTTTCCATTCATTTGCTCCTTCTCTGTTAGTCTTCTCTTTTTTTCATATTTTTTATTGTAATTAGTAGAAGGGTGACATTATATTCCCAGATAGAAGTTGCATTAATTCACATACATTGATACCCTTTCTCATGTCTTTGTCCTCATTTCCCTCTCCCACCCCACCCCTCATCTTGTTTTCCCCCCTTCCCTATCCAATTTCAAATAACCAAATAGGCATATATCCAATATATGAGATAATCAAGGGACAGCAAAAGTGATGAGAGATAACATAGCACATTAAGGACAATAATCACTCATTATATGGCTTTTGTTTCTATATCTTAGAGGTTCTTTCATGTAGCATTATACTATATGGCCTTACATATCTAGGTTTTGCTCTATTGCAAATCTCTGCAATGAGAGACCAAGGTTTCTACTGATTATAACAAATGAGGGAAACCATTGAGCCTATGTTCCTTTGAGTCTGGCTTACTTCACTTATTATGATTTTGTCTAAGTCTTTCCATTTCCTAACAAATGGGGCAATACCATTCTTTCTGATAGCAGCATAGAATTCCATTGTGTACAAATACCACATCTTGTTGATCCACTCATCAACTGAGGGACATCTGGATTGGTTCCATATCTTTGCTATGGTAAATAGTGCTGCAATGAACATCATTGTGCTAGTGGATTTAGTATGTTATGGTTTCTGGATGATTGGGTAAATGCCTAGAAGTGGAATTGCTGGGTCATAGGGGAACTCTATTTTTAATCTTTTGAGGAACCACCATACTGATTTTCATAGTGGTTAAATGAGTTTGCACTCCCACCCAACACTGTAGTAGGGATCCCTCCTGGCCACATCCCCTCCAGCATCTGTTGTTATTAGTTTCCTTGATCCTGGCCATTTTAACTGGAGTGAGGTGGAATCTTTGAGTTGTTTTGATTTGCATTTCTTTTATGACCAGAGATGTTGAGCATTTCTTCATGTGTCTATAGGCCATTTTTGTTTCTTCTTCAGAGAAGACTCTCTTTAATTCTTTGGCCCATTTTTTAATGGGATGGTTGTTACTTTGGAGATTAGTTTTAGAGTGATTCAATTCTTTGAGTTGTTGATATATTTTAGATATGAGGCCTTTGTCTGTTGTATGGCTGGTGAAGATCTTTTCCCATTCTGTAGGCTTCCTAATTAATTTACAAGCTATGTCCTTTGCCATACAAAAGCTCTGCAGTTTAATGTAGTCCCACTTATCCAGCCTTTCTCTGATTTATTGTGATTCTTGGTCCTTATTAAGAAAGTTTCTACCTGTGCCAAGGAGCCCTAGGGTATCTCCTATTCCTTCTTTTAAAGTTTTCAGTGTATCGGCTTTTACCTCGAGGTCTTTGATCCATTTGGAGTTAATTCTAGTGCAGGGTGACAAAGAAGGATCCAACTTAATTTTACTGAAGGTGCTTAACCAGTTCTGCCAGCACAACTTGTTGAAGAGGCTGTCTTTCTTCCATTCTATTTTTTTACTCCCTTGTCAAAGATTAGGTGGCCATAGGTCTGTGGTTTAATATCTGGGTCCTCAGTTCTATTTTTTTCATATATTTTTATTGTAATTAATAGAAGGATTACATTATATTTACCAGATAGAAGGTGCATTAATTCACATAGTTTGATACCCTTTCTCATGTCTTGGTCCCCATTTCCCTCCCCCCACCCCCATCCCTCATCTTGTTTTCCCCCCTTCCCTATCCAATTTCAAATAACCAAATACTAATATATCTAATATATCAGATAACAAAGTGAGCTACTGTAACAATATGAGATTACCAAGGGACAGCAAAAAAGATAAAAGATAACATAGTACATTAAGGACAACAATCACTCATTATATGGCTTTTGTTTCTATATCCTAGAGGTCCTTTCGTGTAGTGTTATACTATATGGCCTTATATATCTAAGTTTTCCTGTATTGCAAATCTCTCCTATGAGAGCCCAAGGTTTCTACTTATTATGAGAAATGAGGGAAACCATTGAGCCTATGTTCCTTTGAGTCTGGCTTACTTCATTTAATATGATTTTTTCTAAGTCATTCCATTTCCTAACAATTGGGGCGATGTCGTTCTTTCTGACAGCAGCATAAAATTCCATTGTGTACAAATACCACATCTTGTTGATCCACTGTTCAACTGAGGGACATCTAGGTTGGTTCCATATCTTTGCTATGGTAAATAGTGCTGCAATGAATATCATTGTGCTAGTGGATTTAGTATGTTTTTGTTTCTGGACAATTGGGTGAATGCCTAGAAGTGAAATTGCTGGGTCATAGGGGAGCTCTATGTTTAATCTTTTGAGGAATCACCATACTGCTTTCCATAGTGCAAACTTCTCCTAGGAGGTACTCACAAATTGCAGGATTCTCCGGTTCTGTGAAGCTGGCTGGTTCGCGCACTGCTGGGTGTTGGCTCTGGGCTTGCACAGGCTCTGTGTGACTCTGTCTGCAGCCGGTGGGTCTGCACTGCTGTGAAGTGCTGTCTGCTCCTTGGCTGGGAGGGCTCCCCTCTGTCTTCTCACACTGGTATTCTGCCTTTTTCCTCTCTCTAGTCTTCTCTTTTTAATTTGAATTTATATCCTGAGATTTTCTTATATACTCACTTGAGAGTCTCATGGGTTTCTAAATGTAAAAAAAGCCACAAAAAATCAGTAGAAACCTTGGGCTCTCTTAGTAGAGATTTACAATAGATCAAAACCTAGATACATAAGGCCATATAGAAAGATGCTAAATGAAAGGACTTCCGGGATACAGAAACAAAAGTCATATAATGAGTGATTGCTGTCCTTAACGTACTATATTATGTCTCATCTCTTTTGCTGTCCCTTAGTTATCTCATATTATTACAGTATTTCACCCGGTTATCTGATATATTGGATATATGCTTATTTGGTTATTTGAAATCAGATAGGGAAGGAAGGAGAACAAGATGAGGTGTGGGGGTGGGGCGAGGGAAATGGGGACCAATACATTAGAAAGGGTATCAATGTTTGTGAAGTAATGCACTTTCTATCTGGTGAATATAATGTAACCCTTCTATTAATTACAATAAAAATATATGAAAAAAAGCCATGAAATTATAATAGCACTTCTAAGATGAGGACACAGAAGGAGTTTCCAATTCAGTGTCTAGCATACAATAAAATAATCACTTAAGTACAGTAACTTAATAACTCCCACAGCTTCTGCCTCAGATAAGCAGTTCAATGATCAATGTATCTTTGAATGTACAAGTTGACTCAGATTTCAGGGTGTCTAAAATTCCTCTGATGTGACTGAGCAAAGCCATTAATTTTATTTTACTTCTGTTTTCCCTGTCACAAAGACCAATGACTTACAAGTTTTTTCCATAATAAAGCAATCACTGACAGTTTGAAAACTGAAAACCCCACATTCTAAAGTAGTTTATATAAAAAATTGTCTTGAACTAGGTAATACTAGTCTATGTTGTATTCCTCGTTACTCAGGAGACTGAGATCTGGAGGTTCATTGATTAAGTTCAGCCTAAGAAATAATGTTTTCTGGACTCTAACTGCAAAATAAGCAGCCATTGCATGAGGAATGGAGTTGTGGCCCAAGTAGTAGAGTTTGCCAAGCCTGAGATTCTGAGAACAAATCCTATAATATTACTTATGTGTAGGTAATATGCATATGTGTGCTTGCACATATTAATGTATATATAGGTATCTATATTATTTATATCTCTAATATTCTTATCTATCTCTATACTATCTCATATCTATTTATCATCTTAGAATTAAGGACAAAGTTTAGAGATACTAAACTCTGCTATGCTTATATGTGTGCTGTCATATTTTTCTTGAAGTATAAGTTCTTGTGATAGGATAATCATAAGGTCATCAACACTGATCACGTGGTAAAGGGAAAAGAAAATGAATAGATTAACTATTATGAGTTTTGTGATATATGGTTACCTTATTACAAAAACCTACATTACTTCTTAATTTGATTACTATTTTTAGAACTTTACAATTGTCCTGGAGCCCTTATTGTTTGTATTCATGAATAATGATGATAAACCTTTAGAAGCAGGAGAGTTCCAAATGCCAGGCTAAAAGGCATGACCTTTATTTGAGAGCCAGAAGGGTGTTGCTTATGAATTTTGACTAGGGGCATGAGATAATTTGAGTTCTACTTTTACACACTTGCTTAGCTGCTGTTTTATTTGAATGAGTAGATTATAACGGAACATATTTAGTTGGCTTTTGGAATTATTTTGTTTATATACTAATATTTTTGTTTATGTACTGACATTATACATATTTAAATCATATACATTAATTTTCTGAAGATTTCACTGTTATCTAGGAAGAACAAAGTACTATAATATATGGAAAAAAGGAAACACCAGCTCTTGTAAATCTAGCAATATGTCTTAACTTCATATGCTGATTAACTCACTCTTTCAGTTCTACCACATTGTTACTGTAGAAACACAAATAGAAATAGTCCAATGTGTTTGTGAAGCTTAGAGTTTATAAAGTGCTGCCTTGGGACAGTAATGAGTTTGTGATTATACAATTGAAAACGCACAATCTATACAAAAACCAACTGAGCAGTGATGTATGCAATTATGAATAAATAAGTTACATAAGAAAAGAAAATAATACTAGGTTTCTTCTTTAACTTTCATTACTTCCATTTGTAGTGGCTGCTAAGTCCAAATAATGTATATGAAGAAACTGAGATGGGAAGCCATTGAATGACTTGGTGAAAGACACACGATGTTTTCTGGGTCCGTTTGTTCTATATACGGTATCACTATATTCCTGTGAGTAACAGAGGTGATATAATCTCTTGGCATTCAATGTTTCTGTTGGGTCAGAAGTTGAGTCAGCTTAATTTTCACTTCCAAAGAGGAATACTTCTGTCAGGAGGTGGAGCACAGACAATGCTTGGCACAGAATGACACTAACATTCACCAGTGCTCTAAAGGGGAAGAAAAAAATGAACTTCTAGTATAATATGTTACACATATGAGGGGAATGGGAAAATATTAACTATAATGACAATGGATTTGTGTTTCCTGTGTTGCTGATGTGGAGAGGGAGATGATTAAACCTAATTGAGTACCCTGAACAAAATTGAGGACCATGTTTATGACAGACCGAAGGTCTTTTGGGTTACATGTTCTGTCATGAATACAGTTAAGAAGGCCCAGACCAGTTCTATGATTAAATTGAGTGGATGATTTAAATGATGGCTAAGTGTCTCACTGTGGCAGATTTCTTAGGCCAAGAAGAGAAATCTGGAGTAAAACTTCTGTAAAGATGTTTTTTTTTTTAATATTTTGGTCACTTAACACCTCTGAAACCCATAGCTTGCAGAAAAAGTTTGCCTTTCTTAAGTGGGAACAAGGCAAGGAATTGAACTGAAGACAAAATAGTCCCATGTGTGATTTTAGAAGGTCCAACTCAAGGAAAATACCAAGACAAATCTATCTACCTGTCCCTGTTATGACACACTGTTATTACAGAAGTTTTCAGGTGGGAGTTGCTGTCAAGATCCTGGACATCCTACAACAGCATTCTTATCTCAGATATGTATTTAAACCATGGTGCTTTAAGACATTGGGGCAAGGTGCACTGATCAAAGAGCTTTGGCTGAGATAATTTCTCCATTTTGACTAAGTTCCTTTCTCCTCCTGTACCTGCCCTCTCTCTCTACCTCTGACCCATGAGTTATGAAGCTATAAGAGGCTTTTGCCAGATTTACATTCACTAGATACCTTGTGCCATTTTGTTGGTCAAAAATTCAGTACTGATGTCTTAATACCCTTCTATTCCTTTCCTTGTGCTATTGATAATACATGAATAAATTCTTGCTTTGACTTTCATTTTGGCTCATTGTTCTAATTGAGCTTTTTAACTATGAATTGAGTGATAATACAGTCACAGTATGTCAGTTACACACATGGAAGTCTGGAAGAATGAGAAGTTTCCCATGGTGTATTTTGCCCATTAGTTCATCCTGCAGAATGTTACTGTATTCTTTATAGAAATTCTTCAGTTCTAAGGGGACTAGTGGGTGTTCTTCCTACCCTGGACTATCCAAAAAATTCACCCAGTGGGTTAAATTAAAGCAGAATGGATGGACAACTGCAAGTATCTTTCTTAACTGATTAATTAAAACATAAATTACTCGGTGGATAAGGGAAATCTCTTAAATAAAATAAGAAAACCTCAGTCATCTTTTTTAAACTGGCACTGATTTTTCAGTACGAAATTCTTGAATAAAAGAGAAAAAAAACCTTGCAATGCTACAACAACACTTCCCAGTCCTATTTCTGCCACAAAAGGACCCAATTGTCTTTATTCAGGTCATTACTCACTGGAGAAAGGAAAAATGTAATGTTTTGAAGATGCTTACTATAGGCTATGATTTAATATTGATATAATATTAGAGAACAAAGAACTTCAGAAAGAGAGGGCTTATAGAGTCCAAGTAATGAATGAAATACAAATAAGTCCCTATTTAGTCTTAGTTAAATCTAACAGGCTCTTCACTTATCCGGTTGTAACATTCAAAATACATTGAGATGGACAGAATTTGTAGTGGAGAGTACAACTCTGGTATTAAGCTTTCAGGATGTGAGCTAATAGCTATCACTGAAACTAAGTGGAAGTCTCTGAAGGTCTCCCCTTCCTATCTTGGTTGTCAGAAATATTACTGTATCCTGGAGCACAAAATAGGCAGAAATGTATCTTGTAAGCACTGAAACAGAGCAAGTATGATTGTTACTTGTAAAAACAGACACTGGAAGCCAGATCACACTTGTAATCTTATATATCCAAGAGCCTAAATCTGAAAATTGTGCTTTGAGGCCAGATGAGGCAAGAAAGTCCATGAAACACATCTCCAATTAACCACCTAACGTTGATCACAAAAGCTCAGGGATTGCGCCAAGGCTCTAAATTCAAGCCCTATGACCAAAAAAACAAATCAACAGCATCAACAACAAAACAGATTCTGGAAAGTAATTCTTAACTATCACAACTTCAAAGAGGCAATAGTCAAAAGAGTTCAGCTGCTGTAAAAGATATATACCTTTACTCCAGCAGTTCAGTATGTCTTCAATGTCTATCTCACCATATGCTTCCCAAGAAATCAAATTGTAAGAGGAAGATTTGGTTTTATTTTGTGTTTACATTTCATAAAGGGAAGCTGGTGTAGGTACAAAACTTTTTTAAAAAGCAAATATAGCTCTATCTTTGTGATTTCCAGAAGTTAGAATGAACTCACTATATTATCATGCATATACCATTTACATTTACATATATACATCCAGATTGTTGATTATGAGCTTTTGATTCACAGCTGGTTTCACAGCAATTTAATTTTGAGATGCAGTGTTCATGAGGTGTTAATAATGCATTGTCAGAAAGGCCTCAGTTCTCAAGCAATTTATAGGATATTGAGTGTAGTCTGGTTTCTTTCAAATTTTTGTTAGACTTACATTTATATTATATTACAGATGATGTTTCTGGAGTACAAGCATAAATTTTATTTGCAGTGTTAAAAGTAAAAACTAATGCTAACATAAGATAATTTTTTTTTGATTTGGGATTCAAAGAATAACTGAACACTTAGAAACTTCTGACAGGAACCAAAAGAGCTTATATATGCTAATCATAAGAGAAACTGACACACATATGTTAATTATTTTGTCCAGAAACATTTGAACTGCGTGATGGGCAACTGCTGTCTTTATTTTTCATCATTTATACTGCTTCCATATTTTTTCTAAAAGTATATCTTTAATAGTTGTACAAAGGGGATTTAACTCATCATGTCAGTTTGTATTATGCACCTTGATCAATGTCATCCCTTCATTCTCTCCTCTCTTCTAAAACCCACTCATTCCCTCGAGTTATCTGTCTCAATTTTCACATGTGTACATTGGTCAGTCTTTCTCTCTCCATTTTTCTGCCATACCCCTGACCTCTGCCTCCACTGACAAAATATATTCAGCTTCTTGACATTCATTTTGCTAAACTCTAAGTTAGTTGTTCAAAGGAGTTATGCCAATGGAATATTTGCTTTTGCAAACCATACAGCAGTCAATTTGTTATCTAGGAAACTATGAACTTTTCTCATCTTGGTAGAATGTTTTCCAGTATTCAACTGTTTCATTATTGATCAATTGAATTTAGTATATTTATGATCATTTCCTTTTTTAAATATCTTATCTTTTGTTCTGTCTTCTCTAGTAAAAATAATAAGTACTATTACATGTTTGTTTTTCAGTTGGGGATATTGTTCTTTTTTTCTATGTATGTGGTACAAAGAATCAAACCCAGGTTTTCATGCAGGCAAGGTAAGCATTCTTAACCACTAGGCCAAACTCCTGGCCCTATTGTTTCATTTTTAAATGTAGTTTCCTGAGCCAGAGCTCCTGAACAAATCCCCAATGAGTTCTCTCTAGCTACACTTTTAGTATGAGGAAAGGGTTGCAGCTCTGTGATTCACTTCCCCAGAAGATGACACTTTGATTCTAGTTTACACAAAGGCATTTATATGCTAATGGGGACTACTCTAGCGTTTGCAAAAGCAATTGGATTGTAAATTGATTGATAATCCCTCAGACCAGTATAGACCTGCACTGTTTACTATAGATTAATCTGATTCATCTAGAGCCAATCAATTTAATATTAAAAATACATTTGGTGTTTTATCATTTCTAGTTACAACTTGAGATAATTTTATGTTAATAAATCAAGTCTCACAAACTTGATAAAATTAGTTTTCCTTTCTTAATCTTTTCTTCTCTGCAATGTTTACATTTTATTAGCTTATTTTCAAGCATAATATAAGCTCTGAGTTTAATAGCTTCTTCCTTGAGTACTCCCCGATAATTTCAGCACTAGTTACTAGTAATAAAATAATTTTACAAGCAATTTACTGTTTTTATGTAAATTGGAAGCTCAAATATACATCCACTTAATTAATTTTTAGTTTGTTTTTGTTTTCCTTTACTGAATGCAGAAATTATTTATCTCTATTTGAACGACTACCAGTAAATAAAGCAAGCAGACATTTTTCTAACTGCTATTTTATCATTTTTCTGTGCCATCTGCAAGGTTGGATTATTAGAAATGTTTTCCAATACTTATTTATTCTCATATAACTGAAGCACGCTCTAAGTTGAATAATTAAACCAGAATGATAAATTTATACTAGTGTCTGCTTTCAGTTCAAATCACTGCATCTGAGTGAGAAACACAGGATGTTATAGAGGCTATATTCTTCTAGTTATTACTAACATTTATATAAATTAACATGAGATTAATTTATAAATTAAAAGAAAATCTGTGTTGTTTTTATAGTATTAAAATCCATATTTAATAATTTGTCACATTAGTACCAATAATTAATTGTATGTGAATATGGTAAAAGGTTAAGATGTCAACATCCAAATTAAATCTTGATTATGTTTTGTCAAAAAAGATAACTAATCTGAAACTATAATGTATAGAGGCCATTTCTTTATTTTTAAGCTGTTACAAAGGAAGAATTATAGCATTAAAATCAAAGCTAATTGGAATAGGAAATAAATAGGATTCTCTTTCACATGAGATGATGACTAGACATAGGAAGTTGAATGTTTATAGGAAAATGAATCATCAGTATCCAGAAATTATGTGTTATATCTCTGGAAAGTTGTATTTCTGAAACCAAATCTGCCTTCTGCTATATCCAAATATAAAAAAAAAGAAAAAGTCATTGCCAAGGTCTCTACATAATTCAATGAGGCGATTTGAGTCTGCTGCTTTGAATGAATTTCCAATTTTATTCTCAGGATTGAATGTATTTCTTATTTATTGATCCATGTTACTGTTCTGTTTTCTTTCTTTAAATTTATGCTTCTAGACAGAATCATACTCTGTACCACAAAAATTAGTTTTGAACATTTCCTTTTTTCAGACCTATGAATCTGTTCCTCCTCCTCCTCCTCCTCCTCTTCTTACTCCTTCTCCTTCTTCTACTCTTCCTATTCCTCCTCCTCCTTCTCCTCCTCTCTTCCTCCTCCTCCTCTTCCTCTTCTTTCTCCTCCTCCTCCTCCTGCTCTTCATCCTTCTCCTGCTGTTTCTCCTTCTTCTCCTTCTCCCTCTATTCTTGGGCATGGGCATTTTTCCTGAGTTTTCTTGCTCAGCCTAGCAGTATATCTTCCACTACTATTTGAGCCACTGTGCCATTTACAGCTTTTCCTGTAATTAATTGGAAATAAATCCTCAAGGACTTTCTTGCCTGGGATGTTTGTTCTCTGGGTAACTCAGTCCATGAGAATACTGGTAGAGATTCAGCCACGGGCTTTTAAGCTAGCTCTCCTCCTTGTCCTCCTCCTCCTCCTCCTCCTCCTCCTCCTCCTCCTCCTCCTCCTCCTCCTCCTCCTTCTCCTCCTCCTTCTTCCTCTTCTTCTTCCTCCTTTTCTTCCTCCTCTTCTTCCTCCTCTTCCTCTCCTCCTCCTCCTTCTTTTTCTTCTTGCCAGTCCTGGGGCTTGAACTCAGGGCCTGAGCCCTGTCCCTGAGATTTTTGCTCAAGGCTAGTGGTATGCCCCTTGAGCCACAACACCACTTCTAGCTTTTTTCTTTTTTATACATAATGATATTTATTCAGGTTCTATAAAGCCTACTGTGTACTGTAAAACTTTCCTGAGAAATGGAGGTAATGAAATAATTTGACAGATAGTTCATAGCTAAGCTCTTTAATCTCCAGTAAATGAATGCCTTTCAATCACTTTAATTACTCATGAAGATGTTTTATTGTAATGTTAGAGGGGTTACAGTTACATTCACCAGATTGATACCCCTCACACATTGATACCCCTTCTCAAGTTTCTGTCCCCATTTTCTTCCCCCCACCACCTCCTCTCATCTCATTTTCCCCTTCACTTTCCTATTTTAAATAATCAAATAAATGTATATATACTTTACCAGTTAACAAAGTCAGACACTGTAACAATATGAGATTAATCAAAAGGCAACAAAAGAGAACAGAAAAAACATAGTACATTAAGAACAACAAGCACACAAGATAAAGCTCTTGTTTCCATAACGTAGAGATGCTTTCATTGAGTCTAATTCTATATGACCTTACCCATCTAGGTTTTGCGCTATTGTAATTCTCTGCTAGGAGAGTCCTAGATGTGTACTAATTGTTAAAATGAGGGAAACCCTTGAGCCTATGTTCTTTTGGGTCTGGTTAATTCACTTAATATGATTTGTTTTCAAGTCTTTCCATTTCCTTACAAATGGGGTGATGTCATTCTATCTGATGGCAGCATAGAATTCCATTGTGTATAAATACCATGTCTTGTTGATCCAATCATCTACTGAAGGGCATCGGGGTTGGTTCCATTTCTTTGCTATGGTAAATAGTGCTGCGATGAACATCTTTGTGCTAGTGGCTTTAGTATGTCCTTGTTTCATTTCTATTTGTGTGGGACTGAGGAAATGGAACCCAGGTCTTTGTGTATGCTAGGCAAGCACTCTAGCACTAGCTCAAACTTCCGGTCCCTAAGGCAGTTCTTTTTTGTTGTTGTTTCTGCATATAAAGTTCAGTTTTCTAATTTATGAAAGTTTCTTAATGTTTATGGTCTTCATAGTTTCATTTGGATAACAGGGCAAAACAATACATTACATATTTATATGTGTGTGTGTGAGGGTTAAGTATATAGAAACTCACAGAAGCTGTGGGTTACTTGTTACTAAGAATATTTGGTAAGTCCTCTGGGCAAAAAGAAAACTGCTTTTGGCTTTTTTTTTACTGTTCTTTCTTGACAGTGTGACATATATTGTTTGATGAGTGTTTTATTAAATTCAGTGAGTATTTGGGGAGGGAGGTGTGTATGGTTTTTGCCTGTACTAGTCATAGATGACTGAAGAACACAGGACATGTCATATCTGGTCTTAAAGGTTTTCCAGAATATTGAATCATGCTTCTTCCCCCTTCCCTTTCTAGTTAATCTATTTTTTAAAGTTTATTTTATTGTCCAGGTGATGTATAGAGGAGTTACACTTACATTCGCCAGGTAGTGGGTCACTTACTTCTTGACCATTGATACCCCTTCCGATACTTGCCTTTCTAGTTAATATTTCTAAGGGCAGCTATTAATGCGTTTATTGATTGCTGATGGGATCAAACTTAATGTGCAAAAATAACGAGTGGAGAGAGAGGACTGAAGATGGTGCTGAGACAATAGGGACGGTGCCTAGCTTTCTCCCACAAAAAGAGAGACCCAGGGAGTCCCACGAGCCAACTACCTTAAGAAATCTACAACAACAAACTCAAAAAGCAATGGAGAAGGACTCAAACCGAAAAAGAAATCCAGATAAAGCTCTCATCCAACTTTCTCAAAGAACTCAGAACTTGAGGAGCCCTCCCCCACCCCTCACCATTGGCTCTGAGCCATGAAAAGTGGCGGCCAGCCCTGACTGCTGCAGAAACCAGCATAGGACTGGGCCAGCGAGCTGCAGAAGCAGCGGAACCCAGATGTGGAACCAGAACAGCAAGCAGCAGAACCCAGACGTGGAACACAGGCGGCAGAGAAGACCCGAGGGGAGTGAAAGACTGCCCACCACCGTGGAACAAACACAGATGGAATGCAGAGGCATGAGTAACACAGCAGGTCCTGAAACCCATCGGGAAAGCAGAGCTGGTGCCAAGCAATAGAACTTAAATCAGACACCTCCACCCCGACTGAGAAAGACTGGCAGGAGCAGGGGGGCAAGGAATTTAGAATACTGTCCCTTCCCTCAACAGCCCCCTCCCTCAGGTCATTGACTGGAGACTAACAGGCTGGATACACTAAGACCCAGCACCCCACCAAGGGAGGCGGAGCTGACCCAACTCCCACCAGCTCAACAGGCTCAACTCCCAACCCTCTGACTGGAGACTGACAGGCAGGCTACACTAAGACTCAGCACCCCACCAGGGGAGGCAGAGCTGTCCCAGCTCCCACCCACCCAACAGGTTCCTCTCCCAGGCCACTGGATCTGGACAGTGGAGGGCGCTGAGTCCCTGCCTTACAGCAGTGGGTGGGGTGCGTGGGAAAATAGGAGCCAGCATCTGTCACCCTCAAATCTTGAGCGGGGTATCCTCCAGCTGGGAATCCTGAGCAAGATAGCACCAAGGGGCCCCCCACAGTCACAGACTCTCTGACAAAGCAGTGGAAACACAGCAGGGATCTGAAGGGCCAACCAGCAGCCAAGCTTGCCTTTTGAAAATCAGAAAGGCGAGGCTCCGCCCTTGGAGCCCATGTCCTCAGCTGGGCCCCGCCCCTGGGAACAGAGCGGTCTCCTGCTGGTCCTAATGAGAGGCCCTGGAAACTCTCAAACCCCAGACCTTTGGCCAGGGGCCACCCCTGGAAGCAGCACAGGAAAACTTCTGCCCAGCGCGCTCAGACTGAAGCTCGCAGATCCATCCCATGGCCTTCTGTGAGGCCACTGGTTGGTCTGAGAGCTAGTCGTGCAGCAACACATAAGGTTTAACTAATACTTTCCAAACTTTGTACTCAAATATGCTACCTACTTACCAACTTAGGTCACTTATCCTTACACTATACCTTTTCTTCATTACTATAATAATCTTACACTCTTATGTTAATCCTCTTGTACCTCCCCTGATCTCTCTCATTCTGTTTTTCTATCTCTGGTCCTCTGTTTGTCTTTCAACCCTTACAATGCACGGATCTACAATTGATGGCTGTTGAGCAATACTGTATATCTAGGTGTTCAATTATACTCTAGGTTCAGAGGGACTTACATACAATAGAGATTGGATTGAGAGGCTTATTGTTTTGGTCATAAATCGCTTATCAGTGGTTGTATTAGACTGGTCTGTAAGTGCACAAAAAGAAAGAGTGATAACACCAATAAATAATTGTGCACATCTAGTGTCTGCCAGCTAAAGAGGTCTAGGTTGGTTATATCTGAAAAACTATCATTGTGTTTAGTATTCATCTTGCTCCCATTTTCAAATGGGCAGAACAAGAAACTCAAGAAAAATGTCAAATCAAGGAATAACATCCCCCACCCAATATAAACAGACAATGGAACAGTCACTGGCAAACCTAGAGGAGAGTCTTCCAAGTGCTATACAAATGCAATTGCTAAACATCATTAATGAAAAATGTGAAAATATAAAGAAAGAGATAAGGGAGGAAGCCATAGCTAAACAAGAGGAAACCATAAACAAGGTGATGAGTGAAAAAGAAGAAGCCATAAAGGAGGCCATAATAAAGGTTTTTCAAAGAAACATGGATGAATTCATAGAATCCACAAATAAAAAGGTGACCGAACTCCAGCAAAAGTCCAAAGAAAATAAAGCTACTTACTGAGCTAACCACTCAAATGGAAATCAAGGAGCTAAAGAAATCCATACATGATCTAAAAGAAGAGATGCAAGGCATCAAAAATGAGCAATTAGAAGCAAGGGAGATGAAAAATAAAGTAGATAGCTTTGATAGCGGGTTAGACAATGCAGAAGAGAGAATTTCCGGGGCTGAAGATAATTTAGTTGTTATAGAGAAAGAACAGAAAATGAGTCAATCTAAATCTAGGAGATATGAGAGAGCGCTTCAGGAGCTCCAAGATACAATTAGGAAGCTTAATTTATGGCTAATTGGTATTGAGGAGGGTCTGGAGAAAGAGGTCAATGGTATTGGAAATATACTTCAGGGAATCATCTCAGAGAATTTCCCAAATATCCAGAAGGGCAGGCCCATCCAGATACAAGAAGCTTTTAGAACCCCAAACAGACCTGACCAGAAAAGAACATCCCACCGCCACATTGTAATCAGATCTGGATCAATAGACACCAAAGAAAGGATCCTAAAGGCAGCCAGGTAGAAGGAATCAGTAACCTATAAAGGCAAACCAATAAGAATAACCCCAGATTTCTCAGCAGAGACAATGCAAGCAAGAAGTGACTGGAAGCATATATGTCATGCCCTTAAGTCAAATAACTACCAACCAAGAATACTGTACCCAGCTAAGCTCTCATTCATAACTAAGGGAACAATAAAATCATTCCATTCCAGGGAAAAGGTGCAACAATATGTAGCAACAAAACCAACACTATAGAGAATTCTCAAAGGTGTTCTACACATAGAAAACCAAAATAAATGCAATATACGGAAAGAAATGGCACCTAAACATCATACCATCTAAGGACCACAAGAACTGTCAAGACACAGGCCCTAATAAAAGCTTTTAAAAATGGTAGGAACTAATGAATATCTCTCAATCCTAACTCTCATTATCAATGGACTTAACTCTCCAATTAAAAGGCATAGTCTGTCTAGTTAGATCAAAAAGCAAGATCCATCGTTCTGCTGTCTTCAAGAGACACATCTTACCCCCCAAAAACAAACATCTTTTGAAAGTGAGAGGCTGGAATAAACTCTATCAAGCTCAGGGTCCCCATAAACAGGCTGGAGTTGCCATCCTCATATCAGATAACATAGACTTCAAACTAAAATCAGTAAGAAAAGACAAAGAAGGTTACTACATACTACTAAAGGGATCTTTCCTCCAGGAAGACATAACGATCCTAAATATCTACACACCCAATCCCTGAGCTCCGAACTTCATCAAGCACACTTTACTTACACTGAAACCATACATAGATCGAAACACAGTGAGTGTTGGTGACTTTAACACACCACTCTCACCTATGGACAGATCAACAAGGCAAAAACTCAACAGAGAAACCTTAGAACTGAACAACTATATAGACCAACTAGATCTAACACATCTGCAGAATATTCCACCCAGCAACAACACAATATACGTTTTCCTCAGCAGCACATGGAACATTTTCCAAAATAGACCACATCTTAGGCCATAAAACAAACCTGGACAGATTCAGAAACACTGAAATTATTTCATGCATGCTCTTAGACCACAAAGGCATCAAAATGGAACCCATCTCCACCAACGAAAACCCTGTAACTCATGGAGACTGAACAACACATTGTTGAATCACCAATGGATCATCGAAGAGATCAGAACAGATATCCAACAGTTCATCAAATTTAACAATAAGGAGCACATAAAAGACCAATTCTTTTGGGAAATGGCAAAGGCAGTACTCAGAGGAAAATTTATAGCGCTGTGTGCCTATAACTACAAGTTGGAAAAATTGCAAGCCAACAACATAATGTCTCACCTTAAGCTCCTGGAAAAAGAGCAACAAACCAACCCTAATCCCAGTAGAAGGAAGCAAATTATTAAAATCAAAGCAGAATTAAAGGATTTGGAATCCAAAAAAACTATAGAAAGAATCAACAAAACAAGAAGATGGTTTTTTGAAAAAATTAATAAAATTGACAAACCTTTAGCAAATCTTACAAAAAAAGAGAGCATACCGAAATAAAATAAATCACAGATGAAAATGGTAAAATCACGACAGAAATTACCAAGATCCAGATATCATGAGGAAATACTTCTCAAACCTTTATGCCAACAAATTTGAGAATCTAGAAGAAATGGATGAATTCCTAGCCAATATTAACATACCCGCACTGAACCAAGAAGAACTAAGCCAACTCAACAGGCCTATTTCAAGCGCTGAAATGAAAATGGCAATAAGAGAACTTTCACCTAAGAAAAGCCCAGGGCCAGATGGATTCACAGCTGAATTCTATAAGGTCTTCAAAGCAGAGCTCACACCAATACTCCTCAAGCTCTTCAACAAAACTGAAAATGAAGGTCCTTTACCAAACTCATTCTATGAAGCCAATATAACCCTCATTCCCAAACCAGACAGAGATTCATCAAAGAAAGAGAACTACAGACTGATTTCTTTGATGAATATTGATGCAAAACTTCTCAACAAAATACTGGCCAACCATATACAACAACTTATCAAAAAATTATACACTACGATCAAACTGGATTCATCATAGGGAGACAAAGGTGGTTCAACATATGCAAACAATTAACATAATTCAACACATCAACAGGAGTAAGGACAAAAATCACATGATTGTCTCAATAGATGCAGAAAAGGCATTTGACAAGATCCAACACCCCTTTATGTTAAAAACTCTGGAGAAACTAGAAATCCATGGAACATTCCTCAATATAATAAAAGCTGTGTATGACAACCCCACAGCTAGTATTATACTTAATGGTGAAAAGCTAAAGCCATTCCCTCTAAAATCAGGAATGAGACAAAGATGCCCAGTCTCTCCACTCCTCTTTAACATAGTATTAGAATTCCTAGCCAGTGCAATAAGGCAGAAGCAAGCATAAAAGGGATCCAAGTAGGGAAAGAGGAAGTAAAACTATCCCTCTTTGCAGATGACATGATTGTGTATAAAAATAATCCTACATTCTCTACTCCCAAGCTCCTTGAGTTGATTCAAAACTTTGGAAGGGTAGCAGGCTATAAAATTAACCCTCAAAAATCAACTGCCTTCCTCTACGCCAACAGTGAGAAGAATGAGGCAATAATCAGGAAAGAAACTCCTTTCGCAATAGCCTCAAAGAAAAAAAAGTACCTAGGAATTAGCTTAACACAGAATGTAAAGGACCTTTTTGATGAAAACTTTAAAACCCTAAAAAAGAAAATTAAAGCAGAACTAAGGAAATGGAAAAACCTCCCATGCTCCTGGATTGGAAGAATCAACGTTGTGAAAATGACAATCTTACCAAGGGCTATCCAAGAATTCAACGCAATACCCATCAATATCCGAATGGCATTCTTTAAAGAAATAGAAGAGGCAAGTCAAAATTTCATATGGAATAATAAAAGATCCCGGATAGCAAAAACCCTTCTTAGTAGAAAGAACAGCGCAGGAGGAATTTCAATACCAAACTATAGACTCTATAACAGAGCTATAATTATCAAAACAGCTTGAAGACCAATGGAATAGAACTGAGGATCCAGATATTAAACCACAGACCCATAGCCACCTAATCTTTGACAAGGGAGCCAAAAAAATAGACTGGAAGAAAGACAGCCTCTTCAACAAGTTGTGCTGGCAGAACTGGTTAAGCACATGTAGAATATTATAGTTGGATCCTTCTTTGTCACCCTGCAGTAGAATTAACTCCAAATGGATCAAAGACCTGGAGGTAAAAGCTGACACACTGAAACCTTTACAGGAAGGAATAGGAGATACACTAGGCCTCCTTGGCACAGGTTGAAACTTTCTTAATAAGGACCAAGTATCACAACAAATCAGAGAAAGGCTGGATAAGTGGGACTGCATTAAACTGCAGAGCTTTTGTATGGCAAAGGACATAGCTAGTAAATTAATTAGGAAGCCTACAGAGTGGGAGAAGATCTTCACCAACCAAACAACAGACAAAGGCCTCATGTCTAAAATATATCAACAACTCAAAAAACTGAATCACTCCAAAACTAATCTCCAAAGTAACAACCATCCCATTAAAAAATGGGCCAAAGACTTAAAAAGAGTCTTCTCTGAAGAAGAAACAAAAATGGCCTATAGACACATGAAGAAATGCTCAACATCTCTGGTCATAAGAGAAATGGAAATGAAAAGAAGTCTAAGATTCCACCTCACTCCAGTTAGAATGGCCAGAATTGGGAAAACGAATAACAACAGATGTTGGATAGGATGTGGCCAGGAGGGATCACTACTACACTGTTGGTGGGAGTGCAAACTCGTTCAACCACTATGGAAAGCAGTATTGCAGTGCCTCAAAAGGGTAAACATAGACCTCCCCTATGACCCAGCAATTCCACTACTTGGCATTTACCCAACCATCCACAAACTAGGGCATACTAAATCCACTACCACAACAATGTTCATTGCAGCATTATTCACCATAGCAAAGATATGGAACCAACCTAGATGTCCCTCAGTTGATGAGTGGATCAACAAGTTGTATTTTTACACAATGGAATTCTATGCTGCTGTCAGAAAAAACGACATTGCCCCATTTGTTAGGAAATCGAAAGACTTAGAAAAAATCATATTAAGTGAAGTAAGCCAGACTCAAAGGAACTTAAGGTGAATGGTTTCCCTCATTTGTCATAATCAGTAGAAACCTTGGGTTCTACTAGCAGAGATCTGCAATAGAGCAAAACCTTGATACATAAGGCCATATAGTATGAAGCTAATTGAAAATACCTCCAGGATTTTGAAACAAATGCCATATAATGAATGAGTGTTGTCCTTAATGTACTATGTAATCTCTCATCTCTTTTGCTGTCCCTTGGTTATCTCATATTGTTACAGTATCTCAGTTTGTTATCTGATATATCAGATTTATTTTTATTTGGTTATTTGAAATAGGATATGGAAGGGGGGAAAACCAAGATGGGGCAGGGGTGGAGGGGAGGGTAATGGGGACCAAGACATGTGAAACGATATCAAGATATGTGAATTAATGCACCTTCTATCTGGCAAATATCATGTAACCCTTTTATTAATTACAATAAAAAATATAAAAAAATAAACAATGGACACATGCTAAAAATAGTCATATCAGTAAAAATTCTCCATCTTCTAATGTAGGATTATTCCATCTCTGCAAATTTCCCTGAGAAGTTGATTGTCCTTGGGCCTGATAGGAGATAGCCCCTTCAACATAGTAAGCAATAAAATTCAATATCAATATGTTCAATATGTCTGTTTAAAAATAAACAATTGTTGAATGTACCTTTTTTTTTGCCAGTCCTGGTGCTTGAACTCAGGCACTTTTCTTGGACTTTCTGAAGGCTAGCACTCCACTATTTGCACCGTAATGCCACTCCCGAATTTTCCTGTGTATGTGGTACTGAGGAATTGAATCCAGGGCCTCATGCATGGTAGGCAGGCACTTTATGACTAGGCCACATCCTGGCCCCTGAAGGTGCCTTTTAACCTACGAACCATCACAAGAGATAGTAGCCACATTTACTGATGATTTAAATAATGTAATTTGGGAGAAACATATGAAACTTAGAAAACAAATTGTTAAGTCTTTCTTCCTCTTTGGCCACTGCTGTGGGCCAGAGTGTGCTTTCTCTTTCAACCTTGAACTCTTCTCAGAGCTTCCAGGCTCCTAATGATGCTGTAAGTGTAGGAAATTTCCAGAGCCTGACAATAACCATGTCAACATCCTATTAATATTTTAATGCATGGGATAGTTTATGCACAGTCTATGTTAATCAAGGAACAGTGTAACCGCATGAACTGACTGAAAGTGTTTTGATCTCTCTCACTTCCCAATATGCAAAGTCATTTAGTGAGTTCTAATGAATTTAACTTTAAACATTCATTTTATGCATATAGATTTTTAATAAACTCAGTTTTATGATTTGTTTTAATCTCAAAATTTCACTAATTGTAGTATCTTTTCTATCCATATGTTTGTTGTTGGTGTAAAACCCAAAGCACCTATGATCAGATTGCTCTCTGGTAGGAGCCAGCATTGATTCTGTACTTGAGTAAAAAAAGGATGGAATAAACCCTTTCAGAATTGAGGAAATTTTGTTTTGACAGTTCCTATTTTTTGCTGAAGTACAATTAAGTTACATGGGTTAGGGACTAAGATATAGAACATACAGAAACCCTTAGTGTTCCTCAACACTCATTCTTTCCCATCTCTCCTTGACATATATATCTCAATATCTCTGTGCGTAGGTATCCAAGGATCTGAGTTTGGCCAATAGAAGTATGGAAGGATGAAATTTATTAGTCTTAAGGAAATCTCTGGACTCCCTCCCCAAATTCCAATTGCATTAAAAGATTTCTGAAAATTTATAGGAAGTATGCTTGGCACCTCTTAGTGGCAAGTCCACTCTGTGCACTGTTTTCTCACACTGGCGTGATGTCTTGTTGCTTTCTGTGACCATATAAAGTTCTCCCAATAGGGATTGCTGAAGAGAATCCAAAAGGTAGAAAGCAGGAGATGAGAAGAGGGATTTCCTTTCTGTCTGCTTTCTGTTGGTGTCCATTTACCTTAGCCATAAAATTTGATACTAATGGACAGCTTTTATTTCTAAACTTTGAAAACAAACCTAAATGTGGCCTATCAGTGCTAATGCCAGGTGGCATTACAGGTGGCTCACACCTGTAATTCTAGTTACTAAAATGGCTGGTATCTGAAAATCAACATTTCCAGCAATCCTGGGCAGAACAGTCCATAAGACTCTTATCTCTAGTTACCACAAAGAAGTGGGAAATGGGGTACAGCTTAAGTGATAGAGCAATAGTCCAGAGCAATAAAACTAAAAGACATGCTCAGGACCTGAGTTCAAGCCCTATCACTGGCACAAAATAAATATCAACAACAACAACAAAGAAAAAACAGAATAAAAAAAAAAAACTTCCTGACAATGGGCCTCCTTACTTAACTGAATCCTACATGTCTTCAACCAACTTGTAGATTTTTTAATCATCTCACCCTTATATAGGGATAATACATGTACTCTTGATACCATCTTTGTATTCCCTTAGTCTTCCATTGCTTTTAAATTTTTTATTTATTTAAATTATTACTCACACTAAATTCTCTCATTATTTATAGTGCATTTGGTTCTGATTGGGAAATGGAAAGTATCCAGGTATTTTGGATCATTGTCTAAGATGGAGGAGTTACTCTTCAAGATAGTACTTGTACACAGACTGTCCATAAGAGGGAAAAACTGATATGCTGATGGTTGTGGAAGACCTATGGACTTTTGAGGGAAGTAACAATAGATACAGAGTGTGAAAGTTAAATTAACTTCAAAATTGAACCAAGGTTTGCAGGACTTAGTTAAATAAATGTTATAAAGTTTGTGTTATACCACTTACAAACCACCACATCCAGCTCTTTCTTTTTCCTTTTCTATTTTTCCTTTTTTAATAGATTTTATTAATATTGATTTTTATATCATATTTCGAATGTCATGTTTAACAAACCAGTATTCAAGAAGGGATCCTCTATATACAGCTTTTTCTTAACAAGAGTTTTTATGATTTTTTTCTGCTTTTCCTGGGTTGGCCTGAATTTGTGTGTGTGTGTGTGTGTGTGTGTGTGTGTGTGTATGTGTGTGTGTGATGAATGTGGGGCAAAATTAGAAACTGATTTTGTTTCTAACGCTTCTATTGTCTACTTCCTCAAGATCAAAATTGTAGCTTATTTAGAACCTGGATTCTATAGTTAAAACAATATTATATCATGTCTTATACCTTCTTGGACCTCTATTCCTCTTCTACTTTGAGGTGAAGATTTGTCTGCCCATCACCCTGATAATAAAATTTAAATTAAAAAAATCCTCAAAAAGAGGCTGGGTGTTTGGCCTAGTGGTAAAGTGCTTGTCTAGCATGCATGAAGACCTGGGTTCTATTCCTCAGTACCACATACATAGAAAAACACCAGAAGTGGTGCTGAGACTCAAATGGTAGAGCTCTAGCCTTGAGGAAGCCCAAGGACAGTGCTCAGGCCCTGAGCTCCAGCCCAAGACTGGCAAAAAACCCCAAATCCTCAAAAAGAAGATTTGTCTGCCACAAAACTATCTGCATATATTAATTGCTCATGTATTTTATATTTCTGAGAAACCTAAATTTTATGATGCATTATTGAAGTTTAAGAGCCAATATGCCAAGAAAGTAGTTGATCAAAATATAAATATAGCCGGGCATTGGGCCTCACACCTGTAATCCTAGCTACTCAAGAGGCTGAGATCTTAGGATCAAGGTTCAAATCTAGCCTTGATACTACGTCCTGAGACTCGTTTCCAATTAACCAGTAGAAAACTGGAAGTGGCGCAGTGGCTCAAGGGATAGCCTTGAGTTAAAGAGCTCAGGGCAGTGCCCAGACCGAGAGTTCAAGAGGCATAACCGAAAAAAAAAAACAAGCAAATATATTTGTAAAAATATAATACTTACCAGAGAAGCGTAATGCAGGCAGCTATCACTCAGGCATGTGCTTGTACAGTAAATGACATGGTATGTCAAAAATAAACACCAAGGGGCTAGAATTAGAGTGCTTGTCTAGCATGAATGAAATCCTGGGTTCAATTTCTCAGTTTCACGTCACAGAAAGAGCCAGAAGTGGCACTGTGGCTTAAGTGGTAGAATACTAGCCTTCAGCTAAAGAGTTCAGGGACAATGCTCAGGCCCTGAGTTCAAGTCCCATAACTGACAAAACATATAGATAGATAAATAGATAGATAGATAGATAGATAGATAGATAGATAGATAGATAGATAGAAAGATAGATAGATAGCAAATATCTGGGCTGCTGGTTTAACTCAGTGGCAAGTTCCAATCCCAATATTGCAAAAAAATTGCTAATCTACACTACAGATTCCAAAACTCTATAAATCACACATTTGAACACATTATTATTATTATTATTATTATTATTATTATTACTACTATTTTGCCAGTCCTGGGGCTTGGACTCAGGGCCTTAGCACTGTCCTTGGGCTTTCTCAAGACTAGGGATCTACCACTTAAGCCACAGGACCATTTCTAGTTTTTCTTATGTATGTAGTACGAATGAATTGAACCTAGGTCTTCCTGTATGCTGGCAAGCACTCTATCACTATGCCAAACTCTCAGCCTTGAACACATTTATGTAATAATCTTTAGCATTCTTTTCATAATCATACTATTATTTTATAAATCATGAGTAAAAACATTGCCTTTAGATTTTACTATTTACAAATTTCCTGCTTAATGAGCTTATAATTCAGTTGATGTAGAATTGTACAACTATAGAACTCAACATGAACGATTGCCATAATAAGTTGGGTGGGACAGGGAATATGATGAAAGGGATAATATGGATCAAGATATATTGAACTTATAAACTGATTTGTTTAATAGTAACTCCTTTGTACAAATACATTCAGATAATAAAATATAATTGAAAAATTCTCCAAAAGGTTAAAATTTAATATCAAATGGCGGGGTGGTTGTTCATTTTGATGTTTCCAGTGATACTACATTGCACTTGGAACTTTGATAGCTCTCCACAGCTTCTTAACTCAGCAGTACCTAACTGTAAAGATAAGTTAGTGAGAAGGTAGAAGGGCAAATACATTAATATTTCTGTTAGATAAATGACATAGAAAAGTGGTTAAACAAAGGAAGAAAATAGTGAAGAATAAGTTAGAGTTTCTAGTAGACTATATTTTAGCTGGAAATCCTTCAAAAGTTCCATATTTCTTTGAAATTTCCTTTATTCCACATTTTTTTTACAGGAAAGTCTAAAAGGAAAGTAAAAGTTACTGTTAGATAAGTGTTTCATGTTCACTCTCACATGTTTAACATAGATCAAACAACAGCAAAATACCAATGACATGAGTGTAAAACTAATAAGGGAGAGAAGACAGTAGGAAGATATTGAAAGGAGATGGTTATGGGGAGGACAATTGTATCCAAAGTACTTGACTATCATGAACAGAAATAGAATAATCAAGTTCTATAGTGGTGGCTCATGCCTGTAATCCTAGTTACTCTGGAAACTCAGGTCTGAGAAGTGCAATTTGAATTCACTACAAGCAAGAAAGTCCATGAAAATCATATCTCTAATTAATTACCATAAAGCCAGAAATGGAGGTGTGGCCTAAGTAGCAGAGTGAGAAAGCAAAACCAGGCCTTGAATTCAAGCCTCAGTTCCAGTACAAAAAGACTAATGTAATACATCAGAAATTGTCAAAGAGGTAAAGTGAGGGAGTAGATGAGACATGGAAGAGCAATAGAAGAGGTAAGTTTTAGTAAGGTACATTATATGCATTGAAAATTGTATGTATGGAAAATTACAATAACAACTTTTTGTGTAATTAATACATGCTAATAAAAACTTGGTAGCGTTTGGTAGTTGAAAGGTTAATTAAATTATTCTTGCTATTTTTTCTCTTTTAAAAATTAAAATTGTGTTTTTGCTAGGCCCATTTGAAACACAAATTCAAATATCAATGACAGGCTTTTGGGAGTTTGCAAACCTTTGTATAATGTTTCTAAAGTTTTGAGTTTGTAAAACTAATTTTATTTGGTTTGAATATATTTTAGTTTGTTACAAAAACAATTTGAATTGATTTTAATAAAGCTATATAAAGTATTTTTATATCATGACAACACTTTACATTCAAATAAAGTATACTAAATTGTAGTTTAAACAATATATGACAGATGTAGTAACTCTGGATATATTTAATTTAAAATTCCACATCAGTCTATTCATGTATTTTTCACAAAAATTGAAATTTAGGTCATTCCAGTGACCAAATGAAGGGTCATTTTCCTCTATTCGTGAAGCAAAGTAACAAAGCAAGACTGTCTAGGGTATTTTATCAGCTTGTCACACCACCGGTTTAGGAGTGAGGAATTTCCTTATGCATAATACAAGGCACCTAACTTTTATTATTTCACTAAATTACAATAGCTACACAATTTCAAGAGAAGGAACTCACAACATTGTTTTCTTTTCTTATGGCCTGAGAGAATACTGATTTCAATTCAAAGCAATAATGACAAGTTGGTAATATATTGCACTGTGTTTATATGAATGTTTTCCATTAAAAAATGCATTCATGGAAAAGACTTTCAACAAATCTACCCAAGGAAGAAAACACTGTCTATGACTATTAAAATAAAATATTCACAATATTTTTGCCAGTTGTGGTACTGATATTCTGATTCTTTATGTATCGTATTTGACAGTGACATTGTGATTTTATATTTAATTTCTGGGCAAGAATAAGCATTTGATGTACCTTGTGTATTTTTAAATATTGAGAGCTCACACTGGTTTTCATGATATAAAAATTAAAGCTAGAGATTAGTGGTTCAGGGTGAGTCTTTCTGAGCTCTGGCCAAGATACCAGTTTTAGCATCAGAGCAGAAAGTTTCTACCTAAAGATCAATTCAAAGTAAGCTTTAGCACCACAAAGATATCAGTCAGAGAGGAAAATGTCAGGCAGCCTGGCCAGGAAAAAAGTTTGCAGCCCACACCATTGGCAGCCAAGGCACCAGCCACTCCCCAAATGAGCCACTGCAGAGACAAAGCCTCCCTTCCAGAACCAAGCCAACAGGGCTTCTAGGCAGCCCAGACCTGCCATCTATAGACAGAGCCTGACCCGGCTGCGAGCCTGTCACCCATCAGCTAAGGCAGACCTGCCAGTTTCACGGACTCAGACAACCCAGGGAATTGTGAGTACTTCATTAAAGACATTTTCTCCACACTAGAGGAAGTAGTTCCTCCTGGGCAGGGCGCTCTCCTGGTAAACAAAGCCCTAGGCTCTCTGAGGAACTGGCTAAAACTCAAGCTACGGAAAATAGTCCACTATCTCCTGCAGGACTCAGAAAGCTCACCACCCTGCCAGTAAATTAACCTGGGTGAACTGTCACAGAGTCCCCACACCAAATCTGTAAGGCAGAACTTTTTCTGCCCAATCAAGCAAACTGATGGAAAAAACCATCAAAGCCAAATCACAGGAGATTTTTGGCTTCTTCAAGTTTTTGGATCCCAAGTTCAGTGGAGACACAAGTTTCCCCACCCCGCAAAAAAATTGAAGAATACCTTTTTTTTCTAATCATAATTTTTTTATATTTTACTACGTTTTTCATTTGCATTTTTCTTGTCCTTTTTTTTGTCATTTTACCTCCATACTCTTTTGTCCCTTATTATTATTATTATAATTTATTCCATTTTTTTCCTTTTTTCTTTTCTTCTTCCTTCTGTCATTGTGGTCATTCCTGGAAACATAGTGACAGCACTTCGCTGTCTCTGGGGCCTGTTCACCATTCCGGAGCAGCAGCCGTTAAAGGGCTTTGGCTAGGCACACCTCTCATGTCTTCTTTCTCTCTCTCTTTAGTGCTTCCGTCTATGTGACCCAACTGAATTCCCCTAGTGCACGTACTTAACCTGCACGTGGATGCTTTCCTGCACCAGTCTTGCCTAGTATTGCAAAACCTGAAAGTTTGCCCTGACCCTTGGTGTTAGCACTGTGGCCTTCTTCTATTGGTTCCTACTTCCTCTTTCCCCTACAGTATATAATTATGTGCCCAGTGCAATAAACTTGAGATCTGCTGTGCTTTCATGGCTGACACAGCTCCTAGCTCAGTGTTACTTTTTTGCCTGGTGATTGGGGATGGGCTGGGCTATCGGTACTTGCCATCTCGCTCAACTCCTTGGGACTTCAGGCTGGTCCTGAGTGCCCCTCTCATACCAGTGTTGCCAAAGAGAAACAATCTGTCAGTTCTTAATCTTAATATTTCTTGTTTAAGAACTCACAATTGTGAGGTGTCCCCCTTTTTATTTTCTTTTTATCATTGATTTCTCCCATATATAGTTTCCTCTTTTTTATATATTCTTTTTATTCCTCTTTTACTTTTTATAAGTTTTATCTTATTTATTTTCTAAATTTTGTATACAATTGTCTTCCTTTTCTATCACTTTAGGTCAGTTATCCTCACTCTATCCATTTCCTTCATTACTATATTATTTTTACACTCCTACATTACTCTTTTATTATCTTCCCTCCTGTCTTTCATACTATTTTTATATCTCTGGTCTTTTGTTCCTTCTTCAACTATTATAATGCATGGATCTACAGTTGATGACCAAGATTGTATATGTATGTGTTCAATTATACTGTAGATCCAGAGTAACTTAATTAACATAGAGATTGGATTGTAAGTTTTTGGGTCATAAAATTGTGTACAGTGGTGATATTAGATTTGCCTGTATGTGATAAGCTTGTGGGGGTATTAGTCTTGCTCCCATTTTCAAATGGGCAGAACAAGAAACTCAAGAAAAATGGCAAATCAAGAAATAGCATCTCCCACCCAGTATAAAAAGGTAATGGAGCAGTAAATGGCAAACATAGAGGAGAGTTCTCTAAATGCTATACAAATACAATTGGCAAATAGGATTAATGAAAAGTCTGAAAAATACAGAAAGATATATGTGAATGAGAGGAACCATAAAGAAGGATATATGTGAACATGAGGAAGCCATGAAGAAGGATATACATGAACATTTTCTCATATGCTTTTCTGCCATTTTAATCTCTTCTTCTGATAAGTCTCTCTTTAGTTCCCTTGCCCATTTAGTGAATGGTTTATTGGTTTTAGGGGGGATTAGTTTCTTGAGTTCCCTGCAGATACTGGATATTAAGCATTTGTCAGATTGGTGAATATCTTTTCCCAGTTGATTGGCTGTCTCTCTACTTTTGCAACTATGTTTTTACCTGTACAGAAACTTTTTATTTTTAGGTAGTCCCGTTTATTGAGTCTCTCTCCATTCTATTGTGACCCTGGGATTCTGGTCAGGAAACTTTTTCCTGTGCCTATGAGTTCCAGTGTCTCTCCTACTTTATCATGTAGCAGTTTCAGGGTTTCTGGTCTGACGTTGAGGTCTTTGATCCACTTTGAGTTAATGCTTGTGCATGGCGAAAGGCTAGGGTCAATTTTTAGTTTTCTGCATGTGGCGGTCCAGTTTTGCCAGGACCAATAATTGAATAGACTGTGTTAGTTCCACTATATATCTTTGGCTCCTTTGTCAAATATAAGTTGCCTGTAGATATGTGGTTCTATTTCTGGGTATTCCATGCTGTTCCACTGATCTTCCGGTCTGTTTTTGTGCCAAAACCATGCTGTTTTTGTTATTATGACTCTATAGTAGAGTTTGTATAGTTCCTGATTTTAAGGTAAATGATTCCTGTCTTTCACCATTTAGTGTAACACTGGCTGTTGATTTTTCATATATGGCTTTAACTATTTTGAGGAATGTACCTCTTATTCCTATTTTTTCTAGTGCTTTCAACATGAATGGATGTTGTATTCTATCAAATGCCTTCTCAGTGTCCAGAGAAATTATCATATGATTTTTATCCTTAACTCTATTGATGTGATGTATTATATCGATTGATTTGCGAATGTTAAACCAGCCTTGCATCTGTGGGATGAAGCCTACTTGGTCATAGTGTATGATTTTTTAAATTTGTTTCTGGGTTCTGTTGGCTAATATTTTATTGAGGAATTTTGCGTCTGTGTTCATTAGAGAGATAGGTCTGTAGTGTTCATTTTTTGTTGGGTCTTTCCCTGGTTTGGGGATGAGATTAATATTAGCTTTATAAGATGAGTTTGGTATTGCTCCTTCTGTTTCTATTTCTCAGAAGAGTTTCAAGAGTATAGGTGTTATTTCATCTTTAAACATCTTGTAGTATTCCACAGTGCAACCACCTGGACCTGGGTTATTTTTGGTTGGCATTTCCCTGATTGCTTCTACAATTTCACTGTAAGAGTTTGGTTTGTTCAATTTGTTTACCTCATTGCTGTTCTGTGTGGGTAGCATATATTTATTAAGAAATCATCCATTTATGCTAGATTTTCTTGATTCTTTGAATATAGGCCCCGGTAGTACTTATTTATTATGGACTGAATTTCTTGGGAATCAGTTGTGATTGTTCCAGTGGGGTCTCTAATCTTGTTTATTAGAGTCTCCCCTCTCCTTTTTTTGATTAATCTTGCCAAGGGTCTCTCTATTTTGTTGACTCAAAGAAGCAACTTTTTGATTTATCAATTTTGTGTATAGTAGATCTTATTTCAATCTCTGATATTTCTGATTTTATTTTTGTTATTTCTGTCCTTCTAGTTGTTTTAGAATAACCTTTTTCTTGCTCTTCTAGGTGTTTCAGGGTTTTTTTTTAGGTTATTAGCATGGTCTTCTTCTGTCTTTTTAATATGTGCTCCTAGTGCCTTAAATTTGCCTCTTAAAACTGCCTTTGTTGTGTCCCATAAGTTCCTTTGTGATGTTTCTTGATTGTCATTACATTAAAGGAAGTTTTTAATTTATTTTCTGATCTGATGTGTTACCCAGGAGTTATTCAGAAGTGTGTTGTTCAGCTTCCAAGTGATTGAATGTTTTTTGACTTTGACTGCATTGTTCAGAATTAGTCTGGCTCAACTGTGGTCTGATAGAAATGCATGGGATTATATCAGTCCTCTTGTAGCTGTTTAAGTTTTCTGTATGAACTATTATATGATCTATTTTGGAGTGTGTTCCATGTGCTGCTGAGAAAAATGTAAAAAGTTTCACCATTGGGTGGAAGACTCTGTGTACATCTGTTAAGCCCAACTTGGCTATGGTGTCATTTAAGTCGATGGTATCTTGCTTAACTTTTGTTGAGTTGACCTGTCATTTGTTGAGAGTAGTGTATTGAGGTCTTCCACTATGATTGTGCTTGAGTCTATCTTGTTCCGTAATTCTAAGAGAGTTTGTTTGACGAATTTGGGTGCTCCCGTTTTGGGGGAGTAATGTTTATAACTGCAATATTATGGGCATGGATTGTACCCTTTACTAATATGCAATGGCCATCTCTATCTTTATTTACTGATTTTACTGAGAAGTTAGTTTTGTCAGAGATTAAGATTGCTACTCCTGCTTTTTTGCATGGTGTATTGGAGTGGAAAATTTGTTTCCATTCTTTCACTTGGAATTTGTTTCTGTCTTTGGCAGTGAGGTAGGTCTCTTGGAGGCAACATATGAATGGGTGGTGTTTCTTAATCCAGTCTGCTGCTCTGTGTCTTTTGATTGGATTGTTCAGCCAGTTCACATTTAGGGAAATTATGGAGAAGTGGTCAGTATCCATTGTCATTATTTTTTACTTCTAAGTTTCTTTCTTTCTTCTCCCCTCTTTTGTGTTTAGTGAATTATAGATATTTGCTTCTTGATGGGGATTCTTGATATTCTACAATTTGTTCTCAATTAATTAATATTGTTTTTGTAACACTGGTTTAGTGTGCACGTATTCATAAAACTTCTCTTTGGAGTGAAATATTCTTGTAAATGCTATTTTTGCTGGATATATCAGTCTGGATTGGCAGTTGTTGGTCTTCAGGACATCAATGTTGTTTTTCCAAGCTTTTCTTGCCTTTAGGGTTTATGTGGAAAGATCTGCTGTAATTCGAATTTTTTCCCATTGTAGTGTAGCTCTTTCTTTGTTTTTTTGCAGCATTTAAAATCAATTCCTTGGTATTCAGGTCTAGTGTCTTTACTATGATATGTCTAGATGAGTTCCTTCTAGGATCTTGCTTATGTGGGTCCTGAAATCCTCAATAATGTATTTTCTCTTTTGAGTTTGGGGAAGTTCTCTGCTATGATTTTGGTTAATAAGGTTTGCATTCCTTTGTCCTGAAATTCTGCGCCCTCATCAATCCCTATTATGCGAAGATTAGACTTCTTTGCTGCATGTGCCAGTTCCTGGAGTTCTCTCTGGTGGATTCTGACTACTCTTTCCAAGGTGGTGATTCTCTGTTCTAACTCTTCTGATTTATCTTCCGTTCCTGGTGTTCTATTCTCCACCTCAGTCAATCTGCTGCTTAATGCCTCCATTTTTGCTTGAGGTGTGCAGACTGAGCTGATCATGTCTGCTGAGAGGGTATTGAACTTTTCTTCCACTTCTCTTTTGAATTTGAAGAGTTCCTTGAAAATTTCTTGCTTTTTTTTTTTGGAATTCCTCCTTAATTTATTTAGTCATTTCCAAAATCATCTCCTTGATTTGAGTCATATTTCGTGTCTCTTCAGATGTGATTTCTTGGGATGGTGACATCTCTCTCATCCCTTCACTCTTGTTTCCTTTTGGGCTTTGTGAGGGACTTTGATTATTTATGTATGTCGTAATTCGTCTTTGTGCTCTCCTAGGCATCAAGAACTGTTGTTATAGGTTCACTCTGTGGTCGGTAGGTGGCGGTCTTTACTTAGATTGGGACCAGTGGTTCTGGGAATCTGTTGGACTCAGCCAAATTGATTCCACTGCTGATTAGGTCAGAGTTTGCAGTTTTTGCAGGTGTTCCACCTATCTCCAGAGGCTGTGTGCTGCGGCATGACTAGTTTTCAGCCCATCCAGTGGCCTCACAGTGGGCTGTGGGATGGTTCTAAGCACTTCAGTCTCAGCGCGCTGGGTAGATGGTTGGTTTTACTGCGCTGTTTCCAGGGGTGGGCCCCTGGCCAAGGGTCTGGAATTTGGGAGTTTCCAGGGGCTCTCAGCTAGACCAGCTGGTGTCTGCTCTGTTCTCAGGGGCAGGGCCCAGCCGAGGACCTGGGCTCCAAGGGCGGAGACATGCCTTTCTGATTCTCAGAAGGTGAGCCTGTCTACTAGTCTGACCTTCAGCTCCCTGCTATGTTTCCGCCGCTTTGGCCGAGAGTGTGTGACTGTGTGGGGCCCCTTGGTGCTGTCCAGCTGGAGGGTGTCCAGATCAAGATTTGAGGGGGACAGATGCTGGCTCTGAGACTCTCGCACACCCCACCCACTGTTGGAAGGCAAGCTCTCAGTGCCCCCCACTCTCCAGATCCAATTGCCTCAGAGAGGAACCTGTTGGGTGGATGAGCTGGGACAACTCTGCCCCCTTTGGTGGGGTGCTGGGTATTAGCGTCCACCCGCCTGTCAGTCTCCAGTCTGAGGCCTGGGGGAGGAGGCTGTTGGGAGAGTGGGGGCTGGGACACCTCCGCCTCCCATGTTGGGGTGCTGGGTCTTAGTGCCCACCTGCCTGTCAGTCTGCAGTCAATGGCCTGGGGGAGGAGGCTGTTGAGGGAAGGGACAGGATTTTAAATTCCGTGCCCCCCCGCACTTGCCAGCCTTTCTCAGGTGGGATGGAGGGGTCTGAGTTAAGTTCTATAGCTCACCACCAACTCTGCTTTCCTGATGGGTTTGGGGACCCAGTGGATTACCCATTGGGCTACCCACTGGGCTACTCACTCCTCTGCGTTTGGCTGTGAGCTGCTCTGTGGTGTTGAAGAATCATTCACTCCCCTTGGATCTCAGCCCCCGCCTGTGCTCCTTGTCTGGGTTCCGCTGCTTGCTGGCCTGGTCTGTGCTGGTTCCTGCATCTGGCTTCTGCCGCTTACTGGCCCGGTTTATGCTGGTTTCTGTGGCGGTTGGGGCTTCCCGGCCTGCGGGGCTTCCTGTCCCCGGTGGCCTCAGCTGCGGCTTTTCCCCGCTTGGAGCAGGTGGCACGGGGTGGGGGAAGGGTCCTTGCATTTTGAATTCTTTGAGAAAGTTGGATGTAAGCTTTATCTGGATTTATTTTCTGCTTTGGGTCCTTCTCCACTGCTTCTTGAGTTTGTTGCTGTGGATTTCTTAAGGTAGTTGGCTCATGGGATTCCCTGGTTCTCTCTTTTGGTGGGAGAAAGCTAGGCAACGTCCCTACTGTCTCGACCCCATCTTCCTCCCCTCTAGGTTCTCTATGTTTTTATTGTTTCTTGCTCTATGCTATATTGCAAGAAATCTTATCCTAAGCTTAGTTATGTACCTGGTAGGATGAAAAGTTGTCTGAATGTGTTTCAACATTTTCAGAAGAGTTGTGGCTTGCTGTCCAATCCATCTTCAAATATATTCTTCAATTTCATTGAAGAAGATAATTCAGCTTAAATGTTCATAGAGACTAGTTCAGACAAGAAATTAATCTATCACTTGATAAATTTTCAGGCACAGATTATTATGGCTATCAGGGAATAATGAACTGTAAACATTTGCTGTTCACTTTTTAAAATTCGCATTTATTTATTGTTACTATGAAGACAATGAAAAAAGAGTACTCTTACATAAGGCAAATACAGAGTACATTCCGTTTTGAACAATATCACCCCTTCCCTTGCTCTCTTCCACTTCTTCCTCCCTTCCCTACCGACAAGTTGTACAGTTCATTTTCAACATAGTGTCTAGTGAGTACCACTGCTGCATTTGCTCAGTCTTTTTCCCTCCATTTCTATGTCTCCCTCACTAACCCCAGAAAAACAAACAAGACAAAAAGAAAACAAAAACAGTAACAATCCCAAAACATCTAGTGTCTATTTTATGGAGTTCATTTTAATAAATATTATTTCATGTTATCCAGATGCACATAGGTATTGTGCCTTTATGGTTCCTCTCCTAAAAATAATCTCCTTCAGTCTTATTATATATGAATGCCTAGAATTATGTATAATTTGTCATTTCTTAGTGTATTTTTTAACCATGTAGTGTATTTACTTGTAGATTTATAGGCATATCTCTCTACTACAAATGAGGGAAACAATGCAACCTGTTTCACTAGATTTGGCAGAGAAATTTCAGTTATCTTAATTTTTTCCTAGTCATTCCATTTTCTTACAAATGGTACAATAGCATTCTTTGTGATGGATGAGTAGAATTTCGTTATGTGTATATACCATATTTTTTCATCTAAGTTAAATAGAAAGCACACAGAATGGGAGATTTTCTAGCTATGCACCAGATTATTATAAAAATATATTTATTAAATTATTATCAAAAATATGCTTAGAGCTCAAAAATTAAGCTCCTTAACAATAAACACTAAAAGAAACAACAACCTGATTAAAAAATCGGCGAATGACTTAAAGAGAGAATTTGTAGGAGAAGTAAGAATGATCAGTGGACACATCATGTTCAGCATCACTGGCTATAAAGAGAATGCAATTTGAAAGAATTCTGATATTCCATCTAACCCCAGTTAAAATGGCCAATGTCAAAATGTTAGTGATTGGCATGGAACCAGTGGCTCATGCCTGCCATCCTAGCTACTGAGAAGGCTGAGATCTGAGGATCATAATATGAGGGCATCTTGGGCAGGAAAGCCCATGACACTCTTATTTCTAGTTAACTATTAGAAAACTAGAAGTAGTGTTGTATGTAGTTGAGTTTTAGAGCACCAGCCTTGCGCATAAAAGCTCAGGGACCTTACCCAGGCTGAATTCAAGCCCCAAGACTATCAGGAAAAGCCCCAAACACTAGCACGTTTGCTTGGATATGGCCAAAAGGGAACTCTATTACAATTTTGGTGGGAATATAAACTAATTCAACTACTCAAAAGCATTATGAGAGTTTCTCTTAAAAGACTAAACATAGAGATATGCTATGATCCAGCAATTCTACTCCTGTGCATTTTTTCCTGGAGAACAAGAGCACGGCCACACTACAGCTACCAGCACAAGCCTGTTCAAATACTTTGAGTCATGACACTGACTCATTGTCTGGGGTCAAAGCATGTTTGAAAACAAGGAAGAGGGCCATTTTCCTTGGCTATTCAGAACACTGAGTTTCCTCTAACCATTGTAGATTCTAGAGAATACTATGCCCAGAAGTTCTTGTTGAATATCTCTTGAAATAAAAAGGGTGTCCAGTGAGGACCAGAGGTTTCTTGTCAGCAGTGGCTTAATGGCAATTACCGGAGCATTGACTCCTCAGCTTTTTCCTTCTTTAGTTGGGGCTTCCTAATTGGTGAGATGGAAAATAGGAAGAACTTGACAGACAGAAAGTAAATTTAGAAAGTTTTATTCCTCATTTCACATTGACATCCTAGATGTGGAAACTTCATGGTATTTGGAAGCCAGACATCTTTGAATAGCAAGTATGAGATTATCGTATGAGTTTTCACAGGATGCCAAAAATTCACATGCTTCCAAACTGGCTGGCTATCTGTCTGTCTGTCTGTCTATCTATCATCTATCTATCTATCCAATGGTAGATTGAAGTCTAGCTTAATGGTAAAATAAGTTTGAACAGAGTTTACTTACAATCAAATTGACATCTATTAGTGACTATATTTACTTGGCCTTGTTTACATCTCCTCTCACCTAGTATCATATAAATCCCCCAGAATTTTCCAGTTTCTGACTACCAAACTTCCCTTTTATGTGGTTCTAGTTACCCAAAGGTAACCATAGATTCCAATGGAAGACATAAAGCCCAGGAAGTTACATTTTTCTTCATTTTCCATCCTTGCTCTCTATGAAGTCTTATATTTTGGTTTATTGTTTTAAATTATCCTTTAGTAATTATACAAAGGAGTTTGATTCAATACAATATTTTTTTTAGTGCAGTGCATCTTTATCCACGTCTCTCCTTTCATTTTTCTCAACCACCTCTTCCAATATGCCTGTCCTCTCAAGTTACCTGGTTTCCCTTTCACAAGTGCAAGTGGAATATTGTGAGTGCTTTCTTCAACCTTACTCTGCTCCATAAATATACTCCCATTCCCTTAATTACATCCCCACAACACATGTTCTAGCTTCTTCAGCAGATGCCTTGCTGACCTCATTAGTTCCTGCCTCAAAATAGGAAGCCAGGATGTGCTTGCAGTCCAGAAGGGGGTTCTCATACTTTCTCTTGGTGTTTTGGACAGTCTGTGATATGTCTGTGATCCATATGTGTCTGTGGTGAGCAGGATGTGGATTTCTGCTCCTAATCATCCAGTTTCCACTGTAGGTGAATGAAAAGCCAGGAGCACTCTGACTTATGCTTTCCTCCCACCTCCAACCCTCTCTGGTCTCTACCATGGTTTAGGCCACTGCCCCTGATATGTGCTCAAATCTGTTTTCTTAAAAGCAGACTGCCTCTAATTTTCCTCTTTGAAAAAAATTCTGTATAATTACAGCTCTCTTGGTGCTTCTCTATGTGCAGATCATTCGCTAAATTCTAAAGCTCAAAATTCTCAGAAAAAGCTGTGTATGTTCCTTGTTGAAACTCCACCATCTTTCATCCTTTAGCCTCCAATGAGTTTTTTTTAAAAGAGGAGATTGATATTTAAAGAGGTAAGACAGAAACAGAATGAGAATGATAGAAGGGGTGACTGATTAGGATGCATTTTAAATGGAGACTGGGCACAACTCTATGAAGGTAAGAATAAAGACGAAGAAAAATAAGGAAAATGAGAAAGAAGACAGTATCTTTTTATAATGTCATAAACTAAGGTGATACTATTATTTTTCTCAAAATGAAATAAGCTATGAATTGAAAAGATTGTTTCATGGTACTCAGTAGTAGTCGCATTTCCTGATCAGATCCAAGGATGGCAGTATTGAGCAGTAAGGGATAAAATCACCACAATGGGCACTATTATACACTTGAGATTTAGTCAAATAAACTTATTTTCATAAGTCCTTGCATCTATAAAAACAAATAGTAGGATTTCAATGTGTTTTAACTTCAAGGTAATCTCTTCAATGCCAGAATGAAGAATATGATTTGAGACTCCTCTTGCTTTTATTAGATTTTTTTTAAAGTTTATTTTTATTGTAAAAGTGATGTGCAGCGAGGTTACAGTTACATAAGTCAGGGAATGAGTACATTTCTTTTGAACAGTGTCCCCCTTTTCCTCATTTTCTCCCAATATTCTCCCTCCCAATATTCGTCTTCTCCACAAGTTTTATTTCATTTCATTTTCAATGTAATATCTAGTGAGTAGTACTTTTGAATTAGTTTACCCTTTGTCTCACCATTTCTATGCTTCTCTCTTCCCCAAATCAGATATACTTACATAGAAGACAATAAGTACAAAAGCCATATAATGAATGATTGTTGTCCTTAATGTATTATGTTGTCTCTCATCTCCTTTGCTGTCCCTTGGTTATCTCATATTGTTATAGTATCTCACTTTGTTATCTGATATATTGAATTTATTTGTATTTGGATATTTGAAATTTGATAGGGAAGGGGGGAAAACCAAGACGGGTGGGGGGTGTGTGAGGGGGAGGGAAATGGGTACCAAGACATGTGAAAGGGTATCAATGTATGTGAATTAATGCACCTTCTATCTGGCAAATATCATGTAACCCTTTTACTAATTACAATAAAAAATAAAAAATTAAGAAAAGAGAAAAATAAGACAAAGCAAAACAAGACATAAAAAGTAAAATAAAAAACCTCTTGTTTCTATTTCTTGGAATTCAGTTCAAAAAACATTTTATATGATCTTTTCATAATTTATTGGATTTTTATTTGACAGTGAAATATCACTTTACTGTAGTATCTTACTATTAGACAACCTTATATGATCAAATTGGATCTCTTATGCAAGTCCTTGTTCTAGTAATAAATAATAACAGATGAACTTATACTTAAGTTCTTCCCACACACATGATTCTTGAAATAAGATACTGCCAAGCATAATATGGAGTTCATATAGAAAATGCCATTGCCTCCTGTGTTACAGCATTTTCTTGCTTTTGACATTCAGTGTTTCAGTCAGCTTCATGGAATTTAACTCTCAGTCACATAGGGATCTAATTTGATTGTGTTACACCTCCTAAACTTCCTAACTTCTGAAAATTACCCTACTTTATTATTTTTCTCAATATGCTCATTAAAATAACCCATGCTCTAGATTTAGCAGTTATCTTCATTACCCAGCATAATAGATATCAAAAAAATCAACTCTGATAGACATAATGGCCCAAACATAGTGGCTGCCTGGACATTTATTTATGATTTATTTATCATCTTTCCAATCTGATTTCAGAATTGGTTTCTTGGATATACATTCTGTACACCAAAGAATATATATCCTATATATCTAAGAATACACAATGCCTCTTATTTACAAAAGTCTCACACTTGATTTAACATTCAGCTATTTTCACTGTAAAATTCTTAGGAAATGAAACAAAATCCCTTGCATTTTTTATTTTGCAAAAGCCCTAGAGCCCTAAATCCCTAATTAGGCTCATGATTTGGTTTCACATTTTCATTTTTCATCTCTATCTGGTGCATATATCCATCTTTTCTTCTGTACTGCTGAGACTAACTTTTTAAAAATTCCCAAAGAAAATATAAAGATTTTTAAAAATTTTATTGTTGGAGTGATGTACAGATGGGTTTCAGTTACATTCATCAGGTAGTAGGTGCATTACTTCTTGCACATCGTCACCCCTTCCCATAGGTTTCTCCCACTTTCCCTTCCCCCATCTCCTCCCAAGTTGCAAAGTTCATTTCCAACAAATTGTCTTGTGAATATCGTTGTTACACTGGTTCAACCTTTGTCCTTTGTCTCATCATATTGTTTTAAGAATAAAATGTGCCTCAGATTTTGGTAGCTAAACTAATGTTGATGAGTCAAAAACTGAAAAAGCAATATTGTCTTTAGTTAAAAATGGCGAAAACCTAGATAAGATTTTTTTTGTTTTCTACATTTTAAAGGTTTTAATCCTGTGCTCCTCATTACCAAAAATGAAATATCTAGTAAATAAAATATCATTAATATTGCTGAAAATGTTCAAAATCCATTTGTCACTAGAATAGTTTTGTATACACAAGAATAGATTCTTCAACTTTGTTGTGAAATTAAATTTTCTTAATTTCAGACACATTTTATGAATATAATCAGTAGCAAATCATAAAGTCAGAGATAGAATATTTGCCAAGAGAAATTTCAATGCTACTTGTATAATGGTATGAGGAAAATGTTAAATTGATTATAAATGAATCTCAGAACAGCAAAGTTGTGAGGAAGGAATGAGCTTTAGAAAGGAAATGCTTGGTGTGTTCACTATGGGCAGTGTTTCCTAAGAAAGCGAATAACTCCCTCTGCTACTTCTCACTTCCTTCCTGTGGGTATGGCTTGAATTTGCAAAGTAGCAGTGGGTATGAATGGCCAACTGGCTCAATTTAGGGTAATAAAACTTGAGCTCCAGTCTCTTATGGGGCTTTTGATCTCCTATGGAGAAAGGGAAAGGGGAAGCACGAAAGGGAGAAAGAAGAGAGTGAGAAAATTCTCTTACAGTCTAATTATTTACACAGATTTTTTGGAGTTGGGCCAAACATTTGTAACACAATATGACATGTCATAGGGCTAAAACAGTAATCCAATGGAATGGCAGAGCAAGAAGGTTAAAAAATCTGGATTCTGGAACAAAACTTTGATTCATATAAAAGTTAACTTATTGTTTAAGCTATTCTCTAGTTCATCCTTCCATTTCATGTGCCAAAAAAGTTATAATGCTTACACTGCTATCTAATTTCTCACATCTCATTTCTGATATTTTAGTTTTATGCTTCAGCTGCATCTAATATTAGCACATTTACACTTCTAACATTGTCTTATGATGGAGGAGCTAGGTAATTGTTTGAGGGAAATAGTAGCTTTTAAGGCTGGAGTTTTGCTCCTTATTATATACTCATGCATGTAGTACTGCCCACTCAGAACTTGTATATATTCAAGATGTTCAACTGCATAGAGTATATTGTGAAAGAAACATCTGAAGTTCAATGATTGAAATCATAGCAATAGAGTTATTATTTTTAATGTGTTTTAAAAGTTGAAAACAGGAAAGGAAATACATGATTTTCCTCTCTAGTTAGATTTTTAACACAAGTCCTTCATATATTCAATTCTAACTGCTCAGGAAGATGAGCTCTGAGGATTAAAGATCAAAGACAGAGTAGGCAGAAAAGTCTAGGAGATTACATGTGAAATTATCCAGCATAAAAATAAAGGTGCAGGTATGAGAGTACCAGACCTGAGCCAAGAAAGTTGAATGTGAGCATGAAACCTTGAGTTCAACATGATATGCTTTCAACAAACAAATAAACATACACAAATAAAGAAACATTGTATACTCTAATAAAAGTTCAGCAAGAATTTTCCATTGTGTTAGTATCAAAGAAATTCTGTGTTTTTTATGACCATGTCTTCTTTATATAAGATTTCTTTTTCCATTTTAACTCTTCAATTATTTTCTTTATTTCTGAATTTTATTTGGTTTTATTATAATTCATACATTTATTTTATTTTGTATTTTTAAATTTATTTTATTGTGTTTGTGCCTGTACTAGAAATTAGGGCTTGGGAGCTGTCCCTGAACTTTTCTACTCAAGGGTAGTGCTCTAACTCTACAGCTCCACTTTGGGCTTTTTGTTGGTTAATTGGAGATAAGAGTTTCTATTTTTTTCTATTTATTTCTTATTGTAATTGATAGAAGGGTTACATTATATTTGCCTGATAGAAGGTGCATTAGTTCACAAACATTGATACCCTTTCTCATGTTTTGGTCCCCATTTCCCTCCCCTCACCCCCACCCCTCATCTTGTTTCCCCCCTTCCCTATCATATTTCAAATAACCAAATAAGCATATATACAACATATCAGATAACAAGGTAAGATTCTGTAACAATATGAGATAACCAAGGGACAGAAAAAGAGATGAGAAATAACATAGTACATTCAGGACAACAATCACACATTATATGGTTTTTGTTTCTATATCTTGGAGGTCCTTTCATTTAGCATCATCCTATATGGCCTTATGTATCTAGGTTTTGCTCTACTGTAAACCTCTGCTGGGAGAACCCAAGGTTTCTACTGATTATGACAAATGAAGGAAACCACTGAGTCTATGTTCTTTTGAGTCTGAAAGTTTAGACTCTATTACAGAATGAAGAGTTTCACAGACTTTCTTCTTCAGGCTGTCTTCTAACCATGCTCCTTAGAACATAGCCTCCTGAGGACCTAGATAAACCTCATTTTATTATAGTATATATTCTTTTCTTTCATTTTTACTATATTTTGTCATCTTTAAATAGTTATACAAAGACTGACAATTCAACATGTCAGTTTACACATATTGATTAAAATCATTCTCCTTCCTCCCTCAAAACCCTACTTATCCTCTCATTTTCTTAAATCCATAGCAGTTCCATTCTCGCCCATACATTGTTTTCAAAAGGGTAAAAAGCTTGTCAAACTGAAGATACTTACTTGTTCCGGAAAATGTAGTGATCAATTGATTATATATTGAGAATTAAAACATGCAAATATATTTTTGGTCCTAATTTCCTCATGAAAAGACAAGTTTTAAGTATATAATATTTCAATCAATTCAAAAGTATCTTGGATATGTAAATCTGATCATATAAAATAATATTTACTGAAATGAACTCCAGGAAATGGAATTGCTATTTTCTTTTCTTTTCTTATTGTCTTGTCTGTTCAGTTATCTGTGTTTGGGAGAATAAGAGGAGAAAAATGGAAGAACAAAGGATTAACAAATGCAGCAATGATATGAGATAATGTGCTGAAAATGTACTATATACCTTGTGGGTGGGTAAGGGAGGGAAAAACTGAAAGAACAAGGGAAAGGTTGACATTGTTTTAAAAGACATATATTCTTTGTCTGACTTATATAACTGTAATATGTCCACATATAACCTTTACAATAAGAATAAGAACATGCATTAAAAGAAATGGAACATAAATAATTAAAATATAAATTAAAAATAAATAACAAGTCTCTTAGGCCTTTTTGTACGTGCAGAGCAGTTCTTTTATTTATTAACTTTCTCTTATCTCACTAATTTTCACACTATGCATGTATCTTAAAACAATTTTATTAACTTAGTCACAGTTTTAATTGGGGAACTCTTAGAAACAATTTTTATGCTTTATTTCTGATTTGAATTAGACTATAGCAGAGTAGCCCACTATTAAGCAATCTGTATGCACAGTATGTATTTATTGTGTATTATAAATTAACATTATTGTAGTAGACCATAAAACCCCTAATTTTGGCACCTACTACTGCCAATTATTTACTCATGTTTATGGTTAAGTTTATTCTTGGAATACCACAATTTATTGGATCTGAGTTATCTTAATTTAAAAGCATAGGATTTTGGCAGAGATCATTCTCTTTATTTGTGGTTCCTTCCCACTTTATGGACAGGCCATAGACAAAAACCAAACACCAAACAAAATATGGAAGCCATTTAGGCACATCTGGTAACAAATCCGCCTCATCTAGATGGACCTGACCATGAAGATAATGGTATCTCCTGAGATGGATTTAAGATTGACTTTCCTGCAGACAAGAAAACTGAGACCACGTCCCAATGAACACAACTCCCCTTCTTCTTTCTAAAGATATGGTTACGTTTTGATTGCAAAGCTTAGGGTACATATAGGCATGTGAATCTCATTTTTACTTCTACATTTTTATTACTGTCAGTTTGTTGTACAGAGGAGGTTAGTTTTGTCATGTCCATATATGCATGCTATCCAACTTGATCAGACTTCCTTTTTCCGCCATTTTCTTTATCAAGATTTGCTCTTCTTAAGTCAACTTTTTTTTTTGCCAGTCCTGGGGCTTGAAGTCAGGGCCTGACTACTGCCCTCGGGTTTTCTCAAGGCTAGAGCTCTATCACTTGAGCCACAGTACCAGTTTCAGCTTTTTCTATGTATGTGGTACTGAGGAATTGAACCTGGGTCTTTGCGCATGCTGGGCAAGCACTCTACCACTAGGCCAAACTCCTAGCCCTCAGGTCAATTTTATGAAGCTTCTTTGCTCTATTTTCATATGTAAATATTTGACTACATTTATCCTGTCTATTCACATATCTGTACTAAGTCTGTAGATTCTAATCTTTTCCAACTTCAGGACTCCCTTTTCTCACTCTCTGTGCTTCAAATCGGTCACTGAAAATGATATTGAGTCTCACACGTCCTTTGGAGACATTGTGTCAGGCTTATTAGTTCACTCTGTGTACATCTACCTACTCTGTTCTTGCATTTTCATTATTAGCATCACTTGGGCATTTCAACTAGCTCAGGCACCGAATTTGAGCACATAACATTAAGTAGAAATGTCTTAGAAAATCAATTAAAATTTAAACACTTCAAATATGTAAAAGAAATTCAGCTACTTGTTTAAATAATTCTACAATAATGATAAACATGTGTATTCTGAAGTATAATTTTTTTCATATATTTTTAATTGTAATTAAGAGAAGGGTTACATTCTATTCACCAGACAGAAGGTGCATTACTTCACATATATTGATACACTTTTTCATGTCATGGTCCCCATTTCCCTCCCCACCCCTGCCGCTCATGTTGTTTTTCCCCCCTACTCTATCCAATTTCAAACAACCAATCAAGCATATATACAATATATCAGATAATGAAGTAACATATCTTTATATCTTTACCTTTAAATATGTGTGCAAAAGGGCTTCAAAGACACTTGTTAGCTTATATGTACAGTGTAATTTGATCTATGTGACCACTTTCATGTTTTTCCTCTACCATCTATTCTAACTCTGTCTCTTCACATTTGCTAGTTACATTTTTACCCATGTATATTATTATTTACCCTCCAATTCTCTCTCCTTGAAACTGCCCAAAAGTTTAGACCATTTTCTCATTTGTGGGCAGTATAAAAATATCAAACAAGAGACATATTTGATTTCTTGTGAATGTTTCCTACTTACATTTTTTTTATCAAATTGTATTAGTCACCCCAATGCCTCCTATTTCCAGATAAATCAACTTTAGAAGTTCAAAACCCAGAAATTAGTGTTATATGAAAACAACTTATACATTTGTTTTCATTTTCTTTGATAAAGGTTAATTGGATGTTTACTCGGTAATTGTGCACTTAATTTTTTCTAGTATATGTGCCTGTCATTTTTCTGGACTTTGATAAGCCACAATACAAAGCAAAGGCCTGGTTATCTGCTATTAGCTGCAAGTCTTTTAATTTCTGGAAGTTTATAATAAGGCTTAAAAGCTCCAGAGAGGATTCACTTTTCACAGCATGTGCAATTTACTTTGCAATATTACCACTAGAAAAATCTCTGTTCCATCTTCTTCCTCTACTTATCTGTCGATTTTCTTCCATGTCTTGTAACATACAATAACAATCTCTCTGAAATTTTTTCTTCTCTAAAATGAATCACATATGATTTTTTTCCTGTAAATTCCAAGTTTTCTTTCATCCTACAGAAAAATTTTGCAATGAACATAACTTTTTTAATGTATGACTTCAGTCACATTATCTCTCCACATCTAGATAGATAATCTTTATACTTTTCCTTTGAGGAATTTCAGCATGTATTTGAGTGTTTTTTTTTTTTTCTGAATTTGTTTCTTAGCACTATTTCTCTACCAATCTATACTTATCTGTTGGGGCCTGACCTTCATCTCTGAGGCCTGATCATCATTCTGGCTCAGTGAGTGGCCATTGAAGGGCTTTGGCCAGGCATTCCTCACACTCCTTGCATACCTCTCTTAAGGCATCTCTGTGTACGTGATTTGACTGAGCCCCCCGAAGCAGCACAGGTCTCATGTGCTTTCCTGCACTTGTCCTGCCCATTAAAAGTTTTCCCCGGACTCTTAGCACGGACTGATAGCACGGTGGCCCTCTTCCTACTGGCTAGCTTCCCAGTTCCCACCTTCTCTTTCCCCAACAGTATATAACATTCTCTGACACAATAAACGAGAGAGATCTGCTGCACTTTCATGACTGACACAGCTTCTGGCTTAGTGTGTTTTCTTCCCCGGTAATTGGGGGAAGGCTGGGTCATCAATACTTACCATCTCGCTTGGCTCCAGGGGACTTCAGGCTGGCCCTGGGTGTCCCTCCCCATACCCGTGTTGCTCCACAGTAGCAGCACTTATCTATAGAATTTGTCTCCTCACTTATTCATCTGAAAATCATTTGTCTAGGCAAGCTTGTCATTAACTTTGAACTATGAGGTTACATAATGTAATTTAAGCTTTTCAGCCTAAGGATAGAAATGAGATGAGATAAGGAGAAATTAGACATTTTTCTAGGATAATTAATACCAGGTCTAGAATTAGATTTGTCAATTTTAGATATTAGATTCTATTACTACAACAATGAACATAGAAAGCAGAAATTGACAATTTTCACCATATTCATTTACTGAAGTCCGACCCATCCTTAAAGTATGTTGCTCCTCTCTGGGGCAGCAACACGGGAATGGGGAGGGGCACACAGGGCCAGCTTGTAGTCCCCCAGGAGCCGAGCGAGATGGTAAGTGTCGATGACCCAGCCCTCTCCCAATTACTGAGTCAGAAGCAGTGTTAACCATGAAAGCGCATCAGATCTCTCTGCTGATTTCTGCTGATCTGATCTGTTGTTCTCTCATGTTCTCTGATGCTCTCATGCCTTTATTGCATCAGAAAATAAGTTATATACTGTTGGGGTAAGAGAAGGTGGGAACTGGGAAGCTAGCCAATAGGAAGAGGGCCTCTGTGCTACCACTAAGGGTCTGGGTGGGGCTTTCAGGTACTGGGCAGGACTGGTGCAGGAAAGCTCACGAGACTTGAGCTGCTGCGAGACCCGCGAAGCTGCGGGGGGTTCAATGCAGTCACATACACAGGGATGCCTTAAGAGAGGTATGCAAGGAGTGAATGCCTGGTCAAAGCCCTTTAATTGCCGCTCAGCCAGAATCAGACCTCAGAGATGGAGGTCAGGCCCCAACAAAATTGGTTGCCGAGTCTGACAATTTACCCAAATAATGTCCTGGAACCTATGTAGAATTTTATATTTCCCTATTCAATTGTCTAAATTTATTTCATTATTCCAAATATCTCTGAGTAAGTTAGAGTTTTTTTATTTATTGTTTTGGGATTTTTTTTTGTAGGTTGTGAGGCTGAACTTTGGGCCTGGATGCTGTCTCTGAGCAATTCAGCTCAAGGCTATCATCCTACTCCTGAGCCACAGAGCCACTACCATTTTTAGTGGTTAATTGGAGATAAGTCTTTTGTTCTTTAATGCACAGGGATGGCTTTGAATTGTGATCCACAGATCTCAGCATTCTGAGTAGTTAGGATTACAGGTATGAACCACTGCACCTGGCTTAAGTTAGAGTTTTTAATGGTAGACATAACCACTAATAAAACTTCACATGAGAAAAAATTTATTGGTATGTCATGAAAAGCACAAGAATAGTAGAAAATCAGGCTAATAAAGCAACCAATTATTACTGATGTACTGATAGCCCTAGGGCATAATGGCTGACTGTAGTACTAGTATGAACATTTATTAGTATAGTCTACTTTAGACTCATCTCTACTAAAAACATCATTAAGCTCTAATTGACATGATTCACACTGGTTCTCATGTCCTCAAGATTCAAGTTACTGGGTGGACCATTGGCTTATATGATAGAGCATTATGATATGATTTAAGTTATGCTGTTTAAGATTGTAGCCAATGAGGTACTTGCTAAACACTTAAGCTAAAGCTTGACTCAGTTGACATGCACACTGATGATAAAACAGAAAGCAGTATAGATAAATGATAGTGATGATTTCTTAAGTGTATTTCAAACTGAAAAAAGGATATTTTGAGGGATGTGGCCAGGAGGGATCACTACTACATTTTTGATGGGAGTGCATACTCATTCAACCACTATGGAAAGCAGTATGGCAGTTCCTCAAAAGACTAAACATAGAGCTCCACTCTGACCCAGCAATTCCACTACTTGGCATTTACCCAATCATTCAGAAACAAGGACATACTAAATCCACTAGCACAATGATGTTTATTGCAGCACTATTTACCATAGCAAAGATATGGAACCAACCCAAATGCCCCTCAGTTGATGAGTGGATCAACAAGTTGTGGTATTTATACACAATGGCATTCTATGCTGCTGTCAGAAAGAATGACATTGCCCCATTTGTAAGGAAATGGAAAGACTTAGAAAAATCATATTAAGTGAAGTAAGGCAGACTCAAAGGAACTTAGGCTCAATGGTTTCCCTCATTTGTCATAATCAGTAGAAACCTTGGGCTCTCCTAGCAGAGATTTACAATAGAACAAAACCTAGATACATAAGGCCATACAATATGACGCTAAATGAAAGGATCTCTAGGATATAGAAACAAAAGCCATATAATGAGTGATTGTTGTCCTTAATGTATTATGTCATCTTTCATCTCTTTTGCTCTCCCTTGGTTATCTCATATTGTTACAGTATTTCACCTTGTTATCTGATGTATTGTATATATAAGTGTTTGATTATTTGAAATTGGATACGGAGGGGGGAAAACAAGGTGAGGGGTGGGGGTGGGGGGAGGGAAATGGGGACCAATACACGAGAAAGGGTATCAATGTATGTGAAGTAATGCAATCTGTTGAATATAATGTAACCCTTCTATTAATTACAATAAAAATATATGAAAAAAGCATAGGTGGGTGCTCTTATGAGAAAATGAAAAATGGTTTTTAGGGATTATGTAATTAAAATCAGTCCTTCTCAAAGTTTATTGTTTTACTCGTCTATAGTTTCTCACCCATATTGGCTTGAAATGTTTTCTTTGCATGATCAAGTCTCATTTTATTGTAATCTGCAAGAGAAGAGATCAACCAGAGCCCTCAAACTCTCAGCTCATTTGTGTACTTTGTCTATGTTTTCTTTTTTTCATATATTTTTATTGTAATTAATAGAAGGGTTACATTATATTCACCAGATAGAAGGTGCATTACTTCACAAACATTGATACCCTTTCTCATGTCTTGGTCCCCATTTCCCTCCCCCACCTTCACCCCTTTCCTATCCAATTTCAAATAACCAAATAAGCATATATACAATATATCAGATAACAAGGTAAAATACTGTAACAATATGAGATAACCAAGGGACAGCAAAAGAGATGAGAGATAACATAATACATTAATGTATGTGTTTTCTTTACTTTTCTCTGTTAAGTTGAACATATTCTCCTAAGATAATGACAATAATGAACTTCAAATTTATATTCTTGGTGTTCAGAACTTGTAAAGATAAAGATAAAATTGCTTCTCAGTGGGACATTGTGTGTGACTGGTGTATTATATGCTGTAGAATTACTCATACAACTGACTTATTTCATTTTTATTATTGAACTAATAGAATATGTGAGCTCCCATTGCTGAGTGGAGGTAAGAGAGAGAGAGAGAGAGAGAGAGAGAGAGAGAGAGAGAGAGAGAGAGAGAGAGAGAGAGAGAGAGACAGAGACAGAGACAGAGAGACAGAGAGAGAGAGACAGAGAGAGAGACAGAGAGAGAGACAGAGAGAGAGAGACAGAGAGAGAGACAGAGAGACAGAGAGAGAGACAGACAGAGAGAGAGAGACAGAGAGAGAGACAGAGAGAGAGACAGAGAGAGACAGAGAGACAGAGAGACAGAGAGAGAGACACAGAGAGAGACACAGAGAGAGACAGAGGGAGAGACAGAGACAGAGAGACAGACAGAGAGACACACACACAGAGTCACAAAGAGAAAGAGAAAGAGAGAATGTGTTTACAGTGTAAGCATGTGGATGTAGGTAACTTTAAACTGCCAGCCAAAAGTATGTTCTGGTTTTTCAGTTTTATATAGTTTTCTTTGTAATTGTGTCTCTGCGTGAAATGTTTACTTCTTTAAATTGTTTCACTTTCTCATCAAGGTTGCATCTGTCTACGTATGTAAAAGGACAGGGCTGTGTATGGGAGCCATGGAGAATGGAAACTGAACATTTTCTTTTGGATTTTTGTCAGTCTTTTTCATGGAATGAGCAGGCAGACATATGAACTTCAGTTCCCTTTAGTGGAGTTTGCTGAGCTATATTAGTTACCTTTGGTTTCTTATTTGGTCTGGTAGGGATTGTTGGTCTTCTTCTGCAGATTCTACCCCTCAGGTCTTTTTTTTTTTGGTTGATTTTGGAACTTAAAACTGGGTGCTGTCCTTGAATTCTTCATCTCAAGGTTACCACCCTACCCCTTGAGCCACAGCACAGCACTATTTAGTTTTTGTTCCTTTTTTTGCTAGTCATGGCTTGAACTCAGAGCCTGAGCACTGTCCTTGGCTTTCTCAAGGCTCTACCACTTGGGCCACAGCACCACTTTGGGCTTTTTCTATGTATGTGGTATACTATGGAATTGAACTTAGGTCTTCGTGGATGCTAAACAAGCACTCTACTAGTAGGCCAATCTCCCAGCCCTCATTTTCTGGTAGTTAATTGAAGATAAGTGTCTCATGGACTTCAGTGCTGGGGATGGCTTTGAAAAGGGACCCTCAGATGTCAGCCTCTTGGGTAGCTAAGATTACAGGCATAAGTCAAGTCATCCTCAGTTCTTGAGAGTGATATACATTCATCTGATATCAAAATATCAGATGACAACAGACAACAGCCTTGGCTGTCTATTCCATAGTATGTGATCACCTCCCCATGGTTGCTCCAAGAGAATTTGCCCTTTACTGTTTTTCATCCTTCATCCCACACATAACATGAGTGAATCCAAAGCACTTCTTCCAAGTCAAACTCAAGATTTTTCTTGTCAGCTTGAATTAGTTTGTTATTATTCTGCAGCTATATATATATGTGTATGTATGTATGTATGTATGTATATGTATACACACATGCACACACACACACACACACACACACAAACTCTATAAACTACACTTAGCTGACAACTAGGTGGATGGCTTTTCACAAATACGATTTTCTTGTTTTTTTTTTTCTTGTTTGAATTAATTCCTTCTGCCACCCATAGAATGTGGGTGCTTCTAATGTAAAATTTGCTCAAATATTTTAGTATTATTTTTCTCCCAAGGAAACATAATGTTCTCTACACTTTTGTATGAGATTGATTTGGAAACAACAATGAAGTCAACTGTGATATTTGAGTCTACAGAAAAAAAAGATCACTCAATCCATTCCTGGAGACACTCTACTTTCAGCCCAAGGACATCAATGATACATAATGACTGGTTTGGAGGGAACATGGAAATAGGAAATTGATAGGTTTTGAAAGCATACATGAAAATATTTCAAAGGAATATTATTAGAACTATAAAATTCTCATGGTACATGTTATAAAATATGCTGACCTTGTCCAGTGTATTAATTAACTAATGAGTAAAGACAGCTCAATGGATACACTTTGAGTATATATGTCAAACATCTTTAGACAATCAGAGCTAGAACCTAAATCTTATGTTGACAGACCATCTTGTGCATGCATTTAACCTTTTAAATTCATTTCTTAGTTATAATCCTTCATAAAATATTGAACTACCAGCATGAACAGATATTAAAATCTTTGACCTTTCAGAAGATTTTGGATTATAAGAGATATGGAAAAGAATACCAAAAATGAAGGCAACAATTTTAAGTACTTCTGTGGTGACTGTTGTGTAGCTTGTGCATATTATTAGAGTAATTTCTTAGAACAATGAAAGGAACTGATAACCACTATTGTCCCATCTTGACAAATAAGGAAACTTATGAATAACTTCTCTTCTTTCAGTGACTGATAAAGCTAAGAAGTGATCTTAAGCATGCCTGCTCTTAAATCCATGCTCTGCCCACAATACATACCAGCTCTCACAGATTGACTGACATGCTATCCCAGACTTCCTCTAGTGTGAATTTTATGTTTCTCAGGGATCTGACCTGAAAGGTGAAATAAATAATGCCTATAATTAGTCCCTTAGTTCAATATTGGAAATACTTCTTGCAGTACAGTTGGGAAACCACTGAATTCTGGGTTCAATATCAGAAGGATTTCCATTTATTTCATGCCCATGACTGAAGCTATTCTTAATAAATGTGGATTTGAAATATATGTGGTATTATTCAGGGGGAAACTTAGCTGTCATAAATAAACTCTCAGAATTATTGTGTGTGTGTGTGTGTGTGTGACGCTGTTTTAGCATATCCAATAACTTCCATTCTCCCTCTTTCAGCCCCTGAGATTTCCAAGCCTCAGCATTTCTTCAGAAGTAATATAGAGTACCATCTCAGCAATGAAGTAAATTGAGTGGTCCAAGAATTGTAGTTTGTAATTGTTTCTGAAAAACAACCTCTAAGTAAGTGCCTCTCTGGGAAATTCTTGGAAACTGGATATCAATTGTGTTCAGGTGTTAAAGGTTAGGAAAGCAAGTCAGTTTTAGGCCCTTACCATTTATAGGTTGGTATAAATTTCATGAGCTCCTCACTGAAGATGCTAGTTATCCAGTTCAATATTTACAATTTATCTATTCCTCCTCCTTCAGCTTCTATATTGGACAAGCACCGCAACAATAGAATAAAGAATACTTCACTAAATGAAAGAACATTTCACAATAAATTATGAAATGACATCTGAAAAAATTCTTGTGTGGTAGTATAGAAACACTTTTCTAGGCTTCAGATCAACTGGACAGATACCAACACTACATTTAATGTACTATCAGCTGCCAAATCTTATTGTCTTTATCTGTAAATTGGAACTAATACCTATATTTCTTTTGTGAATCCCTATAGTTTTCTGTGAATTAAATGTAACAATATTCAGAAAACATTGGCTATATATTAACTTTTACTTCTATTATATTTTCTTTGGTTTGGTATTATATGAATTTTTCCTTTGAAAATTAGAGTCAACTGTTGTCAACAGCTGGAGATGTGAATGGAATGAAGAAACATAAAGATAGTATTTTGTTTAGCAAAAATAAATGCAGATGTTTTTCAGCTTATTACCTTCTCCATGGGTAGCTGATATTTTTACAGTTGTATTTAACTTTTTTTAATAGAACTTGTGCTGTCAAGTTTTGTTGCTCTTCTTTATCTTCTCATTTTCCAGTGGAAGGGTAGATGTTAGCTTTCTTTTACAAATAGAATTTCTAGGATATTTAAATTTAATTAATTGTTTTTTACTGGAAAACTTTAATTTCAATTTACTTTTATAATCAAGGCCATGTACAGAGTGGTTACAGTAGTTACATATGTAAGGGTGTGAGTACATTTTTTGTCCAAAATTGTTACCCCCGCTCTTGCTTTTCTCCCTCTTTCTCCCTCCCTTACTTCTCCCCCAAGTTGTGAAGTTCATTTCCAACATATTGCCTTGAAAGTATTTCTGTTGCATTGGTTCTCTCTTTGTACTTTGTTTCACTATTTTATTGTTCCCTATCCTTTCTTCAATTCAAATAAATGTATATGAAAGATACAGAGTAACAAAATAAAATACAGGGGATAAACCAAAGAGAAAAAGAAAGAAAGAAAAAAATCATCATATATTTTTTTGCCAGTACTGGGACTTGAACTCAGGGTCTGGGCACTGTCCTTGAATTTTCTCAAGGACAGCACTCTACACTTGAGCCACAGCACCATTTCAAGACTTTTCTGTGTATGTGTTATCAAGGAATTGAACCCAGGGCTTTACACATGCTAGAGAAACATTACCATTAGGCCATGCTACTGACTCTTTAGCATGATCTTATATGGTAATATGCACATAGCTATTGGGCTATTGTGATTGTCTTCTAGAAGTATCCTAGACATATACTAATTATTACAAATGAGGGCAACCATGGAATCTATATTTCTTTGGCTGATTTATTTCAGTTAATATATTTTTTCAAGATTTTCCATTTCCTTACACATTTGGCAATGTGATTTAGTTTTTGATCTACCTTTTTAAAAACTGTGACTGGGGGCCGGGAGTTTGGCCTAGTGGTAGAGTGCTTGCCTAGCATGCACAAAGACCCAAAACAAAAAAAACAAAACAAAACAAAAAAAAAACTGTGACTGGCCTAGCACACGTTAATAACATGCTTTACACTGACTTACAATCCCAGCCCCCCTCCACTGAATATTTTTTTTTGCCATTCCTGGGGCTTGAACTCAGGGCCTGAGCACTGTCCTTGGGCTTTTTCCTCAAGGCTAGCACTCTGCTACTTGAACCACAACACCATTTCTGGCTTTTTCTATGTATGTGGTACTGAGGAATTGAACTTGGGTCTTTGTGCATGCTAGGCAAGCACTCTACTACTAGGCCAAATTCCCAGCCCCCTCCCAACATTTTAAGTAAAAGCTACATGGAATTGTTATTATGTCATAAAATGTAAAGAGATAAATGCCATAATTCTAAGAATCTCAAATGACTTACTCTAACTTAAAAGTTTCAAATTCTTTTCTTCTTAAAGTTCTTTATATCATGATTATCATTTGTTTATTTTATGGTCTTAACTGCTTTATAGTTTGGTTCAAGTATTTCCATGTTATATGTAAAATAAAGTGTTCTAAAAGTGTTAGGAACTAGCAATAAAATATTAATATCCTCAGAAACTTGCATCCCATTCTGCAACTGCTTTATCTTTCACTTGTTTATATACTTACAAGAGCGGATTAAGTAACTCCATCTGCACCTAGATGTTCTTTTATGGTTTAAAACTTTTTTTTTCCTTTAAAGACTTTATTTATTATTATTATAGAGGTGATGTAGAGAGATGTTACAGTAATATAAGTCATATTGAGTTTTTCATACCTATCCCCACCCACAAGTTGTATAGTTCATTTTCAAGTTAGTGTCTAATGAGCATCACTACTCTGTCCGTTCACCCTTAATCCTACCATTTGTCATCCCTCATCCTCTAAAAGACAGATAAATGAATAAACAAGACAAAAAGAAATAAAAAAAAGAATGTGCCTATAAGCTGGGCGCTGGTGACTCCTGCCTGCAATCTGAGCTAAGCTGAGCTGAGCAGGCTGAGATTTGAGGCTCAAGGTTCAAAGCCAGCCTGGACATGAGATTCTTATGTCCAATTAACTGCCAGAAAACTGTCAGTTGCACTGTGGTTCAAAGTGGTAGGGTACTAGCTTTGAGCTGAAGAACTCATGAAAAGCACCCAGGCCAAGAGAACAAGCCCCACAACTGACCAAAAAGTGTGCCTATAAACCTGTAAGTAAACACACTGGATGGCAACAGGAATAAGTACACACTGGGACATGATAAATTATCCAGGTCCTTAGGAATTCAGACACAGTGAATAGTGAAACCAAAGGAGGGTATACTTAGGAGAGGATCACAAAGGCACAATAGCTGTGTGCTTTTGATTATATAAAATAACATTTATCAAAATGATTTCCAGAAAATGGAAGAGGTTCAACTTTTTCATTGAGCATTTACTGACTGACACATGCTGTTTGAAGTGACACAATCAGAGTGCAAGTAGTCCTCTGGGGTTTCTGTGAAAAAGTAGTGTCACCAGAAAATGGGTCTTATAAAACACATAGAGACTAGTTCCGAAACAAAAGCAAACCACACCTCCATGAACAGAGAAGCTAGGTTAATTGTCAGTAAAGAACAGACACAGGCTACTCATAAGGCAGAGTAGTCATGCCAACAGGTAGTCTTGCTTTAATCCCAATTTCTTGTCCTAACCTGTATCTTCATATGTGGAAAAGGAATGAGTATGGACATGTGTAATCAATAGTCATGTTTCTTCATACCCTGAGTATTCTTGTCAGCCATTGGTGTTCCTCTAAGAAAGGTTGACTAAATCACTTCTGGTAGAATATTCTGTCTCAATATTCTCAGAGCATTAGCAAAACTTCTTTACCTGACCTCAAGCTTAATCAAGCTTTCAGGAAATTCCTTCTTGCCTGGAGTTGGTTTCATCGTATTTTATTTTCTAAATCAGGAAAGCTTTTGTTTATTAGTCCACCCTCTGAGAAGCTGCAAGAAACTGTATGTACCCACACCCCTCTCCCAGATATACCCTTGTATATGTACATATATATTCATACACAACATAATCCTTCTGTCTCTTGCAGGGTCATATATGTGTGTGTACATACATACATACACACACACAACCTCTTTTTAAGTGTAAGAGGTGACCACATTCCCCTTATAAATCACTTCTCTTTCATTCTCAAATCTAACACTTCTCATGTAAAACCCAGTCCTCTTAAACACAATTCGAACCAATTGATAGACCTCCTTAGCGAAGAAATACAGCCGGCCACAATTTTCTGTATAATAAATTGTCATGTGCTTTAGGATAGCTTTATATTTTTCATTCTTTTTCCAAGTAAGTTCTATATTGTCACTGTTGGGGTTTTTAGCACTCTTTGCCTTCTGACCAGCAGGAAGGGCAAAGAGAACACACCCCAACTAAGATGAGACCCAGAAAGGTTAGGGCCGGCTGGCCGCCTTCACCCAGCCCTCCCTCTCCAGAGGGAGACACAGATGCACCAGGGAGACTGTCACGCCAGCAACTCATTTAATGGGAAAATACCAGGGGCTAAAGTAAGATGCAGGAGTCTATCAGCATAAAAGTAGGCAGGACAGGGGAGGTAGGTGCGGTCAGAGAGGGTGGCAGGGCCAATCCATGGGCTTGAGGTAGCCTTATTTTATATCACAAACCACAGCCAAACCTCCTTACCAGGAGACAGCATGGTTGGATTTCCAAAACCAGGAAGTGAGCACTGGGCCATGAGGTAAGTCTTTTACCCTTGATGTGACGTGCCCCACAGTCACTTCCTTTCCATCCACTCTCCCCTATACTTTTAGGCCTCTTTATTTCTACCTGTGTTTTTAGATATGTTTAATTTTCAAACATTCCTATGTCAGCAGCCAAGCACAATGTTTAAAGTTCATGATACTATCTCCTACAGAATATGATTATTCACAAAAGATGCTTTTGTGAAATATCTTTGAGTTGTATTATATTAAAATTCCTTAATATTTTGAGGGTTAAACACTGACATATATTTTGGATTATTGAAATATCTGTTTGAAGACAAAGTCCTCAGATGAAAAATATATCTACAGCTAAAAGTATTGAATCTCTCAAAAAAAAAAAACTCTTCAAAGAAACAGTCATCCCATTAAAAAATGGACTACAGACTTAAAGAGAGACTTCTCTGAAGAGGAAGTAAGAATGGCCTATAAATATATGAAGAAATGCTCAAAATCTCTGGCCATAAAAGAAATGCAAATCAAAACAACTTTGAGTTTCCACGTTACTCCAGTTAGAATGGCCATTATCAAGAAATCCAATAACAACATGCTGGCGGGGATGTGGCCAGGAGGGATGCTACTACACTGCTGGTGGGAGTGTAAACTCGTTCAACCACTATGGAAAGCAGTATGGCCATTCCTCAAAACACTAAACATAGGGCTCCCCTATGACACAGCAATTCCACTACTTGACATTTACCCAATCGCTCAGAAATAAGGACATACTAAAGCCACTAGAACAATGATGTTCATTGCAGCACTGTTTACCATAGCAAAGATATGGAACCAACCCAGATGCTCCTCAGTAGATGATTGAATCAACAAGATGTGGTATTCATACACAATGGAATTCTAGGCTGCCATTAGAAAGAAAAACATCGCCCTATTTGTAAGGGAAAGATGGAAAAACTCATATTAAGTGAAGGCTCTCAGGAAGAAGGAGTAGTGAAGACACCACTCTCAGGAGAAAATAGAAGGGAACACAGAGCCTTCAGGAAGGAGCAGAGGTGAGGATACCCTTCTCAGGAAAGAGCAGAAGTGATGACACAAGTGTCATGAGAGAGTGGAGGTGAGGGCACTGTTCTCTAGAAGGCACAGAGGTGAGAGCCTGTTGTTGGGAGCATGGAGCCATTTTTAAAGGCAGGGGATCTCACAGGTCCTCCTGTACCCTCCCTGCAACATGCTGAGGGGCAGAGGTGAGGTAGTCCTGCTCAGCTCCCTGCACAGAGCTGGTCCAGAAGCTGGAGGAGCCTCTGCAAGGAGTGGTGAAGTAAACAGCCCAGGGCCGTGGGAAATGCTGCTTGGGGAGGGCCTGGAGTCCTGGATGCTTCTGGTGCCTCTGGATTCTCTTCTCAGCACCCACCTGCGACAGCTGAGATCCATCCTGAATAGCTGACTGGTTAATAAAAGTCCATGCTGAGCTGAAGAGAAAAAAAGAGAGAAAGATGTCTGTTTGAATTTTTACTCATTGTATGAAAATCACAGTGCAAAATTAGTCTTCTTTACCTATAAACAGTAAAAAAAAAGTACATTGATACATTGATAACAATTCATAAAACTTTTCTTTAGATTTTCTATACAGTGTTCTTGTTTTGATTCATAAAATATATGATAAAAATGATTAAAATATCAATATGTCAAACAATAATAATAACTAACTTATTAGAAAGGTATTTTGAGTACTTTGTGTCTACAAGTGTGCATTTTTACATGAGTGTGTGTGTGTGTGTGTGTGTGTGTGTGTGTGCGCGTGTGTGTATGTCTGTGTCTGTACTAGGGCTTGTGCTCAGAGCCTAGGTTCTTTTTACTCCAGGCCACCACTTGAGTCACAGTTCTACTTTTTTATTTTTTTTCTGGTTAATTGGAGAGTAGAGCCTCTTGAACTTTCCATTCCTTGCTGGCATAAAACCTTGATCCTCTTGTGTCAGCCTCCTAGATATCTGGGATTAAAGGTATACACTACTGGGATTACAGGTATGCATCACAGTTCTTTCTTTCTTTTTTTCTTTCTTTCTTTCTTTCTTTCTTTCTTTCTTTCTTTCTTTCTTTCTTTCTTTTTTTCTTTCTCTCTTTTTTCATTTTTTGGTCAGTAGTGGGGCTTGAACTCTGGGCTTGAGCAGTGTCCCTGAACTCTTCAGCTCAAGGCTAGTGCTTTACTACTTGAGCTATAGCATTACTTTCTGTTTTCTGGTGGTTGACTGGAAATAAAAGTCTCATGGACTTTCATGCTCAGGTTGGTTTTGCATTGTGATTCTCAGATCTCAGCCTAGGATTACAGGCATGAGCCACTGGTATCTGGCTCCACTGGTACTTTTAACATGAAGGTTTTATAGTAGGTGTCCTTAATTTTAAATTCTTCATGAGTTAAGAAAAGGTAAAAGCTAGTATTCAAAAATGTGTAAATTACTTAAACATATCAATATAATTTTTTGCCACTCCTAGGTCCTGAATTCAGGGGTAGAGATCTGTCCTTTGGCTTTCTCAAGGCTAGCACTCTACCACTTTAGCCATAGCACCACTTCTGGCTTTTTCTCTGTGTGGTACTGAGGAATCAAACCCAGGTCCTCATGCATTCTAGGCAAGCACTTTACCACCAGGTCAAGCTCCTGGTCCCATCAACATACGTATTGTAGAATCAAATTAATAAAGAACATTGACTAAATTCCTATCATTGAACATTACCTTTGGAAAGTCACCATAAAAAAAGTGATAAAGTAAAAAACAGGGACTCTGTGGTCATCAACAGTTATAGAATACCAATAAGGAAATTAGTTTCTACTGTCAATTTCACTTCAGGGAGTAGTACTAACCCAGTCATTTGTAATTCAACATTAGGTATCAACAAAGTGAAATGAGACATGTCGCCCTTATTCAGAAGGCAATAGTGACTGTAGGACTGAAAATAGCAGGGCTTTTTTTTGTAATGGCAGATAGAAAACACCTTGAACATGTATCATAAAGCCTCTGCTGCAGGGCTGATTGTTTCCAGTTTCTATTGCTATACAACTATTCATAATGAACTTAGTGAGCATTTACTATTTTTATGGATTTTGTAAATCAAGAAATTGGAATAGATAGTATAGAATGATTTCTTTCCACTCCACGTGTTGAGCCTTGTGAGGACTGAAGGATTTGGTGTCTGGATTCTGGGACTTTCTAAAGATGTGTTCATTCAGAGTATGGCTGGCGCTTATTCTCAGTTTAGACTTCACTCCGAACCTGTGTTTGGAATATCTAAATGCTGCCAGGATTTCTGTGACTCCTGGGATCCCAAGGGGAATTAAACTTCTTGTCCAGCATCAAAAAGTTATGAAGGCAAGGTTTCAACTAGCAAAGCAGTCCTTATGGTCCTTTAGAAATGAACAAAGACTCAATACCAAAAGTACAGCAGAAAATACCTGACAAAGGCCCACTATTTAGAATATGTAAATAATTATCAAACTCAACAGAAAATATTAAAGAATAAATAAGATGCAAGAACAAATAAAAAGAATAAAGTGATCCACTGTATATTTCATATTCAATATTAGTCAAATTAATTAGTATCATTAACACTGGTATTTAATAGTTAATTAAATATTAATGAAATGCAATTTGAAACTACAATTAGATACTATCAAAATGCCTAAATTAAAAATATTAAGATAGCCAAATATTCACAGTACTGTACATAGCTAGAATACATTGCTGGTGGGAATGTAAAACGCTACCTTGTTCTTAGGAAAATCTGATTGTTTCCTTTTCCAGAATTAAGCATATTATTCATTTATTGTCCATTAATTGTACGCTTGGGTATCTACCTCCAAGAAATAAAAATTTATATTCACACAAAAACCTATGCTAAAGTGTTTAATTTGTAATAACTACAAGTTAAAACCACTGAAATATATTTTAATAGTGAATAATTACATACTAGTATGTAATAGTAAAACAACAAAATTTGATTTATACAACTTTGCTACATATATAGGGGCTTAGACTAAGTAAATAAGTAAGCAAAAATCTCATAGTATTTGACACCTTTTGTTAAAGTTTGTGAGATGACAAAGTTATAAAAATTAGTAACACATTATGAATTGCTAGGGGCTTGGGATTGGAGGTGAAATGATGGAGGTGTGAGGAAGTGAATTCATGGTAAGAAAAATTATGTCTTTCATGGTCAAGGAATTGTTCTATATTTTGACTGTGGCAGTAATCACCTGTGATAAAACCCAAATGTACATACCCAAAACACAAACAAATGCATGCAAAACTTGGGAAACAGAAAAAGGAATAGCGATTAAAATAATGTTTGCATATGAATCATCATATTGTTTCACAGTTATCCAAGGTGTTCACATGGGTGAAACTCAGTGGAGACTACATGGACTAATTATATGGACTCTAAATATTAGTTCAAAACACTGTATGTGAATATTAGTTATCTCAAAATAAAACGTTAAAAATTTGAAATAAAATTCTACTGTACAGGCACATTGTAACTGATTTAGCAAATGTACAAAGTAAAAGCTTAACAAGAAGTCATATCAATAAGAAGATTATTTTCATAAGAATAAAAATAACATAAATAGCTTTGCCATAAATAAATGAATACTAACCAGAAGGCAGTAGAATTATTTGTTTAAACTGCCAAAGGAGAATAGTTGCAAATATAGAATTCCATACCATTTTCTCATTGGCAGCAGTATGAAAAAGAACTTACCCTGAACTGGGCATGGGTTACTTGCCTGTAATTCCAGGAATTCAGGAGAACTGAGATAGGAAGCTTAGGGTTTTAGAACAGCTCCTCAAAATTGGTATGAGACCTTAGCCAAAAAAGCAAGAAAACAAACAAAATAAAAACAGGTTAACAGAAGTACTGAAGGTGTGGCTTAAATGACTGGGCACTTGCCTAGAAAGCCTGAGCCTGAATTCTATCCCCAATAACATAAATATAAAATAAATTATATAACAAAAATGTAAAAATAAAAACTTTTCCTTAAGCAAAGGAAAATGATTCAAAGCCTGAAAGTCAGAAATACAGAAAGGAGCATAAGTCATAAAAAATGTTCAATTTGTCATTATTCCTGGGGAATTCATATTTGTGCTCAATGTACAAATGAGGAAATTACAAAGGTTTTGAACAAATTTTAAAATTGAGTAAGGAATGTTTCTAAGTTAGGGTGGGATAAATGTCATTGTGTGAGATAACTGTAGAACTGCTAACTTATATTAAACTGACAAAAGATGCAGGAAGAAAACCTTAAGTTCAATCTAAGACTTGTATTTGTATATAGCCTAAAAATATTTACATTTCAAATTGTTTTAAGAAACAGAAAAATACAATGGCATTCAATTAAAATAAAAGTCAATAAAATTACACAAGAAAATAAACTTTTTAAGTCCTACATTATAATAAACCATTACAAATAAAAAATTAAGCAAGGGCAAAATGCTATCTGACATGGACTGGTTTTCTGTATAGATTGTAAATGAAAAGTTAAGGAAAAAAATAAGAAGTATTACCGGGTACAGATGGCCCATGCCTATAATCCTAGCTACTGAGGAGGCTAAGATCTGAGGATCCAGGTTCAATGCCAGTCCAGGGCAGGCATGAGACTCTTATCTTCTACAGTCAACCACCAGAAAATCAGAAGTGGTGTGCCTCAAGTGGCTGAGTGCTAGCCTTATGCTGAAGAGCTCAGAGATAGCACTATGGCCTAGATTTCAAGCCCCATGACCAATCAAAAAAGAAAAATCACATATCTACAAAACAAACACAGAAAATACATGGGATATAGTCCTTACTATCTATATTTTGGTCCTGAAGCCTGAATTCTGGGCCAGCATGTTGTCCCTGAGCTTCTTTTGCTCAAGTCTAGTTCTCTATCATGGGATCCACAGCATCACTTTTGGCTTTTTCTGTGATTAATTGGAGGTAAGTCTCACAGATTTTCTTGCTGTCAATGCTCAGAACTCAGCCACATGAGTAGTTATAGGCATGAGCCACCAGTACCCAGCTTAAATTTTTTGTTTTCTTTTTAGTTTTTTTCTATCTTTCTTTTTTTCCATCCTGGGGCTTGAACTCAGGGCCTGGGCACTGTCCTTGGGCTTTCTCAAGGCTAGAGCACTACCCCTTTGAGCCACAACACTACTTCCAGCTTTTTCTATTGTATGGTTCTGAGGAATCAGATCCAAGGCTTCATGTATGCTAGGTGAACACTCTACCACTAGGCCAAGTACTTGGCCCAGATTTTCCTTTCTAAAATAAAAAAGATGGATTGATTGAGATGCTGTTACATTCACATATAATACTGACATAGGAGATGATTTCAAAGAATCTTTTAGTGTTTTATTCCAGCAATGAAAATTTTCTTTTCCTTTTGTTATTTATTTTAAATTTTCTTTTTCTTGTTCACTTTTAGTCCTCTCTCTCCTAATTTCTTCACCTTTTTATTGGTGCTGGTATAAGGATTTGAAACCAGGGCCTTGTAACTTGCAACCTTGCTCTGGTTCTCAGCAACTTCAGTCATGCTTCCAGTCCAAGAATTTACTAGTTAATTGGAGATGATGTCTCAGTATTTTTTGTTTTTGGTCTGGGCTGATTATCCTCTATCTTAAGAACTCAGCTTTCTAAGTAGTTAAAATTAGAGGAAAAAGTCATCTGTGCCTGTTTCTTCTTAAAAATCCATGAAATTATTCGCTGACTTGAAGAAATTTCATTAGATATTCTGGTTTTGTACTTAACTTGTATATAATACTGTTAATTCTGCCAGTACCAGGGTTAGTGCAAGACTGCATTCAAATAATGCAAAGCTTCAGTTGCCCACAGCTGTACCCTAATTGGTTACATCTTTTTTTGCTTTCTTTCTTACCCCATCTTCCTTCTATTACTTTTTGATTCTTACTTCAGATGAACACATTGAATTTGAATTTCTATGTAGAAGTGTGGAAAAGAAGATACAAAATGTCACTACATAGAAAATCCTATAATGTTTTGCATATATATATGTGTGTGTGTATGTATACATATATATGGAAGACATATGTAAGTGAAAGAGAATATATATGTGTGAAAGAGTACAAGAGTGAGGACTCAATAACTGCATACCTGTAGGGAGCCGGGACAAACGCCATTAGATGGTGCCCGTTTCCTGACTCCTTAGAGGTAAACGACTTCACATAAGGCAATGCGGTGCTCGACTACGTGTCCTAAGTTATGCGCATGCGTGAGTCACATGATGATCCCTGGCCAATCCCGCGGCACCTCGTTGTGGCTGTAGGGCGGCAGCCAATGGTGGAGCGATCCGTGTTCCTGTTCCCTATATAAGCTGCTGCTTTTGATGCCTCGGCCTTTTTCGCTTCCTGCTCCCCCTTCAATCAAAAGGCTCTCCATTAAAGTATGATTTGAGAAGAATCCTCGCGTGGTGGTCGTTCTTCCTCGCTGGTCGAGGAGCTCGCCGCAACTGGTGCCGAAAACCCGGGACCCTGGGAAGACAGGACGACAAGCGAAAAGGCCGAGGAGGATTCAGAACTCAACATACGGAGAGGAGACGTCGGTAAGTATCAGCCTGATCAGCTGAGGTCCCCAGATATGCTGTTTCTTTGGGTACAATTCTGGGTGCTTGCTGTTGTCCTTCCTTGCTTGCTGCTGGTGTGTTTTTGTTGCATTTGTCTGCGTTGCGGCAACTCACAGATTGTTAAGAGAGCCAGTAGGACATTGAGGAAGCACCAGGATAGTCTCTCCGAGGCAGAATCAAATGGGGAGGAAAAAGGTAGGCCAAAAAGAAAAGGGAAAGAAAATAAAAAAGGGAGACTTTATGTCAAAGAACAGAGGGTGGACGCACCCTTTCAAGATACCGGGCAGGAGGGAGATAAGGAGGACCAAGGCATAAGAACAATGGAGCCGCCCCCAGGGCGGTCTTACCCGGATCCGGGCAGGTTTCAACTTTTACAAATAAGGGAGTCTAGAGATGAGGAGCTAAACAATTCAAATGAGGAGTTAAGCAACTCAGATGAGGAAGTGACTAACAATTCAGATGAGGAACAGGACCCGAAAGAGGGAAAAGGCTTGGAGGAGGCGGCTGCTAGGTATGAGGAGGGTAGGTATGGAGTTCAGCGACCTCTTCTGGCCGGAGTGTCTAAAGGAAATGAACAAGAGAGAGCCATGCCCTCTGCGCCCCCGCCTTATCCTGTGGCGGCGGGAAAAAGTCATTTCATAAAAGAAAGCACGTGGTCCCACCTGGCGGCTGCGTTCCCAGTTTTTGAGAACCCAGTTACCCAGGAGAGGACCTTTGAACCAGTCTCCTATAAACAGTTAAAGGATTTGATGGAGGCAGTACGTAATTATGGAGTTACGGCCAGTTATACCACTGCCTTGCTTAGAAGACTAACTGCTAATGCTATGACACCTAATGATTGGTATGAGGTCGCGCGGACATGCCTCAATTATGGACAGTTCCTTGACTTCAGGTCTATAGTTATGGACAGAGCTCAGGCTCAGTATAGAGTAAATGTACAAGAAGGGCGGCCCGAGTGGACTGTGGACATGCTCCTAGGGCAAGGACAATGGGCTGCCGATCAGACAAACTTCCCCTGGGATGTTTATAAACAAATAAATGAGGTTTTTTACAAGTCCTGGAGGGCAATCCCAAACAAAGGCCAGGTCACGGGCAGCCTCACCAAAGTTACTCAAGCTGTCACGGAGCCATTCTCCGATTTTGTGGCCCGTGTGCTCGAAACGGCGGAGCGCGTTTTTGAAAATCTTGAAGCCTTTATGCCAGTTGTCCAACAAATTATTTTTGAGCAATGTACAAAGGAATGTCAGACAGCTATTATGCCGGTCAAGGAAAAGGGCCTGGAAGCATGGATAAAAGCCTGCAGAGAAATAGGGGGGCCATTAACTAATGCAGGCCTGGCTGCAGCTGTACTGTCAGCCACCCAAGCGGCCAAGGACTCTAAAGGTAAAGGATGCTTCAAATGTGGCCAACTTGGACACTTTAAACGCCAGTGTCCCAGAACTCCCCAGGGTCCTCAGGGAGTTCAAAAGGTGCCAGGAACATGTCCTAGGTGCAAGAAGGGAAAACATTGGGCCAATGAATGCAAGTCAGTAAAAGATATTAATGGACAGCCCATTCCTTCTCTTAGTGCAGACCAGGAGCCAAAAAACGGGATAAGGGGCCCCCGTCCCCAGGGCCCACAAATTTATGGGGCACTTCAGACTCCGGCACCTGTTCCCAGCCTGCAGCAGCCAGTCCGGCCAGAAGGTCAACCCCAGGCTCCGCAGGGCTGGACCTCTGTGCCTCCTCCGGATTGGTCTTAACTCCAGCCACGGGAGTACAAATATTGGATACTAATGTAACTGGACCATTAGAAACAGGCACGGTGGGATTGGTGTTAGGGCGCTCCTCCTCCACCTTAAAAGGACTAATAATTTTCCCGGGCGTTATAGATTCTGACTATTCAGGAGTAATCAAGGTTTTGTGCCACTCCCCTTACGGAGTAATCTCTATAGCCCCGGGAGATAGGATTGCCCAGCTTTTAATTCTACCTTCAAAACATGAAAACCTTCCTTCACTACAAAAGGAAAGGGGAGCCGCAGGCTTAGGCTCCACAGGGATTGATCTTGTGTGCCTGTCGATGGAATTGGACCAGAGACCCATGCTATCCCTACTAATAGAGGGAAAGTCCTTTCTTGGCCTGGTAGATACCGGAGCCGATCGGAGCATTATTCAATCAAAGGCCTGGCCCAAGCAGTGGCCATTACAAAAATCTTCTCAAACTTTACAAGGACTTGGATATGCTAATGCTCCCTGTGTCAGTGCTAAAGAGTTAGTGTGGAGAACTGAAGAAGGCCAACAGGGAACAATCCAACCGTTTGTAATCGACGTCCCTGTTAATCTCTGGGGACGGGATGTGCAACAACAATTAAAACTTAAACTGACTAATGATTATTCAGAAGTTAGTCAAAACATCATGAAACAGCAGGGATATGTTCCAACTCAAGGGCTTGGCAGATGTCTTCAGGGACGCCCAGAGCCCGTTGAGCCTGCTCCAAAATTTAATAGGAAAGGATTGGGTTTTTCCTAGGGGCCACTGAAACAAAAGCTTCCATCAATAATGCGGTACCCATACCCTGGTTGACTCAGAAATCGGTGTGGGTCCCCCAGTGGCCCCTTTCACAAGAAAAATTGGAAGCTGCAAAAAATTTAGTTGAGGAACAGTTAAAATTGGGACACGTTGAGCCCTCTGTATCTCCCTGGAACACACCCATTTTTGTTATTAAAAAGGCTTCTGGCAAGTGGAGATTGTTACATGACTTAAGGGCAGTAAACGCGCAAATGCAGGTCATGGGACCAGTCCAGAAAGGACTTCCTCTACTTTCAGCGCTGCCCCGAGATTGGCCTGTGTTGACCTTAGACATTAAAGATTGCTTCTTCTCAATACCCCTTTGCCCTGAGGATAGAGAACGTTTTGCCTTTACGTTGCCCTCTGTTAATCATGAACAGCCAGATGTCCGGTATCAGTGGAAGGTCTTGCCTCAAGGCATGGCTAATAGTCCGACTATTTGTCAACTGTTTGTGGATTCGGCCCTGCTGTCAGTTAGACAGGAGTTTCCCCTGGTAAAAATCATTCATTATATGGATGATATCCTGCTAGCTGCTTCCTCTCTTGAGGTACTTCATAGAGCCTATCAACAGGTGGTTTCCCTACTTGAACAGAGAGGGCTTATTATTGCCCCTGATAAAGTACAACAATCCAAGGTGGTAAAATTCTTAGGTGCCATTGTTACTCCTGCCTTTATTCGACCTCAAAAAATTTCTATTCGAACTGCCCACCTAAAGACACTCAATGATTTTCAGCAACTGTTGGGAGACATCAACTGGATCCGAGGATATTTAAACATTCCTCGAGCAGAATTACTGCCTTTATTTTCCATTTTGGAAGGTAACCCGGATGTCACATCTACACGAAAACTTACCCCACAGGCTTTTGCGGCCCTAAAAAAGATTGAAGAGGCAATAATTAAGGCTCAAGTGTGTCGTTATAATCCAGGTCAATTACTTATGTTGTGTATTTTAAAGACAAAGAATTATCCTACAGGGGTCTTATGGCAGGACGGCCCTCTGTGGTGGCTTCATGGTAATTCTCTTGGAGCAAGAACTGTTCAATATTTTCCTGAGCTTGTTGCAACTCAAGCCCTATTGGGCCTAAAGTGTTGTTTGATGCATTTTGCTAAAATACCTGATAAATTAATTATTCCCTATACCAGGAATCAGGTGGAAACTTTGGCTGCCACTGTGGATATATGGGCGATTTTATTATGTGCCTTTCCCAATATTATTGATAACCATTATCCCAAGCATCCCTTGCTTGCCTTTGTAGAGAGAAATTTGGTTTATTTTCCTATTATTACCTCTAAGAAGCCTTTGGCTACAGCCTTGACTATTTATACTGACGGGTCAAAAACTGGCCAGGGTGCCTTTGTGGTGGAAGGTCAAAATCCAGTCGTGTTATATTTTCGACCGGATGTTCCCCAGGTCACGGAGTGCCTGGTGGTTCTAGAGGTGTTTAAAAGATTTGAAGAGCCCTTTAATCTTTTTTCTGATTCACAATATGTTGTTAATGCTGTTAATTCTCTTGAAGTCGCCGCCTCAATTAGGCAGGCCAGCATGGTTTCTAACATATTATTACAGATTCAATCCCTTATTTTGGCAAGAAAGAATCCCTTTTATATAGGGCACATGAGAGCTCATACCTTGTTGCCAGGTCCCATGGCTAAGGCTAATGCCCAGGTAGATCAGGCAACTAGGGCCATGGTTTTGACAGCTATTGATTCTGTAGAATCAGCAAAAACTTTTCATCAGTTATATCATGTACCTGCTAATACTCTTAGAATAAAATTTAATATAACCAGACATGAGGCACGAAATATTGTTAAAGCCTGTCAGTCTTGTGTGATTTTTCTCCCCTCTCCTAATGTGGGGATAAACCCTAGAGGCTTAAAACCAAATGCCCTATGGCAAATGGATGTTACTCATTTAGCGGAATTTGGAAAATTAAAATATTTACATGTCTCAGTGGATACCTATTCTGGTATAGTACATGCCACACCCTTGGCAGGAGAAAAGGTTTCCCATGTAAAAGTACATTGTTTAGAAGCCTGGGCGGCCTGGGGAAAACCCCTTCACTTAAAAACTGATAATGGCCCTGCCTATACTTCTCATGGTTTCCGCGCCTTTTGTGCGCAAATGCAAGTAGCCCATACAACAGGGTTACCATACAATCCGCAAGGACAAGGAATTGTGGAAAGAACCAACAAAAAATTAAAAGAAATACTTCAAAAACAGAAAGGGGGAATTGCGGAAGGAGCATCTCCCAGGGAAAGACTTTCCCTTGCACTTTTTACTTTAAATTTTTTAATTTTAAATAGTGATGATAAGTCAGCAGCAGATAGACATGCTGCCCAAAACCCAAAAATTATAACTGAGATGGTTAAATGGAAGGATGTTATTACAAATAATTGGTGCGGACCGGATCCCGTAGTAAGGAGATCCAGGGGAGCTGTTTGTGTTTTTCCACAGGAGCAGGAAACACCGCTTTGGGTCCCATTGCGATTGACGCGAAAGGTGGAAGGAGAACCCGAGAAAGGCACTGATGATGAAGATCATTCTCATGTTGGTGGTAATACTAGCAGATCCAGTGATGGCCCAGGAGAGGATTTTGTGGGCGCTGATGAAGATCTTTCCAATACCGATGCCTGTGAAGCATGACGCTCGTGGTTTCCGGTATCTTTTCACGACCAATTCATCATTGCAGTTCTTCCCATGGACAGACAGTTGGACAATTATGTCTTTACCGTTAATTTATCAAGGCAATTAGGTCAAATGTTAACTGGACAATGGTCACATGATTTTGAAAACCTTACAAGCCAATTGAGATATGAAATTATGATTGTTAATTCAACCAGGGTAAATGTGGCCCCTTTTCGGGAAAATTACTGATTGGGTATTACAGGCGTCCTCCTGGGTAAAAGAATGGGCTGGAAGTTTAGCCTTATTGGGATTAATGATGTGTGGGTTGGGGATTTTGTGTTGGATGCTATGTAAAATGAGTTATAAACGAAAAGGAGATAATGCTATTATAAAACAGGCTTTTGCAGCATTAGAAATGCATGACTCCCCCCAAGTTTGGTTAAGTATGCTTGGAAAGAAAAGGACATGTGGTCTGCCTATGGTTGGTCTGTCGCCTGCAAGCCCAAACACAGAGAGATAAGGTAGTGATTTTCGCAAGCATTAGCCGCCTTGGAAGTTGGATCCTCACCCCAAATATGGCTTTCAGCCTTAAAGGGCAATTGAGCCTATTTTTCTGCATAGCCTTTGCACCCCGGGGGACAAGATCCCATTGCACAGGGACAGGTATGCAGCTTAAGATCTGGAGCAAACAGGATGTGAGGCGTATGCACTGCACTTGGGAAAAGGGAGATGCCTTTTCTCGAGAAGAGCATGTCTGTTTGCATGTGGGTAGATGCCAAAATTTCCCACCTCTGAAAAAAGGGCATCGGACTGGCGGGTCACCCTCTGGGAAAGAGCCTGGAGAGGAGGCCTTGCATTGTCCTTATCCTCTTCAGAGAACAGACCCCTACTCTTGCCTGATGCTCAAAACAAGAAGGGGGAGCTGTAGGGAGCCGGGACAAACGCCATTAGATGGCGCCCGTTTCCTGACTCCTTAGAGGTAAACGACTTCACATAAGGCAATGCGGTGCTCGACTACGTGTCCTAAGTTATGCGCATGCGTGAGTCACATGATGATCCCTGGCCAATCCCGCGGCACCTCGTTGTGGCTGTAGGGCGGCAGCCAATGGTGGAGCGATCCGTGTTCCTGTTCCCTATATAAGCTGCTGCTTTTGATGCCTCGGCCTTTTTCACTTCCTGCTCCCCCTTCAATCAAAAGGCTCTCCATTAAAGTATGATTTGAGAAGAATCCTCGCGTGGTGGTCGTTCTTCCTCGCTGGTCGAGGAGCTCGCCGCACATACCCAAAGCTATGGACGTGGTAATGGAAATATAAACATAACTATATAGACATAAAAACCTATGACTCTATAGAAATAATGATTTATTTCATAAATTCATATGTTTCTATGATATACAAACCCTTAGCCTAATTTTGATTAAGTTCTAAATACTAAGTCCCAGAGATTGTAAATAGAGATTCCCCCCTTGAACACTTGTTTGTTAAACTTGTCATTTAAAATATGATGTAAAAATCAATGTTAATAAATTCTTTAATAAAAAATGAAATAAAGAAGAATATATATATATGTATATATGTGTGTGTATGTAACACATGTACACATGTCACATATACCCCAAGGAGTGGCATAAACATACCCATTACTCTGTATAATCATTAACCATATTCTACCTCAATCAAAATGCAACAATTTTTAGTACAGAATTTTTCAATTGATCCTAAAATTTATTCTAGTTAGGATCCAATAATCAAAACACATTCAAAGACCAAAATAGTAAATTGAGTTGTCTATACATCTAGACTAGAGAATATGCGGTTGGAATGAATGTAGTTAATTGCCTATAGTCTAGGTATAGCCCGTTACTATGATTTTTGATGAAGAACAGTAAGTGTAACATTTTTCAGGTGACCTTTACCTCACAATGTACATTAAAAATCCCCCCCAACACATCTAGTTCCAAGGGGTATTGTGTATTTAAATGTGAAAGAGACAAACCTCCTTAGTGTAACATTATCAAAGAGTCTAGGAAAGGAAGTCACAAAATGATGAGATGACCCATAAACAGAGGCAGCTGTTGGGAACAAGAAAAAGTCAAGCATTATTAATTTTTCAAGGTGATGTATACATTTGTATGCAAATTCATTTGTGATTATTGTTCTGTATATTTTCATTTGAGGTTTTGTATGTGTTTGATAGTTTACCTTTAATATTTTTTTTGCCAGTCCTGGGCTTGAGCTCAGGGCCTGATCACTGTCCTTGGACTTTCTCAAGGCTAGAACTCTACAACTTGAGCCTAAGCACCACTTCTAGCTTTTTCTATATATGTGGTACCAAGGAATCGAACCCGAGTCTTCGTGCATGCTAGGCAAGCACTTTAACCACTACGCCAAACTCCTGGCCCCTACCTTTAATATTTTTAAGCCAAAGCAAAGTTGTATACAGTTATTGTAATGTCTGCCAAAAGGAAACTCGATGCAGTTCAGAAGAGAGTTTATTGTGTGAGGAGAGAGCAGACTCCTGCCACCCAAGAAGAATAGGACAGAGCAAAAGAGCTTATGGTGGGAAGTGAGAAATTACATAGGGGAAGGGTGTGGCCTCAGCAGAAGTAGATGTGATCTCAGAGGATGGAGAAATTCCTCAGACTGGGGGACTTCCCTGCCATCAGACATGCCAGTTGCCAGGGTTACAGATGCTAGGCAGGGATTTCCAGGGTGCAAGGGGAGAGAGCCAAGGGAAGAAGTCATTTGTTACAGGTGCACCTAACATTCTGCCTTCTGAGAGTTGTAAAGGGCACTAACTCTGGCTACTTGCTGCTAAAAAGAGGTATCAACATTGAGGGTAGAAGGGGTGGATGCTATTTATCTAGAAGACATCAGTAACAATTCCATGGTAGTGAATGTGCATATGGATCCTTGGAAGTCTTAAGATGAAGGGGTCTCATCTTCTTCAGAGATGTGAGACAGCTTTACCTTGGTAGGTCCAAGAGAAGAGCAGGAATACTTTCACTCTTGACAGAAGAAACTACTGTGGCTGTGCACTGAGCTAAACTGCAGTAGGAGCAGTCAGCAGGACCTGGTGAGGGCCTGTCCACTTAGGACGTAAGCCAGACAGATTAAGGGTCTTGAGAAAGACTTGATCCTCAGGCAAAATTGGAGGAGAAGGAAAAGGGCTTTGAGGGACTTAAGGAGCCTTAGAAATGGGACAGCAGGATAAGACTAGAAAAAGAAAAGTTACCTATTCTAATAGGTAGTTGTACAGCACGTAATAAGGCCATCTACACCCACCACTAGAATCTGGGAAGGAAAAGATAGGCTGGAACACTCAGGTAACAACAAATAACTGGCTCCCATGTCCAAAAGAAAGGATACAAGTAGCTTGCCTGCAACCTGGAGACATACCCTGGGCTCCTCCATTGTGATGCTTGTGGGCAGCGGCCCTGGGTAACATCATACTTCTGTTGCTGAGAGCTGAGTTTCTTGGATAAGTTGGGCTCCTCCCCATGTGTGGGGGCTATGGGAGGGACTGGCCCACATTGCAGAGATGAGGAGGCATAGTCAACTCCCCAGTGTCCCAGCCATCCGTACTTGGGCAGGGTTCAGTCAGTGCTCTCAGAGCAGGGCAAGTTCTTGCCCAGTGGCCTTCCTTACCACACGTAAAGAATGGTCTGGGTGGTGTGCATTAGGTACCTCTTCTTTGAGGAGCCCAAAGGCAGCAGCCAGGAGCTGGCTGTAGACAAGAGTCACTCACCAGGGGAAGAAAAGAAACATTGTGGGGGGGGTGGGGGGGAGGGTAATGGGGACCAAGACATGTGAAAGGGTATCAATATATGTGAATTAATACACCTTCTATCTGGCAAATATCATGTAACCCTTTTATTAATTACAAAAAAAGAAACACTGTAGAGAATGCACAGCCAGCAATGGGAAAGGCAGAGGTCTGGAGGTGGCATTTCCTTTCTTGCTTGGGTTTGAAGGGGGTGGGTGGGCAGAAGGTGAATTGACTCTCAGAGAAACAGAGGGGATCCAGTGACTCCTGACCCTCATCGCATCTGAGTCATGTAAGGTCTGACAAAAGGAAACCACTCAATTGAGGAAAAGAGGGTTTATTGGGTGAGGAATGAGCAGACCTCTTGCGGCCCAAGATGGATTGGATGGAACAAGAGGGCTTATGACAGGAAGTGAGAGATTATATAGAGGGAGGAGTGTGGCCACAGCAGGAGTGGATGTGATCTCAGAGAATGGGGAAATAACTCAGGATGGGGGACCTCCCACTGCCCCCAGGCATGCCAGTTTCCAGGGTTACAAGTGCTGGAAGGGATTTTCAGGGTGGGGGAGAGAGCTAAGTGAAGGAGTCATTTCTTCCAGGCAGACCGAACAGTTATGTGGTACTGTGCAAAATTCTGATACATTTATATATACATGTATATTTATATACACATGTACATGCATATGTTAACATTTATTTGCTCCTTGTGTTTAAAATATGAAAAATTTCCTCTGCCTTTTAAAATTTCTACAGACTTGTAAAATTTTCTCCCATTTCTCTTTCCTTCATCTCTCCTCCGTTTCTTGTTAATACAGTTCTATGCATTTTTAAGTGAATGCAAGAGCTTTTTCCTCCATAAAAGTTATTTTAAATATGAGACTGATCAGCAGCCTAGTGCCATGGTGGGTTTAGGAGCAGTTGCTGACACTGCATTCTTACCACTCATATTTGTCCTTAACTCTATCATTGGTGAATTCAAGGCTAAGTGCCTGAAAAGGTGAGAAACAAGGCTGTGGTTGGATTTTGTGTCTAAAACACAAAAATCAACCAATTTTTATCTCACATCTTTTCAGAGCCTGGTATTGAGTGCTCAATTTATTCGGTCCCTAGGAGATGAATCAGGATGTTGGACAACCTTTCTTTTGTAACTTCTATTACTGCAGCTGACACAGAAGTAAATGCATCAAGAGATGATTTCTGAACCCACTTTCCCTGAATGCTACTTTAATATCTTTTCTTTGGACCATACTGAGACAAACATAAAATAGCATGTTCACTTTTTAGTTCAAGTTTATAAAATAAATCTTTTAAAAAATTTTATTGTCAGGGTGGTGTATAGAGGGGTTACAGTTACAGTCATCAATCAGATTGTGGATATGTGACTTCTTAAACGTTGTCACCCCTTCCCATGTTTTAATCCCACTTTCACTCTAAAATGAATCTTAAACAGCTGATGTAGTTTCACTGGTTTGTAATTCTTTTCAGCCTACTTTACTTTTGATTTGGAGATGAGTTTCTTGAAACATTCTGTATCTTTCTGATTTTAATGATATTTATACTTACTGGAAAATTTTGCACAATGCAAGCCACAACAAAATTTTAAAAATCAGAAATAGTTAATATTTAAACAGATTTTTAGCTTGATTTGGGGAGTTTGTTAAACAAGAATGCTACCAATTACTTGGTAACTCCAGTCCATTTTGCTTTCATTATTTGTTAAGAGTCCAAATGTGTTTTGCCTAGGGCCAGCCTAGACCATGGTCCATCTATTTATGACCTCTCCTGTGTAACTGAGATTGTAGGTGAATAGCATAATGCCTGACTATTTGTTAATATCTCATTTTGCAATCCTTAATACTAAACTAGCTTTAAACAGCAATACTCCTGATCTCTACCTCCCATGTAGGTAGGATTATAGTATAAGCCACATTCGAGTAGGACCTTTTGTTCTATGAGGGAATGTTTATTAGTTCATTGATCTTGGTCATATAATTTAACTTTCTAAACTTCACTTTCCATATCCATCGGGTGGAGATAAAAATAAAAAACATCCTATCCTAATTTAAGTGATGCACATAATGCATGCATGTGAGTGTTCATATAATACACTTATGAATATTGGCCATTATTCTCAATATTAATATGACGTGTGATGTGTGTGTGTGTGTGTGTGTGTGTGTGTGTGTGTGTGTGTGTGTGTGTATGCTGATCCTGGGTCTTGAACTGAGGGGCCTGGGCCAGGTGTGAGTAATTTTGCTCAAGGCTAGCACTCTACTACTAGAGCCACAGTTCCACTGCTGGCTTTTTGCTGGTTAACTGAAAATAAAACTCAAAGATATAGAAACAAAAGCCATATAATGAGTGATTGCTGTCTTTAATGTACTATGTTATCTCTCATCTCTTTTGCTGTCCCTTGGTTTTTCTCATATTGTTACAGAATTTCACCTTGTTTATCTGATATATTGAAGATATGCATATTTAGTTATTTGAAATTGGATGGGGAAGAGGGGAAAACAAGATGAGGGTTTGGGGTGGGGGAAGGGAAATGAGGACCAAGACATGAGAAAAGGTTTCAATGTTTGTGAAGTAATGCACCTTCTATCCGGTGAATATATTGTAACCCCTCTATTAATTACAATAAAAATATATGAAAAAAAGAAAAGAAAACTCATAAGAACATTCTTGCTCAGGCTGACTTCAGTGATTCTAAGAGGTCAGTCTCCTATGTAGCTAGAATTACTGACATAAGCCACTGGGTCTATTATCTATATAATTTTTTACCAAACTTTTTTAGTGACTCATGTAAAAACTTGTTAGAAGATACTCAACAACAAGTAATTTCTGGAATTTTTGGATACTTTGTACTGTATTAGTCACCTTATTTGGATAAAATTACAACTTGAGATTTACAAGGCTCTTTGGGGGAACATTCCAAAAATATTTCTCAGCAAGGTGTTCAGTAAAGGACCTGATTCCTAAGTATTATTGAGCCATTTTTTTCTTTTGGCTGTTGAATTTGTGCTAATGCTAATAGCTTTTGGGAACAAATTATTATTTTTTTCATATATTTTTATTGTAATTAATAGAGGGTTACATTATATTCACCAGATAGAAGGTACATTACTTCCCATACATTGATACCCTTTCTCATGTCATGGTCCCCATTTCCCTCCCCTCCCTCCCCGCCGCTCTTGTTGTTTTCTCCCCTTCCCTATCCAATTTCAAATAACCCATCAAGCATATATACAGTATATCAAATAACAAGGTGAAATACTGTAACAATATCAGATAACCAAGGGACAGCATGGGAACAAATGATTATAACACATTGGCAAGTCTTACATGATAGCAAGATGGTAGATGTGATGGAAAGTAGGCTATTCTGTGCACTTGAAAAGTTGTCATTGGTTTGTTGTTGCTGTTGTTTTCCTTCTAGGAAATTTTGAGTTCTATAAAGATTCTTTTATTCACCTTTGTGTGTGTGTTTATTTGTGTGTGTGTGTGTGTGTCTGTGTGTGTGTGTGTGTGTGTGTGTGTGTGTGTGTTATGAGAATTGGACTCAGGATCTTTTTCTCTTGGCAAGCCAAGAGCGGTGCACATATCCTGATTTTTTTCATTATTTTAATTAAAGGTGTAGAATTAATGTTAAAGACAAAAAAACTTTCTAGTTCTGCATCTTTTGTCTTTTCTCTCAGTGAGCTTTTATGGTTTTTTAGCAGGTAAGATTGTCTGGATGTGTGGTTGGTGATACAGGAATCTGAAAGGGAGTTAAATGTAGTTATTATTTTGGATTATACTGGAAACAACAACCTGAACAGATTATAACAATAGAAAAAAGAAAAGGCAAGAAGCAAAACATAAAATGTGGAAAGATTTTTCTGTTTGAAATTAGGAAGAATAGTTTCAAGTGTGATAAAGCTCTTTACTTTTGCTTAGTGTTTGAATTGCTCTCTCTTTTGTACGCATGAGATCTGATAGCAAATAACTGTTGTAGTGTCAAGTCTAGCTATTTATCACGTGCTTATTATGTACATATAATTCCTATTGCAAATTTCTCCTTCTTAAGGGGAAAGTTCTAGTCTTAGCCAGGATACTAACAGTTTTGTCTTTTTCTTTGGTTTGGTCAGAGATTCCATCTGATCAGAGGTTCACTCTTGGAGTTAGTTCTCTCACCTGTTTTCTGGGATATTTCAACACTGAGAGAGCTTTAGGGTAGTTTAAAGTAGGAAAGCTTATGTGCCATTACTTTAGTGAACGAACAGGTCAAAATGCACAATAAGAATACCAATTATTTGAGGACCAATTTCAGAGAGGATTGTGGAATGATAGGTAAAATATCACAACACTAAAATTAGTCTAAACATTTCAAGAAAATACCCTATAATCCGATAGAAAGGACTAAAGTAGACACATATGATCTGCTTCCACTGTGCCATACATGTATGTTTGGCAAATGAATGTCATTAAATTCTTGTTATTATTATTCTTATTGAAAAGATATGTTTTCTTCTTTATGGTCATGTTGCAGAGCCGACTATCAATATGATCTTATAATTAATTGTGATTCACAAATTTTATTCTTTTTAAACTATTAACTCACTTAACTGAGAATGAGCCAACTACTGATATATATTACTAAACCAAAGGATGCATTAATGTTTTTGTTCTTACTATCCTTATATTATTCATTAGTATACTTATCAGCACAGCCTGATTTGCCTTTATATTCATTAGTTGATCTGTAGTGAATTTTGCAGCACAACAAAGTGTTCCTCTCTCCACATGTACAAATTTTGTCAAGATGTGTAACATATTCTTTAAAACACATAAGAAATTTACTACAGGCATATTGCCAGATCAAGCAACACTCATATTCAGTAATTTTTGTAATTTCTAGCTTATGTTTTCATTGGCTACATAGTTGCTTTTTAGAGAATGAAACACTAGTACATTCAAAAGTCTCTATATCTTCCAAAATGAAGTGGTAATTTGGATAGGACATGTATGTTTTCTATCTGGAAACTTCTGGAAGTGTGTTTACTGATCAAGCATTTTGACATCTGAGGTTTAGTTAGAAAGGTTGAGATTAATTCATTTTTTCAGGTATAAGGACAGAGTACATAAATTAGAGGCTTTCACAGTTATTGGAAGAGTGAAAGCCAGGGAAGTTGTCAGTAAAGGCATTAAATCAGTAACAGTGAAATCTCTAGTTCCATTATCTGTTATTTGTGGCAATCCTTCTCTCTATATTGTTTACAAACATTTCCTCTGTAACCAAATGGTCAAAGTTCAAAATCTCACTCCATTACAGATAAAATATGAATTATCCTAGATAATCATCTAACACTTTTGAATTTCAATTTTCTTATTTGACGAATGGGTGTGATAATACCTGTTTAGAATATTATTGTGAAAATTAAAAGCATTAAAATACTTAAATTTGTACATAATAAACAGTTAATATTCTGCACCTACTTTCTTTTTTCTTTTTTACTGGGCCTAGGGCTTGAACTCTGGATTTGGGCACTGTCCTTGAGCTCCTTTTGCTTAAGGTTAGTGAGCCATAGTGCCACATCCAGCTTTTTCTGTGATTAGTTGCAGATTAAAGTCTCAAGGAATTTCCTGCTCAGGTTAGCCTTGAACCACAATCTTCAGATCTCAGACTCCTGAGTAGCTAGGATTACAGGTGCAAGCCACCAGCACCTACTTCAGTACCTACTTTTAACATAAAATTTGATTGAATAAATACTCATAACTAAAATGGATGAGATATAAGCAATTCATACTATAGAAATGACCCTAAGAAATAAAATCTTTAAGATATTATAAATGCAAACGCTTCATTTAATTTTCCAAGAAGTGCATTTTCCGTATAACAAATCTAAGTGAACTAGACAGTCAACTGTATGTTGCTGTCAGCTCTGTGAGAATTTCTTCATGTGTTACAGTCATCTATCAGTGAAGTACTTGAGACAAAGTATAGTTAATTATGCAATCTAGCAGTGGAGCTTTTCTCATTGTTAGCATTGTGCATGTAATGCTGACAATTTTTTAGAAAGATTAATCATTCATATTGAATTACACTGCTGTTGATATTTTATACATACATTTAAATTCTGAGCTCCTTTACTATACTCAAAATGCATATCAATACATATATATACATTGTTCTTGTAAAAGGTATAATTTTTGCTTGAAGTGTAGATGTAAGTATTTCAAACCCATCAAAACAGTTTCTGATTAGCTGACTTATTAAAGAGATTCTGTAATGTAATGTTTTTCACACTTTACAATGCAGGACAGCCCTAGGGCACAGTTTACATTTCTTGTCAAATATCTGAGTCTTTTTTCGTAATAGGGTAATACAAATGAAGACTGTTAATTAACTCATTTTTGTGGCAAATAATATTCTTAGGAAGCAGATTGCTGCTAACAATTCATCATATGACTTTTTCTTTTGTAATGAACTCAGGGTCTGGACACTGTCGTTGGCCTTTCTCAAAGCTAGTCCTCTACCACTTGAGCCACAGCACCACTTCTAGCTTTTTTCTATATATGTGGTACCAAGGAATTGAACCTGGGTCTTCATGCGTGATAAGCAAGCACTTACTATACCACTAGACCAAACTTGCAGCCCTCATCATATAATTTTACTTTGATATAAGAATATATAATGTTGTTCACTTAATCATTTTCCACATTTATTATTTCCTTTTCTCAAAATCCTGTGGCCTAAGAATGGCATCATTGTGATAAGCAAGGAATGAGAGTTTTAAAGACTGCGTATTATCTTTAAGGATTTACTATTCACTACCACAATATTATATTTTTTGTTTGCATATGTCTAAATACTAGCTGTTAAGTAGTAATATAAAAACAGGCTTTTGCTTTGAGTATGTTCAATTGACTTTTATTCTAGCAGCAAGATATACTTACATTTTTAATGGAGCCATCTTTCAAAACATATTCTAAAATGTGTGCAGTGAATTGATTGTATCTTTATATAGTACAGCTTGTCCATTTATGCGTAAATTCATAGGACTTAAGCTTATCTACTTTTTAAGTAAATGCCCATGAATGGTGTAGTGACTGGTCTTAATATGACTATACAAGTTACAACTAGGAAGTTATTATTTAATGAATTGGTCACTTTAACAAAATGTGACTGGAAGAAGGCAGCAGTAATAGTTTCTTGGTGGTGAATGTGTATATGCATCTTTGAGTGAAATATGAAAGAAGTCCTATGAGGCAGGGGTTGAATAATAACAATAAAAAAAACATTATGAGGGGGCCTACAAATGGCAGAAGGAAAGACAGGCATCTGCTCCGCAGGGCAGAAAAGAAAAAATATTGGATGACTCAGTTCATTCCTGTGTTGTGTGTTTCAGGTGATCCTGGAAACTACTCCTGCATGATTATCATCTGGCAACTGGGTATGTATGGCAGCACATGGTGTACTGGTTCAGAATAACCAGTCACAAACTGGGTCTGCACTGTTGCGGTGGTTGTGGGTCTATTGGGCGACCTTGATCATTTCCTGTAACTGGACAAGTGATGTCTGGATTATAGATGCCTAGAATATAAAGTATGGGTTGGAGACCCAATATAAACAGAAATAACATGCAATGGCTATAAGTTCCTGCCCAGTTAAAAGATAGACATGTATGAAATTTAGACAGCCATGATTATGATCTCCTGGCCCTGTTTAGTTTTGAAGCAAGCGCTGCATTTAGGATCTGACACCATCCTTTCTTATCTGTGCAGTTTTTCCCCACTGCCTCTGGGTAAACCCTTGTCTCAAAGACTAACTCTGTCCCGGTTGGTATAGAAGGTCTCTGCTGAGATGTCCTATTTGGCATTTCTGGGATGGAATATCCTAGTGTACTGACTCCTACATTGGAGAGCTGAGAGTGAGTGATAGATTAAATGACAGTTTTGTGAATAGCCCCTTTATAATTTCCAGTGGAAGGAACAAGGAGATCAATAGAAATAGTTTTTAAATAGGGCTTAATTGGAACTTATTAAGACTAAAATTTAAGTCTGACAAATGTGTAAGAGTCATCTGTCTCTTCGTGGGCCTGACTGTAATAGCTACAAAAGAAGCCTAGATCTATACAGATAAAACTCGATAGGAGTCATGATGAAAATTTCTAGGCGGTGCAGTCAGGAGAAAAGGAGGGCATCCAGAGACTCCCAAAGTTATTCCCTCCCAGGTTTTGACATCAGATGGAAGGACTGCTAAAAGAAGACTGCCATGTGGTTCAGGCTGAAAGGAGTATATTTGGGAGAGCCAAACTTCCAGGCCGCACTCTAGGGTAGGGTGAAGTGTGCAATACCTTGAACTAATGATGGGAATAGATTATATAGGGAAGGGAGAGATTAAGGTGTGATTGTAGCATATAAAGAAGTGACCACAGAAGATGAGGAAGCGATCTCAGAACCTGGGGGCCATCCTAGCGAGCCATAGGTGCCAGTGACCAGTCACATGGTAGTTACTGGTGCCGGGTGGGGACTACTTGGGAGGGCCTTGTGCAGTTTTGCCTAAAGAAAGAACAAAGCAGGAGGAGTTTACCTGTGGTTTCACATGGAGAGAAAACTAAGACTGGAAGGCTATTTTTCTCTTGCAGACCTAACAATATATCCTTTTCATGTTTGTTCCCCCCCCCCAGATTCCTCCTGTGAGAGAAAACACTTGCCTTTATGAGTGTGATTTATGACATGAGGAATATTAGAGAAAAGATGGAGGGGTGAGAGAGGGTAACAGGGTGGTGAATAATATTAAAGATTACTATATCATATAATGTATGAAACTATGCCAATGGAAAGATTGTTTTGTAAAATAATTACACTAATTAAAGAAACAAAAAGTAACCCTTCAGTTAGTATATCAGATATAAAGTATATCATGTATCATAAGTCAAGAGAGACAGGGTCTGTGTCATTAATTAGCTGAAGACCTAGTTGATTGTAAACCTGTGATGATAAAACAGTTGAAAATATTTAAGGACCCCTCATGCTGCCCACATTTTCACCATCTTTTTCTTGTAGATTCCATTTTCCTTGGTTTTAAGCAGGGCTCATAGATTGTTTTGTTTTGTTTTTTAATCTATAAAAGAAAATAGTAAACTTGATAGCATAAGATACTTGTGAGTCTATTGTCCTCAGATTCCTTCTTGATACAAAATGTAGTATATATCTTTTATCATTTCACTGTCTTTGGAGGACTATGTCTGTAATTATGACTGATACAGCCACAAACAAACAAATTATGACAATAAATTAAATGAGGTTATAACCAGACCTTTACCCAATGAGTCATCACATGTGCATGAAGACCATCTTGATACCTTGTACAGGTATCTAAATAAGCTGTTCTCTAAACCTGACCCACAGGTAATGTTTATCTCTTAAAGCTGCTTTGTTTGTTACAAAATGTAAAAGTAATCTAAAATATTCAGCTCTAATTAGCCTGACATCATTCTGTTACTACTATAGGAGTTGAGTAAATGTGCTGGAATCAATAATAGATTTAAGAAGTGTATCTGGAGATAAAGCTGAGACTAGTGTGATATCTGCATAAGTTAAAAGAAAATATAAGCTAGGCACGATGACACATATCCATAGGCAGAAACAACAGTTTCTGAAGTACAAGGCTAGAGACTATCTCAAGAAGAAAATACACGTAAAAGCCATAAGAAAATGGTTCAAACAGTAGAGAACTTGTCTAATAGGTATGTCCCTGGGTTCATGTCTCTGTATTGAGAACGTCTGTTGTTGCTGGCAAATAGCAAGATAAATATCTTTTTGGAAAAAACAAAAAAGAGAGAAAAATTTCATAAATAAGATAATGATAAATGAGATAAGTCCTGTACTGGTGGCTCAGACCTGTAATCATAGCTGCTCAGGAAGCTGAAATCTGAGGATTGCTGTTTATAGTGTTCCAGGGCAGGAAGTCTGTGAGACTTATCTTCAATTAATCACCAAAAAGGCAGAAGTAGAACTGGGGATCAAATAAGTGGGGAATCAAGCACATCAGCCTTGAGTGGGAAAAACCAAAGAACAGTGTTCAGGTGTTGCATCACAATAGGAACATTAAATTTTTAGGTTAGGTACACCAGCACTGTATAGTGCTAATTTGACCATTTATATGGAAATAGATCAGAAATGTTCCCCCAATGAGTATAATCAATCTATATGTTACAATAACTCACTTTGTTTTAGATTTTTATTGTTGGCCTAGGAACTTGGAGCCAAAAGCAGGGATCGTTTCTGTGATTAGGTAAGTGATAATCAAGAATTAGGATAAGCTCCCTTTAGGATTTGCTTTTAAAGAGTAGGACAAGTTCTTAAGTCTATTTTAAAGAAAGTATTGCTTAATCTTTAAAATATTCAGTACCTTGAATTCATTTACAATTGCTCAGAGGATTTGTATCTCCTTGGGAAAAACGTCTTATGGATATGAAGGTTTCAGATCAGCAAAATATTATAAAACTTCTCACGAAATTAGGGGAGGTTATTAATCAAGAAAATTTGTGTAATTATGTTACGGTGTCATTTTTACAATTTACATGTGATCTTAAAAGTTGCTAAGTTTCTCAACAACTGCAGTGAAATTGACTCTTCTATAATACATCACAAATAAAGCATCAGACTGTCACTTAGGAGTGAACATCTAATTTACCTATGTGATGCAATTATAGTTGATATTACCTAATAACAATTCACTGGAAAAGAATGTAGTAGTTATTTTTGTAAAGACACAGATCATTCTCTGTGTACATGAATTATGAAATTGACTTACAATTTAGAGTTCTAGTTGTAACATTATTGTGATATTCAAATACTTTGATGCATTTTATATAGGAACATATTGAACTCTATTTCATTTGCAAGTCATAGGAGGCTGGGGAATAACTACGTGGCAGAGGGCTTACCTAGTATGCATAAGGCCCTAGGTTATTTATAAGTACTGACAATATTCTAGAATTCTAAAATACAAGCTTTTATTCTAAGTAAGTAGCTTTATGTTTCCCAATACTATGATGATATGCATGAGTCAAAGAAGATAATGTAAAGCATCAATGAAACATAAACTAAAAACTACCATTTAAAGTATTGTGGTCTATGTTCATGTAGACCTCTTCATAGGAATTATTATATTGCATGCTATTACTTACATATCATTTATATTTGTGTGCTATCTAAGTACTGTGTAATCAATAGCTATATTAACAGAATTGGATCCTGCCCATCAATATAAGTCTTGGCTATAGATTTCACATCCATAGACTGGATGTCAGTTTTTATGTTCACTCATCTGTAGATTTAGTTTTGCTCCTGCTTTGATTATTATCATGAACTTGATTAACTCATATATAAATATGTCTCTATGTATGTTTTATTGCCTCTAGATATTTTCCATGAAATAAAATTTGTAGATTAAATAGAATGAACTAAAATGTTGATGTATAAATAAATGGCTCATACTTGTAATCCAACCTACTTAGAAGGATGAGAGCAAGAGTTTGTCACTGGAGTCCAACCTGGATGGAAAAGTTCAAAAGACTACCGCTCAGTCTATACCTGGATGCAATAGCTGGTGCCTATCACATCCCCAGAAATGTGGAGGGAGAGACTGGGAATAAGTTCATACAGCCAAGTCAGCCACGGCAAGAAAGTCCACATGGCTCCATCTCCTTGAATAGAATCTACATATGTTGTGCTTGCCTGTGGTCTCAGCAAGGTCTGGAAACCTGTAGGAGGTGGATCGCAGGTCAGCAGTATGTCTTTCTGGGAAACAAGATTTTATTGACTAAAATTAATAAGAAAAAACACTTTTCATCTGTGGATCAGAAGTATTGCACCAGCCTAGAAACTGAATTACTGTGTTCAGATCTCCAGTACTGCCTAATTCTCTCTCTCTCTCTCTCTCTCTCTCTCTCTCTCTCTCTCTCTCTCTCTCTCTCTCTCTCTGTCTCTCTCTCTGTCTCTCTCTGTCTCTGTCTCTGTCTCTCTTTCTCTCTCTCTTTCCCTCCCTCTCCCCTCTTACACACTCAACACCTTCCTACACTGTATTTTCTAAAAGAGTTTGTAATAGTTTTTAAAAACCCACAAATCAGATGAATATTAAGAGTGATGAGAATGTGCTACTCCCAAAACATACCTTTTTGGGTTTCGGTATGGTTATTATGAGCTGAAACATTGTTCGTTTTTCTGGATAAAAAGGCTAAGGAATTTATTTGTTAGGATGCTATAAATTTGATTTGTGAAGACATTTCATTTTCCTATATAAAGGAGATTGTAGGTAGTATCTGTTTTCAGTCTGTTAACAGACTGAAATTATTGCTAATTTTAAAAAGCCTGGTTACCATATATTTCTTAGTTATCAAGCCATTGCAATTTGTTAAAATGGTACTAAAATTTTCATCTATCTAATTATTCTTTGAGTTTTGACTTCATTCTATTTTTTTATTTAAATACATTTTTATTTTTTCATATATTTTTATTGTAAATAATAGAAGGGTTACATTATATTCACCAAAGAGAAGGTGCATTACTTCACATACATTGATACCCTTTCTCATGTCTTGGTCCCCATTTCCCTCCCCCACCCTAGCCCCTTATCTTATTTTCGTCCCTTCCATATCTGACTTTAAATAACCAAATAAGCATATATACAATATATCAGATAACAAAATGAAATACTGTAACAATATGAGATAACCAAGGGACAGCAAAAGAGATCAGAGATAACATAGTATATTAAGGACAACAATCACTTGTTATATGGATTTTGTTTCTATATCCTGGAGGTCCTTTCATTTACCATCATTCTATGTGGCCTTATGTATCTAGGTTTTGTTCTATTGTAAATCTCTGCAAGGAGAGCCTAAGGTTTCTACTGATTATGACAAATGAGAGAAACCATTGAGTGATTCCTTTGAATCAGGCTTACTTCACTTAATATGATTTTTTCTAAGTCTTTCCATTTCCTTACAAATGGGGCAATGCCGTTCTTTCTGACAGCAGCATAGAATGCCATTGGGTAAAATACCACATCTTGTTGATCCACTCATCAACTGAGGGACATCTGGGTTAGTTCCATATGTTTGTTATGGTAAACAGTACTGCAATGGATAGGGAAGGGGGGAAAACAAGATGAGGGGTGGGGGTGGGGGAAGGAAATGGGGACCAAGACATGTGAAAGGGTATCAATGTATGTGAATTAATGCACCTTCTATCTGGCAAATATCATGTAACACTTCTATTAATTACATTAAAAATATATGAAAAAAAATAAAAAAGGTCCTTTACATTCTTAGTTAATTCTTAGTTATTTATTTTTTTTGAGGCTATTGCAAAAGGAATTGCTTTCCTGATTTTTGCCTCCTTCCTCTCATTGTTGGCATATAGGAAGGCAGTTGATTTTTGAGGGTTAATTTTATACCCTGGTAGCTTGCCAAAGTTTTGAATCAGCTCAAGCAGCTTGGGAGTAGAGTCTAAAGCGTTCTTTAAATACAGAATCATGTCATCTGCAAAGAGGGAAAATTTCACTTCCTCTTTTCCTATTTGGATCCCCTTTATGCTTGCTTCTTGCTTTATTGCTCTGGCTAGGAATTTTAATATTATGTTAAAGAGGAGTGGAGAGAGTGGGCATCCTTGTCTTATTCCTGATTTTAGAGGGAATGGCTTTAGCTTTTTGCCATCAAGTATACTGCTAACTGTTGGTTTGTCATACATGGCCTTTATTGTACTGAGGAATTTTGCTTGGATTCCTAACTTCTCTAGAGCTTTTAGCATAAAGGGGGTTGGATCTTGGAGTTTTGACTTTATTCCGTGTAGTTGCCAAGTATACATGATTAAAAATTAAATTTGCCTTTTCCTTTGTTAATCTGTAATTTATGTTTAATTTAATATTTTTCAGTGTGTGTGTGTGTGTGTGTGTGTGTTTGTGTGTGTTTGGTTATTGGGACATAAACTCAGGGTTTTGAACTCAGGATTTTGAACTCTTGTTGTTGTTGTTTTCACTCAAGTGTGATATTCTACTACTTAAGCCATACCTCCAGTTCTAGCTTGCTGTTTGTTTTGCTTTTGTTTGTTTGTTTCTTTGGTTAATTGGGGATAAGTGGTTATTGGACTTTTCAACCCAGGCTGCTTTCAAACTGTAACTCTCAGGATTACCAGTGTGAGTCACCTCTCCTTGGCTACAAAAAAAATCTGCCTTGTATATGATGTAAAAACATAGTATGTAAAAAAAAGTATGGAAACTTTTAAACGTTTCTATAATAAATTTTAATTTAAAACATTTATTTATAATAATTGAAAATACTGTCTCTGAAGATAGATATGATAGCTACAATTCCAAGATATATTTCTTATTCAGAATGATTAAAATTGATTACTTATATATTATTAATCTTACTTGTGATGATTAAGAAATATATTATAAGATTATTCATAATGAATAAGAAAATAGTTGCTACATCATTATTTCTTTGCTTTTTTTCTCTTTCTCCTTCTTTCCCTGCCCTCTGCTTTATTAGAAATTATTATTGACAAAATAATTTGTCCCTAAATATTTTATTAGGCTGGAAGCTTACACAAGACAAATTATACATGTCATTTTTCCCTTTAGACACTTGCAATTGGTGTTATAAGGAAAAGACAGCAGCTTTAATAATAGCAGCTCTTTTTTTGGTATAATTTCATGGTTGACAAAAATATCTTTCTATTGTAAAAGTGTTCCTTGGAGAAAGAACAAAGGCTCTATAGTCTGGCAGGTAGGAATTTGAAGTCTGGCTCTTCTGCTTGTCAGCCCTTAACCTGAGGTAAGACACTTAATGCATGTGAGCGCCAAAGCCCTCACTTATTAAAAGAGAAGATAATAACTTTATGATATTCTTTGAGAGTTAATATGTTTACACAACATAGCTGAGCCTTTTGCTTTCAGAAAAATTATTTAATTCTTTAGTTTTTTATCATTGAAATGTATAATAAAACGATTGAATATTAAGCTTTATCTTAGCTTATTTTTAGAAAGTAGAAAATGGTGGTCCTTGAAATCAGCATCCAAAATAAAATAAAAACAATGCTTAAAATAGGCATTGATCATGTTTACTGCTCAATCACAGAAACCAAAAACATATGTGAGAATAGTACCTTCCACTAAGCATCATACTTCAAAATTCATATTATCTCATGAAAGATGATATCATAAGTCTAGTTATTGTTGATAAGTTTGTATTATTGACACAGTACAACATTAACTGAGACCTATGTTCCTAACTTCTAAAGATGTTTATTTTTATTGATTAGTTGTACAAAGGAGTTTCAATTCCAGAAGTCAGATGATGAGTACATTGCTTCTGGGGCAATATCTCTCCTTCCATAATTTTGTGCCATCTTCCTCCATTCCTATCCCTACCCTCAAGTTGGTTAGTTAAATTTTTACATGGTATATGTCAGATATAATGGCTGCATTTGCTCACTCTTACTCCTTCCATTTGTGTATTCTCCCTCTCATTGTCCCCTACTCAGAACATATTTCATTCCTAGCATTCATATTGTTGAATGGTTTCTTGTTGTTCAAAGGCATCACACTATTTAACTCTTCTCTTAAGAATCTCATATTGTTATAGTATCTCACTTTGTTATCTGATACATTGAATTTATTTGTATTTGGATATTTGAAATTTGATAGGGAAGGGGGGAAAACCAAGACGGGTGGGGGATGTGGGGGGGGAGGGAAATGGGTACCAAGACATGTGAAAGGGTATCAATGTATGTGAATTAATGCACCTTCTATCTGGCAAATATCATGTAACCCTTTTACTAATTACAATAAAAAAGAATACTGTCCTTTAGTCACATATGAATATGATCTTATGCATTTTATCAGGTATATTTGTATTTTAGATCTAGCTTTCACATGTGAGAGGAAATATGTGCCATTTGTCTCTTTGAACATGACACATTTCAGTTAACATAAATTTTCTAGGTCCAGTCATTTTTCTACAAATGATATAATATTGTTCTTTGCAATAGATGAATAAATTTCCATTGTCTATATGTATAAAATTTTCCTGGTCTACTCTTCTGTTCTAGGGCATCTGGGCTGCTATCATATGTGGGATCATGTGATTGATGCAGCAAAGAGCATGAATGTGCAAGCGTCTTTTCTATATCCTCACTTGTTATATTCTGGGTTGATAACCAAGAGTAGCATTGTTGGATTTCAGAGTAGTTCTGTGTTTAGTTTCAGAAATGTCTGAAATGTATTATCCTTAACTTCTGTATTTTTATGTGGAAATAAAAACTAAAAACTTGGAAAATACCAAATTGTTTGGAAGGACTATCCCTCAGAGAGGATGGCACATAATTGTAACAAATACTGAAGAGCTGTTTTTGTTTGAAAGCTCTTGCATCTTTGGCCCACAAATTAATTGAAAGTAGAATAAAAGCCTGATGTTCTGGGCTCCACTCTCCCACTCGACCCTTCATAGTAAATTTGTATTCCCCAAAAAGGGATGATCCTATAGCATCTTTATAGTAGGAACTACCCTTAAATAAAGGGACAGCAGCTTCTCCTCAGGACAATCCCTTTCCAGGCATCAATGCCTTTTATTATTACAAGGCCCTAATCAATTCCATGCCAATGAGCCACTGGATCAATTGTGACTGCCACCTATGACCAACCAACTTAAAGGATCTTACCAATGACTGTTTAATCATTATGCATACCTCTCTCCACCTGTTTAACTATTTAAACTGAAAGAAAACATCTGTATAAGACAATACATTGACATGTATCTTGCCTCTTCATGAGTGGTGTCTGTGTAAGTCAATGAAATTATCTGTCTCTGGCCTCCACAATTTCTCTTTGGTGTATTGGCTTAGGGAGTAAAACTTGACCTGTGAAACAGAGGTTTGGGCAGGGGGTATTAAAACTTCCAAAACATGGATTACAAAAATCATGAGGAATAGCTTTGAGCTGGACATTTATCTTTCTGAATTTTTTATTTTGGTCTATATTTTAAATTTTTCATTTTGGTCTATATTTTGGTACAGGTGACAATACTTCCATTTTGAAGAAAATTTCTAAAGCTCAATGAGAAACATAGGCCATAAGAAATCATTTTCAAAAGGCCTGTGGAATTTTTACCTAAACAGTAGTATTTTGATGATATGATATGTTTAGATATGATTGGCCAATCAATGGGTAGAATTTTCTGCAACTAGTTTTGCTTTTCCATTTAGGGCTATTTCTCAACATGAGGTTATATACTTTTTTGAGGATCTAAAATAAATCAATAACTATTTTAAAAACAACATAATCCAAAAGATAATGATATCTACTGATTAGAAAGATTATACATTTATATTCCCACTATTAGGCCAGTGTTTCTTCAGATTTTTTTCCCCATTACCTTTCTTAATTCCCACTGGTCTCAGTAAAGACAGTGGGTTCATTACATTTTAGAAGCTGATATAGTATTTAACTGTTACCTTATAGCTTCTTTATTATTCATTATTAGTAATTTTTTTGCAATGGCATTCTCAAGACATAATGGGAAGGAATTAGGCTTGCTCTTTTCTAAGCTTACAGTTAGGTAAAGAATTTTATGTGGTTTGGTAGAAGTGATGAAAATATGGAGTGGTTCCCAGATGCATGAGATAGACATTCAGAGGGTGTTTTATTTTCTCCTGCATGTATCACTTGATGTATGAAGTAGGAGAAGTTTGAAGAGGTCTTTCTAAAGAAAGGTGAGTCATTTGTACACACAGTGTTAACTGTAGTCCATTTTGTTGAACAAAGATTGTTGTTCATTTTCTGATTACTTCTGTGAAATAAACAGTCATTATCATCCACCATAACAGTTTGAACACATTTATTTCCAGATAAATAAACAGTCCTCAATCTTAATGAGGTGACAGCAGGTTTGAACAAAGCCCATGCCTACCTGGTTCACCTTATTTGTTAGTACTATAGACCTAATAATTTCAGTTAGACATGTTACTACTCACTTTTTGTCAAGCAGTGTCACAAATGGGGACAAATAACTACTTTTACCTATGAAATGCAGTTGTAGTAGGCAACACTTTTGGGGACATATTATTTTGGTAACTGTGAAATGTACCATTCCAAAAGCAGTTGCAAAAGTAGTGCTTGTTTCACTTCTATCTATTACTAGGATCTATGGTTATGGAAGAATAAATTGAGTTAAACACTATCAGAGTAGCTCAGTAAGTAGTAACTTTGAACTGAGCAGATTCTTCATGTGAATCTAAAATGGATGTCTAATGTCACTGAAATCTCTGTTATATTACTTCAAGTAGTAAAGTTGTTTACTTTTATGGTATAACCTCATCAATTGTGTCTGTTCAACACTTTTTGCATAAATTAGTGAAGAATAAGCCTATTTGTAGTGCCTAATGTTTTCAAGTAACATTATTTACAATGGGAAGTTCAAAACTGAATATTGCATTTTTATACAAAACCTGAGAATTTACAATTACTTTGCTTTCAGAATAATTTATAAATTGCAAATACAAATTATACATAATTATTCTGTTTAGGGATTAGGAAAAAATCATTGAGCAGTTCCTAGGTAGCAGGGTTTACATAATCAGAATGGTGAAAATAAACGTATTCATTTCCTAATTCCTTAAATATTTATTAAATGCCTACCATGAGCCAAACATTTCATTTAACATTTCCTTTTATCCAGAAATAATACCATATTAATCTCTGCTGAGTAGTTATGTCTTAATTTTCACCAAGGGCTGGCAGGTTAATTCTACCCTGACATTTAGGGGGAAGATTGCATTTTATTTTATTTATTTATTTTATTGTAATTAGTAAAAGGGTTACATGATATTTGCCAGATAGAAGGTGCATTAATTCACATACATTGATACCCTTTCACATGTCTTGGTACCCATTACCCTCCCCCACACACCCCCACACCCGTCTTGGTTTTCCCCCCTTCCCTATCAAATTTCAAATATCCAAATACAAATAAATTCAATATATCAGATAACAAAGTGAGATACTGTAACAATATGAGATAACCAAGGGACAGCAAAGGAGATGAGAGACAACATAGTACATTAAGGACAACAATCATTCGTTATATGGCTTTTGTTCCAATATCCTGGAGGTCCTTTCAATTAGCTTCATACTATATGGCCTTATGTGAAGATTGCATTTTAATCCACGGTTTTGTTCCCACATAGAAGATAACTGCCTACTGGGAGATATTTATGCTTAAAGACAGTATGATTACTACAGGATATTTTATAGCTTTAAGAGGTGGTCATTAAGTTTATTTGGCTGCCAATAAGGGCTAGCCAATTTTCTCTCCAGAACAGAAGTTTATTAAATCAACACGTCAGGAAAAATGCCAAGTCTGAAAGGAACCAGAGGACAGAGTTCTGGGTATGGAATTTGCAGGAAATGAAAGTTCCTGGTTCTTAATGGAACAGAAGTTGTGGAAAAACTGGCAGGAAGAAAATATGTGATTTGTATCAGTTATTATTTTTAACATGTTGATAATAACAGCCATTGATTCACTCCCTTGATTGGACTATATTGAGTGACCAGGATTAAAGTATATTAAGAACAATACATATTGGTAAAACTCTTTCTGGAAAAAAAACCCAATAAATTCATATATTTTAGAAAGACAAGTCATTTACTTTACCTCATTTTTAAATTCTTTTCCTTATTAATTATTTGGAATGCATTCTGCAGAAATAACAGTCAAGTACATATACATGGAAAAGGTTATTCAGTGAAAAAAGACACAGTGCAATGAATAATCAATAATATAATCATTATAGGCACAAATTGATCAAGTGAAATGGTAACATACCAGCCTAAATTCCTAGACCATAGATCATGAAGAATTTGAATGAGTTGCTGTTGACCTGGGAAAAAGCATCATGAAAACTGCTTCAGGTACTGAAGGCTAAATGGTACTGAAATTACTCATTTATATGAATACGTTTTAGAAATTCAACTGAAATCAATAGAAACATTGGAGGCATTTACTTACGGTAGTTATCAGCCAAGGGGGACAATGGAGAGATTAGAATAAACTCAGTGGTGGTCCTTAAAGAACACATAAAATAATAAGGTGAGTTTAAAAGAACCACTTATTTTTAGTACAAGGTAGAATAATGTGCATGCTAAATTTATGAAAAGTAATATATTCTGTACATTTGAAGGAAGAATTAAAAATTATATCACTATGAAATGCTTCAAATAAGAGATTGTAGATATATTGGGTCTTTAAGGAATCTGGATTCAGGAAACAATACATGTGATATTTGGCTAAACAGATTTTCAGTTAAAGGAGTCATTATGAATGAAGGAATTTGATAAAGCCCTGGTGAGTTCTCCCATGGAAAATCACACATTTGAAGACACATTTTGGTGCAGGAAGTAAGAATGACTATTCTAAAGAATTAACTTTGTTAGTTGAGGAAAGGTGCTTTGGGCAGACGAAACCTAGGTTTAATAATCAAGTTCGGGGTCCACTGCAAGCACCAGGAAGCCCAGAACTCTAGCAAGTGGCAGAAGTCAGATGCAGGAATCCCACACAGACAAGGTGCAGGCAGCACAGATGGCAGCGGAGACAAGAGGGGAAGCAAATGACCCTCCAACACCATGGAGCACCTCACAGCCAAACCCTAAGAGTAAGTGGTCCAGCAGGTTCCCCCAAACCCACTCGGAAAGCAGAGTTGGTTCCGAGCTACAGAACTTAACCCAGACCCCTCCAACCCCCCCCCAAGAAAGACTGACAAGTAAGGGGGCAGAGATGTCTTGCTCCCACCTGCCCAACAGCCTCCTCTCCCAGGCCACTGAAACTGGAGATTGAGGGGCGCTAACACCCTGCCTTCCAAGAATGGGTGGGGGTGTGTGTGAGTCTGCAAGCAAGCATCTGACTGAACCGAACCTAATTGGGCTCCCTCCTGCTGGGAGCCTCCAGCAAGACAGCACAGAGGCAGCCCACGAAGTCACAGAAAGACTCACAGCCAAAGCAGTCAAGTACTTCTCTGAAACACATTAGGGAACTGAAGGAGAGACCAGCAAGTGCGGAGCTCTCACTGGGAGAGCCAGAAAGGCCCAGCTCTGTCCTTGGAGCCCACTTCCTCTGCTGGGCCCCTGCCCCTGGGAACAGTACAGAATCCTGGCTGGCTTAGCTAAGAGCCCCCAGAAACTCCCAAACCCCAGTCCTTTGGCTGGGGCCCACCCTTGGGGACAGGATAGGTAAACTATCCAACCTCCGGGCTGAGACCACTGTGGGGCCACTGGTTGGGCTGAGAGCTAGCTGTGCAGTGGCACACAGCCTCTGTGAATGGGCAGACAGACCTTTAAAAACTGTAAACTCTGATCCACTCAGCAGAGGAACTAATTTGACTGAGAATCACATGTATACAGATTCCCAGAACCACCAGTCCCAAACCAAGTAAAGACCACCACCTACATCAAAGGGACATCAAAGGGATCCACATAGGGAAAGAAGAAATTAAACTATCCCTATTTGCAGATGACATGATCCCTTAACTGAGTGACCCAGTAAGCTCTACTCCCAAACTCCTAGAATTAATGAGCTACTTTAGCAAAGTGGCAGGATACAAAATTAACCTTCAGAAGTCAGTAGCCTTCTTGTATACCAACAATACACAAACAGAAGGCCAAATCAAGAAAATGATCCCATTTGCAATAGCCCTCAAAAGAATAAAATACTTAGGAATTAATCAAAGATGTAAAGGAATTATTTAATGAAAACAATAAAACCCTAATGAAAGGAATTAAAGAGGTCACCAGGAAATGGAAAGACATCCCATGCTCATGGGTAGGGAGAACCAATATAGTGAAAATGGCCATACTGCCAAAAGTGACATACAAATTCAATGCAATCCCCATTAATATCCCAAATACATTCTTTGCTGAAATAGAACATACAATCCAAAGTTTCATATGGAACAAGAAAAGACCTAGAATAGCCAAAACAATTCTAGGCCAAAAGAGCAATGCTGGTGGTATTACAATACCAGACTTCAAACTCTACTATAGAGCCATAATAATAAAAACAGCATGGTATTGGCACAAAAATAGACCAGAAGATCAATGGAACAGAATGGAAGATCCAGAAATAGAACCACATACCTATAGTCAACTTATATTTGACAAAGGAGCCAAAGATATACAGTGGAACAAGCACAGCATATTAAATTATTGGTGCTGGCAAAACTGAGCAGCCACATGCAGAAAACTAAAAATGGACTCTATCCTTTCACCATGCACAAGCATTAACTCAAAGTGGATCAAAGACCTCAATGTCAGACTGGAAACCTTGAAACTGCCCCACAATAGAGTTGGAGTGACACTGGAACTCACAGGCACAGGCAAAAACTTCCTGAACAGAATTCCAGGGTTGCAACAGATTGGAGAGACACTCTATAAATGGGACTACCTGAAAATAAAAAGTTTCTGCACAGATAAAAGCATAGCCAACCAACTGGGAAAATATATTTACCAATAATACATCAGACAAATGCTTATCATCCAGCATCTACAGGGAACTCAAGAAACTAATCCCCCCAAAACCAATAAACCATTCACTAAATGGGCAAGGGAATTAAGAGAGACTTATCAAAAGCAGAGTTTAAAATGGCATAAAAGCATACGAGAATATGCTCATCATCCATGGTCATAAAGGAAATGCAAATAAAAACAACCCTAAGATACCACCTTACCCCAACAAGAATGGCCAAGATTTTGAACTTAGACAATGACAGATGCTTGCAAGGTTGTAGAGAAAAAGGAACCCTACTACACTGCTGGTGGAATTGTAAGGTAGTTCAGCCACTCTGGAAAGCAGTGTGGAGGTGTCTTAAAGAACTGAAAATTGACCTACCCTACGATCCTGCCATACCACTCCTGGGCATCTTTCCTGAACATCATAACCCAAGATATGATAAGGACACCTGCTCAGCTATGTTCATCTCTGCACTATTCACAATAGCCAGGTGATGGAAACAATCCAGATGCCCTACTGCAGATGAATGGATACAGAAAATGTGGTACATATATACAATGGAATTCTACGTAGCCAACAGACAAGATAAAATAATGGCATTTGCAGGGAAGTGGATAAATCTAGAGCGAATCATGTTGAGTGAGACAAGTCAAGACCAAAGAACAAAACCTGCATGGTATCCTTAATATGTGGCTATCAGATCCAAACAGGATACAAATGAGGACTTAATATTTGCTTACCCCATGCTATGAACATCGTACTAGAAATATAAACACAACTACATAGACATAAAAATTTATGATTCAATAGACATAAGATTTTATTACATAGATTAATATTTATATGGCATAGAAACCCTCAGCCTAATTTTAATTATGTTCTGAAGTCTAAGTGCCAGTGATTGTATATAGAGATTTTCATCTTGAATACTTGTTGTTAAATACATTATTTAAAATATGATGTAAATATTAATGTAAATAAATTCTTTAATAAAAAGAATCAAGTTCGAAGAACATTAGGTTGTATTTATGATTTTGTCAGATAATCTCTCTTTTGTTCTAGTCATCTTTGAGTTATAAAACTCTTTAATACATCTGCTTAAATTTGTAAGGATACAATATGTAGGAATGGAAAAGAAATATGACGTTATGATGTCAACTAGTTAGCTAAGTTGATATTATTAGAAGATCTCGAGTGTAAACATGACAGACCAACATAAAGGAGAAAGGCCACTCAAATAAACAAGATTAGAGACGCCATGGAAACAATCACACCCATGAATAAGTACTTCCAGGGCTTATATTCAATGAGACAGGACAATTTAGTAAAAATGGATGATTTTTAAGTGAACATAAGCTGCCCAAATTGAACCAAGAAGAGGTAAGTGAACTGAATACACAAATTTCATACAATGAGTGAGCAGAAACCTGCCAGCTAGAAGGAGCCCCTGTCCAGACGGTTTCACTGCGGAATTCTATAAGTCTTTTAAAGATGAGTTAATAGCTATACTCTTGAAGCTCTTTTGAGAAATAGAAGCAGAAGGAGCCATCCCAAACTCACTCTATGAAGCCAATGTCGCAACCATCTCCAAACCAGGGAAGGACCCAACAAAAGAAGAGAACTACAGACCAATCTTTCTGTTGAACACAAATGCAAAGCTCTTCAATAAAATGCTAGCCAACAGAATCCAGAGACAAATTTAAAAAAATTATGCTCTATGATCCAGTAGATTTCATCCCACAGATGCAAGGCTGGTTTAACAGTCACAAATCAAATAATGTAATGCATCATATTATTAGTGCTAAGGTTTAGAATCATATGATAGTATCTCTGGACAATGAAAAGGCATTTGAAAAAATATAGCATCATACACTTTATCAAAACTATAAAATCCTAAAGAAAGAAATCAAACAGGACACCAGGAAATGGAAAGACATTCTATGTTCATGGATAAGGAGAATCAACACTGTGAAAATGGCTATACTGCCAAAATTGATATATACATTCATGTTGAAAGCACTAGAGAAAATAGGAATAGGAGGTACATTTCTTTTTGTGTGTATGTGGGGGGGGGGTTCATGAGGCTTGAACTCTGGACCTGGACCCTGTTTCCAAGCTCTTCAGCTCAAGGCTACCACCCTACCCCTGGGCCTGGGCCTTCTCCCTGAGGTCTTCAGCTCACGGCTACTGCCCTATTCCTTCAGCCTCAGACCCACTTCCAATTTTTAGTTGTTACTTGGAGATAAGAACCTCGTATTCTTTAGTGCCTGGGCTGGATTTTAACTGTAATCCCCAGATCTCAGCGTCCTGAATAGGTAGGATTACAGGCATGAGCCACTGCTCCCAGCTAGGAGGTGCAGTTTTTTTGCCAGTCCTGGGCTTGAGCTCAGGGCCTGAGCACTGTCCTTGGACTCTCTCAAGGCTACAGCTCTACCACTTGAGCCTCAGCACCACTTTTGGCTTTTTTCTATGTATGTGGTACCAAGGAATTGAACCCGGGTCTTCATGCATGCTAGGCAAGCATTCTACCACTAGGCCAAACTCCCAGCCCTAGGAGGTGAATTTTTAAAAACAATTAAGCCCATATATTTCAGACCTACAGCTGATATCATACTAAATGGGGAAAACCTAGAACCATTTACAATCAGGAACAAGACAGGGATGCCAACTCTCTCCACTTCTCTTCAATATAGTGCTAGAACCTGTAGCCAGAGCAATAAAGGCAATAGAAAAGAAGTCAAAAGGATCCACATAGGAAAAGAGGAAATTAAATTTTCCCTATTTGCAGATGACATGATCTTATACTTGAATAATCCAATAAATTTCCCTCCCAAACTCTTAGAAGTAATAAACCACTTTGGCAAATTGGCAGGATACAAAGTCAACCTTGAAAAGTCAATAGCCTTTCTCTATGCCAATAATATGCAAACAGAAACAAGAATCAAGAAAATGATACCATTTGCAATATCCCCTAAAAGAATGAAATATTTAGTAGTGAACCTAACCAAGAATATAAAGGAGTTATTTAATGAAAACAATAAAAGCTTAAAGAAAGACATCAAAGAGAATACCAGGAAATTAGAAGAAATGCCATGCTCATGGATAGGAAGAATCAATATCGTGAAAATGTCCATACTACCAAAATTGATACACAATTTTAATGCAATTCCCATCAAAATCCCAAAGATATTCTCTACTGAAATAGAGAAAGTAATCCAAAGGTTCATATGGAACAACAAAAGACCTAGAATGGCCAGAGCATTGTAGGCAGTATTACTATAGAGCCATAATAGCAAAAATAGCATGGTATTGGCACAAAATAGACCAGAAGATCAATGGAACAGAATAGAGGATCCAAAAATGAAACCACATACTTATAGTCAATTTATATTCGACAAAGGAGCCAGACATACACAGTGGAATAACTACAGCTTCTTCAATTATTGATGATGGTAAAACTGGGCAGCCACACGTGGAAAACTAAAAATTGATCCCAGCCTGTTGCCACACATGAACATTAATTAACTCAAAATGAATCAAAACCTCAATATCAGACCTGAAATTCTGAAACTTCTACACTGGAACTCATAGGCACTGGCAGAAACTTCTTGAACAGAGTCCCAGGATCACAGCAGAGAAACTTGAGAAATGGGACTACCTAAAAATAAAAAGTTTCGGCACATGTATGGCAAAGGACATAGCTAGAAAATTAAATAGGAAGCCTACAGAATAGGAGAAGATCTTCACCAACCGTACAATGGACAAAGGCCTCATATCTAAAATATATCAACAGCTCAAAAATTAAAACACTCCAAAACTAATCTTCAAAGTAACAACCATCCCATTAAAAAATGGGCCAAAGACTTAAAGAAAGTCTTCTCTGAAGAAGAAACAAAAATGGCCTATAGACACATGAAGAAATGCTCAACATCTCTGGTCATAAAAGAAATGCAAATCAAAACAACTCTAAGATTCCACCTCACTCCAGTTAGAATGGCCAGGATCAGGAAAACAAATAACAACAGATGCTGGAGGGGATGTGGCCAGGAGGGATCACTACTACACTGTTGGTGGGAGTGCAAACTCATTCAACCACTATGGAAAGCAGTATGGCAGTGCCTCAAAAGGCTAAACATAGAGCTTCCCTATGACCCAGCAATTCCACTATTTGGCATTTACCCAACCATCCAGAAACTAGGGCATACTAAATCCACTAGCACATCAATGTTCATTGCAGCATTATTCACCATAGCAAAGATATGGAACCAACCTAGATGTCCCTCAGTTGATGAATGGATCCACAAGATGTGGTATTTGTACACAATAGAATTCTATGCTGCTGTCAGAAAAAACGACATCGCTCCATTTGTTAGGAAATGGAAAGACTTAGAAAAAATCATATTAAGCCAAGTAAGCCAGACTGAAAGGAATTTAGGCTCAATGGTTTCCCTCATTCATCATAACCAGTAGAAACTTTGGGCTTTAATAGCAAAGATTTGCAATAGAGCAAAAACTTGATACATAAGGCCATATAGTATGAAGCTAATTGAATGGACCTCTAGGATATTGAAACAAAAGCCATATAATGAATGATTGCTGTCCTTAAGATGCTATGTTATCTCTCATCTCTTTTGCTGTTCCTTTGTTATCTCATATTGTCACAATATCTCACTTTGTTATCTGATATATTGAATACATTTGTATTTGGCTACTTGAAATTGGACAGGGAAGGGGGAAAAACCAAGAGGGGGGTGAGGGGAGGGTAATGGGGAACAAGACATGTGGAAGGGTATCAATGTATGTGAATTAATGCACCTTCTATCTGGCAAATATCATGTAACCCTTTTATTAAATACAATAAAATATTAAAAAAAGTTTCTGCACAGATAAAGTCATACCAACTAAAGTAGGAAGACTGCCAAACAACAATTATACATCAGACAAATGCTTAATATACAATATCTACAAGGAACTCAAGAAACTAATCCTCCCCAAACCTAACAAACCAATTGCTAAATGGTCAAAGGAACTAAAGAGAAACTATCAAAAGAGGATGTCAACATGACAAAGAAAATTATGAGAAAATGTTCATCATCCATGGTCTTAAAGGAAATGCAAATAAAAACAACCCTAAGATACCACCTTATCCCAATCTGAATGGCCAATATTCTGAACTGAGACAACACCAAATGCAAGCAGAGATGTGGAGAAAGAGAAACCCTGCTGCACTCCTGGTGGAAATGTAAATCAGTACAACCACTCTGGATGGCAGTTTGGAGGTTCCTCAAAAATCTGAAAATAGGATGGTAGTTGGGAGCAATGGCAGCTATGCTGGCTGGGTGGGTCAGGTCGGTGTTTGAGTTGTGGTTGCTGTTGGCGACTGCTTTGGGAACAGAGTTCTCATCAGAGGCATGCAGATAGTTAGACTTCTCTAGCAACCTGCTCTGCAGCTCTTGTGATTTACTTGGACCATTCAATGTACTTTAGCTGGATCCTGATTGCAGAGGATGCTGTCAGGAAGAAGCACAGTTTGAAACCCAAAAGCTTTATGCTGGAGCTATTCTTGAAGTCTATGGATGAAAATTGGGGAGGTTCCCTGAAGTCCAAGCTTTTGTCAGAATTGACAGCCCAAACTGTTTCTAGGATTATAAATCAGTTATGTTCATTGGTCAGATCCTGTACTAAAGCTTTTGGAAGACAATGGGAACATTGCTGAAGAGCTGAGCATCCTCAAATGGAACACAGATAGTGTGGAAGAACTTCTGAGTGAAAAATTGGATTACATGTAAATCTTGCTTAAATTCTGTTTATTGTTTTGTTGCCTCACAGCCCCTAGAAAGTTATTTTGCATGCTTCCATTGATCAGCCTTTCACTATGAGGCATTAGACATCAAGTTAGATGTTGAGGTGGCAGCACAGCCCACAATATGTAAAGAGTATGCAAGCTTCACAAAAGCCACTTTTTCTAAATTTCAGCTTGTTTGAATTTGTTGATACCACTAATAAAATGCTTTTTAACAGGCTTGCAGCTAAATGCAAATGATAATTTAATTGGTCAAGTTTTATGAAAAACAAATTTCTAAATTAGAAAGAGTTAATGGAGACAATACTGTACCTATCATGCTATTTGCTTTCAAAAATAGTGACAGAAAACTCTAGAGCAAGTAAGCAAACTGAGCCTCAACAGATAGCCTTCTCCTTGGAACCCTTATTATTATATTCCACAGCTTTCTTTTAGTAGAAATATTTAGATTGTAATGAGTGTACTGCAGAAAAACTTTGTAGCTTCATTATTGTGAAAACAGTTTGGAGATCTACAGTAAAAGTGGGTCATACACAAAGATTTGCATTGATGAAGACTACATAGAAAACTTTTCATAAGGTTTTGTGCAGATCAGATATTTGGAAAAAATTTGTGTTTTATATTCTTTATAGAAAACATTCATTTAAAACTGATCACTTGTAGTACCAAAATATAAACAAAAAACGTTCAAAAGTCTTGAAAAAAAACTAAAAATAGATCTTCCCTATGACCCAGCCATACCACTCCTGGGTATCTACCCTGAGCATCATAATCCAGGATATGATAAGGTCACCTGCACAGCCATGTTCATTGCTGCACTTTTCACAATAGCCAAGCAAAGTAACAGCCCAGATGCCCCATTACAGATGAATGGATACAAAAAATGTGATCTAATCTATATCTATACAGTGTAATTCTACATAGCTACCAAACAAGATAAAATAATGTCTTTCTCTGGAAAGTGGATGGAAGTAGAGCAAATCGTGTCGAGTGAGATAAGCCAAGACCAAAGAAACAAAAGGTGCATGGTCCCCTTGATATTAGATCCAACCTGTTCAAGAGCGATGACTCAATATTGTGGTACTGAAGATCATTGACATGAATTTTGAGATGTAAATACATCTACATAGACATACAAATCTATGATGGTAGATATATTCTATAGACATATTGTTATTTTATTTTATTTTTTAATTTTTTATTGTAATTAATAAAAGGGTTACATGATATTTGTCAGATAGAAGGTGCATTAATTCACATACATTGATACCCTTTCACATGTCTTGGTACCCATTACCCTCCCCCCCACCCCCCCACTCGTCATGGTTTTCCCCCCTTCCCTATCAAATTTCAAATAACCAAATACCAATAAATTCAATATATCAGATAACAAAGTGAGATGCTGTAACAATATGAGATACCCAAGAGACACCAAAGGAGATGAAAGATAACATAGTACATTAAGGACAACAATCATTCATTATATGGCTTTGGTTTCAGTATCCTGGAGGTCCTTTCAATTAGCTTCATACTATATGGCCTTATATATCAAGGTTTTGCTCTATTGCAGATCTCTGCTAGTAGAGCACAGGTTTCTAATGGTTATTATAAATGAGGGAAACCATTGAGCCTAAGTTCCTTTGAGTCTGGCTTACTTCACTTAATATGATTTTTTCTAAGTCTTTCCATTTCCTAACAAATGGGGCGATGTCATTTTTTCTGACAGAAGCATAGAATTCCATTGTGTACAAATACCACAACTTGTTGATCCACTCATCAACTGAGGGACATCTAGGTTGGGTCCATATCTTTGCTATGGTGAATAATGCTGCAATGAACATTGTTGTGCTAGTGGATTTAGTAATGCCCTAGATTTTGGATGGTTGGGTAAATGCCAAGTAGTGGAATTGCTGGGTCATAGGGGAGTTCTATGTTTAGCCTTTTGAGGCACTGCCATACTGCTTTCCATAGTCGTTGAACGAGTTTACACTCCCACCAACAGTGTAGTAGTGATCCCTCCTGGCCACATCCCCTCCAGCATCTGTTGTTATTCGTTTTCCTGATCCTGGCCATTCTAACTGGAGTGAGGTGGAATCTTAGAGTTGTTTTGATTTGCATTTCTTTTATGACCAGAGATGTTGAGCATTTCTTCATGTGTCTATAGGCCATTTTTGTTTCTCCTTCAGAGAAGACTCTCTTTAAGTCTTTGGCCCATTTTTTAATGGGATGGTTGTTACTTTTAGTTTTGGAGTGTTTCAATTTTTTGAGTTGTTGATATATTTTAGATATGAGGCCTTTGTCCGTTGTTTGGTTGGTGAAGATCTTCTCCCACTCTGTAGGCTTCCTGATTAGTTTACTAGCTATGTCCTTTGCCATACAAAAGCTCTGCAGTTTAATGCAGTCCCACTTATCCAGCCTTTCTCTGATTTGTTGTGATTCTTGGTCCTTATTAAGAAAGTTTCGACCTGTGCCAAGGAGCCTAGTGTATCTCCTATTCCTTTTATATAGATTGATATATACCTATGATATACACAGACTCAGCTTAATATGAGTTTTGTTCTTAAATTAATGTGCCAGTGATTGCATATAGATTCCATTTTTGAATACTTGTTTGTTAAACTTGGCATTTGAAATATGATGTAAAAATCACTGCTAATAAAATCTTTTAATTAAAAAAATTATCCTAATATTGAATCTAAGAACTACACACATAAATTGTAATTCCACACTGTATTTGCCTCCTTCCATCTGCTGTTTACAAACATGTAATACTTTTTTGTTTTAGTCTGGCTCTTTGTGAATTTCCTTTATTTAATATTCCTGGTTTTCTGATAATTGATGTATTAAGCATTTAGTAAGCTCATTTTCCATTCTGGAAGCAAATAATTAAGTAGTTTTTGCCTCAAAGTGTGTTTCTTTACACAGAGAGACATGTAATACAGCAGGGACAGACAATAGTGATTTATTTCAGATTTTAGTTATTTACAGATATCAGAAAAAGGTAATGGAGGAAATAATCTCAAAAGGAGAGTTAAGAACGTGAAATTCCTGTTTTCCAGAAAAGGTTTGCTGTATATTAATGTCACAGAAAAGCAGGGAGAATGCAATGTTCATCTAGCCCTCAGTAAACACAACATTATTATCTAAGTTTTGGCTCTTCCAGTAGCAGTAGCACTGTTTGAGTACTGTCCAGTTACCTTATCATGCATCTTCTTTTCCTTTTTTTTCTTCCTCCTCCTCCTCCTTCCTCCCCCTCCTCCCCCTCCTCCCTCTCCTCCCCCCTCTTCTCTCCCTCCTCCTCCTCCTCCTCCTCCTCCTCCTCCTCCTCCTCCTCCTCCTCCACCTCCTCCTCCTCCTCCTCCTCCTCCTCCTCCTCTTCCTCCTCCTCCTCCTTCTCCTCCTCCTCCTTCTTCTCCTCCTCCTTCTTCTTCTTCTTCCTCTCCCTATGTTAAAACTTAATTTTGTCCTCACAGTAATGTAAGAGGGTTTATAGTTACATATGTAAGGTAGTGACTATAATTCTTGTCAGACATTGTTACCATCTCCCTCATTTCTCTCCCGTGTCCACCCTCCCATTCTATAACCCCCTACTCCTGCATCTTCTTTCTTGTGTATCCCACTGGCTATAGAGCTGACCTTTTTGGAGATTAGCTCCACAATGGAGTCTGAATTATCCAACATTGTTGAGGATTAATTATTCGGAGGTTGTCTAACTGCAAAAATAAGAACATCCACCATCAATCCCCTTAAAAATTTAGAGCTATAATCTACTCAAAGCTAATTCTAATTACCTTTTAGGATATAAGCTGAATATATACTCATAGTCTAAGTAATAGTGAAAAAAACAGTATTTTCTTAATATGTTCAAAGCTATGTTTTCATGAGCGATACAAGTGAAAGCACTGACCTGAACACTTTACAAGATAGGCTTTTCCAGCACGCCTTTTTCAAATTGGTGGAAGAAACCTCATCACAATGCAAAAGAAATGCAATTTTCTTGCTCTTTTTAGCAATGGATATGGAATAATTACAGAACTTAGATTAGAAGTTTACTCATAGAATGGCAGCTTGTATTACTCCTTTGTGTTCATAGCAGCTAGCCAAACTCTAAAAAGATTTAAATGGAGTCTCAATTACTTATTATCTAATAGTGTGCATAGAATTAATGATAACATATTTTATGGCATGTGAATCTGCTGGCTATTATCATCTAGTAAGCAAATTTAAAGTCATTTTCTTTCCCCAAATCAAAATGTGGCTAAACCAAATTTCAGCCATATTTTCTCTGATGTATCCTTTTCAGTCTCTTTGTCTATTAAGTAGCTAATTAAAAAATAAATCATTCCTCACTGTTAAGTATATTTATACCACATCACTGGAGCTAAATGTATTCAATGAAATTAAAAATAAAACAATGAAATAATTTTCTTAGGCCCAAGTGCATATTATTTTTTCTTTTTTTGTAGTTTAAATATTGTCTTTATTCCATTTAGTATTTCAGTATTCTCTTTATTTTGCCAGTCCTGGGCTTGAGCTCAGAGCCTGAGCACTGTCCTTGGACTTTCTACCACTTGAGCCTCAGCACCACTTCCGGCTTTTTTTTTATGTATGTCATACCAAGGAATTGAACCCCGGTCTTCATGTATGCTAGGTAAGCACTCTACCACTAGGCAAAACTTCTGGCCCCTGTTTCAGTATTCTCTTTGGCTGACCTTCTGACTTCAATGCTTTTTTTGCCTCCTTTCACTGCCTTCATTTTATTTTTTCAATATATTTTGTATTGCAATTAATAGAAGGGTTACATTATATTCACAAGACAGAAGGTGCTTTACTTCACAAATATTGATATCCTTTATTATGTCTTGGTCCCCATTTCCCTTACACCACCCCGCCCCTCTTCTTGTTTTTCTCCTTCCCTATCCGATTTCAAATAACCAAACACACATATATACAATATATCAGATAAAAAGGTGAAGTACTGTAATAATATGAGATAACCAAGAGACAGCAAAATAGATGAGAGATAACAGTACAAACTAAGGACAACAATCACTCATTATATGGCTTTTGTTTCTATATCCTGGAGGTCCTTTCATCATACTATATGGCCTTATGTATCTAGGTTTTGTTCTATTGTAATTTTTTTCATGTTAGTATCTGTATCTCCAATGTTAGAACAAAAAGTGATTCCTGTGTTTCAAAATATGTGAAGAGCTAGTTAAGTGAAGCAAATTAATCCTACCATGTTAACTGTACAGCAAAAAGTATATTTTTTGTAATTTCGGTGTAATAGTTTTTTTTAATAATATTTCTTCTTTATGTACCTAAGAATTAGCTTAACTAAGAATGTAAAGGACCTTTTTGACGAAAACTTTAAAACCCTACAAAAGGAAATTAAAGCAGAACTAAGGAAATGGAAAAACCTCCCATGCTCCTGGATTGGAAGAATCAACATTGTGAAAATGACAATCTTGCCAAGAGCTATCTACAAATTCAATGCAATACCCATCAACATCCCAATGTCATTCTTTAAAGAAATAGAAGAGGCAATCCAAAATTTCATATGGAATAATAAAAGACCCCGTATAGCAAAACCCCTTCTTAGCAGAAAGAACAGCGCTGGAGGAATTTCAATTCCAAACTTCAGACTCTATTACAGAGCTATAATTCTCAAAACAGCTTGGAACTGGCACAGGAACAGGCCTGAAGACCAATGGAATAGAACTGAGGACCCAGATATTAAACCACAGACCTATGGCCACCTAATCTTTGACAAGGGAGCCAAAAAAATAGAATGGAAAAAAGACAGCCTCTACAACAAGTTGTGCTGGCAGAACTGGTTAAGCACCTGTAGAAAACTAAAGCTGGATCCTTCTTTGTCACCTGGCACTAGAATTAACTCCAAATGGATCAAAGACCTGGAGGTAAAAGCTGACACACTGAAAACTCTACAGGAAGGAATAGGAGATACACTAAGCCTCCTTGGCACAGGTCGAAACTTTCTTAATAAGGACCAAGAATCACCACAAATCAGAGAAAGGCTGGATAAGTGGGACTGCATTAAACTGCAGAGCTTTTGTATGGCAAAGGACATAGCTAGTAAACTAATCAGGAAGCCTACAGAGTGGGAGAAGATCTTCACCAACCAAACAACGGACAAAGGCCTCATATCTAAAATATATCAACAACTCAAAAAATTGAAACACTCCAAAACTAACCTCCAAAGTAACAACCATCCCATTAAAAAATGGGCCAAAGACTTAAAGAGAGTCTTCTCTGAAGAAGATAAAAAAATGGCCTGTAGACACATGAAGAAATGCTCAACATCTCTGGTCATAAAAGAAATGCAAATCAAAACAACTCTAAGATTCCACCTCACTCCAGTTAGAATGGCCAGGATCAGGAAAACGAATAACAACAGATGCTGGAGGGGATGTGGCCAGGAGGGATCACTACTACACTGTTGGTGGGAGTGCAAACTCGTTCAACGACTATGGAAAGCAGTGTGGCAGTGCCGCAAAAGGCTAAACATAGAACTCCCCTATGACCCAGCAATTCCACTACTTGGCATTTACCCAACCATCCAGAAACAAAGACATACTAAACCCACTAGCACAACAATGTTCATTGCAGCACTATTCACCATAGCAAAGATATGGAACCAACCTAGATGTCCCTCAGTTGATGAGTGGATCAACAAGTTGTGGTATTTGTACACAATGGAATTCTATGCTGCTGTCAGAAAGAATGACAGTGCCCCATTTGTTAGGAAATGGAAAGACTTAGAAAAAATCCTATTAAGTGAAGTAAGCCAGACTCAAAGGAACTTAGGCTCAATGGTTTCCCTCATTCGTCATAATCAGTAGAAACCCTGGGCCCTACTAGCAGAGATTTGCAATAGAGCAAAATCTTGATACATAAGGCCATATAATGTGAAGCTAATTGAAAGGACCTCCAGGATATTGAAACAAAAGCCATATAATGAATGATCGTTGTCCTTAATGTACTATGTTGTCTCTTATCTCCTTTGGTGTCCTTTGGTTATCTCATATTGGTATAGTATCTCACTTTGTTTTGTGATATATTGAATTTATTTGTATTTGGATATTTGAAATTTGATAGGGAAGGGGGGAAAACCAAGATGGGTGGGGGGTGTGGGGGGGGAGGGAAATGGGTATCAAGACATGTGAAAGGGTATCAATGTATGTGAATTAATGCACCTTCTATCTGGCAAATATCATGTAACCCTTTTACTAATTACAATAAAAAAATTCAAAAAAATTAATAAAAATATTTCTTCTTTATTTTACTCACAGTTTGTCTTTTTGTTTGTTTGTTTGTTTTTTGCCAGTCCTGGGGCTTGAGCTCAGGGCCTGAGCTTGGACTTTCTCAAGGCTAGAGCTCTGCCACTTGAGCCTCAGCACCACTTCCAGCTTTTTTCTATGCATGTGGTACCGAGGAATCGAACCCGGGTCTTCATGCATGCTAGGCAAGTACTTTAACCACTAGGCCAAACTGCCAGCCCTCCACGTAATAATTTTTAAATGTAATGCACATTGAAGACAATGTTTACTGAGCATCTGTCTTGTAGCTCTAAATAAGTATGTCATATGTTTGTTGAGAGTTTCATAACCTTTAGGGAATGTTCCCTGTGAGAATGTCCGTGAATGTTTACAAATTTCTTGTTGTCTTGAATTTCTCCCTCACAAACAAATTATGTCCTTATCTGAGTAGTTAAGATGCAATTGAATTCTCCTAGGAATTGGAACAGTATGTGTTCAGTGATCAGAGGGGGAAAAAAAAGAAAAACAAAACAAAGCCTGAAAAGTAGGAGCTATTCCTTAACTGGGAATTACCTCCCTCACTGCCTCTTCAGAAGTGATCTTTTTTTTTTGGCCAGGCTTGGGCTCAGGACCTGCACAAGGTCAGTGAGCTCTTCTGCTGAAGCCTAGTGATCTACCATCTTTATCCACATCACTACATATGGTTTTCTGGTGGTTAATTGGAGATAAGTACCCCATGGACTTTTGTGCCTTGGCTGGCTTTGAACTGGGATCCTCAGATCTCAGTCCCCTGGGTAGGTAAGATACATGTGTGAGCCACTAGCATCCAGTTTACAGTACTTTTGAGTAAGTAACATTTTCCCTGGTTTCTTTGTTGTTTCGTTTCATATGGATGTTTAGGTACAAACAGTTAAACCACATAATTTCTCTTATATGATTTATATTTTGTGACATTGTATGATTTAAATTGCATGTAAGTACTTGAAATAAGGAACTACAGAGTAACTTAATTTCAAGAAATAATAACAAACTTATAGAACCGGCTGTAAATTGAAAGCCTACACCCACTCACATTCAAAACCATATCAAAAAGTTATCAGCATGTTACTATTGTATTCTTTTCCCACAAAGGAAAAAACCTTTAAAAGGCTAAAGAAAAGAATGAGCATATTTCTTTGCAATTGACATTTATATACATACAGTTTTCTTTTGTTTTGTTTATTCGTGGGACTTGAACTCAGAGTCTGGGCAGTGCCCCTGCGCTCTTCATCTCAAGGCTACCACCCTACTCCTTGAGTCACAGCACCACTTCTGGCTTTCTGGTGATTAATTGGAGATAAGAATCTCTCTGGGCTTTTTCATGCCTGGGCTGGCTTTGAACAGCAATCTTCTGAGTGGCTAGAATTACAGGTGTAAGTCACCACATCTGGCTTAGACACGTTTTAATCAATAGAAATTAGTATAAGAGATCTAATTTTACTTTGTTACTTGAGACTTTTCAAAAAGTTGGTCTCTGATTTTTACATTTAATGCACAAAGTAACAGTATTGATTTGTCATTGAGATAGTTAAAATGAATTAGTGGAAACATAGCTCCATGATAAAGTTGTGTGCTAAATACCTATGAGAAATTCATAAGAAAATAATTTAACAATTTTTCAATCACTCAGTTAATTGATGACAAAGGTGAAAAATTGTGCCTGCCTAGGTAGCTATTCATAATTGATAGTAACAGTTTTACTATGAGCATACTGATATATAAAGTTCTCTCTCTCCATAAAATTTTGATTCAGAGCATGTACAAAAAGCCAGGTTTGATTCCTCAGTACACCATACATAGAAAAAAGCTGTAAGTGATGCTGTGGCTCAAGTGGTAGAGCTCTAGCCTTGAGAAAAAAAAGTCCAAGGACAGTACTCAGATTCTGAGTTCAAGCCCCACAGCTGGCAAAAAAATTGATTAATATATCAGTACTTTCATACATATTGACAGCATAGTGTTAAAATATATTTTTATGGGCATTTTTACACCATTATTTATTCATCAACTGTTTTTGAGTTTCATGTAAAATATTATATGGAGTAATAGGTAATATACAATGAAAACTACTGTGATGTCATTATGTAACACTATGTCATTCCCAGCATTTTTTAAGATTAAAATATTTATTACAAGCAGATTTGTTTTCCCTATGTTAAAAAGAAAACACGAGTGGAAACATTCAGAGAATGGATACTACTAAAACAATTCTCAAGTTCATCATCAAATTCAGAATCATTAAAGGAATATCTTGGAACTTATCATTAGAGAGCTTATATTTCATTTATGCAAGAGGAAAGAAGAAAAAAATGACAAAAAAAGTGCCGAACTGATCCCTTACATTCTAGTGTTTAAGCACATAAAACTGTATTACTTAATGTATTGCTCCATGATCATTTTATGAAATTCTGATCTCAGAGTATCAGTCACAAATCACATATCTTTCTTCTAATTATTGCGCCTTTTGCACAGTTCTTGGAGACACCATCATCATCCCACCTTTTTTTAACTTCGAAGTTGGCCTGTGACTGAGATGGGCCAGTGAGATTAAGAAGTAGGGTTCCATGCAGAATATTTTCCATACAAAAACATGTTTTCTGGTTTTTGCTCTTGTTCCTTTCTGGCATGCTGCTCAGTTTGCTCTTTTTTCATCTTTTCCAGTTCAGTTAGAAAGGCTGCAGGTATCATCATCATCATCATTGTCCTCTTCAAAATCTTTATCTTCCTCATCTGTTAGAGGGTAGTCCATGTCAAGGTTGGCAGCAGGAATCTGGTCTAACTAAGGCTTCTTCAATACTGAAGTTGTGCGTTCTTGGTTTGGAAGATACATATTTTTTTTCTTTTAGCAGCTCTGTCTCTCTCTTCCAATTCACTCCTGAAGTCATGATTATGAATCCTTTGTATTTTATCTTTGGGTGAGAGGGATGGTCTCTGTTTAAATCCTGCTTTGAAAGTTGGTTCAACTGACCTTCTCCTTTTCCTCTTCCACCTCTGACAAGTTCAAAGCTTGACTTGGCTGCTCTAGTCATCTTTTATTCATGGTCTAGAACCCACACCACAGCCAAGAGAATCACACACACACACACACACACACACACACACACACACACACACACACACCATGGAGGCACCTCTCAGTTTGAATTTTTCACATCTGTAGGGGATCTTGATGGCAAGCTGCAAGGTCTGTCCTAGGAGTCTTGGTCAACCTTGTCTGGACCTGATCTGGGGCCTCCTTCTGTCAACCTGCTCATGCTTGCTATTTGCCTTCATCCTCTAGCAGTAAGGCTCATCCTCCAGGATGAGCCCATCCTTCAACTCTTCAACTTTTGCTTCTGCTTTTAGAAGGGTGTGACCTTGCAGGAGCCCTTAGACACAGGGTGTGGTCTCTCTAGTACTTTAATCAAGGCTACTCTCAAGATTGATTTCTATGGGGAGGTTTCAAGACAGCAGTGGCAGTAACATCTAAGACACACTTATCTCCAATTTATCCCCCACTCCCTCAAAAAACAAACAACAATAACAACAACAACAACAACAATAAAACCCAGAAATTTAGTGGTAGACTACAGGCCTTGAGCATAAAAGCTTAGGGCCCAGGACCAGAGTTGAAGCCCGAACAGTGGCACAGAAACATTCATGTTGTGCTGTCATTATTTTTATTTATTTTTTATTATCATAATGATGTATAGAGGAGTTTCAGTTACATTTGTAAGGTAGTGGGTACACTACTTCTTGAACATTGTTACTCCTTCCCATGTTTTTCTCCCACTTTCCCTCTACCTCCTCTCCCAAGTTGTAGAGTTCATTTCCAACATATTGGCTTGTGAATGTCACTCTTACACTCGTTTATCCTTTGGACTTTGACTAATCATCTTGTTTTTCCCCTTCTCTTCCCTGATACAAATAAGCAAATAAATGTATAGACAATACACCAGGTACCAAAGTCAGATACACTAACATAGAGGATAAACCATAAGGGGAAACAAGAGAAAAAGCCTATAAAAAGATACTGAACACCATTCACCATTAAGGAACAGTTTTAAATCCCAAAATTATTCTAGCATACATGAGAAGAATTAAATGCATGTTCCTAATGATAAAAAAATCCGTATAAAGGTGCAGGAGAAATGGAACCTTAACACAATGTGCTGGAGAGTTCAAAATTGCACAGCCACCTCAGAAACATTGGATAGATTCTCATAAAATTAAACATATTATTTATCATAAACCCTGGGTATGTCCTAGAAAAGTTGAAAGTTATCATGATCTAAAGTTCTGAACAAAAAGGTTTGTGGCAGATTTATTCATAACCACATAAACTAGAAGCTGTGTAAACTTATTGCACCGGTGATTGCATAGAAATCTATACATAAAAACACTGGACTACTACTCAGTCAAAATATAAACTACTGATATTTAAAAACATGGATAAGTCTCAAATAAATTATACTGGTAAAATTGGATGGTCTCATGAGTACATGATTCCATATCTATAGCCTTCTTAAGAAAGCAAATCAAGGTTTTGTATGAGGGGACTACTCTGATCTGCAACATGAGTATGTCACAAGTTCTAACATCATCATCTAATCATCATCAGGATCATCATCATTATTTGCCAGTCATGGGGCTTGAACTCGGGGCCTGTCCATGAGGTTTCTTAAGGCTAGCTCTACCACTTGAGCCATAGTATCATTTCTGGCTTTTTCTGGTATATGGTACCAAGGAATTGAAACCAGAGCTTTGTGCATGCTATGAAAGCACTCTCCCACCAGGCCATAATCCCAGTCAAATTTTCATTATTTTGTCTAGTACCAGAGTTTGAGCTCAAAATCACTCACTTACTTAGCTTGGTTGGTTTGTATTTTGCTACTTAGACCTCATAGGCATCTTGGCTCCTTCCTGGTTATTTTGAAGATAGGGTCTCTAATACTTTCCTGCCTGTTTTGGCATTCACCAAGATCCTCCAGACCACAGCCTCTTAAGTAGCTAGAAATACAGATACAAGCCACTTTTACAATAGCAGTAGGGTAATATCTTCAAAAATAAATTTTATTGTACATAGATTATTACTATTATTATATTATAATATTATATTATTATCTTTACTTTTTCTTCTTTAATTCACTGCAATGGTGATGAACAGGCAAGTGACAGTTACATAAGTAAAGTAATGCATACATTTCTATGTTGGAATTTCAACTCACTGCTTAATGCTTGCTAGGTTGACACAATACTTCAGAGCTATGTCTTGAAAAGTTTTCCACTGATTATTTTTAGGATTGTGTTTCCTTCCTTTCCCTTTATGGAGACATATTCTTGGACTAGACATATTCTCTGACTAGAATGGTCTGGATATACAAACATGCAAGTCTTGGCCTCTGTGTAGCTCTGATGTTAGCACATGGCACAGAGCCTAGTGACAAGTTGTATAGAGGTCTTGCAAACTTTCCTGCATGGCGTTCAACTGTAATTGTCTTATTCTCAAGTTTTCCAAGTAGGGGTTACAGTATGAGCTCTTAGCGCCTTGCTTTTATGTATAAATTCTGTCACAATGGCTATGATTACACTTCTTCCCCCCAAATACTATTTGATCACCACTGGTGGGTGCAGAGAAATAAATTGTTTTGACAACTGGCAAACTGTATTATATGGATGAGAATAGTTGTTAATAGGAAATTTTGCCTCTGTAGTAGTATTTCAGCTCAAAGTATAAAAGGATGCAATAATGAAAATAAAACTATTTTCTAAGCCTCGGTACATCTAGTTCATTGTCACAGATAGCTTATAACAGAATATAAGGAAACAAGCAGATAAACTTGTCTTCTGAAGAAAGAATGCATATATCATGTATCATTTGAATGTAAATTATTCTACTTCTAAGCCTCGTCTTTTAGAGATTTTTCTCTGATAGCATGAAGTCATTTCAGGAGGGTCTAAACACTTTAGGAAGTAGTACAAAACTAGAAGAAGTAAATGAACAGGATGAGATTTGGAGCTATCTTGTCTCTTTTTATTTCTCTGGTTTCTGTCTGTCATGGACAGTTTCCTCTTCCACAGCTTCTGCTACCAAGGTATTCTGACCAGGTATAAGAGTCCAAACAGTGATAAATCCAACCCACTGAAACCATGAGTAAAAGAAATCTTCCTTCTCTCAAATGATTTCTGTCAGGCATTTTGCTCACAGCTTTTGTAAAGTAACTTATATATAATATGAAGTTATCTAGCCCCTAAAATACAAGTAAACAAAAGAAAATAGTTACATGTAATCAAGTCTTTGCATCTGACTAATAATGTATAAAAATACAAAGGTATAAAGAATACATTAATCTATGACTAGTATACTGCATTAATAAAGATTATAACTCCATAATTATTCCATCTAGATGGAATAGTAAGGGGAAACATAAACTTGTTTCCCTTTCTATGTTTCATTTTTTTTCAGCCAAACTAAAAATGGAAAGAAAGGTGAGGGAGTGATTAGAATAGAGAAGAGAGAGGGAAGGGCATATTTGAGGTCATAGTAGTGTAGTGCTTTATATTAATAAACATATTTTGTGGTCATTATTTCAGATAAAAGGGGTGGCCTTTGTCTCAGTTTCTTTCCTATCCACTTTTGTTCTGGGCAGAGGTTGTGTGGCTTAAGTTCTAGGCCACAGGCATGAACCAAACAAAAACTGAACTTTTAAAATGTATCACTTAAGGATTATTTTTTATTATCTTTAAGTAGGTATACGAAGGGGTTACCTTTCAACAAATCACTTTATAATCAAGTACAATGCAACTTGATCAATGTCACCTCCTCTGTCATTCTTTTTCATCCCTCCAGTGGGAACCCCTCCTCTTAATTTCCCTAGTTTCATAAAACACTGTGAATACTATGACTCCCTTCTCCTCTCTGCTTCTGATGTCTCTCTTTATTCCTCTTTGAGTCTGACTTATAAACTATCATAGAAGAGAAAAAGGAATTAAATCTACCTAGATTCACATTTTTAAGCTCTCACAGTTGGTCTGGCTTTGAAATAGATGACAGTCCAAAAATGACTGAAATATCAATAATAAAATAGTTCACCAACCACTGTATGGATTCTGACTTCTAGGCCTGCTGTAGACAGCAGATTGGGCACTACCCTTTAATCCCCTTTTCATGAATACTGATGAGGTAGCCATTTATATTCTTTTCATTGGAACCACAATTAAACATATAGAAAAACCTAATCATCATGATGGGAAGACATGTAATCTATCCTTAAAAGAAAGGACAGCAATGTAAAAGAAAAAGATTGCAATTAGTTCAATAAAATGACAAATCATCAGAGTTAAAATGTTCTTTCCTCCAATAAGCAATGAAATTTGACATATGGGATTGGAAATATGCAAGAAAGTGTCTCTGTACTATTTTCTGCAGTTTGAGCTTGTATTTAGATTTTTTTTCAGTTTCCATGTATTTGAATTTTGCATGAGTGGCCCCAAGCATTCAGGAGACAAGACTTTTCAGCACATAATAAAAAATGAATTTCTTTACAAATATATACCAAAATTTGCAGATTCAAATTTCAGCAATTTTTGAGAAGGTAAGAAACTCTTTTCAGATAAATGTAGATGCACAGAGCTGCTTAACATGGAGACTGCCTGAGGCTAAAAGTAAGAAAAAATTCATAAAGATAAAAATAATGAAAAGTATTAAAATTGAAGCACAAATTTTAGGGCCATGTTAGATGAACCTAGATATGAGTAATTATTCATCTTATAACTTGAAGCTTGTTTCTCAGTTCTCTATTTAATAAATGCATAGTTTACAAAGTAATTGCTGAAGAGAGCAATAATCATAGTATCTATTCCTAGTACCTACACTCAGTGAAAAATGTATTTTCTGGCCTATCGGCCTATTGACAGAGTAGTATTTTAAGTAGATTTCCTCAGACCTTCTAGATAATTTTAAAAAGCTACATTTAAAATGTTCACTAAAAAAATTTAACTGTAAAGTAGTATTTCCTACTTCAAGGTTTTATTTCTGAGTACTGTTTGGTTTGGGGGCCTGTACTGGAGCTTAAACTCAGAGCCTGGATGTAGTCTCATAGCATTTTTAGCCAAGACTATTGCTCTACTATTCAAGCCACAGCTCCACTTTCAGTTTTTTGTTGCTTAGTTGGAAATAAAAGTCTCATGGACTTTCCTGTCCAGGTTGGCTTTGAACTGAAATACTGAGATCCCGGGTTCCTGAGTATTTAGGATTACAGACATGAGGAGGTATTAGTCAGCTGAGTAAGACCTAATTGGCTTAAGAACACGAATTCATTCAAGATATCTTGACTGGAATTTAAATATACCTCAAGAATCTAATGTATCCTAATTACATTTCTACTCAGCTCTGTATTCAAACTTTCTTCTTATGAGTATTGCACAGTGAACATACCAACTGAAGTTCATTTTCATTTGCTTTAAGTTATGCATAAAAGAGTGGGTAGTTTTATTTACAAAAGTTAAACAAGAATCTCCTTGATCTTAGAGAGCCTTATTTATTTATTTATTTATTTTTATCTTTTCTTTTCTTTTCTCTTTCTTGGTGCTGGGGTTTGAATTCAGGACATTGCATTTGCCAGGCAAATGTTTTGCCATTGAGCTATGTCCCAGCTGAGAGGGATTTATTTATTCATTTACTTATTTATTTATATTTCCACTCAGGACCTCATGTTCCATTTCAGCTTTCTTGCTCAAGATTTGCATTTTAACAATTGAATCAGATTTACAGACTGATTTTTGATTTTTGCCAGTCCTGGGCCTTGAACTCAGGGCCTGGGCACTGTCCTTGGGCTTTCTCAAGGCTAGAGCTCTACCACTTAAGCAACAGAACCACTTCTAGCTTTTTTCTATGTATGTGGTACTGAGGAATCGAACCCTGGTCTTTGTGCATGCTAGACAAGCATTCTACCACTAGGCTAAAATCCCAGCCTCAACAGACTAATTTTTTGCTGATTAATTGGAAATGGACTCTTGGTCCTTCCTGCAATAGGTGGCTTTCAATCACGATTCCCTTATTGAGGGGTTCTGGGGTAACTAAGATGACAAAAATGGAATCCAGGGACACATGGAAGATAAGTACTTTACCACAGAACTGTGCCTGCACCCCCAAAATACATTCTGTAACAATTTTGATGGCTAGATGAAGCATTAATGGGTTTAGGTCAACAAAGGTCCAATTCTGGAATTGTGATTTTGGTCAATTATAGTATATTGAGTCAATATGGAAGTAATTAGAAATGTGAATACAGACTCACAGACTGAAATAACATATATTTATAAAAGTTGTATCTTTAAACATTCTTATAAACTCCAGTTTAATTAGATATCTTTCAATCCATCACACACTTTTGGTTGGATTTCTCCATTACAAAAAGACTATTTACACTCTAACAAGGTAGAATACCTTAATCCTATAAGGCTGTCCTAAAAAGAGGCTTTGATTGAACATATTAACCATAAGAAATTAGTTGTTAAATCTGAAGCTTGCAAGTTGAATGTCAGCATGCTTGATATTCACTGAGGCCTCTCTCCTAGGGCTGCAAGTGGCTATCTGCTGTTGGGGCCTAGCCTCCATCTCTGAGGCCTGATTCTGGCTCAGCTGCAATTAAAGGGCTTTGTCCAGGCATTTGGTCTTTTGCATACCTCTCTTAAGGCTGTGTACGTGACTCGATTGAACCCCCCGCAGTTTCGCGGGTCTCGCAGCAGCTCAAGTCTCGCGCGCTTTCCTGCACCTGTCCTGCCCACTACCTGAAAGCCCCACCCAGACCCTTAGTGGTAGCACAGAGGCCCTCTTCCTATTGGCTAGCTTCCCAGTGTCCACCTTCTCCTACCCCAACAGTATATAACTAATTGTCTGACGCAATAAAGGGGAAGAGCATCAGAGAGAACGAGAGATCAGCAGAGATCAGCAGAGAGATCTGATGCGCTTTCATGGTTAACACTGCTTCTGACTCAGCGTGGTTTTTTCTTCCCCGGTGATTGGGGGAGGGCTGGGTCTTCGACACTTACCATCTCGCTGGGCTCCCGGGGGACTACAGGCTGGCCCTGTGTGTCCCTCCCCGTTCCCATGTTGCTGCCCCGAGAGGAGCAACAATCTGCTATCTCTGCTCACATTGCCTGTTGCTATCCTCTGTGGACTGAGATGAGAGGGCTAGGATGATTTAGTGTTTGTTTATTTTTTGAGACTGGTATATATATACTCTATGCACCTATGCTTCTCAAACTTTTCAGTGATCCCTTACTTTTCAGTTTCTACCTCCACCTCCTCAGTGCTGGTATTACAGGCCTGAGTCATTATACCATTCACCTTGTATAATTTTTTCCCCAATCCTGTGGTTTGAATTCAGGGCCTGGGCACTGTCTTTGGGCTTCCTCAGGGCCAGAGCTCTTTCACTGGAGCCACAGAACCAATCTGTGTATGTGGTATGAAGGAATCCAATCCAGGGCTTCATGCATGCTGGGTGAACACTCTACCACTAGGACCCTAGAATGTGTTTTAACATTATGTTTAGATAGTTGTACAAAAATGTTGCCACCTAACAAAGCAGTTAATGGATATGTCTTGATCAATGTCATTCTGTTAAGGACATGAATCTCACAGAACCGGGAGCCTACTCATGTGAGCTCATTTAATTTTAAGTATCAAGTCCCCGTATAGATCTCCACTAAGGGTTGGGTGGGAGTACATGTCTTTCCAATATGAAATTAGGGAGAAGTGGAAAAAAATTGAGTCCATAATGTAGGAATTTCATTGTTTTATGTAATGCATTTTTGAATTTATTGTATGTTTTCAAATTAAATGTAGCATGGTGATTAAGACAAATTCAATACCAAAGATCTAACATAAACTACTTTTATGTCTTTATTTCACTCAATACCTCTATGAATGGTTCCAATAATTGTAAAATGTACTTATTAATACCATGTTGGAGTACAGAGGATTAAAAGCCACAAAATCACAAACTGTGACTGAAATATGGAAAATGTTTGTCAAACTCAAGGGACTCACTCTAGATTGGGTGCTCTTGAGTTTGTTCTATCCATGTGAGCATGGTTGGGTGGCCTTGCCTTTTTTTTTTTTGGTACTGGTCCTGGGGCTTGAACTCAGGGCTTGGGCATTGTCCCTGAGCATTTCTTGCTCAAGGTTAGCACACTATCACTTAAGCCACAAATCTATTTGTAGCTATTTTAGTACTTACCTGGAGATAAGAATCTCAGAGGCTTTCCTGTCTGAAGTGGCTTTGTTCTGTGATCCTCAGATCTGAGCCTCTTGAGTTAGCTAGGCTTACAGGCTTGAGCTACCAGTATTAGAATGATTTTTGGTATCTTTTTAGTTACAACTATTTGCAAAAGTTTGATAGGTTAGTAAAGGCAAATTATATTCTTTTATCAATAATAAGCAAAGATTAATATAAATAAGCTCAAGTTTACTATTATATTTTTAGATTATTCAATATAGAGTATATAAAAATATGTTAAATTATCTATAGTATATACACATATATAATCTAAGTTATATACATTCTATTATATGTTTTATAGCTTTTTTTGGCTAGTTCTGGGGCTTGAACTCAGGGTCTGAGCACTTGAGCTTTCTCAGGGCTAGCACTCTACCACCTGAGAAACAGCACTATTTCCTATTCTATATGTTATGTATATATTATATTTGGTTAGTCCTGGAGGTTGAACTTGACCTTTCATTTACTACGCAAACATTCTATTACTCAAGTCATGACCTTATTGTCATTATTATTATTTCATCTTCTACTTTCGCTTTTTTTTTTCTTGAACTCTGGGCCTGGGAGCTTTCCTTGAGCTCTTTGGCTCAAAGTTAGTGCCCAACACCTTGAACCACAGAGCCACTTCTGCCTTTTTCTGTAGTTAATGGAGAGAAGAGTCTCATGGCTGCCTTTGAACCAAGATCCTCAGATCTCAGCCTCCTGAATAGCTAGGATTACAGGTGTAAGCCACCTTGCCCGGCTACTTTTATTTCTATTCTTCCTTTTTTTCCTCCTCCTTTTCATCTTTTTTTTTTACTAAAGAATTTACTAACATTGATTTTTACATCATATTTCAAATGTCATGTTTAACAAACAAGTGTTCAAGAAAGGAATCTCTATATACAATCACTGGGACATAGATTTTAGAACATAATTAAAATTAAGCTGAGGTTTTGTTTGTCATAGATACAAATTAGCATAAGTAATAAAACATGTCTATAGAGTATAAAGTAGATCATGGATTTTTATGTCTATGTAGTTATATTTATATCTCCAAGACCATGCCCATAACCTTGGGTACCCAAATATTGAGTCGTAGCAGATGGACTGTTTGGCTCTCATATCTGTATATTGAGGATACCCTGTGCCTTTTGTTCCTTTGGTCTTGACTTATCTCACTCAACATGATTTGCTCTAATTTCATCCACTTCCCAGTGAATGCCATTATTTTATCTTATCTGTTGGCTATGTAGAATTCCATTTTGTGTGTATGTATATATATATATATATATATCATTTTTTGCACCCATTCATCTGCAGTAGGGCTTCTGGGTTGTTTCCATCTCTTGGCTATTGTGAATATTGCAGAGATGAACATGGCTGAGTAGGTTTCCTTACCATATACTGGGTTAAGATGCTCAGGATAGATGCCAGGGAAGTTCTACTTTCAGTTCTTTGAGAAACGTCCATAGTGCCTTTCAGAGTGGCTGAACTAGTTTACAATCCCACCAGCAGTGCAGTAGGGTTTCTTTTTTCTCCACAACCCTGCCAGTATTTGTCATTGTCCAAGTTCAGAATGTTGGCCATTCTAAATGGGGTAAGGTGGTATCTTAGGTTTTCATTTCCTTTATGACCATGGATGATGAGCATTTTCTCATTTTTTTCTTCTTTTTTAAAATATATTTTTATTGTAATTAATAGAAGGGTTACATTATATTCACCAGATAGAAGGTACATTACTTCACATACATTGATACCCTTTCTCATGTCTTGGTCCCCATTTGACTCCCCTCCCACTCCTCATCTTGTTTCCTCCCCTTCCCTATCCAATTTCAAATAACCAAATACGCACATATCCAATATATCAGATAACAAAGTGAAATACTGTAACAATATGAGATAACCAAGGGACAGCAAAAGAGATGAGAGATAACATAGTACATTAAGGACAACAATCACTCATTTTATGGCTTTTATTTCTATATCCTAGAGTTCCTTTCATTTTCTGGTCATAAAAGAAATGCAAATCAAAACAACTCTAAGATTCCACCTCACTCCAGTTAGAATGGCCAGGATCAAAAAAACTAATAACAACAGATGCTGGAGGGGATGTGGCCAGGAGGCATCACTACTGCACTGTTGGTGGGAGTGCAAACTTGTTCAACTGCTATGGAAAGCAGCATGGCAGTTCCTCAAAAGACTAAACATAGAGCTCCACTATGACCCAGCAACTCCACTACTTGGCATTTACCCATCTAGAAACAAGGGCATAATAAATCCACTAGCACAATGATGTTTATTGCAGCACTATTTACCACAGCAAAGGTATGGAACCAACCCAGATGTCCCTCAGTTGAGTGGATCAACAAGATGTGGTCTTTATACACAATGGCATTCTATGCTGCTGTCAGAAAGAACGACATTGCTCCATTTGTAAGGAAATGGAAAGAGAAAAAAATCATATTAAGTGAGGTAAGCCAGACTCAATGGAACATAGGCTCAATGGTTTCCCTCATTTGTCATTATCAGTAGAAACCTTGGGCTCTCCTAGCATAGATTTGCAATAAAGCAAAACCTAGATACATAAGGCCATACAGTCTCATGTTTTTTCTGCCCTTTTTACCTCTTATTTTGCTAAGTCTCTCTTTAGTTCCCTTGCCCATTTAGTGATTGATTTGCTGAGTTTTGGGGGGATTAGTTTCTTGAGTTCCCTATAGATACTGTACTTTAAGCATTTGTCTGATGTACTATTGGTAAATTTCTTTTCCCAGTTGGTTGGCTTTCTTTCTACTTTAGTAGCTGTGCTTTCATCTGTGCAGAAACTTTTTTATTTTGAGGTAGTCCCATTTGTCAAGTCTCTCTCCAATCCATTGTGACCCTGGGACTCTGCATAGGAAGTTTTTGCCTGTGCCTATGAGTTCCAGTGTCTCTCCTACTCTATCGTGTAGCAGTTTCAGGTCTGATATTGAGAAGCCAGGTGTGGAAACGTGTGATTCAGCAGTACTAGTCTGAGGTCATCTTTGCCTGAGGATTGGTCTTGTATCTGGCAGGCAGTAAATAACTGGAGACCTCATCCCTACAACATGAGGAATTAAACTTGACTAGCAAACAAATGATTGAGAAAGAATTCTTCCCCTAAGCCACTAGTAAGGAAAATAAGTATCTATACTGATGTCATGATTTTAATCCTATAAACAGTGAGGCATTTGATCAATATAGAGCATGAGATAATAAGTTTAAGTTCTTAGTTTGCAAGAATTTCTTGAAGTAGTAGCAGCAAACTAAGATTACTGATTTGCATATTTCTTAATTTTCATGTACATACAGAATTATGGAATTATTGGAGACTCAGGCACATAGAATAGAATATAAAGTAGAAATGTTCACTAAGCAAAATTTTCTTCCCTCAGAAACTATGTCTCATTTAAAATTCTCAAGGAAAGCTCATGTCAAATATGACATTAGAATATCTGCTAAGAACTCTAATTGGGCACAATGTTTGACAGTGCCAGACTTCTCCAAAGGAAGAATAATTTATTATAGCACTTTTCATTATAAATTATTTCTATTGTCATATTACAGCATATTCCATAATTCAATTTTTATATTAATATTAAAAACTCAGGTTTAAAATTTTTTATAATTGTACAAAAGAGTTTTAATTGAACCTGTCAATTTAAGTACAACATATGTTGATCAATGTCAGCCCTTCCATCATGCTCCTGCCATATGTATCTAGTTTGTATGTGGTACCAAGGAATTGAGCCTGGGTCTTCGTGCATGCTAAGCAAACACTCTACCAACTAGGCCAAATTCCCAGCCCCCAACTTTTGGGCTTTTATCATTTTAACCAATATGTTTTCTGAAAATTTCTTTTTCTACAGAAAATAAGTTCAAGTGTATGTATTTCCAAGGTGCCATACATTTTTCATTACAAATGTCTTTCTACATAACAAAGTGAAATGATAGATAACAAAGTGAAGTGAGAGATAGAGTCTGAATTTACTTTGGTAGCAGTAAAATGTTTTTTTTGACTATAACTACAAGCTGAATCACCTTTTCCATTCTTGGTTTCTCTGATCATTTTAAGGGGAGAAATCATAAAATGTGAAAAATCTAGGGGGAATTATTATTTATAAATTCAATGCCCCAAACTTGTTCTGAATTACAGTTATCTATCTGTCTATCTATCTATCTACCTACATATATATAAATTTATAATAACAAAATTGTATAAACCTTTTGTAGGAGGGGGAATTATTTTCTCCTGTTGCATTTCAATGAAATAGCTTTCTCATTGTATAAAAGTTTGTAAGTGAATATATATATATAATATCACATGTATGATAATGATATCACATATGTACATATATGCTATATAGAATTATGCTATAAATCATGTATATGTCACATATATATCTATCTTTTATTGTTTTGATTTATTTTATGAATTCCAAATAAGGCACTATAGTTTAATAAATTGACATTTCAGGGAAAGTATTGTTAAAAAGTAAGCACTACAATGTCTTATCATTTCCTTCAATACTCATTTCAAATTTCTTAATAAATTTCAGGATCATTCTTAGTATTATAAGCTGATTTCAATCACATTCTTAGTCACTTGGCATTTTATATTTTAAAATCACATCATATCAAGATATGACCATTCTCTGTCATGTTGTTCCACACCAATCCTCCTTTAACTATGTTATTTTTTTCTGTTCCATTTTCTCTCTAGAGAGTGATGTCCTATAAACTTCCCCTTCTGATGAGGCAAATCTCCTTTCTGTCTCTTGCATTTGAATGGAATATCTTTCCCATCATATAAGAGCTTGTCAAAGATTGTGTCTAGTGAGTTCCTTCACAGTGATATATACATACATTCTAGAAAATTTTCTTTCTACTTCTTCTCTCCACTGCCTCTTCCTGCATAATAGAGTTAGACCAACTTCAGATAGTACCATTAAAACTCTTTGTTGTTTATAAAGCTACAAAACTGTATACTATCTAAATTTCTGGACAGTAACAAATCACATTATCATGGGTTTAAGGAGTCTAAGTCCATATGTGGCTGGATGATAAGAGTATTAGAACAAGCCAATTGAAATCTAAGTTCCAGTCTGAATTAATTGGTAATAGTGCATTATATATATGTATATATAGATATATAAATGTTGGTACCCATGCATACATACACGTACACACTGACACAACACTCATACAAGACAGGGCATATATGATAGGCCAAGCATTTGGAGGAGATGTCATGATTTACTGTGTTGATCTAATAATTTCAAATTCAGAGAACAACTGATAGTCAATGAGATTAAAATGAGAGACCTTGATTTTCATATGTTAGATTATTATATGAACTTTGATTATGTTTAAGTGAAGCTATTATGTGTAACATGCTTTTGACTCTTCAAAGACATAATCTCGTAGGCTCAGATGACATTCCCTTTATCTCACATGGTAAAGGAAAACTTGCATCCTTAAATGGTCCCTTAGGCAATCCTATGTGGTTCAGAGATCCTGGCAGATGTTGACCCGTGGAATTCACTACTTGCTCTCAATGGAATGACAGGATGTAGGATAAAGATTTAGCAAAATTGGACAGAGCACAATTTTCAGGTTGCTCTGAAAATTAATTTAAATTAATTGATATTTATTTAAATTTGTCCAATTCCCTCTGGTACTGTGCTCAGCCAGTCTTAGTTAACACTTAATAAGCTAAAGTGATGAACTTTATACTGTTAGTCCAATGGGACAGTGGCCTGTCGTCATTTTCCTTTGTTTAGAATATAGTCAGGGATTAGGTTAAACTAATGCTTGCATTAGTTGTCTGGCACACATAGTGAAAACTATTATGATGGGAGAGACTCAGTAAAAAGTACTGGTTTGTTCATGTCATTGCAAGACAGTAAAGAAACAGCACAATCTTGCAAATCGAATATATTATTGTATACTAACTGAAAAGATAAAGGATGCAAAACTGAAAAATCTGTCAATGTTTACATTCACCTCAACTGGAGAATAACTATATATTAATTAAGGTAAGATGGTAGCAATGTCAGATGCAATTATTGACTTGGATGTGTTTTTGTTACTGAAATTACCAGCTAACAAACCAACAAGCAAAAACTTCTAGCTGTAGCTGTTGACCCAGAAAACTCTTCCCTAGAGACCTTCAAATGAAGATAATCGTTATCTGTTTTATTTTACAAAAGAAATATTATTTCACATTACTTCTACTATATAAATTTTTATTTCCTGGCATAAGAAATTTCAAGGGTACCTCGCTTACCTAGCATCATGCTAGGGATGAACCTAAAAAAGAGTAATTGGTGAGGACCTTGATCAATTAGTAAGACAATGTTGTGTCTGGAAGGTAAAACTTAGAAACTTTAGGGGGCTGTCATATATAAATCTTTTAGGAGTCTGAGAGACTGGTACACTTTTGAATATTCATCTTGAAATAAGTCACATTAATGAGTCTGCTACGTCAAACTATGACACAGGAAGGATTTTTTTCCTACGGAAAAAGAAACATGCATCTATTGTTTTGTTTTGCTTCATTTTTGTTTTTTCCTGTGGACTACATTCGTGTTAAGCAGTGAGACTAACAAATTTGGGTGGGGCTTGGGAAAGAAGTAATATTGAATCTGATACATTATGAGATAATAAAGCTTTGTCCTTAGGACTTTACTGACAATCCTATAGCAGAGAAAAATACTGAACTGAAGTTTTGGCAAGCCAAAATTAGAGGACCATAAAACAGCCCAGCATGAGGAATGACTTTTATGTAAGAGCTACTTGGATATTTATACCATCATTCATGGCATATGAAAATTATTAATACAGGAAAATGATGCTGGCTTTTGGCAAAGAAGCATACTCGTCTCTTCAATCTTATACTAAATGATTTTGCAGGACTTATGAGCCCTCAGACCTGATCTTTCCTACTCTGAGCCCATGCCTTCTGTTGCTAGGAGTGGAATTTTATTTGAAAATCAAAGCTAATTCAAATCAAAACCGAATATTGAATATTCAATCAAAGGAAACAAGACAATTACTATGAGATTTAGATTCTATCTTTTCTATATAAGGCATTACAATAATGCTTTTATAATTATAGTATAGTACATTACAGAAGGTGATATAAACAGTGACATTCTGTTGGAAATTAGAAAATGTTATATAAAATTTGGAGTCTAGCATATCCAGGAAAGGACAAGTATAATGCTTGAGTAGATGGATCAGATTTTCATATGATTTCCTACAGCTTTTACTTGAATTATTGACTATATTTAAGTATTTGTTACAATTTCTGGTATTTTATAATCAATGAGATGCATGGGTCTTACAGTATTTCCTACTCAAGGGTGGCCCTGAAAGGCAATGATGGAAAGAAAGCTGTATTTTAAGACTTATTCTGGCATCTGCTTTTGTGAGGGATAGATGAATTAAAGTGTTGGCCTATACTAATGCACTAAAAACTTACCACTGGTTCACTAGGGTTAGTAAAAATGGAAATGGGATAATGCTGACAACAATTTCATGATGACTATACATTGATGACTATACAACTTCCACTATTTTCTGGGAAACAACCTATCTTGCCAACTGGACATGTAGGCCATAATGAGTTTCTGCTTTTGGTACTTATAGGCTACTTCACTAATCCATGTTGAGTTTTCTAACTGTATACCACTTCCTTTCTGCTGGATTCCTAATTGGTTCTTGTATCAATATGTTAAAAACAAAATGAGCACTCAATTAAAAAGCATGGAGATACTTCAAAATGATTTTTGTTCATGAAAATAGAATTCTTTCTTCAAATAAAATATGAGAGTAAAGTGGCAACAAGTTAAAGTTAAAATATCAATAACTTATTTGTGATTCTCTATTTTCAAATTAATTCAGAAGTGATTTCACCACCAATAAACCTGAGAAGGGAACACAGTTATATCTGAGTTTATGTCCATAATTTGATTTCATTTCTCACTGACTTTACACATATTTGTTGATAACCTTTGTAAAGAGGAACTCATTTAAATTATTACAGCTATTGGTTGCCGTTTTTCACATTATGAGACCTGAACTCTGGGCCAGGAAAAGGATATTTTTGTTAGAGTGATCCAAGAGAAGAATCAGCAGGTAATTTGTAGTCAACTTAGAACACTTTCTTCTTCAAGGAATAGTGCTACTAAGCTACAACACCCTGAATTTTATATTTTTTAGAGGATAGAAAGGAAATTATTAAGATTTTGTGCTCTGCTTTTCTCCTTCATCCTAGGAAAGTATTCATTATTATGTTAGTAAATCAAAAGCAGGAGAAGGTTCATTTTAACACTAAAGTGAATGTTATTTTAAGGTTTGTCACCATTAAGATAAAGAGGAGTATCTGGTTTGTTGAGAGGTTAAGAATATCTAATAGGAAGTATATGTTTCTGTGTTGGATTATTGCTACATATATAAGCAATGTAACCATAATGTGTTGATTTTATTATGTTATGAAATATAATTATAATAATTTTATTGTGGCATTTAAAGAAAATAAATTTATGATAAATGTCCTGATTCCATATATTTAATATATTAACCACCAATATTTTGAAGATATATTCCTTACAAATTCAGATAATTGTGGTGCCTTACAGTTAATGTTTCTAGTGGAGGTTGGGAAGCTATGTTTAACTTAATTTGGGATAGGTGGCCCAATAACAGCAACAGCTTCATTTTCTGCTGCTTTTAAAATTAGCTCACTTTATCATTTTTCAATAAGACTTTAAGCATTTTAACTATATTCTGATAGTTGTGAAAACTTGAGCTTATGGAGTTTGAGGCTTAAAGCATGTGGACTCTATGTGAGGCTGATGACAAAAAAAAGCATGAATAAAAATTCCTAAATGATGCAAAATACTCATGTGTGACCAGTCATTGAGTGACTTTGAGGTGCTATTTCAACTGAAAGTGTTTCATCTTTCACTTTTTACAACATTCTTCCCACACTAAGATACTTCCTTCTGTCTTACATGAGCCTATTTTGCATCACATGGACAATATCATTAAACATGCCATTATTCATCATTATTATATACCATCTACAGGATAACAGTACAATTTTAGTTTTATGCTATTTCCCCATATAAAATAGTAACAAGATGTAAATATCACTATGTATATATATATATGTATATATATATGTACATATTTCTTTTTTGTTGTTGTTTTTGCCCATCCTGGGCTTGGAAACAGGACCTGATCACTTTCTTGAGTTCTTTTTCTCAAGGCTAGAGCTCTAGCTCTTGAGCCTCAGCATCATTTCTGGATTTTTTCTATGTATGTGGTACTGAGGAATCAAACCCGGATCTTTGTGCATGCTAGGCAAGCACTAGGCCAAACTCCCAGCCCCAGCCATGTATGTTTTTTTTGAAGATAAAGCAAGCAGGAAAACAAATGTAAAGTGCCTTAGTAAATTTAATGAAATTTCTTTTCCGAAATCAGAATCACCAAAGCAATAAAGTGTGGTTTTAGTTCAAAGAAAACAATTACCTTATTTTTTTCAAAGAAATTAAGGAACTGCCGGGCATGGTGGCTCACATCTGAAACACTAGCTACTCAGGAGGCTGAGACCTGAGGATTGAGATTCAAAGCCAGCCCAGGCACCAAAGACTGTGAGGCTCTTATCTTCAACTAAGCAGTAGAAATCTAGAAGTGGTTTTGTGGCTCAAGGGTGGTAGCCTTGAGCTGAAGAGCTCAGGAACAGTGCTGAGGCCCAGAGTTCAAGCTCCACCACCGACAAAAAAATATTAAGGAGCTGATTCCACCAATCCCTGGAATAGTTGATGTCAATTCATTGTGATGCTGGGTACTCAGTATTTGTAATTTAGTAATATAAAAAAACTTTGCAAAATTGTTAACATTGTACTTGACAATTTTCACTAAGTGTATTTCCTCTATTTTCACTAAGTGTATCAATATGAGTATATGCTATATAACTAAATATATGAGTTTATTATTTGCATATATAATTAGACTAAGATAAGTTTAAACTTAACTATTCCTCATAACTATTCTGGGAGAAATCTTTTCCCATAGGCCTTCTTCATGCTATTTGTAGAGGAGAGCCAATTTCTGGTTAAATTTTTTATAGTTCATTTAACTAATTCTGAGCATATTGAAATTGCCTTAGGTGCTTCAGTTTGTTAGGTAAACAAAAGACACAAAGAAACAACTGGTATTTTAGTTTATACTAAAATGTACAAAAAGAAAGTTTCATTATGACATGTTGAGGCATTTATTCAACGTAAATTAACTATTTTCCTTTCCCCTTGGCCCTCTCTAACACTTCTCCTCTTTGACCTCTCTTATCTTCCTCAAAAGCTAGTTCTAAATAGTTCTACTTCCACGTAATTCTTCTAAATTCTACATATTTTAGGATTTGTTCTTTCAAGTAACTAATAAATACCTTAATGTATATGTGTTAGAGAGAAAGAAAAAGAAAGACATTTTTTTCTATATCCATTCATACACATGTTAATAACTACTCATTCAGTACCTTGGCTACTGTGAACAGTGCTGTGATTAACATGTGTATGTTGATGTCACTCTTGTGTACTGACTTTGATTCTATTAGCTCTATAATTTTAAGAAGACTGGCTGGGCAATATGATAGGAAGAAGCATTTTTATTAGCATATGTTAAATGTACTAAAGTGTTCTTTTGTGATTTTTTTTTTTGCCAATCCTGGGCTTGAGCTCAAGGCTTGAGCACTGTCCGGATTTTCTCAAGGCTAGAGCTCTATCACTTGAGCCTCAGCACAACTTCTGGCTTTTCTTTTTTCTGTGTATGTGGTGCTGAGGAATTGAACCCAGGCCTTCATGCATGTTATCCAAGCACTCTACCACAAGGCCAAACTTCCAGCCCTTCTTGTGATGTTTTATTTTTATTTTTAAATTTTTTAGTGTAATTAATAAAAGGGTTACATGATATTTGCCAGATAGCTGGTGCATTAATCCACATACATTGATACCCTTTCACATGTCTTGGTACCCATTTCCCTCCCCCCACCCCCCCATCCGTCTTGGTTTTCCCCACTTCCCTATCAAATTTCAAATAACCAAATAAAAATAAATTCAATATATCAGATAGCTAAATGAGATACTGTAACAATATGAGATACCCAAGGGACAGCAAAAGAGATCAGAGATAACAAAATACATTAAGGACAACAATCATTCGTTATATGGCTTTTGTTTCAATATCCTGGAGGCCCTGTCAATTAGCTTCATACTATATGGCCTTATGTATCAAGATTTTACTCTATTGCAGATCTCTGCTAGTAGAGCCCAAGGTTTCTACTGATTATGACAAATGAGGGAAATCATTGAGCCTAAGTTCCTTTGAGTCTGGCTTACTTCACTTAATATGATTTTTTCTAAGTCTTTCCATTTCCTAACAAATGGGGCAATGTCATTTTTTCTGACAGCAGCATAGAATTCCATTGTGTACAAATACCACAACTTGTTGATCCACTCATCAACTGAGGGACATCTAGGTTGGTTCCATATCTTTGCTATGGTGAATAGTGCTGCAATGAACATTGTTGTGCTAGTGGATTTAGTATGCCCTTGTTTCTGGATGGTTGGGTAAATGCCAAGTAGTGGAATTGCTGGGTCATAGGGGAGTTCTATGTTTAGTTTTTGAGGCACTGCCACACTGCTTTCCATAGTCGTTGAACGAGTTTGCACTCCCACCAACAGTGTAGTAGTGATCCCTCCTGGCTACATCCCCTCCAGTATCTGTTATTATTCGTTTTTCTGATCCTGGCCTTTCTTACTGAAGTGAGGTGGAATCTTAGAGTTGTTTTGATTTGTATTTCTTTTATGACCAGAGATGTTGAGCATTTCTTCATGTGCCTATAGGCCATTTTTGTTTCTTCTTCAGAGAAGACTCTCTTTAAGTCTTTGGTCCATTTTTTAATGGGATGGTTGTTACTTTGGAGATTAGTTTTGGAGTAATTCAATTTTTTGAGTTGTTGATATATTTTAGATATGAGGCCTTTGTCCGTTGTTTGGTTGGTGAATATCTTCTCCCACTCTGTAGGCTTCCTAATTAATTTACTAGCTATGTCCTTTGCCATACAAAAGCTCCGCAGTTTAATGCAGTCCCACTTATCCAGCCTTTCTCTGATTTGTTGTGATTCTTGGTCCTTATTAAGAAAGTTTCGACCTGTGCCAAGGAGGCCTAGTGTATCTCCTATTCCTTCCTGTAAACTTTTCAGTGTGTCAGCTTTTACCTCCAGGTCTTTGATCCATTTGGAGTTAATTCTAGTGCAGGGTGCCAAAGAAGGATCCAACTTTAGTTTTCTGCAGGTGCTTAACCAGTTCTGCCAGCACAACTTGTTGAAGAGGCTGTCTTTCTTCCATTCTATTTTTTTGTCTCTCTTGTCAAAGATTAGGTGGCTATAGGTCTGTGGTTTAATATCTGGGTCTTCAGTTCTATTCCATTGGTCTTCAGGCCTGTTCTTGTGCCAGTACCAAGCTATTTTGATAATTATAGGCCTGTAATAGAGTCTAAAGTTTGGAATTGAATCATGTGATGTTTTATGTATACATATAACATACTTGAACATATTCACTCCTATTAACTCTTCTTTTTACTCATCATAACCACATGTTATACTTTTTAATGGCTTTAATTATTCTATTTCAAAATATGTATATTCATCATATTTAATCCTGTCATCTACTGCTTTAAAAACAGAAGATAAACAAAGAATCCCCCTTTACAGTCATATCATTATTTGTGAGAGAAAATATACAATATTTTTTTTCTGAGTCTGGCTTATATCACTTAACATGATCTCCAATTCCAGCCATTTTCTACAAAAGATATAATATTAATGTGAGTGTATATGTGCTTCTATTGTGTGCTATATGATTTGGCACTTCATAGGAGAAACCATATTTTTTTTCATCCAGGATCATCTACATATATTCCTCTTAGAGTCTATAAAGTCCTCTTCGTTTTATGTTAACTTAGAAAGCCACGTCTCTTTATCACCGCCTTCTTATTTTTCTTATTCTGCCTTTGGTTGATAGGGAATGTGCTAGACACTGAAGAATTAAATGTAAATAAAATAGCTATTTCCTTTTATGCAAAATGTGGCACATTGTTTCACAAACAGATTCCTAATTAGGAAACATGACACTACAAAGTAGAGCTTATTTCATGTATTCTAGAGGTTGAAGTAATTATTCTTAAAAGCATCAAGGAAAACCACAAAGACATAATATGAGAAAGGTTTTCAATAAATTTTCCAAATGGTAGCAGAGTGGCAATGGAGCGTGTCAGACAAGAAAAACACATTCTAAAAAGTTAAGTACTATCCTCAATCCACTCAATGAGTTACTGCAAATCTTGATTTCAGAACTGGAGGCTTGTCTAAATTATCTCTCACATTCAGGGTTAACAGGACAGGAACTTTTGCTACTCTCTCAATATATCCTTTAGATCATCTTTCTTTTCCTTTCATCTAAAATATTTCCAAAATATATTTTCCTAAATGATCTGGTTATCCATTCTTGTTAAAATAGATGCTTTTATATTTCCTGAGACTATTGTGATAAGAGAAAGAACAAAACTCCGTCTGAGTGCAAATCCATTGAAAAGAAGGGCTAGAGAGTAGATAAGAATTTGGTGCCTTAACACTAATGGATGTAGAATGCAAATTCCTACCCATTTCAAACCCCATCAGTAGCCTTTGTCATGCCAAAAATAGTTGCTTTCTTTGGTAAGTTTCCTATTTTCAGCTTCTGGGAGAAATCTTTTCCCATAGGCCTTCTTCATGCTATTTGTAGAAGAGAGCCCAATTTCCAGGAAACAGAGTGTTCATGGGAGAAAGGCACTTCTTTAAGAACAACGAGATAGACCTGATGTGTTCAACGAAGTATGGGGGCTCGGCCAGAGGGGAAGTAGGAAGGTTCTCTAGTATGTGCTCGTCATCCTGCTGCAGTCAGAAGTCTACGTGTGGAAATGGTGTCCAGAAATAGGGGCCTATCCGCAGTCCTGTGTGTGCGCATCATGGATGCCGACCATCTGCCCTCCTGCTAATGCCCTGGCTTCCCGCAGCTTCGCCTCTGGGCCTCGATCTCTAAAGGAGGCTCTATAGATTTCTGTAGTTTTAATGTTGACAGCAATGCCTTAAATGACTGGGAAATGGTTTTCATTTTCTTCTCAGCTCATTTAATTCTGTCACGCACAGCATCGCTAGGTGAACATTGTCTTCTTACTTGTCAAATTCACTAAGCAACTGGTGGGTCAGTTTCCGTGACCACTGCCTGTGGTCACTGAAGCCTCCCACACTGAGCATGGTCAGAGAAGAAGTTGATGGAGTCCACGATCAGTGGCACCTCAGTCCTGGTGTCGACCCATCGCAGTGTCAGGCAGGTGATCCCATTACCTGTGTGCCTCAGGACCACAATGTGACAAGTGGTGGCATCATCAGAACCCAGAATGGAGACGGAGCCATCCTTTGGGGAGGTCACTGCAAACTCTCTTTGCTGAAAATACAAAAGTCCCTGGGGTCCCATTTGTTGAACAGACTGACCTCTGAGAAGTCTGGCTCTTTCCTCCAGTCACGGATAGGCTCTCACCAGCTCCGCTGCAGTCCACGAGCAGTGGCATCGCCTAGGCGGCAGCCTGGGCAAACACCAGGAGGCGGCAGACTCTGCTGCCTGGAGTCTCCGGGCGCTGCCACTTCACCGCTTCTCCCTATATTTTTAATGGTAAAGTTAAGAATTCTTCTAGCAATGCCTACTAATTACTGCATATAATAATCATAGAATAGTCATCATATTGTATTATGTAAAAAAATCACCTCCTTTCCTAGGTTCTGATTTATTTGAAAAATCTGATATTTTACTTATACTGAACAGTTTCTTAATTCTTGGAGAAATTTCTGAAGAAAAGTTGAAAAAAAATACTCTATGTGTTAACAAGCATTTATGAAGTAGACTGTGGGAATGTTAATTGTATTTATTGCAAAAGAGAAAAAAGGGATATGTATATAAAAAGAAGAGATGAGTTATTTGGGGGGCAACTACTGAAGATAGGAAAAAAATGAAAGTAAACGGTGTGTACATATTAAAAAGCCAGAATGGGATTCATCTGAAAGTTTGTTAGAACTTTAAAAGGATAGCGAGGGAGAAAGGGTAAGAAAAACCAATAGAGGGGAGCACAGAAGCCAACTATGTTCATATATAATATAAAGAAATGCAGCACTGAGAACCCACCTCTTTCTTTTGTTTTTAGTTGGTCATAGGGCTTGAACTCTGGCCATGGTGTTGTCCCTGAGCTGTCCTAATCCCTGAGCCACAGTGCCACTTCCGGCTTTCTGCTGGTTAATTGGAGATAAGAGTCTCTGGGCTGGCTTTGAACCACGATCATCAGATCTCAGCCTCCTGAGTAGCTAAGATTACAGGAGTGAGCCACTGTGTCCAAGGAACCCTCTCTTTTATATGCAAATAAAAATAAGTGTGTAATTAATGAAATGTCTGAGTAGAAGAAAGTTGTAATTAAATGAAGATCTTTCTATATATTTCTATTCCCTGTCACAAAGATTATAGATTAATATTTGTTATTGCTAATTTACTTTCAGTAAAAAGGCTAATAATAGATATAAAAAAGAATAGTTCAGGGCTGGGAGTTTGGCCTAGTGGTTAAAGTGCTTGCCTAGCATGCATGAAGCACCGGGTTCGATTCCTCGGTACCACATACATAGAAAAAAGCCGGAAGTGGTGCTGAGGTTCAAGTGGTAGAGCTCTAGCCTTGAGAAAGTCCAAGGACAGTGCTCAGGCCCTGAGCTCAAGCCCAGGACTGGCAAAAAAAAAAAAAAAAAAAAAAAAGAATAGTTCAATCTATGTGTTCGATTTTCCAAAACTGTATATTTTGTGTGAATATATTCTAAAATCTTATAATTGATGCCTACATTTGCAATAGATTTTTTTCATATAAGATTTATTATAACTAGATTGGTTTTATGACATTCAATGTGCAAAGGAACTCTGTTATTTTTAACTTAAGCTCCTCTATCTACTTATTAGCTCTTTATGTATATGCCTTTATTTCTTTCTCTCTGAACTTTATGCATATTCATGCTTTTACTTATGAGGAATATAACATTTTTACTTTATTTTATTTTTTTAATTACCATATATTTAGTGATCTTTTCCTTATATAGTATGGAGGAATGAAACTCAGGGCCTCATGCACACTTGGCTAACACTCTGCCACTAAGCCACAATCCCATACCCATATTTTTATTTTATATTTCAACTTACATTATTATTATTATTATTATTATTTTCATCATTATTATTACTATTGGGTTTCATCTCAGCCTGAAGCTTCCTATGTGCTTTACAAATTGAAATATGATTTCAATACTTATTTATTTATTCATTTGTTTGTTTGTTTGCCAGTTTTAGCTTGAACTTGGACCTGATGAATGTCTTGTGTCAATAGGCTATTTTTATTCCTTCTTTAGAGAAGTCTCTCCTTAAGTTTTTAGCCCACCTTTATTATTTATTTACTTATTTATTTTTCATATATTTTTATTGTAATTAATAGAAGGGTTACATTATATTCACCAGATAGAGGGTGCATTACTTCACAAACATTGATACCCTTTCTCATGTCTTGGTCCCCATTTCCCTCTACCCACCCCCGCCCCTCGTCTTGTTTTCCCCCTTCTGTATCGAATTTCAAATAACCAAATAAGGATATATACAATATATCAGATAACAAGGTAAAATACTGTAACAATATGAGTTAAGCAAGCGACAGCAAAAGAGATGAGAGATAACATAGTACATAGGAAAACAATCACTCATTATATGTTTAGCCCACCTTTCATTGGGATGGTTGTTTCTTCGAGGATTTGTTTTCGAGAGATTCAAATTTTTGAGCTGTAGATATATTTTAGATTTGAGGCCTTTGTCTGTTGTATGGCTAATGAAGATCTCCCACTCTGTGGGCTTTCCATTTAACTTGCTAGCTATGTCCTTTGCTATACCGAAGTTCTGCAGTTTAATGCAGTCCTATTTGTCCAAATTGTCTTTAATTTGCTGTGTTTCTGGGTCTTTATTAAGAAAGTTTAAACCTAGCCTGGAGCGGTGGCTCACACCTGTAATCCTAGCTACTCAGGAGGCTGAGCTCTGAGGATCAAGGTTCAAAGCCAGCCTGGGCACAAAAGGACCTGAGACTCTTATCTTCAGTTAACCTCTAGAAAATGGGAAGTAGGGCTTGGTTCACCCAGGCTCCGGGATATCACCCAGGCTGAGTTCAAGCCCCATGACCCACAAAAAAAAATAAAAGAAAGAAAGTTTAGATCTAGTGTATCTTCTATTCTTTCTTACAAAGTTTTCAACGTATCTGCTTTTACCTCAATGTCTTTGATCCATTTGGAATTAATTCTGGTGCAGGGTGAGATATAAGGATCCAGCTTTACTTTTCTGCAGGTGCCTGACCAATTCTGCCAGCACCATTTGTTGAAGAGGCTTTACTTTTAAAATATTTTTTTTTGTAAATTTGATGAACGGTGTGTTACCGTTACAAAAGAAAGGCAATGAATACATTTCTTTTTAAGCATTGTTTCCTCCTTCCTCATTTTCTCCCTTTTAACCCAAATTGTTAAATTCATTTCCAATATAGTGTTTAGTGTGTGCTATTGTTTCATTAATTCATCCTTTGTCCTGATTTTTCTATCATTCCCTTTCCCTTCCTTGGAAAAGATAAACTTCTATACAAGACAAAGGGTACAGAAAATTAAAACAAAAAAAGTAGAAATTGCTGAAAAGTGGACATAATAAGAGTCTCTTGTTCCAATCTTGGAGTTCATTTTGATATGCTTCATTACACGTGGTCTATGTACTTAGTGACTGAGTTATTTTGATCCCATGCTAAGAATATCATACACATATTCCAGTTATTACAAATGAAGGAAACCATGCAACTTACATTTCCTTGGGCCTGGCTTTCTTTACTAAAAATAATCTTTCCCAGGTCTTTCCATTTCCTTACAAATGGGGCAATGTCATTCTTTCTGATGGAAGCATAGAAATCCATTGTGCATACATATCATATCTTCTTGATCCATTCCTCTATGCAAGGGTATCTGGGTTGGTTCCATACTTTAGCTATGCTAAATGATGTTACAATGAACATGTTTGTTCTGGTAGCTTTAAATTCAGTGCAATAGCCATCAATATCCCACTGTCATTCTTTAATGAAATAAAAGAAACAATCTCAAAGTTTATATGGAATAATAAAAGAACTAAATAGCAGTCCCCAGCAGAAAAAACACTGCTGGAGGGATATAAATACCAGACTTCAAACTCTATTAAAAGTAGTAATGAAAACAGGTTGGTATTGGCACAAGAATAGTCCTGAAGACCAATGTAATCAAGATGGAAGAAAGAAAGCTTCTTCAACAAATGGTGAGGGAAGTTAGATCCTTATACATCACCTTGCACAACAATCAATTGCAAATGGAATAAAGACCTGGAGGTAAAAGCAGATACCCTGAAAATATTGCAGGAGGGGATAGGGAAAACACTAGGGCTATTTGGCACAGGTTGAAACTTTCTCAAAATCCAGAAACACAATACCTACAGCTTGAAAAACTGAATTTCTCAAAAAAAATCTTTATAGAAACAACTATCCCCAAGAAAAGATGGGCTAGTGACTTTAAGAGAGACTTCTCTGAAGAGGAAATAAAAGTGGGCAATAGACACAGGAAGAAATGCTCAACATCTTTGGCCATAAAAGAAATACAAATCTAAACAACTTTGAGATTCTACCTCACTGCAGTTAGAATGGTCATTATCAAGAAATCTAATAACAGCAGATGCTGGCTGGGATATGACCAGAAGGAATTGTGTTACACTATTGGGTGAGAGTGTAAACTTTTTCAACCACTCTGGAAAGCAGAAGTTCCTCAAAAGACTTTGTTTCCTTAGAAGTTAGGATTGGTTACAGGTATGAGAAATTTATTTTCTTAACTTATTTTTCTTTGAAAACTCTGTTGTATAAACTCATTTAGAATCAAATTGAGGATGTATTTATAAAGTTCAAAATAATCACAAATTGTGTATCTCAGCCTCCTGAGTAGCTAGAATTGGAATTATGAGCTAGAGCACCTGTCTCCAACTATAGTGCTTTAGAAGAGAGGATTCCAGATTATGAATAACTATTTCCTTTTGTCTCAAAGACATAGGTCCATTAAAGTATGTCAAGGGAGAGAGCCAAAGAACAACAGATACATAAGAAAATAATGATGTTGCATTAAATTTCTAAGCAATGAAGAGGTATGTCTTTTAGTTAACCTAAGTAAGTCGAAGACTCCCCATTTATTGACTTGTGCTCTATATTAAGTGCTATTCTATTTACAAGGAAGCTACTAAACCTCTTGCTTAGGTGATATTTCCCACTACCAATGGAGAACTGGTGACTACTAGCCTGTATTTATTGTTGATAGAAGTGCTTCATTGGTGAGGAGGCTAAAAATACCTTAATTTGATATATCTACATATATCTCTCCATATATGTTAGAAACAGACACCATTTGCTCTTTTTTGGCGTATTCATCAGTTTCTGTTCCTTGAGCTATTAAAGGAAGGATGAATGTCCAGATTAAAAACTGGCATATTCTATTAATATAAATTATTATAAAATTCAGGTTAAATCCCATTGCTTTTATCATTTCATTCCAACATGACTTAATTTTGTCTACTTTTATTGATGTTCAATGGAGAAACCTAGTGAGCTATTTATATTTCTGCAGGTACCTTTGGCGGTATGTTAGAGTGTGTTTTGGTCTTTATGATTTATTTACTACCATCTGTCCTTGACTGTCTCTCAAAGAATGCGAGCGATACAGTCCATGTCTTCTATTTTCCATTAGGCTTTTGTCAATGGAAGCATAGAAGAGATCCAGGTGAGAGAAATATAATTTGCATGTTCATTTCCCTAGCTTCACCCATTCCAGACTAATTCATGATCATCATATTATTTTTCTAATGGGTACAATTTCTCTCAAATGTATATTCTGTAAAATTGTACTGAGTTGATTAAAATACAGCTGCCTCCATAAAACTATTCCTAGAATTCTAGATGTAATAAACATTGGAAGCAGATTTTTTATAGATATGGTTAGTTAAGAAAATTTATACTGAAGTAGGATGGGCCCTAAACCAAACATGATTGTTATCCTTATAATTAGAAATGAGACACAGTGAAAAGAAAAGAAAGCAATGAAGGTCACCAAGAAAGGGTAGAAGCAAATATTATAGGGGTTATCAGTAAAGCAAGTACATAAAGTACATAAGAGACTAACCATATCCCTCAAACCAGGATGAACTGTCCTTGAAACTTGGGAGAAAACATTTTGATTTCATATTTCCATCTTCTACAAGAGTTAGATAATATGACCTTGCTATTTTGAGCACCTTTTATGGCTGCTCTAGAAACACACTATTTCTATCAGATCTGGTTAGGTCTCTGACTTACCCCTGTGGGTTTTTTTTTAATCATTGTTATTATTATAAATTATATCTTTACAGAATTATCTTGTTTCATAGATGCCATCTGTTTCTTTAGGGAAATGTAATTGTTAAGTAATTTTCTAGGCAAGGGACTAGAAAATTAGCAATTGAATACATTTCTGACACGTGGTTGATTCAATGAAATGGAAGAATAATTTCCTTACAGAGTGCTACACCTTGTGGTAGATAGCAGGCAGGCAGTGCAGGCAGTCCAGGAGGATTTGGAAAAATCAAAGTTTTGTGTCATTACTAATAGCTATAATTGTAGAGTCACATCATTGCTTTGGTTTGAGTTAAAAATATTATCCTTTGGTTGGCTACTAGTGGCTCATGCCTTTATTCCTAGCTAAATATGTGGCTCAGGCCTGAGGATAAAAATAGGGCAGAACTATTCATGAGACTCCATTTTCTAATCAGCAAAAAATACAGCCATTATTCAAGTAGCATGGTGCCAACTAAGAGATAACAAGTCCCTGTGTTCAAACCCCCATTGTCTCCAAAAATATTATCATGTAATTAAGACTATTTTCCCCAAACTATAAAGGCTGCATAGGATAGTTAATAAACCTGTTTTCTCTTTTATGAGTACCAAACTCAGGATCTGATCAGAAAAGTTACAGATATAGAAGCTCTAATTAAATGATTATATGTCTCTTAAATTAATGTATGAGTTTATTTGAGGGAGCAGTATAGAAATGGTACAGAATACTCACATATGTGAAGCGCAGAACTGTAAACATCAGTGTTTCCCTGAATGTCATTTGCACTTGCAGGTATCTCTTTGAAGGAGTTATATTTCCTATTTAGGCAGAAGCACCTTAATAGGTATAAAACTAGTGCAAACAAATGTTTCTTCTCTAGAATCAGAGCAACATCTCACACTACTACCTAATCTGTTTTTGATGTAAGGCATTCATCTAGGATTTTTGGTATTAATTCATAATTCTGCCTTCTGCTCTAACATTAGTAAGTAATTAAATCTGAAATCAAAGACTGGATGACATGCCAGAGTTCTTTCTCTTACAGTAGAGAAAGCCATCTGAAAAATGTGAGAGAAAGAGAGAAAGCTGATAGGATGCTACAATAGACCTGCATGCCATGGGGTCAATGAGAAAAAGAGAAAAACAGAATGACAGACTGTGATGTATGGCTGCTTCAGAATTATACATGCAGCAAGAGAAATGAACATAACAAACCACAAGGAAAACCTAGAAGATAGTTTTTGGCATAATTAAAAGCCTAAAAGTATAAGATTAAGTTAAGGAGGGTTGTTTTTAGGTCTCAAAACTTAAGAGAAGTCAAAAAAAATTGACAGGTTATCAGAACTACCAGGCATCAGTGACTCATTTTAAATGTCCTTTACTTTCCTTCTGAGCCTGAACAACTACAACTATTATCCTACTAATGTCTTTCCATTGTACTATACAAAGATAGTAAAGAATTGACTACCACCCTATTTTCCCAGGTGCATACAGATACCAGACAATCAACCAGAAAGATGTACAAGATTACCTGACACAGGCAGGGCAATCCTACCTGAGCCAGGCTGTGAACATTCTGTTGTGGGCCTAGCCTATAAGGCTCTGAAGCCAAGCTGTGAGGCCAGGGAAGGATTTAGAGGTTGGAAAACTGAGAACTGTATGGTGCTAGGGTCAAACCATCTAGGCAAAACACATGTAGAGCTGTCTAAATATTAAAAAGCTTGAGACCTTGGATTTTTAAGTATATTTTTATATTACATTAATTTTTAGAATGTATTATTAATAGATGTTTTCTTAAGTGTTTGTTTTCTTTTTAGAGCTATATTTACACATCTAGATTTCAAAAACTGGTTAATTATTATTTTATGAGTGGAACTGATTTAATTTTTAGTGTCCATTTTCGGCAGTGCTGGCTTTTCAAACAAAATGATGACAAAGCCCCTTCATAAGCCATATGATTCGATCTTAGAACACTGCTACTGGGCTGCAGTCCTTCAATGCATTTATTTTTGTGGGGGATTTCAGATCCAAATCATAATTCTTATTTTTGTGTCAATGTGCTAAACATTTGTTCATATCTTTTACATATTTTTAGAATAGGATATGATATGATACAGTACTACATATTAGAACATGGTGATATGATAAATACTCATTGTACATGTATTAAAAATATTAGTATTTGAACAATTCTCTACAATGTTCTCTTGTATAACATCTTTCTCTGTAGTCTTCTGTGTTTCTTTATGGGACTTCCATATTTGCTTTGTGAGCTTTTATCTTGTTGTATGGTGTTGGGAGTTGAACTCAGGGCTTTGCATGTGCTAGTCATATGCACTACACTGACAATATTACTACATATTGCCTTCTAGTTAAGTACTGAAAAGTTAATTTCATAGCATGACCAACTCAGTTTACATACGGAAAAATAAGACATTAAAGGTAATAAAGCAAAATAGAACATAGCAGAGCTAATCCACCGAAGAGCTGAGGCATCAGTGCAAATTATGTATGTCATTATAGCAGTCTTTCTGTTACATCATGCATGTTTATTTATTGAAGACTTGTTGGACTATTACATTTTAGTTTTGTTTAGTAATGAGCATTGTATTATGTAAATTATTGTATTATTGCCCTGGTATTTTGATATGACATTTGTCATAAACGTATATACTCAACCCAACCAAAATACCATGTCTGGCAATCTCTGCTTGTGTACTTTGAATATTTATAGCTCATATCCATTAATAATTGTGCTCCTTTTTATAGAAATCTGTGAAATGGCAAGCTATCAAGTATATTAAAGTCAGATATTTTTTCATAGTTGGGGTTTATTCCATTTCATTTCTTTTTTAATGGATCAGTTTATATCATTTGATTTCCCATTTAATTTTATACTTGTGGGTTTATTTTATGTTTTCTTTGATATGCCAAGACTCCCTGGCTTCAAGTGATAATAAAAATATAAACAACTTTTATAAACTATTTATTTGATTTAAAAATAAAAGTATTCCTGGGCCAGGAGTGTGACCTAGTACTAGAGTCCTTGCTTAGCATGAATAAGGCCCTGGGTTTGATTCCTCAGTTCCACATACACAGAAAAAGCCAGAAGTGGTGCTGTGGCTCAAGTGGTAGAGTTCTAGTCTTGAGGAAAGCCCAAGGACAGTGCTCAGCCCCAAGACTGGCAAAAACAAACAAAGAAACAAACAAACAAAACCAAAACCGTATTCATATACCTTTCTATATTCTATTCCATTTACTATTTTAACCAAACAAATCTAAAAAATTCTGCTTGAGCTTTTTAATCATTTTATGTCATACATGTACCAAGAAATAAAATTTAAATTTATAGATGTATTTTTATTCAAAAATTTTACCTTTTATGATTAGGGCTTGAATCTAGATGCTCAAGATGAGTAAAACCTCATTGGATGTCTTAGATTGCTGTTGTATTATTTTATTGTTAACAAAAGAATAGCAATAAATGGATGAGCCTGCTATTTAACATAGTCTTATTGTGAGAGAAATTGACAGATATTAGTGAGAAAATATAAATATGAGGAAATAGTGCTATTGTTATCTTCTGTGCTGGAACAGAATGTGGAGGAGATGATCATGACCTCAGAGGCACTTGCTCACAAACTGCCACAGACCCTCTTGATTTTTCTTTCTATCTGGACCCCCTATGAGATATTGGCTTATGATAAGCTTAGTGGCTCATACGGTTACTGTGGTTTGTGACTTCATATTAGAAAAACACAGGAAGATTTTAAAGATTCCTGTGATTCTGTGGTTCACTATGGCAGAAAAAAAGTTTCTTAGATAACTTGATGGACTTTCTAGTATGGATTCGAAGAACTAAAATGTAATGTAATTGCAATTTCATAGCTTTTAAAATGTATATAGTTGCTAAATTAGTAATAAAATCAAGATTAATTCAAATGAATGCCATAATGGATTACAGGGATTAAAATATTTTGGCAAGCATTCAAGGTGAGTGATTTGGACTCAAGGCCTTATGATCCTTGCCTAGCTTACTCAGTTGTTGTTCCATCACTTGAATCATGCATCCAGTCCAGTTTTATTTCATTATTTTGGAAATAGAGCCTTTTCAATTTTTTTTGCCTTAACTAATACTGAACTGTGATCTGCCATTTCTCAGTCCTGAGTACCTGTGGGTTATACCCACAGGCACCAGTCAACTTCATATTATATTTTCTCAAGCAAAATTATTAAAAGGATAAAATAAATTAGAAAATAATTTTTTCATATATTTTTATTGTAATTAATAGAAGGGTTACATGATATTTGCCAGATAGATGGTGCATTAATTCACATACATTGATACCCTTTCACATGTCTTCATCCCCATTTCCCTCCCCTCACCCCCACCCCTCATCTTGTTTTCCCCCGTTCCCTATCCAATTTCAAATAACCAAATACAAATATATCCGATATATCAGGTAACAAAGTGAGATACTGTAACAATATAAGATAACCAAGGGACAGCAAAAGAGATGAGAGATAACATAGTACCTTAAGAACAACAATCATTCATTATATGGCTTATGTTTCTATATCCTAGAGATCCTTTCATTTAGCATCCAACTACATGGCCTTTTGTATCAAGGTTTTGCTCTATTGCAAACCTCTGCTAGGAGAGCCCAAGGTTTCTACTGATTATGACAAATGAGGGAAACCATTGAGCCTAAGTTCCTTTGAGTCTGGCTTACTTCACTTAATATGATCTTTTCTAAGTCTTTCCATTTCCTAACAAATGGGGCAATGTCATTCTTTCTGACAGCAGCATAGAATTCCATTGTGTATAATTTTGTATTAGATTGTAGACATTCTACTTGAAACAGTGGTGGTTCAGAGTGAGTCTTTCTGAGCTCACACCAAGATACTAGTTCTAGCATCAGAGGGGAAAGTTCATACCCAAACATCTATCCTAAGTTAGCACATCAGAGATCTCAGAGAGGAATAAGGCAGAAAAGTAGCACAAGAAGACAGCATGGAGTGGCACCAGCTGCTTGTAGCCACCTTGGAGACAAAGCCTCCCTCTGGCACCTGAGCAGACAGTGCTTCTTGGCAGCACAGACCTGCCGGCTCCAGATAGAGCCAGACAGAGCATGCCCCAGCCAGAGCCCTCACCCAGCCATGGGGCGGACCTGCCAGCTTCACCAAAACAGAAAATCCAGCAATTTGTGAGTAACTCCATGGAGAAGTTTCCACTTCTGCTCTCAGAAAGATATTGGGAAGCAATCCCCTCCCCCACCAGCCAAGAGCAGCTCCATCTTGACTGCTAGCAAAAACCCTGCCAAACCAACTGGAGCCTGACAAGTGTTGCTGGCAGCACCATCATTCAAAAGAGTAAAGGTTTTCCCAGAGGCAGCTTAGATGGACATCCACCCCAGGTGCTAGCAGAAGTTCCTCCTCCTGGGCGGGGCCACATTCCTGGTAAACAAAGCCACTCCTGGCTCCACTGCTTTTTGTTTTTGATTTTTTTCCCCTGCCCAATCAAGCAAGCTGATCAGAAAAACTGCAAAGCCAAATTGCAAGAGAAAAATACTTTTTGAAGTGTTTGGATCCCGAATTTAGTGGAGACACAAGTGGAAACTTGTGTTCCCCCAAAAAAAGTGAATTGAAGGATACCCCCTTTTTTCCCACCTTTTTTCATTTGCATTTTCATGTGTTCACATTTTTGCCATTTTACCTCCAATATTTTTTTTAATGTTATGATTCCTTCCATTTTTTTATCCCCACTTTCCTTCTGTCATAATGGTCATTCTTAGAAATATAGTGACAGCACTAGGTACAGACTGGATATAAATGATATTTTCATTGATACAGTCACCTGCTTTTTAATCTGTTAGATTTTTTTCTTATGTATATTTTTTATTGTAATTAATGGAAGGTTTACATTATATTCACCAGATAGAAGGTGCATTACTCACATACATTCTCATGTCCTGGTCCCCATTTTACTCCTCCCACCCTGGCCCCTCATCTTGTTTACCCCCCTTCCCTATTGAATTTCAAATACCCAAATAGGCATATATACAATATATCAGATAACAAGATAAAATACTGTACCAATGTGAGATAACCAAGGGACAAAAAAGAGATGAGAGATAACATAGTACATTAAGGACAACAACAATCACTCATTATATGTCTTTTTTTTCTATATACTGGAGGTCCTTTACTTTAGCATCATCCTATATGGCCATAACCCTAGTATTTTTTGTCTAAGAACAAGGTGTTCTTTTTTCTTATTTTTCTTTTTTGTTTGTTTTTGTTTATTTTCACTTTTTAAAAATTTCTATCATTGAACTCTCCTATATACATATTCTTCTTTTCTTTATATATTCTTATTACTCTTCTTATTTTTGTAAGTTTATCTTATTTTTGTCTAAATTTTGTAATCAACTATTTTACCTTTCAATCCTAACTCTCAATATCAATGGACTTAACTCTCCAATTAAATGGCACAAACTGTCTACTTGGATCAAAAATCAAGATCAATCGGTCTGCTGTCTTCAAGAGACACATCTTGCCCCCCCCCAAAAGGTATTGAAAGTAAGAAGTTAGAATAAAGTTTATCAAGCTAACGGCCCCCATAAACAGTCTGGAGTTGCCATCCTCATATCAGATAAAATTAGGCTTCAAACTAAAATTAGTAAGAAAAGACAAAGAAGGTTATTACATACTAATAAAGGGATCTCTCCTCCAAGAAGACATAACCATCCTAAATACCTACACACCTAATCCCGGAGTACCAAACTTTAACAAGCAAACTTTACTTTCACTAAAATCACACATAAATCAAAACACAGTGATTATTGGTGACTTTAACACTCCATTCTCACTTATGGACAGATCAACTAGACAAAAACTCGACAGAGAAACCTCAAGTTGAACAACTGTATAGACCAACTAGATCTAACAGACATCTGCAAATTATTTCCCCCAGCAACATCCCAATATATGTTTTTTTTCAGCAGCACATGAAACAATTTCCAAAGAAAATAAAGTACCTAGGAATTAACTTAATTAAGATTGTAGAGGAATTTTTTGATGAAAACTTTAAAACCCTGAAAAAGGAAATTAAAGCAGAACTAAAGAAATGGAAAAACCTCCCATGCTCCTGGATTAGAAGAATTAACATTGTGAAAATGGCAGTCTTGCCAAGGGCTGCCTACAAATTCAAGGCAATACCCATCAATATCCCAATGCTATTCTTTAATGAAACAGAAAAGGTAATCCAATATTTGATATGGAATAATAAAAGACCCTGTATAGCAACAACAATTCTTAGCAGAAAGAACAGCGCATGAGGAATTTCAATACCAAACTTGAGAGTCTATTACAGAGCTATAGTGACCAAAACAGCTTAGTACTGGCACTAGAACAGCCTGAAGACCAATGGAATAGAACTGAAGACCCAGATATTAAACCACAGACCTATGGCCACCTAATCTTTGATAAGGGAGCAAAAAAAAAATAGAATGGAAGAAAGACAACCTCTTCAAAAGTTGTGCAGGCAGAACTGGTTAAGCACCTGCAGAAAACTAAAGTTGGATTCTTCTTTGTCACCGTGCACCAGGATTAACTCATAATGGATCAAGAACATGGAAATAAAAGCTGGTACACTGAAAACTTTACAAGAAGGAATAGGAGATACACTAGGTCTCCTTGGCACAGGTAGAAACTTTCTTAATAAGGACCAAGAAGCATAACAAATCAGAGAAAGGCTGGATAAGTGGGACTGCATTAAACTGCAGAGCTTCTGTATGGCAAAGGACATAGCTAGTAAATTAACTAGAAAGCCTACAGAGTGGGAGAATGTCTTCACTAACCATACAATGGACAAAGGCCTAATATCTAAAATATATCAACGGCTCAAAAAACTGAATCACTCCAAAACTAATCTCCAAACAAACAATCATCCCATTCAAAGATGGGTCAAAGACTTAAAGAGAGTCTTCTCTGAAGAAGAAATAAATAAGAATGGCCTATAGACACATGAAGAAATGCTCGACATCTCTGGCCATACAAGAAAAGTAAATCAAAACAGCTCTAAGATTCCACCTCACTCCAGTTAGAATGGCTATGATCAAGAAATCTACTAACAACAGATGCTGGTTGGGATGTGGCCAGGAGGGATCACTACTACACTGTTGGTGGGAATGCAAACTCATTCAGTCACTATGGAAAGCAGTATGGTAGTTCCTCAAAAGACTAAACATAGAGCTCCCCTATGACCCAGCAATTCCACCCCTTGGCATTTACCCAATCGTCCAGAAACAAGGACATACTAAATCCACTAGCACAATGATGTTCATTGCATCACTACTTACCATAGCAAAAATATGGAACCAACCCAGATGCCCCTCAGTTGATGAGTAAATCAACAAGATGTGGTATTTATATAAAATGGAATACTATGCTGCTGTCAGAAAGAATGACGTCGCCCCATTTGTAAGGAAATGGAAAGACTTAGAAAAAATCATATTAAGTGAAGTAAGCCAGACTCAAAGGAACATAGGTTCAATGGTTTCCCTCATTTGTCATAATCAGTAGAAACCTTGGGCTCTCCTAGAAGAAATTTACAATAGAACAAAACCTAGATACATTAGGCCATATAGGATGACACTAAATGAAAAGACCTCCAGGATATAGAAATGAAAGCCATATAATGAGTGATTGTTTTCCTTACTGTACTATGTTATCTCTCATCTCCTTTTCTGTCCCTTGGTTATCTCACATTGTTACAGTATTTCACCTTTTTATCTTATATATTGCATATGTGCGTATTTGGTTATTTGAAATTTGATAGGGAAGGGTGGTAAATAAGATTAGGGGTGGTGGTGGGTTGATGGAAATGGGGACCAAGACATGAGAAAGGGTATCAATGTATGTGCAGTAATACACCTTTTATCTGGTGAATATAATGTAACCCTTTTATTAATTACATTAAGAATTAGGGGAAACATTTCAAAAATGGATAGAAAATATAATAACATAACTTTAAAAATGGAGGAAAAATTTGAAAAAATATTTATTTGGTAAGGAGCTAGCACTGGAAAATATAAAGAACTTTTACTACTAACTAATAAAAAGACAAAACTATTACAACATCTCCAGCCAACGTACATAAATTGCCAGGAAAACTTAAGAAAGACAACTAACATTGTTATGCTCTAGAGAAATGAAATTTTAACCCACAGTGAAATATGCCTTTATTCTTATTAAGATGACTATAATAAAAATAAAAAAGTTGACAAGCACAAAGCAGTGCCAGGAATATGTGGAAATTGAATTCTTTATATATGTGTTTTGTAAGGAAATTTGTGTCCACTTTGGAAATGCTTTGGCATATTTTCAAAATGTTGAAGACTGAGTTATCATATGATCAAGTTTTAAGTATATCTCAAGTTTTAAGCACATCTCAAGAGAAATGAAAACCTACAACCACACCAAATCCCATAGTCAGATATAAGTGGTAGTATTACTGATAATATCCTAAAGTGGAAGCAACCCAAATGTCAACTAGTGAGTCAATAAACATGTTACATTCAAAAAATGATAAATTATTTTTACAACAAAAAAGAATGTTAAAGAATAAATAAGTTTTGTGAACATCTCTTTATATAAAATATTCATAAGAGGCAAACCTATGGGAAAAAGGATTGGCCTAGTGATTGTCTGGAAGTTGTTTAAGAATTCACTCAATGGCTATGAATAAAAGGCTATAAAGCTAAATTTAAAATTTAAAAATGGGGGCTGAGAATGTGGGTTAGTTTAGAATGCTTGCCTAGCATGCATAAAGCTCTGGGTTTAATTCCTCCAAATCACATAAACAGAAAGCTCAGAAATTGAGCTCTTGCTCAAGTGGTAGAGTGCTAGCCTTGAGAAAAAGAAATTCAGTGACAGTGCCCAGGCCCTGATTTCAAAATAAATAAATAAAAATGGAATTATTATCTGAAATAACAATCCCTTTTTTGTATATTTGTCAGAACAAAGTGAAATTATGTACAGGGGTTTGAGCTCAAAGCCTCACACTTGATAAGCAAGCACTCTACTTCTTGATCCATAGCCCCAGTTTTTTGCTTTAGTTAATTTTGATTTAATTTCACATTTGATTTACAGTGTTTTTTTTTCCCCAGAGCTATCCTTTTACCTATGAGCTTGTGTTCTTCTTATCTGTTCCTAAATGATACCTGTGCATACAGGGGTGAACCATGATGCCTAATTTATTTGTTAACAGTCTCACTAATATTTTACCTGGGATGACTGTAAAATCCAGCATTCCAGATCTTTGCCTAATGAATGACTGAGATTGCAAGTATGTAAGAGATTTTTGCCACTTATGTAGCCACTGCAGAAGTAGTCACAAATAGCCAAAATGAGGTTGCTGTTCCATAAAATACTTAATAATATTGATGTAGGCTTAATATTTAATTTAATCAGAATAATTCATTTGTTGCAGTAGAGATATTTAATTTTCTGGAAATTTCTCATATCTAGCAATATGCCAAACAAATAAAACAAGGTAATCTTGCACACTTCTTAGATTATCTCAAGTTCATCATTGCTGGAGAAGATGCAGGAAAAAAAATGGAAGTTTTGGGACTGCTAAGACATCAGGCCAATCCAAAAAAGAATAAAAAGATTACTGTTTTAGTGTAAAGTCCAGCAGTCAAGGTAAAGAATATTTACTGAACTGACTTAAACAATTAGGAGTAAATAAAACTCTTTATTTAAATATTTTTAAAGTTTTATTTATAGTCACACAAAACTGCAAGCTACTTTCAGTAGAACAGGTTTAGGAACATAGCACAATGGAATAGTACTCAGGATAAATGCAAATGAATGCAAAGTCAGGGATACTGTGGGAATTTTAACATGCATTATTGCATAAAGCAAAACTGTCTTAAACTATTGTATCATTTTAGCTAAACTAAAAATGTAAACTTCTGCTGTTCCTTAACTGTCACTCTGCCCTTTTCTTCCAATTCTCTTTTATCTTATTTACACTAAAGAAATACGGCAAAGTGTCTTGTGGTTGTTAAAGTAGATTCTTTCCTTTCTTTTTTTTTGCCTTGCTCTTTTTTAAATTGTAAAGGTGATGTACAGAGGGGTTAGAGTTACATAAGTCAGGTAATGACTACATTTCTTTGGGAACCCCTTCTCTCATTTTCTTCCAGTTTGTCCCCTCCCCACCAAGTTCATTTCCAGCATAGTGTCTAGTGAGTATCACTGCTGAATTAGTTTATTCTCTGTTACAACAATGTTTCCCCTTACCTTCCCACCAACAGACAAATTTACATACAAATAAAGGGTATAGAAATAGAAAACAGTGACAAGGTGTGGGGGGGAAACAGAAAAAAAACTTAAGCAGTTCAATAAAAAAACAAAATAGATTTAAAAATTAAAAAAAACCTGTTTAAATTTCTTGTCGTTCAATTTGATAAGCATCATCTTATATAATCATATTCACATAGTTATCCAGCCCTTGTGAACCTCTGCTAAGAACAACCTCCATGGGTCTTGCTTTAAGAATTCTTAGATGGGTTTAATTAATCATGTCCATGTGTAATTTTTTTGACTTTTACTATCCATTGAGTTTACTTATAGATTTATAGGCACATTCTAATTACTACAAATATAACACAGAATATGAATCTGGAGAGCTAATTACACATAACAAGGTGGAAAACTTGAGGATTTTTTTTTTTTTGGCCAGTCCTGGGCTTGAGCTCAGGGCCTGAGCACTGTCCTTGGACTTTTTCAAGGCTAGAGCTTTAGCACTTGAGCCTCAGCAACACTTCCAGCTTTTTTCTATGTATGTGGTACCGAGGAGTTGAACCCGCGTAGGCAAGCACTCTACCACTAGACCAAACTCCCGGCCCTGAGAATTTTTTTTTTTCTGTGGCGCTTGGAATCTTGGCCCAGGTCCTGTCCCTGAGCTCTTCTGCTCAAGGCTAGCGGTCTACCGCTTTGAACCACTGACATCCTGCTTTGAGGACATTTTTATGTTGAAATTTATAAATTTCCAGACTTGTATACTAATATAAAGGAATAATAAAATATGCACATTTTGGGCCTGCTCTGTCTTCAAAAGAATTTCAAATGCTTCACGTGGCCTGTGAATAATAGCTTCCTCACAAACATAAGTTATATACAGAAGAAAAAAAGTAATATGGCAATGCATGAACTTGCTAGAAACACCTGAGCCAAGTCAGCATGACCAAGTTTACCTGTCATAGTGATGGAATGTTCTCTTCATCTGATGCAAGGAGATTGGTACTCTTTCAACATTAAACAAAGCATGTTATGAATATAATGCATCTTGGTTAATGTCACCTCTTTCAAATTTTCATTCACCCTCTCAACCCTCCTTTCCTCTCCCTTTTTGTAATTTTGTAAGATATACACTAAATCATTGATGGCACAGCCCCCACTCTGGCAGTACAACTCCTCTAGGAAATCACTCTAAATATCCAATCTAGTTAATCATCTCTCATTTTTGGGAATAAAGGAAAAAAAATCATAGTGAAGTGCTGTAAGGCTGAGTATTAGATTGTGTCATTCCTGGGAATATTTTATGTCTTTACTACATACAGTCTCCTTAATGCTGATGTTTTGCATGCCCCACTTGCTGACACACTGAACCCTCACTTTTGTTCTCTCATTTCTTTTAAATTTTTTCTTTTTGCCAGTCCTTTGGCTTTCTCAAGGCTAGAGCTCTACCACTTAATCCACAGCACCACTTCTGGCCTTTTCTGTGTATGTGGTACTGAGGAATTGAATTACAGGGCTTTGTGTATTCTAGGCAAGTGCTCTACCACTAGGCCATGCTCATGGCCTCTCATTTCTTTGTCTGTGTTTCTATGTTCCTATTAACTTTGACATAGTCCAGGTAATTGCAATATTTTGTTGATGCCTTCCAAAGTATATATTGTTGGAGGGCAATGGAGAGGAAAGGACCCTTTACATCTTTGCTATCCAAAGTAGTCTTTGAGACCTTCTGATACTGAAAGCCATGTAATCTAGAGAGAAATTGTTTCATTTAAGCACAAGAGCAAATATAAAAAAAATTCTAGTAAACTTATGGATTTTTGTCTCCATTGTTACCTCTTGGTTACCAAATGAATTCCATATATCTTAAAGTGATTCTAATGTTCTGTTCTTGATTGTAACATAAATGTCTTTGTATCCTTCATGCTATGATCTGAATTTTCCCCTCCTTAATGAAACTAGTCTTTTACGCATCTGTGCCTTTCTTCTCACTGATTAATTTTGCTTGAAATATCCACCCATAGCAACCTTCTCTAAATAATTTATGTTTGAAGAACAGCTTTCTTATCATCTTCTTTAGGCTTCAAGAATAAACAATGTTCTATTGTTGGTTTAAAACTCTTTGCACCATAAAATGATTATAATCACTGACAAGTATCTTTTCTCTTTGTTAGGTTATATTGTCGAGGATGCTTCCTGTCCTCCAGTACCAATGAGCTATGGATATACCATAGACCTTCAGTATCAATGGATATTTATAGTGTTTATTCTACGGACCCATGGGTGACCTTTACTAATGGCTTGTGAGTGTGTACCCTTGACTGAAACATTCTTACAATTTCATGTTGAATTTGTGATTGATCTAAGTTCTAAATTTCCCTTAAGATCATTATTAAGGTTATATCTGTAGGTCAATGAGTCAGAATCTTTTCTTTTTCAAAATGATACAACAGTAAAAACAACATAAATTTTAATACTAATTAGGTTACATATTTACTAAATTAATAAATGCACTTTATTTTTCTGGCAATAAGTGTGATAAAATGAAGCCTGGTGCTGATGGTTCACACCTGTAATCCTAGCCATTTAGGAGGCTAAGATCTAAAGGTCGTGGTTTAAAGCCTGACTTGGACAGCATCCAAAGGAAGCTGAAGCCCACTACTGGCATAATAAAAGAAAAGAAAAAAGAAAGAAAGAAAGCTTCATTAATGAAATAATCTTCAAATACAGCACAATTCCAAACACAATGCAAAGTAATTCAAACTAAGTCCTTATTTTCCAACTCTTTCCTCCTTCTACAAAATATCCCAAATAATAATCTTCTAAACCATAACAACCAGTTATTTTATCATTAAACTATTTTGGCATATATAAATAGATATGTTAACTATGTTTTCATGTTTCCATTTCTAAATATATCTGCAAGAAAAGTATGAACCAACTGTTTGAAGGTTGCAAATGACACTTTCATAAATTACAAGCCATCATATTTGTTTCTTGTTTACTGATGAAATGACAGAGACATCAGAATATTTAAAGGGATATATGTGTGAATCACTATGGTATAGAATTTTTAAGAATTCATAAAACATATAACAGTGGTAATGGATTCGATTTCATGTTTTATTTACATTTTAGCCATCTTATTTTTGGATCATAACTAAATGCTTATTTTTCTAATCCCTTTTGTTTTTCTAACTTGAAGTATATGTTTCCCAATGAGAAACAATGTATTTGAAATTTAGTATTCTCATATCTGCTGAAGATTATTTTTTGTTCTGAGATTTCCTGATAGAATGGTAGCTCTCAGCTATCATAAAATACACAATAGCTTTTTTATCTTCTGAATAAAAATTGTTAAATTATACTAGGTGAATAGTAATTAAAAATAATTTGCTTATCAACTTGGACACAGTAGATTTATTACAGAGACTTTTTGAAATTAAGTAATACAAAACATCTAGCAGGTGTTTAGCCAGTCTAGAAGTCATCAGTTACTTTAATTTGCTTTAGAAAAATATAGGTGAAGACCTTTTATAAACACATTCTCTTGAGGGTTCTAAGCTATATCTCTAGCATTGTGAACAAGTTCATGATATAAAGAAAGCAATAGGGATGTGGGAAATAAAACAAGTGCATGCACAAGGCCTTGGCTGTAGTTCCCAGTACTACTAGAACAAACAAACAACAGGTAGTTACTGAGTGAATTACACCTATCCATCTCCAACTTTTAATTTTTCTGGAGATAAGAAAACACATCTTTAGATATTACTAATATTGTGTGTACCATCCTTATAATGGCCCTATGACCATTGCAATGGTTATTCCATTTTTTCTACTTTATTTTAGAGCAAATATTCTCAGAAAAAATTGTATTTACAATCTTGAATGATCTCCTTTTATTGTTTCCTACACACAGTCTGGTCAGTTTTTTCCATTTTCCCATAACCTTGTTATCTAGTCTTCAGAACTTTCAGCTCATATTGACTTTGAACAAAAATCCCCCAGATTTCAGTCTTCTGAGTGGCTATGATCACAGCTTAGAGCCACTAGGGCCTGATATCATACCATCTTTAAAAGTTTAACATGTTTGTATTATCTTCATGTAGTTGAACAATAGCGTTTCAATTTAACATTCCAGTTTGTGAGTATAATGCCTCTTGATGAATGCCACCCCTTTCATTAACTTTTCCCATCTCTCCCAATATCCTGAATGTGGTATGATCATATCTACAATAAAATTTTATTCATCTATCATGAAGAATGATATGTTGTTTGAAAGGGAAATGTATACAACTGGAAAATGTTATGTTGTATACAGTAAAACAATACCAAGGAAAAATAGATGCATATTTTCTCATACCTGTAGAAGTTGGATCTAAATTATAAATATATATGTAAATATTCCACACAAATATAACATCTAAAGTATGCTATATGCAAATGAGTATCTGAATGATATAACTCCTTTGAATAACTAACTTCAACTTAACAAAATAAATGCCAGGAAGTTGGAACATGGATAGCATGCTGAGAGTAAGGTTAAAGTTGTTGCTGCCTGCGCAAGGACACTTCACTTCGGAGGTGGACTGGGAATGATCACAGACTTAAGTAGCTGTAAGCAGAGATCTTTTTATTTCTCTCTTTATCTCTCTTTCTCTCTGTCTTTTTCTTCTTCTTTCTCTCTCTACCCCCCAGAAATCCTCCACCATTTATATCATACAGCAGCCAATCACAATAAAGGTCATCTGCCCACGCAGCAAGCATACATGGAAAAATCTAGCCATCACAATCTATCCACGAGCATGGAAGAAACAAATAAACCAATGCAAAGAAACTTCCTGGTCAGCAAGTACTGACTCATCCTCTGGCGAGCTGCCAGGCACCATCTTATAATCTTCCTTCCTCAGGAGGCTGAAAGCAATGTCTCCAACAAAAGTAGAGTTGCAAACAGAAGAATGAAGAAAGGAAGGATTGGCAGATAATATTCAATGTACACAACTGAGAATGGAGACAGGTAAACTGAGAAGATGAATTATATTGGGAAAATGGGGAAGAATAACAGACATTTGATATTGATCAAGATGCATTGTACACTGACATATTGAATGGAAAGTCCTTTGTATGACTACATAAAGATAAATAAAGATTTTCATCCCGCCTGAACCAGCAGTCCCTTTTCTGCTTTGCTGATATTTCAATACTCTAAAAGATTTATTTGTACTTTGGTATTTGTATCACCTAACACACATGAGCTA